>NC_058108.1:15157857-15781428 GCF_914725855.1 Thunnus albacares | reverse complement strand
TCTAGGCCTCCCCCGAAACTCCTCTAGCTCTCTGTTCACCCTCCTTCCCACTGTTCTTTTCCTTCAACCTGTTTCTGCTCCTTTGCCTGCAGAGAGATACCTAACCAGTGATATTGCAGTAGGTCTGTCCTGACAGTATGTTGATCCTCTTCAGCCCGCACTCGATCTAGCCAGTCTAATAAAGTCATTCATATGACTCAGCACGGGAATGTTGTCTGGGTGTAGAAACGAGTATCAAGTTGAGTAATCCACAGCATGTGGTCCATCCTGAACAGGATTAAATATGTCCAAGTAATTGAAATGTCAGTGGTTTAAGTCTGGAGCCTGAATGCATTAAACACATTAGAGTCATTCCTCATCACTCCTTGTCACTGTAAATTGGACTAATTGGGTTAAATTCAGAAAGAAATTAAATCAAACACAAAAAATGCATGTGTCACCCTTTGTATAGCTTAATTTACAGTACCACCTTGCAACTCACACTTGCTTTTGTGTGTACGTGTCTGTGTGTGCATGTGTGAGGGCCATGGACAGACTAGCAAGATATTACCATAGCATATCAGAATATGAATACAATCTCTTTCTCTCTCTTTCTCTCTCTCTCTCTGTCACACACACACACCACACACGCACAGCACACAGCACAGCACAGTGGATAGTTGCTAATAAAGTTGAACCCCTGACATTCAGGTTAAGAGTGCAAACTCATAGCAGAAGCAGATGACCACATAACAGCCCTTTGATTACATTCTGTTCTCTCCATCTCCTCTTTCTTTCTTATATAACATGCACATTACATAATTACCCTTTAGACAGATATTTTGGTATATTTTACTTTTGTCTGATTGCCAACATAAATTTTAATATGTTTCAAATGTCTTTGTGCATGGTCATATTACATAAGTGGCTCACCGAAATACATCCATGGATCCTTGTGAAACAGATTGTGCTGGACGCTTGGTGATGTAGTGACTACTCTCAGGTGCTTGCAGGTAGCTAGCAAGATCAGATGCTAACTAACCTGGGGCTGTGTCTGAAATCACTCACTATGCACCATAGTGTGTACTACATTCAGGGCACAAAATTAGCACCAGCCATTAGCCAAATGCTGGTAAAATATGGAAGTGGCTGGTAGACTTGTTTCACTCACCAGCCAAAAAATGATGGTAATCTATTGAGTGGCCGGTAAAATATGAACATTCACTATCCATTTGGCCGGTGGACAAAAAAGGTAATTTTGCACCCTGACTACATTTACCCTGCACCCTTTTATTTGAGTGTCCAAATACTGAGTGTGTAAATGTATTCACTATGTAGTTCCCTCACAATGGAACAAAAAAAGTAGTGATGATGCTAAGCACTCCACTCACAATCCCAGAATGCAATGCTCCACATTTTATAGATGTGGAAATTACTGTTGTGCGACTCTACGGCTGATGATGCAAAATGATGTTGATTAGTGAGTGTCTGAAATCTTGATTTGTTGCTCACTATTGTGTAAAGTATTTGACGTCTATATAGGTAGTAGTGAATGAGTGAATAAGGGAGTGGTTTAGGACCATGGACTGTATGAAATATGGACACAGTCACCATGACGTTTCTGAAGAGCGGTTTGGAAGCTCAAATTGCCGTCTTGGCGTTGACTAACTCCGCCTCATTACCAGACAATCCAAAATAGGCAAAGAGGTGGGCCGGATGGCTGAAACAAGCCACCTAGCAGCTGGCGGACCTGTCACTCAAAGCAGGCATGTCCTTCATTATGCATAACTTTACGGCTTAATAAAATTTAAATGGGTGAGTTATAAAAAAATTCACTCCATGTACAGTTGTCATGAAAGGAGAAATTAGCTTTAGAGACCAAAACTGCTTTTTGTACCAGGCTGTAAACCTGTTTATTTCTGTAAAGTTGGGCATTTTAACATGGTGGTCCATGGGGACTAACTCACTTTTGGAGGCAGCCTCAAGTGGCCATTCAAGGAACTGCAGTTTTTGGCACTTCAGCATTGGCTTCATTTTTCAGCCCCTAAGGTTGCTGCTTATTTAGCACACAGCCAGGGACATACTGGCATTAGCCAGCCACAATAGCTCAACTAGCTAACTGGCTTGCTAATTCTCTATTTTGGACTCCCCAGCACAGCCTATCATTAGATGCAATACCATGGATGTATTATTAGAACTGGATAAAGTGCAGCCAATCAGCCTTGTTGGCAATATTTGCCCGAGTGGCCAAGCATGGTAGTGCAAGAAAAAAATCTACAAACTCCTAAAAAGCATTTTCGCCATAGACCACCACTTTAAAAGAGACATTTGTAAAATTGTTGACAGGTCATTGTCAGGTCAACTGCAAACAAGCTTAATTATTAATCTTAAAAATGAATTTATCTAAATTATTGCACGCTATGATTTTTAAAACTGTCTTTTTTCTTGTTTGTTTTGGTTTTGTAGCTAGAGAAACTATTCTTATGTGTGAAGTCTTCCCAATGTAGTCTATCTGCAGTGGATTTCACAACATGGAAGCAAACCAATAAGCCAGGAAATTTTTTTGGCTTATGCACAGGGTGAGCAGTTTTCATTCAAATGGACCATCTTAGCGTCCAGTTCTTGTAATACATCCATGGTCAGTTCACCAAAGCACCACATGGATTTACCATACCTCCATGAACAACAAATCCACTGCTTGTGCCAATTCCATTGTAATTAATATATTTTTATTCATTTTTTGTTGTCATATATGTTGGTCTAACTCAGCCCAGTTTTCTAACTAAAGACATCAAAATCATATATTCTTCTTGCTTACTGGAGATGAGAAGAACATTTTCTTTCTTCAAAATGCTTTCATTTCAGAGCTACCTTCTCTTTTTCACTTTGCTCTCCCCATTCAACCTTTTCCAGCTCTTTCTTTATCCTTCCCCTGACCCCAGTATAAACAGACACAAATACACATCATTTCTGCATCCCTCCACCTCATTTTGTCACCTTGTTTTCTCTTTGCCCTCACTGCAGTTAATCAGTTTCCCTTTGCTGGCTTATGATGGCAATGACAGGGTACTAGCATCCACAAAGGTTATTTGTGTGTGTTTGTGTGTGTGTGTGTGTGTGTGTACAAGTACAGACCAAACAGAAATGTTCAGAACAGTTTCCCAGTCAAGACACTTACAGCCGATATACAATACTGTGTAATAATCACAGGGATTTTCCTTCAGTGGCTAATGATTTCATTGGTCTAGAAGGAGTGCTATTTATACTTAGGTCCTCTGACAAGATCTTAACAGCATTCACAAGTGTGCTTTGTAAATGCCTTTAGGCTGTGTGGCTGTTGACATTTCCTCTTAAAACATTCTAAATCGGTCTGTGCTGATTTTATCTACCCAACCATTCGACCCATTTATTCCAGCTGTTTTTGTTGTGGTGTGCAGTTTAACAAGTACTTTGTATTAGAACGGCCACCTGACAAATAAGTCTCCCCCTCTTAAATTTTTTTAAAAACTATAATAATCCTTTTCCAGAAACTATATCCTTGTTAGAGGCATGAAATAATTTATCTAAATCTTGTATGAACATGCAATTCTTTGTTTTCTTTAGATAAGGTGGCTGATTTTGTACTGCTGCGATATGGGTGCTGAATACATTAAAACACCAAGATTTCTAAACTGACCTTTAGTCTTTATAGCCCTGGAATCGAGCAGTAAATTTGAATCTGTTCTCCTTGTTGCCAAATAGTTACCTCCGTCATGTCTTTATTTGATTACAGGAAATGTTATCACTTGCTTGTATACTTGCTCTGAGTATTGTCACAAAGTTTAGGGGAACATGCAGTGAAAGACATAATTAATCTGAGTGTCATACGGTCCTTGTGTCTTACCACAATTTGCCCAAAGGGAGTATTTGGAGGTAATATAATTGAATCCTAAGGTTTCCCAGATGACCTGAAACAATTGAAGATGATACCAAATATTTGCTCTTACCATAGTTCATGAATCATCTTTGTCACATTCTTGTTGCTTGATCATCACATGCTCTCTCTTTCATGTATTTTTCCGCAGTTCATTCTCTCTTCACTCAGTCACTCAGCAAGTTTTCTTTGTTCATCACGGGCCATTCCTCCAAAGTGACAGATGCCCCCTATCTTGGCTCAACAAATAATCATGACATAAGTTCTGAGAGAGGGGAAATTTATGTTGTCATTAAGAAGGAGGAGAGTTTAGGGAGTTCAATTTATGACTGACAAATGTTTCTCTCACCTCCTCCATCACACTAGTTGAAAGAAGAGACAAATGCTTCATGCAAGAGGGTACTTTAACAGGTGTAAAACTGTGTGTGTACTGTGGTAATGATATAGTACTGGATTAGTGATGGGTTTGAGTGTCCCATAATAACCTACAGAATATGCTGCTTTAAAACATCATTTTTGGAGGAAACACTCAATATTTACTCAATATATACAGTAAAAGACAGTGATTATTAACTTCTCATTTTGGTACCACTTTCTTAAAAAGGCGCCCTTTATCTTTAAGCATTAATTAATGGTTAATAAACCCTAAAAATACTAGTGCTTTGTAAATAATTTATACGCCATTAATAAGCTTAAATTTTGGGTGGCCAGGTTGTGAAAAATCCCTTCTTTCTATATAAACCATTAATTAAGCCACGAATTAATGCTTATAAAGTAGTACTCTTACTTCTAATGAATTTATCCCCTGAACAAGTGGGACATATTCACAGTAGGGGCGCTGGAGGTGTGAGGGCCAAAAGTGTGTGTGCGTGTGTGTTTGTGTCGTGTGTGTGTGTGTGTGTGTGTGTGTGTGTGTGTGTGTTTAGGCCTCTTCATACTTTCCGTGTTCTGTGTCCATAGACTTGCACGTCGACCACAGACACACACACATGGTTCCATTCATACTTTCGGGGATCCGTGGACACAGACGCATTCCACATGTGTGCACTAGTTTCCAGAGTTGTGCAGTGTTTTTCTGATCAGCCACTAAACTCAATAATCTGTTACAACAACCAGATTTGCTGGATCATATTTCATTGTCTCACTGGCACTTTAAACAACAAGCCTGACAGCTCTGGTGAAGCTCAGGATTCATCCATACGGGCTGCTTAATTACACACAATTCCACTGGATAAACCTGGAATTTGTGTGTAACAGCTGACCTTTTCATATTCAATCAATGGTGTAGATGGGTAGCAGAACACAGAACAGTAATTACCGTCAGATCCTGTCCAGTATTAATGAAGTTTATTTTATTTTAATTTTATGTATTAGTTTATTTGTCAGGGACAATGCAAAAAACATTGTAACAGATTAAAATAACATGAGACAGATGTATTGCATATCGGATTTTTAGCCAAGGCTAATTTTCGACCCTGTCCCTGGTAGGCTGCTCTACATAAAATAGTCATAACATATCATTACCAGAAGATACCACTGCTGTGCCACTTGCTTAAATGTGCACATCACCCTCTCAATTTAAAGACACACTTCGTTTCAGCTGCTGTGTGATGCTGCAAGTATTTGATAAAGTCCAAGGAAAGAATCTGATGCACAGCAGCTGTGGAAAAACAGAACATCAGAACTGATGTTTCTGCAACATCTTGGATTACATTCAGTGACACCTGAACGACATTAATGTAAAATTAAGACAGTAATCTCATTTCAGACCTACCTGAGTCACATTAATAGTTGTAGCTTATTTTTATTTATTTTTATGGACATTCTGTTATAGATTCAAAAGTAAAAGAAGCAAAATGTACGAAAGTTGGTTTGTGATTGTGGAGAGCTCTGCTAATTAAAAGACACGCAATTTGAGGCTTTTGTGCTCTCTGCAGTTTTCATTACGGACCGATCTCTGTGGTGACGTGGAGGAAAGCATGAAACACTGGAAAATGCTCTGCTCACTGTAAACAGTAAATTAACTTCCTGTAATACATCCATGGCCTGTATGCATCTTCTTATGTGCAGCACCATATTTCTCCCCTTCCCCTGTTGCTCCATGTTAGGGGCATTTGAGGGGATACAGTGATTCACGACTTAAAAAGAATGTGGGAGAAGGGTAGAGTAGGGGGGTCAAAGGCCCTTTGTGCTTCACAGTCATATTGTTCCATTGACTGTCATCCAAACTTTTGGTGACATATTTATTTAATACAATGAACCTAGCCCACCACTAGGAGTATTTTCAAATATAATTTGTGCTGTTTTTGTTCAATAGTTGATAATGCTTTTATTCTAAAAGACTCGCAGCGAAAGTGTTTATTGTTGTTACAAGTACATTCCAGACTCATTCAACCATGGATGTATTATAAGAGCTGGATACCAGACAGAAAATGGCGCCCATTCAGTCCAATAAGAATTGCTTGGCTGGCGCATAAAACATCATTTGAAACCCTAAGCAGAGCAGTTTCAGTGCTGTGCCCCACATGAAAACCAGACTGAAACTTATCAAAGATTACATTGCTGTCCAGGACCTGTATAAGTTTACACACTACTTTCTCCAAGACCTTGGAAATAAAAGGAAGTTTGGACATCGGTCTGTAGTTATTGGGCAGAAATGGGTCAAGGCTTGGCTTTTTGAAGAGTGGCTAAACAATTGCATGCTTAAAATAATCAGGTACACAGCTAGAGTTAAGAGAGCTATTTACAATCGAAAGTAAAAATGGTCCTAAAGAACTTATCTTTAAAAAGAGAGGTTGGAACAATATCAAGAGAGTTAGAAGAGGGGCACATTTGGGAGCCAATGGCTGTGAGATCTTCCAATGATATTGGGCTAAACTGGCTCAATAATGAAGCATGAGCTTGACAGTCTACTCCAGTGGTACAAGAAGGCAATATTTTTGACCTTATATCAGAGACCTTGTCTACAAAAAAAGATAAAAACATTTCACAGTCAGTATTTGAAAGGACAGGTACAGATGGAGGGGCAGGGTTCACTAATCTATTGATAGTGATAAATAAAACTCTGGGATTGTGTTTTTTTTAGATTAGAAAAATATGCAGTTCTCACCTCTTTCACTTTCTAACTAAAATATGAAAGTAGTTCTTTCATGTGAATAAAATGAACCTCAAGTTTAGTGTTTTTCCACCTCCACTCAGCCTTTCTGCACTCTCTTTTAAGACAGTGTATGTCGTCATTCATCCAAGGGGATGAGTTAACTACGCCTAGTTTTGTTTGGAGCAGTAACATCTAGGGTAGACAAACAGAGGTTATTAGAGGAGCAGACTAAATCATTAGTCTGAGCAGGCAAAGCCATATCCTTACTTTGATCTGCAAACACAGAGGCAAATTTGTCTGCAGAATGGCTGTTGAGAGTGCGAGAGCGGGTTGTGCGTTTGATGGATTGGGTGTCAGCATTGAAGACAATATTAAAAATAATACGTTTGTGGTCGGACACAAAACAGTCATCCATGCATATGGTATTCAGATTCAGACCCAAGGTAAAAACCAAATCAAGAGTGTGACCATGATTGTGGGTTGGCCCTGATACATGTTGCATTAAATTTAAAAACTGAGTTATGCTTAAGAATTCAGACTTATCTGATGCTTCATCAACATGAATATTGAAGTCACCGACTATCAGAACTTTGGCAAGTTTAACAACCACAGAAGATGAAAACTCAGCAAATTCAGTTAGGAAGCCATTATTTGGGCCAGGTGGGCGGTAAATCAATACACAGCAAAAAGGATTAGTCGGGCCAATCCTGAACATATATGCCTCAAAAGCGTTGAACTCACCTATGCCCACAGAATGGCAGATAAACTATTTGGAAAAAACAGCAGCTAGGCCTCCTCCTCGACCGGACATCCTGGGTGCACTAACAAAGTCAGTCCATGGGGCACAGTCCAGTCAAGGCCATATTGTCACCACATTTCATCTAGGTCTCAGCAATAAACAAAAAGTTCAGATCATGAGATACAAAAAAGTCCCTTAGGATAAAAGTTTTATTACACACCAACCAATTAAGATGGCGTTGATTAACGCCATCTTAATTGGAGTGGATTGCAGTGAAGATTTATGATTGCAGGTGATCTGGATCAGGTTGCTACCATTTACTGTAGATTTATGAACAGGGATACATTTCTTTGGCCTGAAGTTTGTGATAACTGGAATCAGTGAGCCAGGATCTGAAGAGGGGGGATGGGTGGGTGATCAGTTCAATGGTAAGAAATATAGGTAGGTCAAGGAAAGAAGAGATAATTTTTTAACAGAATAAGGCTAGGTCATTCTAACTCAAACAGCACACTCAGTATGATGGGAAAGCATCCAACGGGTTTATGTGAGCAGTGCCAGGCTGAGACTATGACACATGCAACCATAGATTGTACTAAGTATGGGAGACAAGGTAGACAATATATGACGGAAGAACTTAGGAAGACGAGTTCAGGAGCTCAGCATTGAAACTTAATAAACCTGCCAAATGGATCGAGCAGTATAGTTTTCTTTGCGTTTATTTGACAGACAGGAGGAATGGGTAGGATTTAATCCACACTCCGAAGCAGAAGGTGGCGGTAATGCGCATAATACGCTGGTTGTCAACCGCCGTTAAAAACAAAAAAGAAGAAGAAATTTATTGTTGTTGCTAATGGCGGAACCACAGGCGTAGTTTGATAGTCGTGGCTGTGGGCTTAAAAGGAATTACGACTTTCCGGTAACATCAAAGACATCGGCTCATTGTGAAAGGTATTTATGGAAAGTGTTATGGATACAGAACGTTACGAGCGTCCATTAAATGTAACTGTTGATATACTTTCTTCATGGGAGTTAATGTTAGCCTGCTAGCTAATCAAAAACCCAAAATGGCTGGTATGTGTAACGTTAGCGTTTGGCCTAACGTTATGTATGCTGGCTTTATTTCCCGGTTTGCATAAGGATTAAAAAACAAATGTAGGACTTACTCTATAATAATATTGGCTATTGTGTATATGTGCATGGATTCTGTAGACACCAAACCTGCATTTAGTCTGTGGTGAGTGCTGTAAGCCAAATTTCAATACATCACGAGTTCATTTCCAGGCATAAACGCAGCTCGAAACCGATAACATTTGAATATTTGCACGGTAGGATAGCTATCTGAGTTGTCCCAGAATACTTTAATAATTACGAGTAAAACACAATGCAATTGCAGAGTGAAAATAGGCAATGCTTTCTATTTGAAACACTGCTGGCGGCTGACAGAAAACAATGAATTAATGTCGAAGGCAATCAGTGAGAGAAAGCTGTCTGACCATGTGAATTAGATATTTTAGCAATTCAATATCATTTGAAAGGTCCTGGCTCCAGGGGTAAAGATGGCGCCGACCGTAAGCAGCAACTATGGGGTTCAAACCATATATTGTATGTATATGTGTGTTTGTGTGTGTGTGTATGTATGTATATATATGTGTGTGTATATATATATATATATATATATATATATGTGTGTGTGTGTGTATATATACTAGTAAGTATGTGTGTGTTTTTATACCCTGCCTTTATTGGACAGTGACAATTTAGAGGTGGCAGGAATCAAGGGGAGAAAGAGTTGGGGAACAAAGGTAACAGGTAACAAAGGTCCGCTCCTGGAATTGGACAGTGGATGCTGCAGTTACCTGGCATGCATCTTAACTAGGGGTGTAACGGTCCACAAAATTCGCGGTTCAGTATGTACCTCAGTTTTGGGGCTCATGGTTAAGTACGATTTCGGTACAGCAGATAAAAAGAAAGGCAGAAAATAACATTTTGGTCTTTTTTTTTGAAAAATGTAAACATTCAACAGTAGCTCATTGGCCAAAACTGTTACTGAAACAGTTAATTGCTGCAGTGGAAACTGTTACTGAAGCAGTTCAGTAGTGCCACAGTGGAAACTATTACTGACACCTTTCTGTTTCTTGCAGGAAGTCAGAATTTATGATGATGTGATATGATTTATGTTCTAACTGTATATTAAGCAGTTGAAACTAGTTCCACCACCAACAATAGCATGCTGCTTACACATTGATGCTTCAGTATTATTAATCTAATGATGTTATATATAATAATGTCTAACCAATGCTCATACTTCTTAACTAAAATTTACTCTCACAGAACTGGTTCTTATGCTGTCTGAGCTGGCTAGTATATATCCATAAGCATGTTGCAGCTAAGTGGTGCACTGGCAAAATGTTCCAGGTGGAACTTGCACTCTAGAATTATTGTTCTGTATGTCTGAGTAAGTGGATTATTAAACTATTTTGACAATAATTGTTTTGGTCACACAGCATACTGAACCGAGGAAAGTCTCATACCAAACCTGACATCCTATACCGAACAGTTCAGGTCGAATACAACTGTTACACCCCTAGTCTTAACCAATAGGCTACCGGGGTGTGCCACTCTGTGGTTCAAACCGTCTCCAATGTAAACCAACTGGTGATGTCACACCTCGCTATGTCCATCTTTATATACAGTCTATGCTAATACCAAATGTTGCACCAAAAATCACATTTTTGAACTTTAAACCTGGCATGTGCCAGTGGCATAAAGTTTACATGCAATGCTGTAAATCTTCCTGTTGGCTTAGCCAGACCTTTAATACACATGTCTGTCTGTTGAGAAAGTCTAGGTGGATGCTATAGTTGTATTTATTCAACAAAAAATAAGTAAATAAAAAGCACTGTGAATAGTCAGCACTATAATAACAACATGAAATGATGATAGTCACTGACCAAAACTTAGTGCAATTGTATAAGTTTGTTCAGTGCGACTGCTTTCTTCTTTAGGTCTTGCAAAATGTTTTTCGTATTGAACAGGCCCTTATGCCGTTCAGATGAAGAGGATGTTCAGTTAATGCTCACCATTGTATTATTTGTGTTTTACTGAAAAGTACACTATGGTTTGCGACTTGTGTGTTAGTTTTTAACCTATTCCAGAACATGGTAAGTATGATGTATAATTTCTATACACAGCAATGATCTAATGTTACCTACTGGGAAAAAATTAACTATGTGCTCTCTAGAATTGCCTTGTTCAGCTGTGAATATTTTGGCAAAGAGGCTTATGCCATGTTTGGACAAGGAACTCTGTGTTGTAATGTTGAACATGCATAGTAGGCTAGCAAGTGTTGCTTTTGCACCGTAATTATATATTTTTCTTTTTCTATCAGGCCCAGAGGTTTGGGTTTCTGTGTAGTGTCCCCATAGGTGAAAAACATATTTGCTGTTTGGGTTTCTCATGTTTTTCATTGATTCAATGTTGCATAATGTTGCTTTGCTTTCCCATCCTGAAAGAAAAGCATGGTGAGCACAATTGACTTCAGGAAGGAGCTCTCGAAGCTGAACACATTTATCTTTTCTTTGACAAATTTTTGAGGAAAGAAACCACAAGGAAAATGAGGACTAAGCCAACTTATTAAAAAAGAGCATGGGAAAAAGGACATCATCTGAAAGCTCCTTTTGAAATAAAAAATTAAAGCCTGTTCATCTGTAATAGTATATTTCTGCTTTCCACCTCACAGCCTCGCTGTGCACACAGACAGTAATTTGCACCTTGCTCCTGCCCTTCGTTTGGAACCCAGTGCAACATTCTCCATCGCCAACAGCACCAGAGGAACCCATTTCATATTTGGACCTGTGGCTGGTGTTGCTGCAGCGACAGCTCTCCGATTGGCTCAGATTGAGACTCAGGCACAAATTGCTCTCCAGCAACTTGCCACTCTAGCAACCATAACTGTAAACAACCAGAGTCCCAACAACAACGGGTTGACAGCAGCGTTACCCCCTCACCTGGCCCTCCTGAATCTTCTCAATAGACAGCGGGATTCAGCTGTTGGGTTTAACGTGGACAGAAACACCAAAACCTACAGAACCACACAACCGTATCTGTCTGCTACCATGTACCACCACCACTCTCAGCAACAGGGGGCACAGCCCTTCTCTAATGGGCCCAGGCCTCCTCATCATCAGCCACCTCCAAATCAGCACCAGAATCGCCCTTCATCTGATATGCTGTCACAAACGATGGGCTTCCAGTTTCCTCGTCCCACCCAGCTCCCTGATGAGCTAGAGTCGGCTCTGGCTATCCGGGGTGCAAGGGACATGGACCACCGCCTCATTGACCACATGAATCGACCAAGCCAACACCAGAACCAAGGCTCAGGTTCTGGGATCAGTCAACAAGGAAGTTACGGCTCTAACCCAGTGACACTTACCTCTGATAATCAGGCTGGCCACCAGCAAGGAGTAGACTGGTCAAACTACCAACCTCCAACTAAACTTTTTGCCAGTCCTCCACCAGGTACCAGCAACCAGTCCCAACGACACCAGGGGCCTCAACAGCAACCCCAGAGCAGCCATGCTGGAACAAGCATCCCAGGCTGGGCTGCCCCTCCAAGCGACTCGCCGTCGTCCCAAGCCCGGCACCCCCATGGTGTTGGTGGGGATGGTCAGGGTTTGTACACACCAGAGAGTGCAGGAAGTATCTTGGCTAGCTTTGGACTTTCAAATGAGGACTTAGAAGTGCTGAGTCACTACCCTGATGATCAGCTAACCCCAGATACTTTACCATTCATCCTCCGTGACATCCAGATCAACAAGTCAGGCAACCAGAAAACTGTGGCTTCCTCGTCATTCTCACGCAGCATGCATGATATGCTGCTGCCTCCTTCCCGCTCTTCGCCATTGGCACGTTCACGTTCCCCAGAAGTGCCCAGCCTTCTTACTGTTACACAGACAGCAGGAAAAGTCATTGACTATGGTCATGCCAGTCGGTCAAAGGAGGAGAATAGTACCAGAGAGACGTTCAAAAGAGAGCCGCTCTCTAGTGAAAGGACAGTTAAAATGTACCCATCCTCATCAGCTCCAAAAGCAGAGAAAGCTGAAAGGCGGCAGGTTCATTTAGAACATGCGGAATCAGGCAAGCACGGAGACCGGGACTATCGCAGGACGAGCAGCGACCATCGCAAGAGCAATCGCTCACCTGTTAGAGAATTTCCACCGTCTTCCAAATCTCGTAATCTAGACAGAGACTACAGGCGTGAAGGACCCAAACCAAGGCCCTCATCTGAAAGCAGGAGTGACGCTTCCTCGAGACGGTCTCTCTCCTCTTCGTCTGGCACAAAACCACACAGTAGTGGCAAGAAGTTACCTACCCCCACCATGATAAGTGATTTCTCAGCTGTGTCTCCAAAGGTGTATCCCCATACCTGCTCCCTGTGCCACATACAGTGTGATCAGGAAAAGGTGAGTGCCAATATGTTGAATTTTAGCTTCTTTTCTTCACTAGGCAGTTGTCAAGACTTGTGCTCACGTGAGCTCTTCTCACTGAAATAAGTGGGAACAGTTTTTGATTTGGCTAGCTTTATCCAGCAAAACCCATTGTTTTTAATGATAAATCTATACTATATTAACATGCTTTATTTTTTCTTTGAAAAAATCAGGCCAGATATTTGTTCCCTACATTGTGATGCAGTACTGCTAATTACTGTGAAGATGCTAGCTATAAAAAATCCCCTTCAAATGTGTATCTAGTTTTTAGTGGACAATGATTCCATTGTTACATTAAGAACAAATATGACATTGGGTGTGGTTTATTTTACTGACAGGTGTCTTAGTCTGTCACCACAAACGGCAGGACTTCCTCAGCTCCACCAAGGCTTTCTCGTCTCTGTCCAAATTAGGACATTCTTACATCTGACAGAGATGGTGAGCAGGAATACCAAAATCAGAACAAGATTTTCCTTCACAGAAATTTGTGGGTGATGTCACAAAGACTACTGCCACTTTTTTCTACAGTCAAAAGACAACTGTCTGGTGAAGTGCAATAAGACTTGATTTGAAACTGTAACAGTGTGCCGATAAGGGCTCAGCCACACTGAGATGAAATATAGCTTTCTAACTTTGATAAAGCTGAAAAATTAAAAGATCTTAACTTTGGAACTACTTTTTCCAACTAAAGGTTGTATGTACAAATCTTATAATACAACAACTAAGAGTTGAATGCAGAGAAAAAGGTGCTAAGAAGTGTTGAATTGCTCGCTAAATAAATAAGATGAGGCAAACCTAAATTCGTTCAACATCCATGTGACAATGTTTGTTTGAGTACCAGAATTGCTTCAAGTACCCATGAAATGTAACTCTTTTTTTATTTTTTATTTCTGGAAAACACTGTTTATTTAACTCATCCAGTACTAGTTGGTGTAAGTAAAAAAAAACTAGCCACTAGCACATCACAAAACATTCCTGGTCCACCACCCTTTTCATCAAATACAACTGCTGTTTTCTTCCCAACTGATTCTCTATTGGTTCTTTTTTGGTAATGACTTGTCCCAATATATAGTTCAATCAAGAAATGCATCAGATTGGCAGTGAGACGATGTTTCATATGGCATTTTGTGGAAGTAAAGTTTAAGAATTCAGTTATCAAGGACAGTTTAATTTACTATTACAGTAAACCTGAACATTTGTGTTTTAGTTGCATAATTACATATGGATTAATGGATACAGATGATTCTACAGGATAACCAACAATGATTCCTTGTGTTTGAGCAGACTAAATATACAGTCAGTAGAGTTAGACTTGTTCGTTCCTCTAGAGAGAGTGAATTAAAAAAGATGGTACAAACTGACTAGCTGAATTTTCAAGTGACAATAATTACTGTAGAATAAACTGTTCTCTGAGAAAACCCAATGGTGAAGTTGGTCGTTTTCTCAAAAGGTGTCATTGACTTGGACCTAGGAGTAACTAAGTTTTTAATGGTTTGTATTCTGCTTTATGTAGTAACAGTAATTACATAGTTGTGGGTGTGACTCTCTTCATTATTCAAGTATGCCAATTGTGGGTTTTTTTTTAAAAGATCCAGTATATTTGGGGAAAAAAATAATTTTTTAACCGGCCATGTCTTTCATCTTACATTTTCTTACTAGAAGATTCATATTTGTCCATATTGTAACATAAAAACTGCAACAAAGGTTTCCCCAAATTTACAGAAATGTCATTAGCAAAAGGAGGTTTGCAGCTTCATGAATAAGTAATCCCTTGCATGTTGTTATCTAGCAGAATGTGAAATGATCTTTGTCAAAAGGGACTATGTAAGATAAGGTTTTTAGGTATCCAACTCTTGGTTTGTCTGAATTAAGATGGTTAAATATGTTGATCATAGGAAACTTGTTTTCTTTTGCGTATTATAGTCTAGACAGCAAATAGTGGTGTTCATAAATGATTAGTCTTCTTCAGGCCTTGGAACATGACTTAGGAAGGTAACTGTATGGCATTTTGAACAAGAAAACTAAAGCCAATTTTTTATTTGTTTGTCCGTTTGTTTCTGCCAGTAATGTATAGAGCATTAATGGTTAAGATTGATAATTATACTGAAGGTAGTGGAAAGTAGAAAGGGTACAGAACTTATCAACCAAGGACACAGATGATCTGATACTCAAGAACTCAAGTCATTGGACCTCATTCACAAAGAGTGCATATGCACAAATCTGTGCTTAAACAGTGCACACAAATGTTTTAAGCACAAATCCAGGATTCACCAGTATGTTCTTATTTATTCTTACTCTGCAAAAAAAATTAAGAACTGCTTTAGACCATGCTTACACAGAAATCATAAACATCCCACATTCTTAAAAAAATGACATGGTCAACTTTTATTCAATGTAAACAGTATATTAGAATCACAATTATTTAAAAAGGATTGGGACTAAATATATAACATTTAAAAGTGGAATTTCTAATAATACACAATTTATTTACTAATTATTAGAATAATAGCGAAGACATTGTAATCCATGAATCATGTAATGAATGCAATGTAATGAAATTATTAATATATTAAAATTGTCCTGTTCTCACTTTTAGATCACAATAGCTTATATATCAGAATTTCCGTATTGCAATGTGTCACTGATTAATTTCCCCCCTCAGCTGTGGCTGTGATATATGCAGCTGGTTAACCAGCAGCCTGTTCAGTGTCCTCACAGCCTGACAGTTCAGCAGTGGCACAGGAAGGAGCCCTCTGCTTTTGGTACATCATGGCCTAAGACAAAACATGATGTGCACATGGTGCATCAGTGAAGGCTTATTTAGATCAATTCCACACATCTACACATTACAAACTTTATTTTGTTATGGACGGACTGTGTGGTAGCGGTGCAACAGGTATGCAGACTGTATACAGGATTCACAACTTGGCTCCAAACAGGTGTGCCAGTGACATGTTTACTAGCCAAATCTGCCTTTTCTGGCTTCTACTTCTGAAACTATTGTTTGCATTTCATTTGCAGTACAGTTTTTTACATTTTTTACCATTACAGTCCTCTTTACAAAGAGGAACAGCTCTGTCCACTGCTGCACTGCTCCCACAGAACTTTCCTTACATAGAGAAATGAGGGCATAGTAATATGCTAATTACAGGTAGCGGGCACACGCCTGTCAATTAAGAATGATTCTGATTCACTAACATACACACTGTGGTGAGAACAAAACTGGCCGTTGCGCATGTGTCATGTATCCGACGGTAGTTTTGCGTGTGCACTTATTTTGTGCAGAGAACATTTCTAAGCACATATCAGTGAATGAGGCCCAATGTATTTTATTTTATTTATTTGTATTTAACATAGTTTGAATATGAATATGGGATCAAAGAACTGGGCCTCGTCTTTCAGTTCAGGGTTTTCATAGCATGTTAAAAATTACACCTGTAAATGAAGATCCACTTTCCTCACAGGACTGAAGTCATTCACTGAAGATGAAAGATAAATTAATTATCTCATTGCTTAGATTTTGCTCATTTTGTTTATTTTCATACATGTGAAATGTGAATTTAGCTTTGTTGAGAATTGTTTCCATTCTTGTCTGATTGTGACATCTTTCTCTCTCATTTGTCGTTTTTCTACAGGACTGGGTTGACCATATTAATACCGTCAACCACACTGCTGCCTGCCGAGACCTGCGAAACAAGTGAGAAACTGTTCAATCTGCTGCTGAACCTTAGCATCTACAGTACTGTATATCCACAGTATTATGTCATAGATACTGAAGTGTTTTGTATTTTATTTTCAATACACTGTTAAAGTGTCAAATTTCAACCCAGAGATGCTTTAGGCTTATAATATAAACAAAGCTTATCATCAGCTTGTTTTGGGGGAAATTGCTGCCTGTTTGGTTTTATGTCGAGAAACTGGCAATAACTGTTAGTAACCCTTACAACTGACGCACAGGCTGTTGAACCAAAACAACCTGAAATATGGTAAATCTGGACAGAGCCGCAAAGTAGGGAGTTAATTCTGAGTGGGTCTGGTACTACAGGTGACTTTTGTGTTTGTATTGATACAAAACATGTGTTTGTGTGTATCTCTATAGGTACCCTGACTGGAAACCAAATCTGCCAAGGTCAGTTGGATTCCTGTTCTTATGTTTCCAAAAATCTGTTTTTAGCTATGACCAGCAGCCAGGGGAAGTCACTCCTGTTAGGAAGTGGGCCCAAACATTTCAAATACCTCGACTGTGACCACATAGATCTGACATAGAGATCCTACTGGCCAATGTTTGCTGGTCATCCATTTAAAAATAGTTCCAAGATGTGTTTCGATATCTTGGATAAAATAAGGTAACATAGTCTTTTATGCAGCAAGTAAAAAAACTTAAAATATCGGTACCAAACTGAAGTGAATAAACTTCACCTAAATTCTGTGCCCAATAGTCAGTAACAGCTTTATCTCAAGGTCTGTTGATGTCTGACTGTAGGCACTTGAATACACAACAAGTTGTATTCACAACAGTAGTAGTAGTTTTCCAGTAAATATTTTAGAATCCAGCCATGTTGGTCAGGGAGCACAAAAATGCCACTGATCTATGCAAATGTTGGCCTGTATGCTACCACGTGTCACAACTATTGCAAAGTTAGGTGGTCAGTAAATTCTTTGGTTCCATCTGTCAATGAATGTTGTCTTTTACCCAGTCACAGTGATCGATATGGCGGCCAGCCCAAGGATCACCCTCTGTCCCGTTCCATGTCTCGATCGCCTTCTCATTCTCCCACCCCAAGTCCTCCTCACAGCAAACACAGGGCGGGCCCCCATGCCCACAGGCCGCACGGGAGGCCTTACTCTCCTCACCATTACCCTCGCCACCATCACTACACAGGTAGACCAGATGCTGGAGAATAGGCACTGTAATGGTGTAATGTATCTAAATACTTTATAAGGTATCCTTCCACTGCTTAATCATTTAGAAATCCAGTTACTTTCAATGCTTTAGATGCTCTGTAAGTTGTGAAATGTAGGACTTGGCTAAGGAATGCCAGTAATGTTAATATGATATTAATAACATAAAAAAATGGTATTGGACTATTAGCTATATATACTATTACTCAGATCAGGGAAAACATGTCTAGTATATTATATCCACTTCCAAACTCACCCTTCTTCATTTGCCATCCTAAGAACACAGCCATCGGTTGGAGCACCAACACTCTGGCTTGCACAGCCCCTCTCGCTCACATCGAACCCCCTCTTCCTTCAGAGAGCAGCGGCCTGAGAAGAGAGACAGGGAATCATCAGGTTAGTCCATGTGTATGTTAACATGTTCATTAGTATCTTATTATTTTCAGGGTTTTTGAAGAAGATGGTCGGTATTTGTGAATATTTTAGATGTTTCTTCATGCGGTTTATTTTTGGTCTTCTGCCCACCTCCCTCTGATCACGGTGTGTTTACAGGGGATTACTCACGGAGTGGTGTGAAGCGTCCACATGATGAATTAACTAAGCGCTTCTCTGACACCAGCCGACATCCACCCTCCTTCAAGGCAGGCTATAGCTCCAAACATGGACCATCTCAGTCCTCCATCAAAACTGTCAAGAGTGGGATGAAACCTGGAACCAGGATTACAAAGTCAGCAAATGCCAAGGCCGCTGACACAGTGGGTGTTTTTCATTTTCATTGTGGGCACAGGCACAGTGCTAGTAGTTAATGAAATCATTTTATTTTAATACCTAATCACATACAGTATTGATAAATCCTGCATTGGTCTGCCTCTCTATGATTCAAACTGGCTTTCTTCTTAAACTAACCTTAAACTTCTGTTGCTGGTTGCTAGTCTGCCAAGCCTCCACCAGCCAAGAAGAAGAAGAAAATAATGACTCCAGTCTCCCAGGGCTCGTCTGTAGCAGATCGTCTGGTTTATCTGAGTGGTATCCCAGAGGATGCCTCAGAGCAGGAAGTTACTGACTTGGTGGGGTCCTTTGGCAAGATCAACAATGTGGTCCTCATGCCATGCTCTGAGGAAGAGAGCCTGAATGACAAAGGACAGAAGGTACTATTTAAATGTAACAAATGGTTATTGATGAATTTTGTAAGACATTTTGGAGGTTTAATGTTTGTTATGGAACAGTTTAAAACAGATGATAGCAGATCAATGAAATATTTTGCCTGTTTGGGGATTTCTAAATACTCGGTAGTTGCTTGAACAGCGGCGAGAACGGCCGCTAACAAACCTATGGACACGCCTTACCAGAAATGATGCTCTCCCCCCATCCTCCTCTGTAGTGCACTGCATGTCACCACCCCAATATGAAGGGCCGCCCTAAAGATAAGATTGGTTCTACATAGCTGGGTTCTTTTTAAACTCTCTAATTGTTTCCACCGAGTTTTAACAACAAAACCTGGGAGATTGTCCTCAGTCTCTGAGCGAAGGATTTAGAGACTGATCTGTGAGTCTAGGGGCAAGATACAAGAAGAGTACTAGACCTGAAGACAGGTATAAATGGGTCCAAACACCCCACACAACCCATATACACAGACATAAAGACCTGACGTAATTAAAAAGTTGTTTGTTCAGTCATTCAAGAATATACTTTGGGTAGGAATCTCACCAATATCATTTGTGATGTCTTGATTCAATTCAGAATCTATTCTTGATTCAAAACCGATTTTTGACTGAAATAGAAAGTAAGGCACTACATTTAGGCTCTTATTCCAGTGCACTGTGTGCCAGTTCATTTACTTAGGTCAGACCAATGAAATGTAATATGAAACAAGTGACAGTTAAGCTAAATGGTCACTGTCTGACAAACAAAAAAGCAGAAGAAAGAGTGAGAGTACACAGCTTTTTGATTTAGAAAAGTTAACTGCATTAATTGAGAAGCATCTTACAGTTATCTGCCTGTATCAGAATAGTGAAAATTAATATGTAATTTACTGACCAACATCACTGATTTTAATGCTTTTTGGGAAAACATTGTTGTTCGTGTTCTGTACAACATAATCATTCTCTAACATGTTGAAATTATAAACAGTCAGGCCCTTTATTTTAAAATGATGTTTATTTCCTGTTGTAGAAAAATGAAACAAATCTACATTTTCTTTTTTTGTTTTATTTTGATATATTAAGGCATCCGATAAACAATGTGATGATTATATTTAGGCTATGCCACATTTGCAGCAAATGACAGTTGCAAATTAAGTAATGGTAAACAATGAGAAACAAATAAGTTCAAATAAATAAACAAACTAAAACTAAAATGTCTCATTCAAAAGCAAAATGTAGTAAATAGAAGTAGAACAATGGGGTTTACCTTACTGCTTCTCAGTCTACTAACGGCTTGATCTCACCAGGCTGATGGCAGCTACTCTAGTCAATGCATGTGATTCCACCAGACACGCCGCAGCGCTTTTCAGAAGTGCCTCTCCACTCTGCTCCAATAAACATAGAGCATCCGGTCAATTTTCAAAATAAAACACCCTGTGCAGACTCGTATGTCACATCACTTCATTAACATTATGTCATAACCAGTGGCCAGAAGTCAACCGGTCAGAGGATATTAAGTACCATGGACGACGTGAGTTTTATCTTGGAAGGAGAAAATCACAAGATTTAATATGAGGCCACTGCTGCCATGGCTACCCCGGTCCCTGGTTTCCTCTCCAGAGGGCCGTGATGCAGCCATACCTGGTGGAATCAAGGCGTAAAAATAAAACAAATGATGGACGTACAGGTGCAATGTATTAGATCCATCTTTCCCATATTCTCATAAACTTGTCCTTTTGCAGTCTTATGGAGAAAGTTATTCTTTCCATCCTAAAGATATCATAGATAATGTCAATTCAGTCATCGAGTTTCAATTGTTAGTGTAGCCTGTGCATCTCTCATCCGTCACTCATGAGTCCTAAAAACAGTAGCTGTGGAAATTTTAGGCTATGAACATTTCATCACTTTGTCACCCTTCCATGTTGCAGGCTTCTGTATGCATGTTGAAAGCTGAAGACGCCCAGGCTCTGGCTAACTCCACAAACCTGTCCATCAGAGACCAGCAAATCACTGCATCAATAGCACAGGTGAGAAATACCTGTTTAACTTTTTCATACATAGAAAACATAAAGCTTCCACAAAAAATGGAACAAAAAACACTTTGCCCGAGTGTATAAAGCAGTCGATATAGTAGATGTAAGGTTGATTGATATTGTATTGATTCAGAAACGAAAGACAGAATTCAGCCTTTTTTGAATTTTTTTGACCACATGTATGTATAGTGCACTCAAAATAAACCTATTTAATTTTTTTCTCTTAGAAACCTGAAGCAGAGCAGTCTTCTGACACTAACAGGTTTGTCAAAGATATCATCATATTAAGAATTTTCCCTTTTAACCCATATGCTGCACCCTCATCCCAATTTCATACAAGCATTGGCTGCACTTCACTGTTAATATTTGTTCATATTTCTCAGCATTCACAGCAAACCTGCTCCAGGGCAGGACAAAGGTGCTGCTGGGGAAGACTCTGGTAGGAAAACAAAAACCCTCTGCAGTACCCACTGATGAAAGAAGGCAGTGTTAGCATATCCAGACCTGTTATTGTCAGTACATTAACCTATATTACCAGTATACCAACCGTACTTGATTAATTATATTAAAAGCTGTCACTTCTGTAGGTAAGGCACATGTAGACAGGTTTGTGACGACATTCTTCTGGGTTTGGTGTTCATGAAAGCTTACTGATTGCGGCTCTTGTTTGTACACGCCCCCCATCTCCCTGTCCATCCTCTGACTCCCCACTTCAGGAGGTGAGGCTGACCAGAAGACTTCTGATGAGGTACCTGATCCATACACATACCCTTTTATTTTAAAAATAAAAATTAAAAAATTGTGAAAAGTGTGGGTGAGTGTGTTCAACCAAAGCCTGTACCTCATGGGATATAATCTGTTCTATTGTACCAAATTTGTCATTTGGGCAGATGTCTGTTAAAATTGGGCTTCATCTCTATCAATAAAATATCAACATTAAGGCATTTTCCTTAAATCCCAATACAATGTCTTCTACAGAAGGGGGTGGTGTTGATCACAGGACTTCCTGAGAGCGGATGGTCAGAGAGTGACATCACTAAGTTATTCCAGCCCTTTGGAACTCCCTCTGACATCATCCTGGCAACATCAATCGGAAAGGTCAGTGAATAAACCGTGCCATTTTATGCTTTTATTTGATGCTGTAATAATCAAATTTACGTTTTCGCAATTATCTCGAAAAGAACGGCAAAATTCTTTCATGTTAATCTCTCAATCTGCTCTAAAAATGTCAAATTTTGCAATTTTCTTTCTCAATTTTCTCAAAAACTTATTGTCGACATCTCATCGGAAATCACCAGGCCAGTCTTCTCAAAACTTAGTCAGGATCATCTACAGACTTTGCTGATCTGAAGTTGTTTTGATATGTCAATCTGTTCAGTTATAAAAAGCTTTTTTCTTATTAATATTGATCAACAGTGGAAAAAATGCCTTGGAGCTCAAAGTCTGAAGTGACAGTTTCCTGCAAAAGAATATATTTGTTGAAAATAACAAAGATGATGTACATATATCATTAAAAACATCTCTTCTGTATGTTAGGTACTTGTGTCCGTGCCAGACATAGAGACTGCTCAAGAGATTGTGAAAGTCCACGCCTTCATCCCTGCCAAGATTAACGACTCTGAGCTGAAGATGATCCATCTCAAACAGCATATTGGCATCAACACACCAGTAGGACTTTCTTTATTAACCCTGTTCCTCTACATTATATTGATCCTCTTTTCTTCTCTGCTGCTGTCTATATATATATCTGTCGATATTGTGCTTCATGTGAGCATTTCAGCAGGAGGAAAATACTTTTCTCATTAGTTTGTGTTGAGCAATGAACCTTTAGCAAAAACTGATGAATAATTCTAAACTCTTTACACAGGTGGCTCTCTACAATCTTCTGATGGGACCACTGGACCCATTAGTGAGTAATTCTAGTATAGTTCTCAATATCTTATTTATTGCTTTATTTAACAGGAACAGTGCACATTCAACATTGCAGCAAATGCACCAGAATTGGCCAAGAGGCTTTTTTTTTTAATCTACAGTCTCTTGCCAGACAAGTCATTAAAAAATTTCATTTGAAGATTCAAAAGTAGATTACAGTATGTACAGTATGTTCTAATGATGGCTACAATATAGCCAAGAAGGCACCCAGCAGTGCACAACACATCCTGCAGCTGCTTCACAGTGAAAGCAGTAATTGGTTTTCATAATTTGAAGGGTTGTACTGTGAAACTGCAGCATGACGTTGGATTTATTGGGGGAAAAAGTCCTCACATTCTGCTGCAGATGCTATAATGATTAAGCTGTGCTTTGTACCTTTGATGCAGTGTGCTCAGCTGGGCAACACTCTTTAGATTTAGATCAACAAAGATAATCTGGTACAGTATTGTGAGCTTAGCAGTACCCTTTTAAAAACTAGTATTTGTGTCGCTGGATTGCGACACTTGGACATATTGTTAAAGCTCTGATTTACTGTGGTATTTAATATGTATATTATGTAATAATGCAGAAAGTCAAGGGGCTGTGAAACCGTCATTTATTGACAGTAATGAATCTGCTTAACTCAAATTTTCTGATCAGATTGGATCAACTATGAGTTTATGATTTACTAGTCCATCACTAGTTCAGCCTTATGTCTAATAAGTGAACGTTGCTTTGCATCCTGTAGGAGAGTCCAGCTCCAGTAGGCTGGAGCAGGCTGCTGGTGATCCGTAATGTTCCTGACACACCGTCCGGTTCCTCTGAGGTGCAGAAACTGGTTCGACGCTTTGGCACCGTCATCAAGACCTTAGTGCTCAACAATATGGTGAGGGCTGCAAACATCCTGATCCATTATGTCCTGAAAACAGTCTTTTCCTAAATATCTGTGCCTTCAGTCACAGTTACGTCCTGTGTAAAAATTCACATTTTTCCCACCTCTTAATTTTTTAAGGCAAAGCAATCTCACATGCTGTCAACATTAAGGATACCCCCTGAAAACCAGTTCATAAGAACTGGTTCCAAAATTTTAAGAACCTGGGGTATTTTTAAGATCGGATCTTTTATCGGTACTTGAAACCAATCTGGAAAATCTGGTTTTGTTTTAACTTATGGTCACACTGAAGCCTCTCCTTGAGTATCGATAAGAGTAGCAGTATTGATAAAATACCAACAATACCTATCCCTAGTTGACATAATGTTCTTCTCTTCCTGCTCAGGTCATTTGCGAGATGGCAACTGCAGCCATGGCTCTGTCTGTTCACAAGCGCTTCCAGAAGTTTCCGTGCATCATCCAGAACAACCCTCTGTTCTTCTCCCGCAAACGGGACCCTACAGCCAGCACACAGACCAAGGTCCTCACTGCATACCTCGATTCACCTGAGGTCGGTAACTTTGATTATTGATCGGCATTCCATTTAGACACATTATTTATTTACTAGCATAAATTCATGCAGCGTTAACTCATATCAAACACCTGAGTGCATTTGTGTGATGTGGCTCTTGTGTCTGGTCGTAGGATACACCTGCAAATGGCAAGGACAGCCAAACAGCAGCAATAGCTGCAGAGGAAGAGGAGACTGCACATAAAGAGAACTCTGAATCTCCATTGGAGGGGAAGGAAAAAGACGAGAAGATGAAGAGCACTGAGATAGTCTGTGAAGACGGAGCTTTTGAAGAAAACAGGAACAAAGACGAAAAGATCATAAAAGATGAGGCTACAAATATTATCTCCAACTCCACGGCTGCACCAGAAGCAGACTTGGGGACAGACCTGAGGGAAACATCAGCTGTTGAGACTGTCATGCAGACAGCAGAAGATGCATCTGAAACAGGAAATGACAAGACTCCAGCTAGCGAAGAGACTTCCAGGGAGGCAACCATTCCAAAGTTACCCAAGGTAAAAAGTCCTCAAAATATCACTGCTTCTGTTCCCTGTCTAGCAGTCAGTTTATGAGGGTCAAAAACTTCCATCTTATTAATTGATATTTGTGAGTTTTTGACACCTCATTTTTATCCCTGTTTCACCAGGTTACCCAAGAAATGGTAAATGCACTGCTGGTGGAGTGCCGAACAAGAACTGCCAGCCATCCCGACAAAACAGAAGCTTCCACCGGTGAAGAGCAGCGGGAAACAAAAATGGAGACAGAAGAGGGTGAAAAAGCAGCAGAGGACACACACAAGCTGGCCAAGAACCACACAGAGGAGGAGGTGAAGAAGCAGGAGAGGGAGAGGAAAGAGAGGGAGACGAGAAAGGAGAAGGAGGCGAGGGAGAGGGAGAAGAAGGAGAAGGAGAGGAGGGCCTGGGAGAAGGAGGAGAGGGCTAAGAGGGAGAGGGAGCGGGAGGAAAGAGCCAGGAGGGAGAGGGAGAAGAGAGAAGAGGAAAGAAGGGAGTGGGAGAGGAAGGAAAGGGAGAGGAGGGAGAGGAAGAGGGGATACGGCGAGGCGTCATTAGGATCCAGGTCGTCTTACAGGTCCGAGACACACAAGCAGAGCTCCTGGAAGGAGGAACAGTATAACAACTCGGAGGCTGAGAAGACCAAAACGGTGAGAAGACACTGTTGGAGCAAAAAGTAGATCCAACAGCTCTATTCTTATCTTCAGTTCTTCATTGTATTTATCCTGTCATGCAATCAGGTGGAGGAAGAAGAGGAGGAGTTTGACGATTTCCCCTTCAACCTGAGCGACTTTGTAACTGTGGATGAAGTAGGAGATGTGGCTGACCTCCCTCACTCTCCTCCAGCTGTTCCAATGGAAACCACAGAGGGAGGAGAGGATGCTCCCACATCTGTCCAACAGGACACTCCAGAGGTAAATCTTCCACTTGAAACCTTTTTCACATGGTTGTTGGACTGTGTAAGGGAGACTTATTTAAATTCTGATTTTTGTTTGCTGATTCTAGGACACACCCATGGAGGTTACTCAAGAAACAATCATGTCAGACACCGCAGCGACCCCGGTGAAGTCTGAGGAACACAAATCAGAGTGTGAACCTCTGCCTCCCCCCACAGCTGAGACTTCGGACAGTTTGATGTCATCAGATTTGACAGCCGCTCCAGTCCTCACCCCTGCGGCATCAACTTCACCAGCTCCACAAGCTGCCTCTCCCTCCCACCACACACATGTGCCAACATGTCAACCAGTGGCACCTGACACCGAGACGGCACCTGACACCGAGACCACACCTGAGACAGGTAGAACATCTGCAACAGGAACAAAAGGAAAACACCATTTTGCTTTTTTTTTCATGGTTTCAAATTGTATCACTAATTTTGGCCTTTTAATCTGTCATTATCATATAGAAACCACACCCACAGTGGCCATGGACTCCAGCCCTGGGGTCAAACCTCTTCCCACATCTGCAGCTCCTGAAGCTGCCCCAGCTGACTCTTCCTCAAACAGCCCTGTGACAGACGTAGTGACTGCTGAGAGTGAGGCTGATGCAGAAGAGCAGAACTCTCTTAATCACAACCAGGTCAAGGAGGAGATGGTGGTGGTGTCAGACAAAATTAAGGAACAGGAGAAGATCCAGGGTGAAAAGGACAAAGAGATGAAAACTCCAGCTGCTGAGACGGGTAAGGACCTCCCTGTGTCACAGAGTTTCTTTTGATATATAATATATATATGTGTACTTTTTGGAAGCTCATCATGCTGAAATGTGCAACTTCCTCATCTGCCTCATCTTGAGGGTGTTTGAGACGATGGCACGTTTTCTTCTAGGCAGGTTAGTTGTCAGAAGGGATGCTGTTGTTAAGTGATGAAGATACCTGGAACCTGTTTGAAAAAGAATAATGAGTTATCTGGATAAGTTCACAGAGTAAAAGCAGGACCTGGTCTTTTTATTCAGTCCATGTTGCAGACTTTAAGGATCTCTCTGTTCGGCCTCTTACAGGAAAGCACCAGAAGTCTGAGAACCACACAAACACTGAGGAGGAGCGTGTGAAGACGACATCAAATACAGAAACAAACTACCCCCTCCCTCCTTTTGACCCCAGCAACCCAGTTGGTAAGACACTTAACCTGTATTTGTTAACCGTCTCCCTGCGTGATGTGTTGTCACTCTTTCTTATTTAGCGCTAGGAAATAGATTTTAAAAATGAAATTCCTGCAATTTTCTCAAGGATGGATTTATCTGATCGTGGTCTGCAGCTGATATTGTTGGCTTTCATGTGTGTGTCCACAGGTATGGAGTTCTTGGTCCCAAAGACAGGTTTCTTCTGTAAGGTGTGTAATCGCTTCTTCAGTGGAACCATTGAGGCCGAAATCAACCACTGCAAAAGCCTCAAACACTACGATAACTTAAACGTAAGGAAACACACACACACACACACACACACACACACACAGATATACTGTTAAAATGGAATTAATTCTAGTTTTCTCCTGGAAGGTTAACAGGCCCTTTAGAGACCAGTCTGATTGTGTCAGGAAATAAAGATGATTTTACTCATTTTTTAACAGTTGCTGTAATACAGGTGTGAACATGTCCACACATTTGTTTGGTCACAAAGAGACCAAGATATATCCAGTCTAATCCAGTTTCCTCGTTCATTCCAGAAATACTTGCAGACCAGGAAGAAGGTGAATACGACTGCCAAACCTAACTCCAGCTGAATGTTGCTGTAAAACTCTTGAATTGATTTTGCCATTCCCCTCCTTTTGTATTGTCCCCTCATTTCTCACTAAGGGTCCAGATTCTCAAATTGGTGTAGATTAGTCTCATATCCTGTCTCTGTTTTGAATATGTGGTATTAAGTTTTCATGTAAATTAAGAGAAACAGGTGGAAACTGTACTGCACTGTGCACAATCAATAAAATGTTTTTACTAAATTGTCTGTTATCACTCATTCAAAGTCAGAAATTTCTCCAAATGCAGTTTTGATGATATTTGATAAGCCTCCGTCAGATAAAATAGCTTTGTATGATGATTACAACCTTGACATAACAGTTAGTGATGTGCATGGCCTCACTAACTATTAGTTAAACATCATCAAACATCATTTACTAAACGATTATTACTCTTCAGATGGAATGGCGTGCAGTCTTCACATTGAGTTCACTGAGCTGAACTAAAAGAGTTGTATCAGTGGTGTATTAGTTATTACTGCACAAGCGCACAGTTACTGTAATATATAGTCATATTTAAATCATATGTACCCTATCTAGCACTATATTCTTTAAAATTGACCAGGATGAAATTACCGACAGGACAATTATACACAGACACGTAAGAAAAAAAGTCAGTTTACCTTGGTACTGAGACAAGATGAGAATCAAATCCGTGATCACCACCAACCTGTACACACACTGCACTATCAGGCTTTGTCTCTAACAAGGAGTGCAACATTATTTGCAGCACATTTATTTTACCACACGATGGCAGTATACACTCTTCTAAACTCACACTACTTAACCTATTTCTCACACATTGTGCAAGGGACTTTATGCTTGAAAGTACTTAATTCACCATCACTAGTTTTGCCAACATCACTTTTTTTTTTTTTTTTTTACTTTAAGTGTTTTAAGTTTTCAGTACTTCTGTAGCTTCTAATAATGTCTGTGGTTTGGATTTTTTTTTTTCTTATAGGTAAGCAGAGCTTTATTAGCAGCGCTGTTCTTAAATAAAAACAGGTCTCCAACAAGATATGGAGGTATCTGGCACTGTTTGGATCAGTTTTAAATATTGCAGGGAGTAAAAGTACGAGCGTAAACAGCCACAGTGAGATGTTCTGACCTCTAAATTTATCTCGCTGATCAATAACTGCCATTGGAAAATCACATCTCGCTACCCCACAGATTTTTCAAAAAAGATTTGTCTGTTGAACATGCATGAGTTTCCTGAATAAAACGAGAATCAGCACCTTTACCTTTGCAATATAAAAAAAAGCTTTTCTTTTAATAGGTATTGTATACCCCTGGCATTTACAGAAAGATGCCAGGGGTATACAGATGACAGAAAGAGACATCAGAACAAAGGAGAAAAAACAAGAGTAGGTCAAAACCTAATATATGGCTGGACCGTGTATGGTCATTGTGTGAAATCGTGGCCAATTTGTTACAGGGATAGTCTGAATTCCTGGTTATTAAATGTTCATCTGCAATCTGTAGTGGTCCCAGGATTATTTACTGGTAAAGCGTACTGAAGTAGCATCATATGATATGGTTAAGCTATGTTTGAGTCAAAAGGGTTATAAATGCAGTTGCAAGAACAATACTTTCCACTCATATCTTGGGATGTTTGATTTGAAAGAAAATTGATTTTACTTCTAATTAGAACTACTCTCTCTGTTAACTCCCCCTGCTCTATCATGTCTTGCTTTGGGGTGCTTTAACTATGCATGCGCCTTTTTTCTGCCTCTTTCTTGGTTGATGACCATGGAGGCTGCGGTGGACATTGTAAATGAAAGATTTGACAGCATTTTGGGTGCAAATTCAGGAGGCTCATCTCCGCCCAGTTACTGCAGCTACAGTCAAATCAAGCGCACCTGTAGAGCAGCTGCCCCACACTAAACTGTTATAACAGCTACACGAGTCGCATGTTTTACTGCAAGATTTGTGTTTTAATGCTGTTGTTAATCATTTGTGATGTGAAGACATCAGAAACAAAACGCTTGTGTCCTGGTATTAGTTCAGTTATAAAATCCAAACACACTGCGGAGCATCTCTCCTGCCAGAGGAGGAGACGCAGAGATGCTGGTATGTGTCTGTTTAAACAGGAGTTCAGTTGACTTCACTGCATTTAACACTGGAGCTGAAAGCTTCAGAGCTCGGAGCAGCAAAATACATTCACTCTGTAGCCGATGTCCTCCGCTTCCATCATCTTGTGCTGATTCATTTTGACAGAGCAACAGCCAATAGGGAAACTCCAATACTCGGCCTGGCTGACCAATGGTGAAACTTCATCACTCACTCAGTCACTCACGCACGGACAACCACAATTATAGGGCTAGTCCACGGCCTCCCTCACTTGGGGCAGCAACTCACTCCCAACCCAGAGGGAGCACCTCTTTTGCATTGTACCAGACTTTTGTGGTGAAGAAGGAGCTGAGCTAGAAGGAAAAGCTCTCAATTTACCAGTCAGTCTTCATTCCAACCCTTACTTATGGTCATGAGCTTTGGGTAGTGACTGAAAGAATGAGATCGCAGATACGAGCGGCACAAATGAGTTTCCTTAGAGACAAGTAAGACATCTAGGGAGAGCTCGAAGTAGAGCCACTGCTCCTTCGCATCAAAGGAGCCAGCTGAAGTGGTTTGGGCACATGGTTAGTTGGGATGTGCAGAGAGCCCAGTATTTGTATTTGTATCTATAAATACAATACAGCAAAATAATTTGTATTTGTATTTTGTATTAGAATAAATGTGAAAACAGGCTTAAAATAGGCTGTTTTTGTTTTTATTAGGCTTTTAGATAATTAAAGTGTTACAATAAGTTTTAATGAATAAACTCTTACAAAGGAGGTCCACCGGTTTTCGAACTGGAGTCTCCCAGATCATAGATGACTGCGCTGATTACTGAGCTAAAACTTTTTGTTCAATCTTTCATTAATTAACATTTTAATATGATACATGCAATATATTGATAGTTCACTTGTCAAAGTCCATCAAGTCCATGATTACTATTTATGGATCTGTTGTCACAAAATCCTAATGCATTATGCCAAGTTGTTATGAAATCTATTGTCATTCCAAGTTAATGTTATGGTCATTGACTTGTTATTTTTCTCAGATCACCATGACTATTTTGCTATGTTTTCTCAGAACCTTTTGCATGTTTTGTATTTTCAGAATTCCGATTCTTCTGTACAAGAAAAGGTCTACCCAATCCTCAAAATTTTAGAAATCCCGACTTCTACCAAACATTGTGCAGCATCCTCCAGGGCTGTGCTGGGCTTCTGCAACCTGACTGCCTGAAAACAAGCTGGACAGAGAAGCCAGGAGAAATATTTGCATTAAAAATTGCAACTTGTATAGAGTTTTTCTACTCAGTTGTATCCTGATGTGATGACAATAACTTATGAGGGAGAAAAGAGTTTTTAGGTTTAAACATTTGAGACAAGACACACACCTTGAGACCTGTTTTGGTATAAAGCCCACTCACCACAGCAAGGTACAGGCCATGAGTGGGATGTTAGTAAGACAGGACAAAAACCGTGGTGAATTAACATTAACAAATCACCTCACCTCTGCATAGCTGAGACTGTCAGTCATCTTTGAAAAGCACTATTTTCCAAGTTATTGTGGCTGTCATATTTTCGCATGGTTTCCTTGGGAACACAGCCATTGAGGCTTCCGCCGTTCCATCAAGGCTGGCATCATATTGAAGAGGGCATGGTTTCATCTAAACTGTGTTGGAAAAACGATAGACACGGTAAAAGGGATGATGCCACTGTGGCAGAGAACCACAAAGCTGATGCCTGCGCACATGATGTGAGTATACTTTTTGGTAGAGGGGGTAAAGGGGATGACATCATTGACAGGCGACCAGATAAAAATAGTTATCTTGATTAAAACTACAGATTTCTCTGTGTTTGAAAATTGTTTTAAACATCTGGGAAAATGTAATTACACAACTCAAAAAATATATATAACACACGTCTAGTCATTTTTATTCATTTTAATGTGGAAAAGTTACATATTATACCTTTAATGTTCAGCAGTTTATAAATTATTTACACCATTATTGAAACACTAGCTTTTACCTCAGCCATGTTTAAAGTCTCTCGAAGTGATATCAAAGTTGAGTGTCTCATCACGCATCCACAAACATCAGAGTGAAAATAAATGTTCATAACTGTTAGAAAACCAAGTTCAAAAAACATCTCATTTTGCTGTTTAGACCATTTCTCAAGTAAGATGGCAGATCACGCTTTGATTGACACTTGCACTGGCTACTGGGGGCTGGATAACTGCTAAGCTAAAGTAACTAGCAGATCTGAAAAGCGTGTACACAACTGTGCGACTTGCAAAGAAGAAAATCGCTAAAAGAAGGAAAGAGCTAAGAGTGCTTGAGCAGAACTATGTGTATGTTTAAATGTTCGGTGGGTAGTTATCCGCGGTAATGAAGAATATAGCTAAATTAACTGGGTTGATGCTACCAGTAACACAGAAACTCTGGCAACTGGAAATAATATGCTTACCACAGTACATCTTTAAAGTAAGGATGAAGTTGTAAATGTCAGAGTGAGAGAGAAATTAATCATAAAATGGAATACAGTAAGAAGGCACAGAAGCCTTTATAAAAAATCAGATTTATTAAGAATTATTTTGTTCATTTGAACCAATGCATTCTTCAATTGCATCATTTCAATTGTTAATTTTGAATTAATTAAGTTATTTTGGCCTGGTGTACTGATTAATGGAGAAGAAGGGACAGAGAGAGAGAGAGAGAGAGCGAGAGGGGGATTAGAGATTCTTTTAAAAAGTCATACCTGCACGGCTTCACCTGTCAAGCAGGTTGGATTGGATACTTTGTGGGTGGGGGTCAAAAGCACAATGACAGAGGGAAGGCGGTAAAAGGAGAAAAGTTTGACAACTGACAAGCAGACACAAGGATTAACTCGAGGAGAAATCACTGTGGAGAAGGAGTGTGACAGTTGGCACTGGGAACGTCTCGGAAATACATTTCTGAACAGGTAAGGCTCGTTTGACTAAGGTAGAAACACACTGCAATTTTATCTCATTCAAACCAAACCCTTTTCTACACCATTGTCTGTTATCTAACAGTAAGTTTGAGATAAAAGACAATATAAAGTATGAGTGCCCAACTTGTTAGCACTGGTGCTTAATGCTCCATCATTATTAGGAGAAAAGTCAATTGACAGCATGTTTTTGTGAGTACAAATAGGTGTTAAAAGGTTCAAACTGACTGCAGTGTTTGTTAGGTGTCCAACTAACCACCATTGTTAGTGCTTGATCATTGTTTTATGATTGTGGGTAGTGTGTGAAAGAATGTGAAAAGCCATTTCGGTATGTTGGTGGATAAGTGGAGATTATTTGATAGTTCAACAAAAGAGTAGAAATTGAAAATCATATCTTATCTCTTGTTCCTTGCTCTGAACTGCAAGTCACTTTAGACAAAAGCGTATGATAAATGAATGTAATGTAAATGTAATGTGAAAGAATGGCAGATAATACAAGGGTTGACACCAGGAACTACGCCAAAGTGTCCTCCTTTGTCAATAGCATTAATAGCCTGTTTACACTGTAGCTTTAAAGTTTCACCATGCAGACTTAACCCATGACTGATTTCTCAGTAACAACTCACTGAATGGTACTGTTGACAGGTGATGTAGAGCGGTGTTGTTGTCTAACAGGCCACACCTAAGGCATGAGAAGAAGGTTTGAAAAAATAGCAAGAGAAAGGTAACCTTCTGGACCAGTGAAAGGAAACAACATTTTCTTTTTCCATTTTGTAATGGTTCAACTGAGCAATTTCTAAACTCACAAAGGACCAAGGAATGTTATATTTGATCAGCATAAAGGCTTAAGTAACCACACTTTTTAAGTTCAGGTAAGGCAATTACACCACCAATATGCAGTGTTTGTTCCATATGTAAACTATGTCTATAACTGTTGTTTGGATAGAGCTAGCATGTTCCCCCTGCATTTACTCTTTCTGCTAAGCTAGGCTAAATGATACAATGTTTTCATTTGACTTAGACAGCAAACAAGGGTATTTGTAAAAATGTTGAATTGTTGTATGAGTGTGCAACCTCACTATACTCTTTCAGAGTCTTTGAGGTTTAACCTAATCTGATAATCTGAATTGCCTTTTTTTTTTTACTTTCTTCATTCAGTTTGACATTTTTTTTGTTGATTTATAGGGTTTGAGTATTTTGTTTTGTTTTTCTCCAACCAGTCAGTAGTGAGTGATGTATCCGTCCCTCCAAAGTAATTTTCCATCAACGTGGAAATGGTGGTAGCGCTATAGGAGGAGTTAACATTTTTCACAATCTAAGAAATATGTCGATTTAAGAGGGGTTTTTTTTTCTGTAGATCGACTACCAACAACCTTTATAGCCGTGTCAATGTCATCCAGGCTTCTTGTTATGTTTGTCTCACTATTTTTCATTTATGTCTTCTTCTTATATTGTTCTATGTAGAAAGAAGACATCCCCATTCTTGTTTGAATCACAAATCTGAGACATGGGTAGTAGTGATTCAAAGGTCTAGAACCAGCCTAGGTTTGACCAGCTGTAATCTTCAAAAAAGTTAATTAAAAAAGAATTTGAGAGCATGAAAAAAGTGTTTTTTCTTACTCTCAAGTCTACTTCTAGTGATCAGCACCTCACTACAACCCTTGGTGTGCATTACTTTTCCATTATATAATTTTAAAAAAGTGATTTTTGTCTTACTAAATGTGTCAGTATCAGAAGTTTTAATTTCCTTGAGTGAATTGCTAATAAAAGAAACGTAATGAGAAATTGAAGGGACAGAAATGTAAAGGATTACATTTAGTTCCTGGTGACAAAGCTTTACGTATGAATGAAAGCATGATATGAGTGACTGTAAATATACAGTATATATACAGTATACAGTGATATCCAATTATCACGTGAGAATCACAGTCATCACTGTGTCATATCTTCTCTATTCCAGCTATGATAGCTATGTACAGGTTGTTTACCGCATACCTAACCCCTTTAGCTCTCGCTCACCAATGGGAAACTGGCGCTACCTGTACTGCAGCTGCGTGTGTGTGTGTGAGTGAGTGCTTGTATTATGCACATCGTTAGATATGGAAAGCTGAGGGAAACTTCCCTCAGTCTGTTGTCTTTCCCATTTTTCACATTTATAAGAAGTTTAGATTTAAATTAGGATTGGTTTCAGATAAAAGTTCAGATTAGTTTTGGGGTTGTCCTGACAGGTAGCAGTACAAACAGACATGTGTATGTGTATTTCAACAGTGTCTGCTGCTTCCTACAAACACATGTAGCAGACAGTGGGAGAGATACATTCAAAACATAATTAAAATAATTTTGTAATTACACTGCTTACCTAGTTCAGCTGTGACTCAGCGTTTCAGCTGCTGAATAAACAGTATGATGCAGACACTGGATCACACCTACACTGCATATATCATTTGTCCAAAAATTCATTTATTCTCTCACATTACTGCAAAGTTTAGTGGAAGTAGATTAGTAGGATAGTAGGATAGATAGATAGATAGATAGATAGATAGATAGATAGATAGACACAGAGGAAGAAGATACATCAGGCTTTGGATACACACACAATACTCGCTAGTAGATTAATTAACTGTTGATTTTGGTCTTTTCTTGGGGTTTGTTGACAATAAGAAAAATATAGAATATCACCAGCCTTTACTTTAAAGATGAATGTGAATGAACGGATGATGTGGTCAACAGATGGAGTCTAAATGTTCCAACCAAGCCTGAATTTCCTGATCTTGTGAAACTATTCATTTGTATTGTTTCAGTGTGTGTGTGTGTTTGTGTGTGGGTGTGTTTACACGCATGAGGCACATAGTCATTCAGACTGATTCACATTCTACCTGCATGCTGACAGACGTACAAAGTTTCAAACTGTGTTTCTGAGTATGTTGTGGGTGCATTCTAATGAGTACACTGAACTGACTCTCCCCTTGAATGGGGCTTTCAGTCTAACAACACGAGCGTGGGTGTGTTGCTGCAGAGTACAGGTGAAGAAGATGAAATACGAATCAGCAAGTCCAGTTTGAAGGCTTGTTAGATGCCAAGATACTAAACGGCAGTTTATACTGTTCTGAGACTGGATTGTACAACTCTGCAAAGTTTCTCTGATGACATACAATAAATAGGCAGTTAGCACAATGCTACAAGATATTTTACCTATGTGATGTGCACTTGCATTGCAGGATGACAATGCATTATAATATAGAGAAAGTAAAACCATAATTTTTAATTTTTCCTCCACTGCAGTGAGTTTGTTGTTTGTTGGGATATTCTGTGCTGTCAGTATGAAAGGGACACTGTGTAATCTTCTGTTGCCTTCGTAAATCTGAGTCTCAGTAGATGCAGATCGTGAGTGCAGATTGAAAGCAAGGTCTTCTCATGAGCGGGCCCCACAGTATTTCACATTCCCTTAGCAACCCGTTTGAGCTTGAGTTTGAATTATCATCTTTAAGGCAACAGGTCTGACATGAATTCATATCTTTCACAAGCAAAACTCTAAAATAAACTGATTACAAAAAGGATCAGGCATCAAGAATATAGTATGTCTATGATTATGGTATTAGATATCCTGATCACTTCTGTCTTTCTCATGGTAACACTGTCTCTCATACAGCTTAACATTGGATGGCTATGGCACTGCCTGCTGCCTTTCTGTCTGAAGACCAGTTCACCTGCTCCATCTGTCTGGAAGTGTTCACCAATCCAGTGTCAACACCATGCGGCCACAGTTTCTGCCAGGCCTGCATCTCCTCCTACTGGGACGGAGGAGGAGGAAGCGCCAAGTTCTACCAGTGTCCCCTCTGCAAGGAGTCTTTCCGCAAGCGACCAGAGCTCCATATCAACCGAACCCTGAAGGAAATCACTGAGCAGTTCAAGCAGATGGCTGACGTTGGAGTTGAAATTGATGGAAAAGGTGGAGGAGGAGTGGAAGATCCCAACTCACAACCTCGTCATCAACATCACCCGGCCCTGTCTTCACCCCCGAGGCCAAGGGAGATGCCGGAGAGTATCTTTACTGAGATGATGACCCGTTTTCAGCGGCTGCCGACTGCCAGGATGCCTCACACCACCTTTCCCCGTTTCAATGACCCTCACCCTCAAAACTCCAGTCGAATCAATGCTCAACTGTCCTTCCAGGCTCAGAACAATGAGCACCATGACCCGCCTCCACCCTACTCCCCTCCTCGCAGGTACCAAGCCACACTCCCTAGACTACATTAAAATTGTTTTTTATTCAACCACATACAGATGATTTTTCTCATTTTAAAACATTCAAAATTAAAACACATGACGTTACTCTACCTTCAGTATCTCATGCTTTATTCATCAAACCATGTATTTAGAACAGCTGTACTGATAGTACATGGCTGAAGGACTGCTGTATTTGAATAATTTGCATTAGCAGCAAAACTGAGAGTGAGCTCAATGACAGTGTCACAACTTTATTTTAATGTTATGACAGGTACAGTCTGAGCGGTCCCAGTGATTCTTCTCCCAGCCTGCCTCTGTGTCCCATCCACCTGAAAGGTCTGGAGTTCTTCTGCCGATCTGATAACAACTGCGTGTGCAGCGTCTGTGTGGAGACAGCAGAGCACCGAGGACACAACATCATCCCTGCCAAGAGAGAGTGGAACATCAAGAAGGTAACTACAGTATGTGTATGAGTGTGTGTGTGTGTGTGTGTGTGTGTGTGTGTGTGTGTGTTTGTGTGTGTGTGTGTGTGTGTGTGTGTGTGTGTGTCAGTTAGGAAGAGTTGTCTAACAGGACAAAATTTGTATTATCCTTTTTTTTCCTACTGTAATTGCATTATCGGCAACCAGCTTTGTTTCATTGAGGTTATATTAAAACCTGTATGTGTAGTATTAGAACATTTATGACTTTTGACACCTAGACTCTGGTGGACAACATTGCAACATGAATTTGACTCTAGAACCATGAATGGGTTGAAGGATAGACTTCGGCTACACCAATTTTCATGGGGTTTGTCTCATAACAAAAACCAGAGTACAAGGCTACAGCCATGCTAGAGGCTCTTTGAGGCTGTTGTTAGGCACAGTGGTGCTTTGAACTGAATGCTAACACATCTTAGTTTAGTATTTTAGCATGCATTTACTAATTAGTACTTAAGACAAACTACATGATGGGAATGTTATTAGTTTTGCAGGTATTTGGTCATAAACCAAAATAATGGACAAATATAAGTTTTGACCTGATGATGCAGCTAGATGGAAAGTTCAGGAATCACTTGAGTTATTACAATTCATCCTGAGGGGAACATGAATGTCAAATTTTGTGGCAATCCACTCAACTAGTTGTTGAGACATTTCACACAAACCACAAATGCAACCCGTTTGAGCTTGAGTTTGAATTATCATCTTTAAGGCAACAGGGTTCACCAAAATCAGTAGGATTCATCTTTTAAAATAAAAAATGTATCTATCCAATAGTAGATATTTCAGTCTGGACCAAAGTGGTGACTGACAGACTGACATATTGCTATCTCTAGAGCCAGTATGGCTAAAAACAATTTGTAAGATGCTAGAATTGCATAAAAATCTTACAAATAGGAGATTTGAGGTTAGTATATTGCATGTTACACATGGAATGTGTGCAATAATGAAAAGAGCTACACAGGGTGTTTGTACTCCAACATTTATTGTCATGTCATGTTCTTTGTAAACGTAGCCTTGATGATTCTAATCTATAATGCTTGTGTAACCCACATACCTGTATTAGCATATTCTGTGTGCACCTGGCGTGGAGCATGCAACAGGCTTCAGAGTTAGGATTAGGCTTGTAGTGGTAATACGTACAGTTAGGTTAAGGCTAAGCAAACATGTTTTCTGTCTTTTCCAGTCCCAGTTAGGCATTGCAGAGGTGGAGCTGAAGGATCTCATCTGTGAGAGAGAGAAGAAAGTGGAGGAAATACAGAGCTCCTTACGGGACATACAGGTGAGCTTTCAGGCTCTACCAAGGGCGATAACTTTTCAGGTTCAGCCCTGCTTTAAAACTGTGCACATATTGAGGATTACCGATCTATTTACCCATAGCGGCTGTGGGGTGGCTGTGGCTCAGGATGTAGAGCGGGTCGTCCACTAATCGGAAGATCGGTGGTTCGATTCCCGGCTACTCCATTCCACATGCCAATGTATCCTTGGGCAAAATACTTAACCCCAAAGTGTGCAAATGTGTATGAATGGTTAGTTTCCACTGATGGGCAGGTTGGGACCTTGCATGGTAGCCCCTGTACCCATTCAGTGTATGAATATGGGTGAATGTGATTCATAGTGTAAAAGCGCTTTGAGTGGTTGGAAGACTAGAAAGGTGCTATACAAATACAGTCCATTTACCATTTACCATATCTGTCCATCCTGGCAACAGTCATGCTAACGGCTCTGTGAGACTGGGCTTGAGCTAAATGCTGACATCAGCAGGCTAACATGCTCACAGTAATAACGATAGCATGTTGATAATGCTAACATTTGTTAATTAGCACTACACACAACACATCAAGCTGATGGGAATATCATGAGTTTTGCAGGTTTGGTCATAAATCAAAGTATCAGGCAAAATTACATTTTGACCCGGTGGCACTAGATGAAAAGAAAGGAGATTAAAGTTATTACAATTCATCCTGTGGGGAACCATGGATGGATTAAAAGAGCTGGAAAAATGTTGCCCATTCAGTCAATAAGAACTGCTCACCTGGCACATACACCAAAAAACTTTCTAGCTTCCGGGTTTGCTTCTGCATTGTGCGGCCCTCTGCTGGCCCCACCCATGAGCTCACCTCAGCCCATAGACTTCATAGTGGCACTGGAGAAAAGTCAGGGGTGCACCAAAGTCAATAGACCTAGAATTTATATATTTTTTTTAAATATTTTCCTCTTGGAACCATGAACTATTACTTTGTCCCATCATGCATCTATTGTGTGCACATAATTTAGCATTTTTCTACTTGGCATCCCTAAGTGGTAGTACAAACAAGACACTGTGACATGTGGCAAAGAGTACTGTAATGAATATGATGAAAGCACAAAACACAGCAACTGATATTGTCTAATTATTCTGCAACCTATTTAATTGTAATTTCTTATTGCCTTGTAGATGTTCTGGATTTGAGGATATGCTGTAATTAACGTGGTGCATTCTGGCAGGGGCGGTGCTTGAAATTCTTTGCCTCCTGATAACAGCTCACTTACCCCTCAAGGCTTTATCAGCAGTTTGTCCCACACTTGGCCTGCCCACAATTTGTTCATCAGCTCAGAAAAGTAGCCAAGTTGACCTCTAGTGGTGCCTGCCTTCAAATGTCTCACACACCTCGCTGTTCATCTTTTATTCAGACTGCTGCTGAGAGAGAGACAGATGGAGCTGTTTGTGAGTTTTCTAAGCTGATCTCCAGTGTGGAGCGCTGCCAAGCTGAAGTCTTGGAGGTAAAAAAAAAAGAAAACACTGACACAGGATGAATAGAGAGAATCTCACAATAATAACTTAAGACCTTTTCTTTTTCCTTAAAATGGAAGCACAGCCTCTCTAAGTTGATGGATTTTTAAAGGAACAGTTAATTATCTCCTGTAAGAAAAAAATGATACCATACTATACTATTTTTTTCTACTAGCAGGATATGAATTTAAGTTTAAATGTTTTAAAGTTATTTATTAATACCTGAAATCATAATTTTGATGTATATTAACCGAGATGCATGGAATATATTTTTCTTGTTACCACCAGGTGATAGAGATGAGTCGTCGAGCGGCTGAGCACAAAGCGCAGAGCCTGCTGAGAGACCTGGAGGTGGAGATAGCTGAGCTTAAAAAGAGGAGCTCAGTACTGAGCCAGCTAGCTCTGTCAGAAGACTACATATTCTTTCTCAAGGTGTGAATGGATGGATGGATAAATACAATGAAGCAAGATAATACAAAATACATTTGTAATATATATGCAGGACTCCACTAGTTATACATACAATAATAAATCCACCAGGAAATCCACCAGTAGTTTTAAATTCAGTCTTTAAAGTCTTTCTGTTGGGGGAATCTCCAGAAGAACTTTTCCAGGGGCCAAGGAAAGGTTTTTTAGAAACTTTACTTCCATTTCGATCACAGTAACCTGGATCCAGTTGTGGTTCCTGGGCTGTAGTTCCTGCTCCTGGCGTACAGTTTTACCATATTGGCCTGATTATAAGACGTTACCAAGATACTGTTAGTCCAAGGATAACATCATCCTCATCCTTGAAGCTTTTCTTCTTCCCGTAAAAGTGAAACATGGAATAATTCCATAGCATAATACAGACCACTCTCCTGTGTCCATTGTCCATCAGTCACAACTCTCACTTTCTCCTGTCAATAACCTCATGGAAGCGTCAGACTGCCACAACATGTTTCCAACATTCATTAAGGAATAATTCATGTCGTAATACTCCACAAATTAATTAACGTACTGCATATTATACTTTCTCTGCCAAATTATATTTTTATGGTAGTGAATGTTACTACCATTGTGTGGGGGTAAACCACTGATTTAATCTGAAAGCAAACACTGATTATTGCCATGTTTCTCTACCAACATGAATTATTATCTTGTTACAAAACAAAAAATTTTACCCAACAAAATTGTCACTGTGTTAACATATACGTTGTGTTTACAAGTAACTAGGTTACCCAGAGGCCAGGTTACACAGGTAAGTTAGAGAATGTGTTCTTTCACCTGGTTACTGTAAATCTGTGTCTACATGCAGCAGATCAGTGACTAAAGTTCTCCTCTACCCCAAGTTTGGAAACCAGGTTTTTTTTATTTACATGACAGTTAAGCCACATCTGGTTTTGACATTTGTCTCTCTCTGCAGACGTTCTCTGCGCTTTCCACCCCTCCACAAGCAAAAGACTGGTCCAATGTCTCTGTGTCATCTGAGCTGACATCAGGGTCGATTCTCAGGACTGTCAGTCAAATGATGGTGCACTTTCAGGAAGAGATGCGGAAACTGCCAGAAGTTTGTAAGTCTTGATTCAGACTGATAGTGGGAAGGAAATATTTTACCAACGAAAATCTGAAACAGCAACTAAAACATAAATCTATGATCAAGACCACAGCAGGATTCTTCTTAAATTTTTATGTATTTTCAAATATTTCTGCCAAGCCTTTACAACTGGAGGGACCAACTGTACTGCAGCAATATCTTCATTTTTGCTGCTGTGGCAAAGAACAAAATCTATCCCATGTATTTTCATTTTTAGGTTAAATATATCTCTTGCCTTTCTAATTCAGAGCCTTGCTGAACATATGTTCACTGATAAAGGCTGAAGTGTAAATCATAACAATGGTGTATTTTTTATCTTTATTTTAATTAACAGGCCAGCGATCCTCATTGGACCAGTCAGTACCCAGGTCCAACCCAAGTAATGTTCTGATCAGTTAATATCATAAAAGTTGTTTTTCTGATACTTTTAAATTCAATGAATGACAAAAAAGCAAAGTAAACAAAGAAAAGTATATTTTTTCTCTGCAGAGGTAAGGAGGGTTCAAGAATATGCAGGTAAGGTTTTTATTAAAATGTTTGCTTTTAATTTGTCTTTATTTTCATTCACTTGTTATACTCAGTCTTATTTTCACTTGCTCCACCGTTCAGTTTAACCACCAACCAGCACTCTCTCTAATATATCAGCCGACATCACTTTAGACCCCAACACAGCCCACCCACGCCTCATCATCTCAGTGGATGGGAAGCAGGTGTGCTGTGGTGACCGCCATCAGTCGGTACCAGACAACCCAGAGCGCTTTGACCGGGTGGTGTGTGTGCTGGCCCGCCAGGGCTTCAACTCAGGACGACATTACTGGGAGGTAGGTGGGACACGGTGTGAAGCTGTACACATGTGAATTGCTTAACAAGTGTGTTAGTTACAGCCGTCCAGGTCATAATGTATCCAGAAAGGTTGAGTTAAGAGCAACTAGACTTGTAGATTCTTGAAGACATTTTGAATCTCATCCAAAAGGTTTATTCAGTTCTGACTGACTGGTGGGGAGTCCCAGGCATTTAACTCCTGGAGGGTCATTAACACACATTCTTACCTGGACTCATGTGACTCAAACGACTCTATCACCAGGAACCACATGTGATGTCAACATACTTGAAGGTGTAAACATCTGAACAGGTTAAATTCCTGGGACTCCCCACCAATCAATCAGTGAAGAAGCCTTTTGGATGAAAGCCAAAATATCAAGTTGCTCTTGACTCACCCCCTCTGGATAAATTATACAACTATGATTCTTCTTGTTCATTCCAAGCACAGGCTTGGTTGACATACAAATACAACAACAGCAAAAGACATTAGATTTGATGACAGCATTGTGCCCCACAGGTTCAACAGCAGGACATACACAACCAAACTACCACTTTATGTTTTAATACTTAAACATTTGGTACATTTTACAGTTTGTATAACAAGTTCATCAGGTTTTCAACACTTTGTAATCAGCTAATGGGTTGGTAAACCAGGAGAGAAGCAAGGTGATTCACCTGGCTGTGACTTCACAAAAACCAAAGCGGGCACCACAGTGTTAAATAATCCTTGCTCTGACTTACGTAGCAGTTTTCAAAAGTAGCTTCCACCATCTGCTGTCAGACTGAGAAAATGCATGTATGTAGTTACAAATGATAACACACAAATATACAGTATGTCCACCATCAGTAAGTGATATGTATTATTTTAGAACCACTCTTATTTTTAATTCAGTTCACAAAATTACTATAAGGCTTTCCACAGGGAATAGTTATGATTAGATCAGATAATATCACAATTTTTCAAGTCTGTCTTAAATCAAGACAGAATAACAGAATAACAACAATCATAAAGTGAAGAAGTGAGTATCTTGAAAAGTTACAGCCTTCTTAGTATGTGTTTCCCCAGACAGTGTTTCCTTTCGAACTGCAGTGGAGGGATAGTAAGTGGAGGGAATTTGATAATGAAGAAGACTGTAGCTTTAGAAAATACCAGCTCAGTGGCTTGTACGAATCTTGTACTAATCTCTGTGCTTTATTCTACCAAAACAATTATTTGATTGGCATTTTCATTATCTATCCCAGACTGCTGAAGCCTCATATTAGATAGATATTTGATACATATCAGATAAACTTAGGAAAACATTTTTGCACATTGCTTATTGGAATGGATCTATTCAAGGTCAGTATGAACAGGAGGAAAAATTATAGCAAGAAAAACCTGTTTCAGTGTTCATCTTGTTTAAAGACAGGCTCGAAAAAATTGTGAACCTGTCCTTTAACCTTACCCTGATATGTGGAATGTCTGAAGTCTGCACTCATTGCAGTAAACTGATCCACACTGCCCTCTTCCAGGTGGAGGTGGGAGGAAAGACTGACTGGGACCTGGGAGTGGCAAGCCGGTCTGTCAATCGGAAAGGGAAAATTAGTGTAGGCCCCACCCATGGCTACTGGTTCCTCAGCCTGCGGGACAGAAACGATTACGCCTTCCGAACAGAGCCCTCAACTAGCCTGACAGTCAACCTCAGACCCTCTCGGATTGGAATCTATGTGGACTGTGACAAGGGGTTGGTGTCCTTCTACGATGTAGAGGCCAGAATGCTTATCTATACATTCACAGATAATTTTCCTGACACCATCCACCCATTCTTCAGCCCCTGTACTAATAAATCAGGAAGAAATGAGGCTCCAATAATCATTTGCCCTGTTTCAATGACAGAATGAAATGAGGAATGCTTCCACATGCTTCCATGTATGTTAGAAGAAGACTGAGATTTACACATATACCTCTGGACAAGATATGATCACAGCTGCACTGCCTTCTTTCATTGCAATAGAGTAGATAGTAAGCAGGGTGTCAGTGATGTGCCTGTTTTATGGGCCAGTGTCCATACGTTTAGACTGAAGTCAGCTGTAGCTAATATTTTTGTTTGGCTCCTTTTATTGCTGAAAAATTAGAAGTATTCTGACACAGTATAATGACCCACATGGAGCACAGGGACTCTCTCAGCTGAAACCCAGGGAAATGGTAAATGAACTGTACTTGTATAGCGCCTTTCTAGTCTTCTGACCACTCAAAGCGCTTTTTACACTACGAATCACATTCACCCATTCACACACATTCATACGCTGAATGGGTACAAGGGCTACCATGCAAGGTCCCAACCTGCCCATTCACACACATTCATACGCTGAATGGGTACAAGGGCTACCATGCAAGGTCCCAACCTGCCCATTCACACACATTCATACACTGAATGGGTACAGGGGCTACCATGTAAGGCCCCAACCTGCCTATTCACACACATTCATACACTGATGGCACAGCCATCAGGAGCAATGTGGGGTTAAGTGTCTTGCCCAAGGACACATCAGCATGTGGACTGGAGGAGCCGGCAATCAAACCGCCGATCTTCCGATTAGTGGACGACCCGCTCTACCTCCTGAGCCACAGCCGCCCATAAAAGGCTTACATGCACATTTAAGTTTTCTTTGGTTGAAAACCTGTTGGCTCCCTGCACACATGAATGACATTAAAATAATTTACTGATATGGCTCTTCAAAAGTTAAAAAATTGCACTGGATGGCTCCGATTCTAATAATACAAAGTCATTTCAGGTCGTATGTAACACTCAGAAAAATGTATAAATATTTTTACACCCACACTGGATGTTAACATGTTAAGCTTATTTAGTATAGCATATATTATTTAGTATAGCATATTAACATTACCTGAATTCAATTTCTGTACCATAGCTTTGAAGAAGCTCAGCATGTGGTCATTAAACACCAGGATCTCTTTTTTGTTAACTAATTGACTTTTTTCTACAATGAGCAATGGATGTTCTAAACCCAATCAAATCAATTATTATGTCATGATCTTTGTCAAATTGATGTTACTGATGGTGCCTTTACACTTCTGTATAAATAGATACCTCCCAACTATTGAATTTCCACTTGTCTGTGTTATGTTGTATCCCATAGTCTTTAAGTTTCTGACAATGGTCTACTGAAGACTTCATTTGACACCCAATGATCAGTGTTTTTCAGTGTGAATGAGACTCAAAGATACCCAAATCATTTTTTTTTCCAGCTCGCTGTCCGACACTTCAAAACATTTACATAAACAGCATTTAATGGAAGCAGTATTAGGGTGAGTGTTGTGGTTTGCAACGTGGACCCAAATGCAGTCACAGACTAGAGTGACAGTGAATGAAGTAAGGCTTTATTGCCAGGGAAGTGGGCGGAATGGAGGTGGATGGAGTGGGGATGAAGCAGGCTGAGGCCAAGGACTGGAGGGCTGAGAGGAGTGAGGGAGAATGGCAAAGGCTGGCAGAAGGGAGCAGGTGGTAGTGGGCTGGAGAGCAGGCAAGCTGGCAGGCAGGCGAGGGATGGTCCAGCAGCTCTAGAGAGAGAGAGAGAGCAATTAGCAACAAATCCAAACTTGGAGAAATCACTATATATAAGAGAGATGCCTGAGGTGTAAGCTACAACTTGAGTCAAAACAACGATCTAGCCATGAGTGGATGAAGAGTCGGGGTAGATATACTGCAAGCTGATGAAATGATGAAATGCAGGTGAGCAGACTGGGAGAGGTGATGAGCTGATTGCAGCCAGGAGTGTAGAGCTAGGAGCCAGGAGAGCCACACCCAGGCTAACACATACACAAATAAACATACAGAGAGAGACAGACAGGGGAGCACTGGAAACACAGGGAAGGGGAAGAAACAGGAAACACTAGGGAATCTTCTGGTACCATAACAGTGAGTACACTTACTTGATTGTTTTTTGCCCACTTTTTCGGTAGAACAACATAAGATATTCTGTGGTTAATGTGTTAACACCTGACTAATTACACATTCAACAGACACAGGGCAACATTATTATTCATTGTCTTTCTGGTCACCTGATTACTATGTTCAATATATACTTTCCTATCAGCTCTCACTTAGTCTCCAACAACTCTTGAGAGAAAAATCTGACTCTTTAGCTGCTAAATGTTTGACTTCCTTCTCCAGAGCTGCTTACATTATTGGTGGTATGGTGCTGGTAATGTACAGTAGCATACAACCAAATTATATATGTAGCTGTAAAGAACAGCTAGAATTGCTGGAAACAAGGATGGTGAGAGCAGAGACAATAAACTAGTGAATACAAGTAATTATACATTATGCTAAAACATGTTCATATATCAGTGTGGAATGTCATGTAGAGATGAATGATATTTCAGTATTCAGCCCTCAACTCAATCTGGGACACTCACATAAAACCAGTGAATATACTGTATGATAATAAAGTGTTTAAGATTTTACACCTCTGTGTGATAGTGATGGAGAGCTGGAGGGCCAAAATGCCTTCACTGAGAGAAGGCACCAGACTTTTTGCATTGTCATTATATTTAAAGAAAATCCTAAAAAAAAAAAACAGATTCAACCTACTCGGAGACTGATTTGGTGAAGAGCTTGTCATGGAACACTTGTTCTTCATCAGATCAGGAAAAATGTTTTTTTGAAGAGTGTCTAAATAAAATTGTTCCTATGAAACTCATTAGTGGCAATGCAGGTCTTAATTTGTTTGGGGCAGGGAGTTGCCTCTGCAACAACTCAGTAATTCAGTTAATTCAAACTGACATATTGGAGGTCTACGTGTATGAATAAACACGTGTCGGCCGACACACCTGCTGACCTGGGGTCTCATTTATAAAACAGTGTGTAAGATTCATACCATAAGTGTACGTGTGCACAAAAGCTGAAAATGGCCTGCGCCAAAAAATAATCAGATTTATAAAACTGGGCGCACGCATTAATGCAACCCTGTTTCCCTTTATAAAGCACAATAAACTTGAAAATGAAGAGGGACCAATGTGCATATGTGGACAGACCTCATATGAAGGCGGAGTGTGTGTGGCAGCCACTGCAGTGTCTCCAGTGACAGTCATGTGTTCACTGCAGTAATTTTACACAAAAAACTGTATGAAATCTAAAATTGCACCTGGTGATATATACACATTATTAGAAGATATTATTAAAAATCTGTAAGTGTTCTGCAGTTCTCTTAAGTCATTTGATTTCATCTTGGATTTCTACAACTGATGATAATAATTTAATCAGTTAGTTAATGTATTGAGGTGAAAAGGAAACAGTAAACTTACGCTTAATATTGGGGAAAGGCAAGCCAGACTCCTGCCACTTGCCACATCCTAACATCATCCTGACATTTCAGCAGCTGTGCTGCTCCACAACTGACCTGAAGTATAGGTAGCATAATGTCCAATCCTCTGCTCTGCACTCTGGGGGTTGGGATTGTAATGATGAGACAGCACATTGTGCTCAATATTTCATTAATAGTCCAATAATAAATCAGAGGCAAGTGGTTAAGATTTGAGTTGGCTTATATCTTTTAAAATTGAAAGGCGCTTATGGAATGGTTATGGCTCACTACAAGCACAAACACAAGTAACACTGCTGGCTTGAATGTTTACAATAAAGTGGATCTATAATTAACATTTGATATGACCTCACCATCTGTGTTGCCAATTTCCCCTGTCTCCAAAATGTGTGTACACATGGATCAGAGTTTCTGTACAGGTGTGCACATTCACCCATCAAGTTTGTTTTTATGAGTTCCAACTTTTTTGTGGGGAGTGACGTATGTATCTTTCAAGCCCTGTTTTGTGCATCACAGTGGTTACAAATGAAGACCCTGGTGTTGCAACCTAGAGGAGAAATTAATTATATTATAAGCTGGTAAAGTGCTACCACTGTAAAGGATCTTCTCATGCTCAAGAACTCATTCAGTTTGTCATCAGTATTTCAATTTTAATACATTAAGGCTTTGACAAAAAGATCTCCTGTATTTAACAGAAGATAATATCATCATGAAATCAAATGCATACATCTATGAATCTACTTTCAATATTACAGTATGCCGGCTCTATAAATATCCAACAATGAAAACAAGAAAAAAAAATCCAACAAAAATTAATCAAAAACATATATTAAGCAAATCATGACTGATTAGAGATAAACATGACTTGAACACCAACAACTGAGACCTCAGACACACATTTGGTAAAAGGCACCTCTGCCTGCATGGTTTGGTTTTTCCATTATTGAGGTCTATGTGTGGAAATGCTATACAAACATTCAAAATCTTAAAAAAAAAAAAAATTTTCCTCAATAGCAAATATAATGCACAAAAAGTGAACTCATAGTAATAGAGTCACTAGCTTGGATGTACAGTTGTTACATAAAAATGATTCTCAAAGAAACAATACATTTCATATCAAGTAAACATTGTTTGTTTTTGTCTTCACTCTGTAATGATAGACTGAAGGACTGCAATCCCAAATAATCTAGATTTGGAGAAAAGAAGGAAGACTGGGTTACAGACACCTGCTGGTTGACAGCATTAATATCTCAATGCTGGGCAATATGCCATTATTCACTTCTGGATCAAAGCCAGACATAATACATCACCGAGACTGCACATATTAGTTTGGAGGTGTACACCAGCTTTTCTTTCTTTTTCTTTTTTTTTTTCTAAATCACAGTTGAAACGTGGGTGTTTCATCTAGATCTGTGAGATCCAGTGTTTTTACATCAGGGCGTTCATGGTACTGTAAAATGAGCTCATAATCTTGAATCAGTTTTGCCATTTCCTCTCCCTTTTTAATGTGGCTTAAATTATTCTGTCCAGCCTCTTAATGTATATGCGTGTGTGTGTGTATGTGTAAACTACTCTTTACACCCACAAGTAAAATATGCTCATTGTTCGTTTTCATACTTAATATCATAAGCCACAGGGCCTTCCATGGTGAATCCCAGGTAGAAGGACACTTCCTCCCGGCTGCATCCGCTTCGAATATCACCCAGGTAAACTGGACGCACCAGCATTTTTAGGTTGCCACCATAGTTAACATAGATGTCTCCATTTTCTGATTTTCCTTTAATTCGTAACAGCTTTCCCTGGACCTCTGGCTCATTCCATACTGCACCACTCTGCCAGAGATGGTGCAGGTTACGTGGTTGCGTACTTTGACCACTGCAAGAAGCTTGTTGCCTTGAAACTCTGATCAAAATTTGATCAAGCCTCGCCTTGGAAACTATTCGCTTTAGTCCATTGGATTTCCCAAGGAAGAAATGAGCAATTACACTCCTTGCTGGAAACATGTGGGAGAAGCGTCGATGAAAAGATTTCTTGGCTGATGTGACATATGTGCTGATATTTTTGGATGCTGCTGAGCTTTCAAGCCTTTGGTCTTTCGTAGGCCACATGAGCAGCATTGAGAGGTAGTACAGCTCTGTCAAATTTGAATGCGTACCCTCTTTTTGCAGTGCCTCATTGAGAAGGTTGACCAACTGCTCATATTTATACAGCAGTGTGGAGGAGGGCTTGATGCTGTGTAGAACTATGTTTGCCAGGATGAAGTTGACTGTATCTGACATGTATCTACATGGTGACTTGTCAAAAATAAACTGCCATTTCTTCAGAATGTGCTCCATTTCCACCCCATTGACTTCTGCAGTCAAGCACTGCAGAAGTCCAGCAAATGAGTCTGCTCGTCTTATTTCCAGATACTGCTTCTGATCCACTATCTCCTGACGGAGACTCAGATTGGGGTTACTTGCTTTTTCAGATGCTTTCTCCTCTTCTGAAATGCTAAATATTTGCATGTAATTTCTGAAGTACACAGAAACCTTACATTTGTTTCTTTTATCAGATGTCTCCCTTTCCACTGACCTGGGCTTTAGGTATGTGAAGTAGTTCTCAAAAAAACTGAAAATTTCCTTCAGCCTTGGCTTCAAAGAGACCAGAAATTTTTCATGGTCTGCCAGGACAGTGACTAACTGGTTAATGTTTGTGTTGCTGTGACCATATAAATAACTCACTGGGTGGTGACCTTTGAGAAACTGTAACATTTTATCTCTTTTGTGTTTGTCACTGACGGTGAAAAGAGGAAGATCTTTAATGACATCAAGAAGCATTATCATGACTTCTGTCTCTCCAACATAACCCGATGTGTTGTAGGACTTTGTTCTCTTTCTGGTGTGTAAATCGAACGGATCAACTTGTTCATCTTTCTTGGCAAGCTCCTGTGAATCCCGGAATGCATTTACAGCTTTGAATCCTAAGGTTAGGCATTTGTCAAGTGCTTCAGGAGTGAAATCCTTTGAATCTTCAATTTCCTTTTTGAGTTGGCTCTTGTACACTTGTCCGACTGTATCTGAAATGTAGGAATTCGATTTTTTCCCTTGTGCATCTAAAGCCCACTTGAGGGCTGATTCAAAGTCTTTTTCTTTCAAGCAGAAATGTCTTGCTAGTGCTTGTGGCAGTGTTGCACTTCTGTCAAATCTCCCAGTGGCTTTTTTCAAGACATCTGCAATTTGGTCAGGTCCTTCCTTACCAGTTCCTTCCGTACCTATTTTTTCAATCAGTGGGGAGAACAGTGAGTCTGTGTCATCCCCTTGTTCTTTTCGGTGACGTGTGACTAGCATGCTTTGGATGTTTTGGATCAGGAAATCCTTTCCCATGCATGACTTGTAGACTTTGTCACAGAGCAAAAGGTTAATAGTTATGTCAGCCAGAGAAAGTTTGTATTTGTGAGTAATGACTTGAAGACACTTGCTAGCAATCATTTGGTGTAAGAATCGTACTGCTTGATAGGTGCCATGCTCTTCCACAGTGAAAGTGATCAGCAGTGTAGAGTAGGGATTCATTTTATCATCAAGAGTTTCTTGCTTCCACAGAGGATTTCTTATCCCTACTAACTCTTCACACAGAGAGAGTGACATGTAGGATCCATTGACATAGGTGTTCAGCAATGCTAGGAAGGAGAAAAGCCTACCCTGTTGGGTGGCGGTGTCGAGATCTTTCAGAGTGTTGCTCACCAGATTGGTTATGTAAGCCTCACTGAAATTATTTGTCATGATCATGAAGGCATAGAAAGTCTCAGGCTTTTCATGGTCATCCTTGAGTTGTTGAAGTTTCTCAGAAAACAAACCCTGTTCTTTGGTTGACAGCTTGGTGGTGATGAACACATTTGAAATGCGGCTACCTCTCGAGCTCACATCAGGGAACTGAGTTCTCTCACAGTTCAGTATTATTACCATGAGATTGTTATGCTGCTTCCGATCACTGGCGACATTCAGCATGCACTGCTTTAGGTCCTCTATATCATCCCAGTTGTCCACCAAGAGGAGAACAGGTGTATAGCCTGGCTGCTCCTGTTTGCCATATGTCAACAGTGTCATGACTTGGGCTGCAATTTCATTATTTGTTGCCATATTGTTTTTAACAACAGCACATCTGAATTTACTTCTCAGGTCCCAAAGAACATGCATCGCTAGAGTTGTTCCCCCACATCCTGGATGATGGAGGAGATTTATCATTACACAAGGATTTGTGTAGCCTTCTACAGGCGTGATCAGGTCATATAGCTCTTTGTAATTGTCTCGTTTGATGAATGGGAGGCAGCCTGGCTTCTCAGAGAGGTAAAAGTTCCACCATGAGACTTGTCCTCCTCTGTAAAAATTCTCCTCTGTTTTCATCTTGAACTCCTGAAAGGACTCCTTTGTTTCAATTTCTGTGTTCTCACATTCATTTTCACACAAGATGTCCAAAACAGTCATCAGCTCCTCATCTTTTTTTGCCAGGAGGACTGAGCTTGAGCCTGTGGATGGCAGGTATCTCTCAGAAGATCGTGTTTGAGGTTCTTTAAGCTTTTTGATGGTGCTAGATATTTCATTCAGACTCAGTTCATAGATGCATTTACTGGTGATGTCCACCTTACAGCGAGACTCTATCAGCCACTTCCAGTGGCTGAACACAGTGGAGTCTTTGCATATGCACAACATATTGTCAACCCCTTCCAGTGTACGATATATTGCACAGAAGGCCTCCAAAATAGGGCTTGAGATGTCAGCAACAGCTGAGTGAAGAATGAAGACCACTAGGAGTCCATCTTTGGAAAGCAAATCTGGGTTGCAGAGAAACGAAATCATGTTGTTGACATCACCAGAGCGTTTCTTGAGCCATTCACTAGCTGTTAGTGGTTTGTCTGTCTCACCCTCCTCATTCACCTGTCCATTGCAGAAAATCCAACTTGTTTGCTTAAACAAGTTCAGCTTTACAATGACTGCAGTTACACTGTCCTGAGTGGTGTACATGCGTGGGTGGTGCAGATTGGCTACGCGATCTCTTCTGTAAAAACTGCATGTTCCATTCACATCGGACTCTGGGTCAAACTCAAGTACAGCAAACAACTTCATCTCTTTCAGAAAACCCAAGTGCTCAAGTTGGCTCAAATGACATTTGTCAGTGACAACAATGACTCGAATGTAATTTTCAAATGCATCTCTTCCACGAGTGATCAGCTGTTTCAGCCTTTGGCCCTGGTGGCCTCGAGAGGGCTGTGGTTCATCCTTTTCCTCAGCTGACTTGCGTGCTGATGCCCAACATTTGACTTTATCAATCAGACTTTTCATCTTCTCTTGGACTATTCGAGGATTTGTATCTGCTAAAATATTGATGGATCTTGGGCCATCCCGGACAAAGAGACACTCAGTTTTGGATTGTTGCTTCTTTTCTGTTGATGCAATACTCAAGAAAGTATAAAAAAGACTCTCTTGTGTATCAGAATATGTTGAAACAACATCAACCTCAATCACCCACTTGTCTGAAGTTGTTCCATCTTGACTGTGAACTTGGATGAATATAGGAGGCCTTATGCACATTCTGGCAGCATTTATGTGTTTTTCCTCAAAATATTCACTCAGACATGATTCAAACGCCTCATTGTATTTACTGAAGGAAGTGATCTTGTGCCCAACTACCTGACCATGTCCCTGACCTGGCTCGTTATTCACTCCAAAATGAATAGTCCCATTGGTTCGTGAGTTCATGCAGCTTGCCGAAAAACTAAATATTTCCTTTGTGAATTCATAAAGGATTTCTCTTTCAGTCGCCTCATTTGCACTAGGCAGAAGCTGGTACTCATGGACAGGGTCAATAAGATTACTTGGACCTGCTACAGGAGGAAGAATGTCATTTTGTGCGTAAAAGATGGAGGTGTTGCTTTGGTCAAAAGGCCGGATCTGACATATTGGCTTCTTGAGTTGCAGAAATGTTGCATTGTCAGGAATTTCTGCTATATGTAACTGCTTGTCATTTGTTTTTGTCTGATCCATTACAGATCGTATTCTGTTTCTTGCTTCCTCTAGCATCAGCACTGTGGAGCTTACACTTTGAATTCCTGAATCTGATGACACTGTTTCAACTTCCACAGATTCATCCATATTTCCTGACACATCCTGCATCTTTATACTTTTCCAAAGTTCACCTTCTCTAGATTCATAATAACTCTTTGGTATCCTCTCACCTGGCTCATATCTCTCTAAATGCTTCTTGAACTTCTCAACCTGCCGTATGATTTGTATTGTTGGTGCTCGCGGAACACCTAATTCTAACAGGTCTTGTTTCTCATAGGAGACCAAGCAAGCTCCTGACAACTCTTGGTCATAGAGCTTCTGTGCAATTTGCTGTGGTACTCTAAGTCTAACGATCAGCCAGTCTTTCACATGTTCTTTGGTCCAGTCCTCCATCAGTGGTGGAAGTGTGAGGTCATATTCTCCCTGTGCACCAAGAAGTTAAAATAAAAAAAATAATGATGAATATTTTGAAATCAAACAGGCTTTCAAAACAGAATTATATTATCTTATTATAATTAAGATAACATAGTCTTAACATACAATTTTTGCCTGTGGTCCACCAACAGGAAATTGTTCTGTAACTGGTATCACATTCCTGTAAACAGAAAACAAGGAATATGCTTAATTATAGCAAAAATATGTATGATTTCTCCATCAGTGTTTTTATCAAACATATTATAAACTGACTTTTGCTCAGCCTGTGACGACAAATACAATAAAAGGGTATTGTGTCCAAATTGTGTCTTCTTAAGACTAAAATTTGGTTTGGCTGTGTGATAATCAATCAACGTACCTGCATGTCAAATCAGTGCTATGTATCTGTGCTTTCAGATATTGAAACAGATCATGGTGGTGAAGCATTTAAAAAATTGTCACCAAACATCAAATATAGGTGCAACTTCAGTGCTTTGTCTGAACTAGCACTTTAGTTTAATCGTAACATTGTAACATCATTTTAACATAAAGTGAAAGGGCAGACAAAAAGTCTTGCCTGTCTTCTGTATCTCCAGATTTAAAATCTGGTGGCGGGGTCCGTGATCTAGCACTCTTCAGAGACAGACAAGTTGGTGATCTAGGTCTCTCCTTGTAGTTTGTGTCCGTCCTGTCTGTCTCAGCCCATGGAGGATTCCTAGAAGTGATATATACATTATAATGAAATCTGATAGCTGTAAAGTGCATGTAACCCAGCATTATTTGATGTCTTACATAATGTAATGATTATTATTGAGACACTTAAATCAATTAATCTTAAGACTGATTCATACTTCAGTCATGTGACTGAACTGAGCTATCTCCATGACAACTGAGCATATTCTGCTGATGAATAAGATGAGAACACATTGAAAATCACAGAAAAAGCTAGTAAGTGGACCTTAGGTTATTTTTTATCTTTTTTGTCAAACCACTTACATCAGTATTCTACAGCTGAAATGGAAGCTAATGTGTTGCAGGGGGAACTGAAAGGGGACAGGAAGCCTGAACAAAGATACATTTTTTTAATTGCAGGTAGCATATTAATTCTCAATCAAGTGACTAAATGACGTAGACACAATGGGCCTCATTCACTAATATGTGTGTAGAAATATTCTTACATTGTGCAGAAAATAAGTGACACGTGCACACTGGCCAATTTTGTTCTTACCACTGTGCGTATGTTAGTGAATCTCAATCATTCTAAAATAACAGGTGCATGCCCGCTATCTGTAATTAGCAAACCACTACGTCCCCATTTCTCTATATAAGGACAGCTCTGTGGGAGCAGTGCAGCAGTGGACAGAGCTATTACTCATTGGAAAGAGGGCTGTGATGGTAAAAATGTAGCTAATGTCTGCTAATGAAATGCAAACAATAGTGTCAGAAGTAGAGGCCAGAAAAGGCAGATTTGGCTGGTAAACATGCCACTGGCACAACCGTTAGGAGCCTGATTGTGAATCCTGTATACAGCCTGCATACCTGTTGCACAGCTACCACACAGTACATGTGTAACAAAATAAAAAGTTGGTAAATGTGTAGATGCGTGGAATTGATCTAAATAAATCTCTACTGCTGTGCCAGGTGCACATCGTATTTCGTCTCTGTCCACAACAAACTGTGATGTAGTGAAAGCAGAGTGCTCCTCACTGTGCCACTACTGACCGGTCAGGCTGTGAGGACACTGAGCAAGCTACTGGTTAATCAGCTTCATATATCACGGCTAAATCTGATACTGTCACATTCCAATATGGAAATTGTAATATATAAGCTATTGTCTCTAAAAGTGGGAACCTGACAATTTTAATATATCAATAATTTCATTAAATTTATGATGGTGATTCATGGATTTCAACGTTTTAGCTATTAATTTTATAATTAGTAAATAAATTGTGTATTATTAGCAATTTCACACTTTTAAATGTTAGGCCCAATCATATTTTTTAATAATTGTGGTTTAATATCCTGTTTACATCAAATAAATATTGACTACATCATTTTTAAGACTGTGGGATGTTTATGATTTGTGCATACACATGGTCTAAGGCAGTTCTAAATTTGTTTGCAGAGTAAGAACAAATTCAGGTAAGAACATATTGATGAATGTCAGATTTGTGCTTAAAATGTTTGTACGCCCGGTTTAAGTACAGATTTGTGCGTACACACTGTTTGTGAATGAGGCCCATTGTGAAAAAGTGAGGTATTTCAGAAAGGATTTATTTAATTGTGCACTTAAATGATAATAACTAGAAAAATGTTAACCATTCAAGTGGTAGCATATATGTGGCCCGGCTCATTATCTCACCTACAGAGTTGCACATGGTTTAGTGTAAGACAGTACAGAGGAGAATGATACTAATTATAAACATACCCTTCTTTGTTGCTGTTGCTGAAATATGGAGGCTCATCTTTTGAAGTGTCACTTGTCATAGAGACACGACTTGAAGAACTGGTTTGCTTCCTCTGCTTTGGATCCATCTTTGGTCAGTCATGAGGGTGAAGTGTAGCGTCCTTTACTTTCTTTTCATGATCTCCTGCAGTGCAGAGAAACAATTCTTTCAAAGCCAATACTGAACAAACACATCCCTCCATTCTGCTCCAAGGGGACCTATTATGCTCATTTCCAGCTCTATATTTTTATTTTTGGACTCCACTAGAGTAGCTCTGCATGTTTCACAGTTAAAAAAACTCCTTATTTATCGTATACTGGCCCTTTATGCAGCCCCTCAGTTCAGCCTCTGTCTCTAACAGGCAATCTTAGCTCCTGTCTCTTTAAGGACCCCTATCCATGAGCCCACTCTGTTCTGATTGGCCAGCTTTCTGGAAGCCTGACGAGGGGCAGCCATATCAGAGTTGTATTAAGTTACTGCTGATGAAAGCTCAACATTTCCTGCTTTACTGCTTCAAATTAAAAGCTTTTAAATGACTAAATAACAGGAGACTTTTACTGTGAAGAAGAGCTTCATAGTGGCACTAAAAAACAGTTGACAAAAGATATGGAGATATTTGGAGCTATTTGTTGAGCTGATCAGTTAGAAATAATGCAGGGAGGAATAGTACAAGCAGAAACGGCAAAAGTGATGATGACATTTGATGAAGAGCAGACGACCAGCACACCTCCAACAGATGAACTACTTATTTTACTTTGCACTGCTGTATAACGGAAAAACACTCACAGCGTGCCAACTCCACTTCAGTCATGGCTGGACGTGACTCCCCCCAAAACAATGGAAAAATGCCATAATGTTAGCAGAATGGAGCTGTGAACTCATGCACTGTGTGAGGAGCAACTGATCATGTAAAGAAATCCATCTCAAGCTTATAATTATTTGAAACTTTTAAGTTACAGCCATGTTTGATGTGAACATCTGACATTGTAACATTATATATATGACTGAAAATAAGGAAAAGCATAATAGGTCCCCTTTAAGTCATTTGTTAGTGAGGAGGAGTAAAAAAAAAAATTTCAATTTGTCTCATGCTGATAACATGTAATAGAAATATGAATGTGAAAAAAACATGAAGCATTTTCAGAGTATAAAACATTTAAAAGTGAATCCTCATTGTTTGTGCACTGTGGGGGAGTGGCATTACTTACCTATAGCAGCTTGTTAAAGGATTAAATGCCATGTACACAGCCACTTTTTATGTGATGGATTTCCTTGTTTGCCACAGATCTACAATTCTGTTCTGGAGGAAAAAATGATTTAAAGTTACTACAAGGAACTATCATTTTGTGTTGATTTTGGCACCTCTGTGGAGAAAAGTGGTTGTGTTTTCCCAGAATGAAGACTACATTTCCCATGAGCACCACCGCCTTGTGTGTAAAAATCTTGATCTGGCTAGCGCGTGCATCTTAAAAGTGAGTGAGCTGTTTGCAGGATGCTTAGTGGTGAGATAATGTTAGTGGATATGTAAGATTAATAACTGTAATATGACGATGCAGCTGCACTTTCTATTTAGTACCATTCATACACCTGGGTTACATGTAAGGCTGCATTTGATCTGTTCAACTTGCTACACTTTCTATCAAGACACAGGATAAGAGTGTCCATTCTTGATTAAAAGCTCTGTTTTTGCTGTCTACTTTTCTCTTTTTAGAGCACTTTTCTCTGACTTGTGTCACGCCTTGTCTCTGGTCTCTCCCTGCAGGAGTCAGTTGGCAGAGCTCCATTGATCGCTGGTTTATTCAAAGTTTATCAATATTAAACGTGTCATGTGTCCAAATTGCACCAAATTTGACACAGCACTCCCTTTGTTCCCCAGCAATGCATTCACCAAGTGTGGAGTCAATCGGATGAACCTTTTCAAGAGATATGTAAAGTACATACATACATACAGACACACAGACAGAGATTCCTTGCTTTAGTAGATAGATGAGTCATAAAATCGACAGCAAGTCTAAATTTACTTTTAACATTATCAAATGAAGAGAAATGTCCTCCCCTCCTACTAGTGACATCTTGGTACTCCATGCTACAATGCTACATGTTATGTAAACATTGGCTCTTCTAGTCTGCGTGCAGTAAATCTGATGGCAGGCATTTAGAATAACTATATAGACATAGTCATTCTTCTCACTGATGGTCTAATTTTCTTATGTAGGTCATATAGAGGCATCAGTATTAAAATGGGACAGTTTCATAACCAGTTAAAAGTTACTTGCAGTAACTTAAATCAACCTAAAATCAAATCCTCAAATCCCACTAACTCACACATGGACAACAACCCTGTTCTTACCTGTTTACACAAAGGACAGTAATGGGATTTAGCAGACTTTTCTCCCAAATTTATATCAATCCAAATCTTAAAAAAACAAACAAACAAACATTTGATTGTTGTATATCAAGTTATTTGCTAGCATTTTTGATGAACTCAGGATGTAACACTGATTTAACCTAGCATGTTTTTTTATTCTCTCAGTAATAATTCCTTTCATTCAGTGGAACATTAAAGTGTGGCGCACCTTAACCAGTCTCTCTTCATTCCAGAGTGTACAATCAAATGAGAGAAAGGACAGGTTTCCCTGCAGGCTACGTTGAGCAGATAAAAGCAGAGCTTTATTAAGATGTAATGTTTTTCTAAAGTGGACAATCTTAAACTGAGCTTTAACATGATGGGACCATTTTTGAGGCTTTCTGAATATATGACAAGACATTACAAAATAATTTAAATTCTAATGAAATATATTGTATTTTGTCATGTTTAAAGGCATGGCAAAATGGCATGCTCTGCAAAAACACTTTATCTGACAAATTATCAACATCTGGGCTGGAAAATTGTTGTATTTACACATACAGCTTGACTAGTGGAGTGATAAAGTTGTTAATGATGGGTATTTTTTGACTTTCTTCTTTGATATGGATGGAATTTCCGTGTCCCTCCTGTCTACCTCAGCTATTATGCAAACACGAAGCAGAACAGAGCTGCATTTACCTTCAGACTCAGATAACTTTAACCAGAAACAGCACAAATTTTACCACAGGGTAAATACAGTCAAAAACCCGATTAAAAGGTCAGATTTTCAGATAGCACAAGGTTTCTTACCTTAGTGTCCCATTTCCTTTATATGTGCACTAGTATACTTCCTTCTTCACAGATCAAACTGACAAATCATGTGATAAAACCTCTCTTTCCGTTTCTTAACATTGACAGTGAACAGTCTTAGTTGATCGTCAACTTTCAAATCTTCTCTGAAGATGATACCTGATCACTCCAGATTTTTATTCCAGGAGTGTGTGTGTGGAGGGTGGGTCCACATTAGTCATAGCAAACCGAGACACAAAGGAAAAGAGCTGTTTTGAAGAGGAAGCATTATGCCATTCAAACAGATATGATCACGCAGGAACACAGAAAGAAGGTTTACTGCAGGTTTGCCTTTGCCTCCTGGGATTTGTAAGGTATTTTCAGGCCATGCCAGCTTTGTCTTCCAGCTGGGAAATTCTTACCGACAAGAAATTATTATTACACTGAAAAACAGCTAACCTTGCTGACTGCCGGAGTATTATTGATCTATTTTTCTGTGAGGTTTGTCAGCCTTCTCTTGCCTGTGGGCATGTTGTCAGTTTCCAAATTTAACTTTATAGCCACAGCAAAAAGTTGTCAAGTTGGTTGGGGTATGACATTTGTTTTATACTGCAAAAGGCAAACAAGGACATTCTCTGGCTCCTCCTTTGTAAAGTTAAGTGAAGCCTACACTATTGACATGACATAACATGACAGTTCACAGGAAGGATCAGAAGACATGAGAGGCAAATATGTAATATTCATTCAATTAAAGAAAAGTACACAACCATGTATAGTTTACATGTGACAATGTGAGAGGGTACTTTATTTATGGTCAGGTAAACAGACAAATGGTATAGTCCTTATAGACACAAATACAAAAGAATACTTACTGTATTACACCATGATACGCACACACACACTGGAGGCCACACATCCACAATCAACAATGTCTAAATGAACAGAAAATGTACTGAGAATCATTAATCATTTGGTAGATCAGAGGCATCAGAGCTCTATTCCAACACTTACAGTAAACATTCAATGTTGAGTACATACCACTGGTATGAAAAAGTGTTACTATGAAGCCGACCAGCCTCAACTTAGCTTTGCTTAACTAACACTAGGGCTGAATGATTTGAGGAAAATATCCAATTGTGATTTTTCTGACCAATATTGTGTTTGTGTAATTACTGTCTATAAAAAAATCTCAAAGTCTCAAAATCTCAAAGTCTGTCTGTTGTCTGCTTAGTATTGAACAAGATAAGTTTGTATCAACCACAATCATACAATTATCTTGTTTCTATATGAATATGATGAATGTTTCTTTTCTCTCTCTCTCTCTCTCCTTAGTCTGTTGTAGGTAGGTAGCACAGACAGTGACATGTAGAGCAAGGCAACAGCCAAATCTTCAATTTTGTAGTTTGGTCAAATCACAGAATTCATGTTAGTTTGTGAGAGCTATATTTTCCTGTGACAGACATTACACTCGACTGCCAGCTTGCTAAGATATTGTTAATAATACCATCATTTTTATTTGGCTATTACTGATGGCTTGGTTACCATCACAGCTCTAAAGATTTTCAAATTGCAATTTCAATTTAAGAGCAATTTATAAATGAGCACTAACTGCCACTACTCAATAGGCTACACAGCATGCAATCACTCATGTATTGTATGCTTAAGGGCTAGCACGACTCAACAGAGTATATGCTGAAATGTTGGCATGGCGCTGATGATCTACCAAGAACACATTATAGTAGTGTTATAGTAGTCTTGTTCAAACCTTATTCAAATCAGACAATCTACCTAATACTTGGTCTATTCCTGTAATAAACAAGTGTAACACTATTGTTTGCAGCTTTCTTTTGTTGAAGTTACAATGTGATAAATACAATATGGTAAAAACAAAACAAAAACATTTCACACATTCTGTCACCACTAAGGCTCATTATCATTCACCTGGCCAGTCGTAGTTGTTTGGTCAGGACAGTTGATTCATTTATACTTCATGACATATAAATCATGCAAATATAAGGGGAAAACTCTTGAATCTCTTTCTCTGTTTCAACATTAGCAGTGTCTTTAAAACGACTCACACTTAACATGTATCATTTGCTGATGAAAGCTGTCATCACATGAAGAATACTATGCTGACATCAACAGAAATAAGCTTAAGGCAGATAAATATGTTTTTCCAGAACAAAAAATGCAAAGTACTCCTTAGTTATAAAAGATGTGCAGATGATAATAATAATCATAATAATGACATGTCCTGTCCAGTCAGAGAGTGACAGATTGTTTTCAATTAAGACTCAACAATGCGCCACAAACAGTAAAAATAAATATTATTGGTCTTGAAGAATGGTGTTAATATGTAAATTATTTAAATAGTATCATGCTGTTTAATACTTTGAAATGAAATATTGCATTTTATAGACATTTAATAGCCAGCCACAGCTAAAAAAATACATACTGACAGTGTGGTTATATGGAAAGTCCTCATGATTTCATCTTTTTATGGCATCATCATTTATGGCTACTTAGAAATAGAGGAATGGCATACCCCCATTTTGTCATGGGATTGTAAAGTGTGATGGCAGACAGGTGGATTGGTTAAGAAAGCTGCTGTGCAGTCACAAGTGGCTCTTATTGCAAACTGTCAATGCTGCTAAAGTGCACTTGAGCAAGTGGTCCCAACTAAACTCCAGTCACTTAAATTTAATTCATTGTCTTAACATGATTGGTCAGTAATACAGTGAGAATTCTATTGGGGCAAACATAAGGTGAAATCAGTCAAATATTCAATGGGAAACTACAGCGGTAAACATGGGTCATCCTGCACAAACCTTGCTAACAACATCTAGTTTTTAGCAAAGTCCTTACTGTGATTTGACTTATGTTGAATTTCAACATTACTGCCTGCAAATAGTAAACTTAGGAGAAGACCTGAAAGAAATGTGGGTGACACCAGGCCAGCTGGCTCTGCTTTTGAAGCCATTTAAGTAACAGATGAGTGACTGGCTTGGATCAGTAACACTCATAAAACTACCAAATTATGCAAGTCTACTGTGTTTTGGGGTGTATATCACATGCATACAAACAAACATACTGTACCATATTCTGAAGAATGTTCTTAGTGGTAAGTGGTACACATAGTAAAGGAAGTGGGGACATTGCTGAAAAAATGATCATCTCTTTATTTGCAGTTGTAGTCTAATATGTGCGGTGCTCATCATTATTTTTATTTCTACTTGATGTGTATGTGTGTGTGTGCAGGCTGGCATGTGTTCAGTGCTGGTTTACTGTACCTCTCTAACAACAGAGGCTTCATGGCTATCTAAATTGGATCAAAGCCCATCCAGAGCTGCAGAGTCTCATTATCAAGAAACTATAGTTTTGGACCCATGACTCAGCATGATTGTTGTGAAAACGCATCAATTTTAATTACAGTATTCGTTCTATCTATTACTTTCCAAGGAATACTTGGTATTTCACAATAGCAAAACATAGCATCACACAGACCCATTATTTTCCAGTCAAGTATATCTACAAATTTTGATGTTTGAGTGTACTAGCACTCTGTGTCTCGGCCCAGTCACTGAATAATACTGTTGTAAATACATGTACTGTATGTGTGTGTCTTTTGATCACAACCTCTTACGGTCGCTGCTGTGCTTTGTGTGGGCGTCTCTCCGAGCACCCAGGCATCTCACCCCCTCCAGCAGCATGGGAGTCCCATGGTGTGGGTCTGAACAGAGGGAGAGAAAGAAAGAGATATAGATAGATAAAGAGAAAAAAACATTGAGTGAGAGATAAAATATCAGTTTGCTATTCACTCCTGCTTGACACTTGCTAGGTGTTGTCACTCAACAACATTAAGATGACTTATTTGAAGAATTAACCTTCTTAGGAAACCTGAGGATCCAAGGGGAATGAAAGAAGATTTTAGTATTAGAGAGTCTGTATGGCATTCTTAACAATATCTAATAAAGGTTTTGCTGTTCTTATTTGTTTGAACAGTTTTAAACATGTACCCAGGTTTTTTTTAATGATATCCTTATTTTGTGATGGTATTTTGTGACTGTGAAATGCCTGCTGTTGATGATTCATTTTGTTGTATACTTTCATTTCTGTGCTGGTAGTGCATCATCCCTTGGAGGCTGGCCATCCATGTGTCTAGCTCTTATTGGATAATGAGGATCCAGCCTTCTTGTAGAGTATACAGGATTGTACAGGACTGTGTTTTTTTTACACACTCTGTAAATCTCCTGATGCCCAGGCCCAGTGCTGAAAGGCATTGGTGAAATGAAGATTCTTCCAGTAAGTCAGCTTAGTGTTGCCAAGCTGTTTTTTCACATTTGTTCCTTTTGTTATTTGAACACCCACTTGGCACGGAAAGTAGTGACAGCACATTCCTCCTACAGGTGTCAGACTCAGACAGAGCTGAATTAACACACTTTGTCTTGTCTGTTCATTGTCCATTACTCTCTATATCATGACACTGTTGTGTATATTATAATACCATGACCACTGAGTGTATGGTGCTCATACCATGACCATTTAGCAAATAAAAAAGCAGGCTCCATTTATCCATTTTATAAAGTTTGTTTGTACTTGGTCTTGCTGTTAAATACTGTATAGCTTAACCAGATTTGGGTGCTTCTAATATGTCTTGTCATGTTAATGGACATGAGCCATTTATACTGGCAGCAATGTTTTTTTAATTATTAATTATTTGCCTTTATTAATATTCTGTCTGTAAATTCATTATCAAATAATCCACATTATGATGAGAACGTGGCTGGTAGCTCATATGTTTTATGGAAAGTGGAAATATGTAAATATATCTCATGTCAAAATATACTCTCTACCCAGGATTTCTACAGGTATGTTTAGCCTCATAGAAACTGACATTTAATTAAAATGTGTTTGATGCTGCAAGGCAACAGACTCATCTCCTCTCCCTGACTATAACATTATCCATAATACAGGTTAAAATGGACAAATGAAAATAAAAATCTCCCTGATGAACTATGAAAGTTGTAAGCTTACTTTATCAATCAAAACACAATACAAGGATTTTAACTAGATACTAGCAAATCAGAAAACATTAAAAATCTAAACTCAGATATTAATGAAAGACTTCCACAATCCTCCAGACAGAAAAAGGAAATTGAGACATCCTTCATGATAGCAGACCAGATCAATTTATGGGTCATACAGCTGTGTATGTCTGTCTTTCTATCCTCCAATTACAGTTTTACATCATTATAGTGAGGACATTTTTGCATTCTGAGGACATTTGGCTGGTCCTTACTACTACAGTAAGGACTCACTACTTCTAAGGACTGTTTGAGGGTTAAGACTTGGTTTTAATGTTAAGGTTAGAATTAGCATTAGGTTAGTTTAAGGGGTAGGGTTAGGCATTTAGTTGTGAAGAAAGACAAGTATTTGTGTGTGTGTGTGCGTGCGTGCCTGTGTGCGTGCGTGTGTGTGTGTGCGCGCGCGCACTTACCAATGACCCTGGCCTGAAGTCTGACCTTCAGACTGCTGTCTCTTCTCCCTCTGGTTACCATAGTGATCTGCTCCTGCAGCACCCCCTCCTGGTGAGTCCTGTACTCACATGTCACCTTTACTCCTCCTAAAGTGGGGGAGGGAGAGGGTTCATCATTTATACATTTATACATTCACTAACACTATTTTGTTTGTTTTTTCTTGTATCTTTGTGTTTAATTAGATTTGCATAGAAAGAGTCTTATTTGGCCAATCAGACAAGTTCTTTGGACTGACGTGAATGGAGAGGAGCAAGGGAAATGGTATTGAGGCAGAGATAAATTAGAAGAGATAGCATGAGAGAGGGACAGTCATTTCCTTCGTCTGTGCAAGGTCATCAGATCAAATGCAGACGTAGAGGAGTTGTATTTTCTACCTGTGCTCTAAGCACACACTGTTTATACAGATGGACGTAGCGAGGTGTGACATCACCCGTTGGTTTGCATTACAGCTGGTTTGAAGCCCAGAGTTACAGCTTATGGTCGGCGTCATCTTTTCCATTTCAAAATAAAGAGTGCAGGGTGTTGCCTTTCACACTCTGGAAATACACCCCTGCTACCTCGGACCCAAGCTAACACTTGCTTACTGGGAATGCTGAGCGCTGCACATTTGGGCTAACTTAGCTAATTTAGCTAACAATAGTTATTGCGACAGTAGTCCAATTCAGTGTGAGTCCCAGAGCCGGGAAAAGCAGCAGGTGAGCCAACTGTCAATCACAGCTGTCAATCAATACCCTCATGGCAGACATCAAAGCTACTGTAGGTCTTCAAATCTTATTAATGGAGCAATAATTTCCAAAATGACCACCAGCACACTTATTAGCCTGAATTTAGAGATTGAGACCATAACAACTCGTTGAAAACAATGATTTACATGGTAGTTCAAGAGAAAAGTTAAGGTTTTTTTGAATGGGAGTCAGTTGGATCTAGCAGCTGTCATGGGCACTTTCAGGTACTTCAGCCTCAAGCCATGGTAGTTGCCGCTTGGCTGCAACATTATTTGTATGTGTAGTGTACTGCCCACTTAGTTATGCATCAAAACAGTGTCAGTCTCCTGAGCTGCATGGTACATATTTGATGCACAAGCTTCATTATTTCTTTTTGGCAGACTGGAGAGGGAGGCTGAAAGAGTGGAAGTCTGCCCTCACCGTACTAGCTTCAATAGCTCAAGTAGGTTTGATTATCCTGGAAAGCTGAAACCTGTTCCTGGAGTTTACTGTCCATACCCATGGGATAAATTGATATCACAGCTTGTAATAAATTGTAAAAAAAAAAAAAAAAAAAAAGAAAAAAAAGAAAAAATAACAAATACATTTTTTAATGACAACTGCAGCACCTCAATGTGTTGACAGCATGCCAGTGGGTCATACCCACGGGATATGTTGTTGCTAGTGAAAGAAACCCTCTGCAGGAAAACCCACAGCAACAGAGTAACAGTTGCTACAGGAAGAGCATCGGGCTAGGAGAGAGATATCAGCTATGGTGGCTGCTGTTTGCTCATCCCACCTTAACTCCACCCAGTCTCTTTACTCCTGCTTCATCTTGAATTCCTTGGCTCCAGTAACTGACAAGATGGTAGTGAGCCACCTGAAATCATTGGCCCAGAGAGAATACTGCTAACAATTGATCAGTCCAGTAATATAAATGTAAACCTGGATATGTTGCCAAAAAAAGCAAGTCTGAAATCCCAGAGGTCAGCTCATGTTTCCCTTTTTGTGTGTGTGTGTATGTGTGTGTGTGTGTGTGTGTGTGTGTGTGTGTGTGTGTGTGTGTGTGTGTGTGTGTGTGTGTGTGTGTGTGTTGTAATTAGAGAATTTCTACTAATGCACAGTCTCTAGGTTACCGTCTGATGACAACAGAGTTTTAACCTCTTCGTCCTCTATTGGATTGATTGTGAAGAGACTCTACAGAAAAGGGGGAAACAGAAAAAAAAGAGAGGCAGATGGATAGACTGGGCAACGAGCCAATCAGCACACTGCACACAGCCAGTCCAGCCAGCTATCATGGAGGCAGATACAGAGGCCTGCTCTGTATATTCATCAACCATTGCTGCTCATCCCAGTTTGAATGCAGTTTGAGTTAAAAAGCTGTGTTTCAATATCCACAGTGCTTGTAATACCATTTGTTTAGATAGCCATTGTCCCCAGAGGATGCTGCTGAACCCTTGACTTTTCATCATCAGTTCAATATTTCTACTAGTGCACAAGAAATATATTAATCTCATGGGCAGATGGCAGTGAAATTCACTGAGCACATTCCCACTCCAAAAGGAATAAAGCCCAAGACACAAAGTTTACATTTTTAGCCCCACTACTGATGAGGTTATGAGGCTTTGTGTAGACTAAAAATACCACTGTATTAAATACACCATAAAAAGTAATAAATAACTAAATAAAGAGAGACTTGAAAGTGCATTAGTAAACACTGCTCTGTCTCACTGCAGGTAAAAATGTTTGTTAACACTGACATGCAGTCTTTAATACTAAAAGGTTATAGATAAATCCAGTTCAATGAGTAGTAATCTCACCTTCTTAATAATGACAGAGAGACTCTCTACTTTTTTCCTAACTGGTCCAAACTGGTCTCACACAATTAAGCAAGAAAGCAAACTGTTTTCCCCTGCTGAGGCCTTGACTTACCTTCCAGTGTGGAGTTAATATGATGGACCCGGAGACTGGGAGACCTCCGAGTCGGAGAGGAGGAAGGAACACAGGAGAGCTCTTTGCCTAGCGTGGGGACATCTGGGACGGTGAAGATAATCTCATAACAGTGGTGGCTCTTCAGGAAACCAGCCTGGAGAGAGGAACCACAGAGTAGAGGCAAAGAGTTAACTGCCACACACTTTGATAAGATATACATTAGTATATAACTTTTGTCTGGTCAATGGCAAGTACAAGTGCAACTGAATGCTTGAATATAACAGGCCATGATGCATGTACACACCCATGCACATGAACACACCTTGACTAAGTAGCTGCCATCCTTCTCTAGGACAGCAATGAGAGTAGAGAGGTTTGACAGGTCATCTCTGCGAGTTGGAGAGCCGGGGGGCTCGACATCATCAGGGAAACGCACCCCACCCGCTTTAGAGGTGGAGCCTGGTGACAGAGAGAGAATACCGGCTTTATGTCATCTATCAACCAATCAATCAACCAATCAATCAATTCAATCAATCAATCAATTTTAATTTGATTGATTGATCAGTTATGGAGCAAATGACTAAAAACAACAACAAATCTAAACAGCCAGAGTCGCTTTTAAGCAAAAACATGTAGTTTAATACATGTTGAACATGACAGCTAAGGTGTAAGTCAACAGAAACATCTGGATAAATCAACAGCATGCCCAAACTTGCTAGACAACACCACTATAACTATGGTACTAGAACCAACTACTAACCAAGGTTTTACTAGAATGTGCAGAAGTGAGCTATTCTCAGTCATAGACAACACAGACACGAGAGTCTAACGAGAGTTAGATATTAAAAACACCTTCCTTGATTTTGTTACAGATACTCCCAAATCCCTAAATTAACTCCCCCACTCACTGTTGACTTCCTGAGTTTTAAAAATATCATAGAAGATTTTGGGATGTAGTTCTCTCTCACTCTTGGGAGCGATAAAAACATTAGAGGGGGCATTCTTAAAGCAGCACAGTTACCTGCTGCCAGAGGTGGAAGTCCAATATATGGAGGCAAGAGGGTGTGTTGCATCATCACACACACTTATACAGCACTTTAAGGACAAAGAACTCAACCTGTGTGACTTCTGATTCTTTTGTGGCTCCCCTTCTTTTTTGGCTGGACGGGCAAACCCTATAACTGCAGGTGTCTGTGACTGACTGGCTGACCGATGAAGTTTCACCATTGGTCAGCTGGCTGTGTTGGAGTTTTCCCATTCCCCACTCCTCTCTTTTAAAATGAATAGGCGTGAGATGATGGAAGCAGAGGACAGAAGCAACACAGAGTGACTGTGTTTCCTGCTCCGAGCTCTGACACTCTCAGCTCTGGTGTTAAATAAAGAGAACTCCTGTTTAAACAAACACAAACCAGTGTCTCTACTGTCTCCTACTCTACCATCCAGTGTAATCGACTCTCCGGCTGACAGCGCTGTCAGCAGGCAGCAGGAGAAGCGCTCTGCGGTGTGTTTGGATTTTATAACTGAACAATACCTGGACGCAAGGTTTTTTGATTCTCTGATGTTTTCACATCATAAACGATGAACAACAGTATTAAAACATGCGTCTTGCATGTAAAACATGTGACTCCTAGCTGTTATATCAGTTCAGTGTGGGGCAGCTGCTCTGCAGGTGTGCTTGATTTAACTGTAACTGCTATAACTGGGCAGAGATAAGCCTCCTGAATTTGCACTAAAATGCTGTCAAAACTTTCATTATAACTTCCACCACAGCCTCCTTAAAGCACAAGTAAAGCACCCATAATAACAATCACTGATAAAACACTCAATACAGTGAAAAATGAGACATCCACAGAGTGAAACAGATGAAAGAGCAGGGGGAGTTAATAATAATTAGAACAGTTATAATTAGAAGTAAAATCAGTTCTCCTTCAAATCAAACATCCCAAGATATGAGTGGAAAATATTGTTCTTGCAACTGCATTTTTAACCTGCTTTTTTTACTCAAACGTAGCTTCACCATGTCATGTGATGCTACTTTAGTACACTTTAACAACAAATATTACTCGGTCCACCACTGAAAATTGCAGATGAACATTTAATATCCAGGAATTCACATTATAGACTCTACCACTGACTATCCCTGTAACAAACTGGCCACAGTTTCACACATTGACCATACAAGGTCGATCCAGCCGTATATTAGGTTTTGACCTAGTCTTGTTCTGTGTTAGCACTGATCTGTTAGAGAAGCCCTTTCCACTGACAGCCAGAGGCACACTGCTCTCTGGTGATAACAGTCAGACATAATCGTATGAAGGCCAAATTATTGTCATTTAACACATGAACACAGGCAGTGTCAAACGTACCTTTTCTTCCTGTCGCCATGGTTATGTTGTTAGGAACTTGGAAGTGTCAGACAATACCCTATTGATGTCATCACTGACCTCCTGAGTATAAGGACAGACAATGACAGAGAGGGACAGAGACAGAAACATGTTATATGTTTGAGCTTGTTGAGCTTTGTGTTGCATAATTTACTGAAGTCTCTTTGCTGTTACAGGCTTTATATGAGACAGACAGTGTATCAATATCACAAAACCCTCAATATATGTATTGATCTTATACATCACTCCCTTCATGTCTCTCTGTCCCACACTTCGCTGTCTGGTTTGTTATAGCAGAAGATGCTGACATGTAAACTGTACATGTTGTACAGTGTAGAGAATCTAAAGTACCTGTCAAAGTGCATCTTTCTGAACTTGGAATTAGAATTAGCAACTTTCTGAAACCGACAATGTGACATCACACCAACTTTCTGCAGCAACTGGACAGGTGTGCAAAGTGAAGGTAGGCAGGGTTTGAACATCCGCCTCAAGCTCTCTTTTTGTTCATTCTTCACACAACCACTCTGATCACTTTTAGGTGCGTACCACAAAGTGCAATAACATGAATGCATTCAAAGAGAAACTTCACAAGTGTGCACTGAACAGAGACTAAAAATATTCACAAGACAGTGAGTGAGAGAGTTCTTGGAGAGAGATCCAGGATGCAGTCAGGAGGAGGCTGTGACAGCAGGTTTTTCAACCCATTTTTCAGTGTGTTGCTTTGGAACCGTTGACTTTAGATGTGGTCACATGCATACAGAGGTATTTCATTTGTAATACATTTTATGGGGTAGTATTGAATGAAAAACATCAAGTAACTACTTTTTAAATATAGATTTACTTTGTTTTTACATAAATCCCTCCACTCTTTCCACTGTGCACAGTAACAAAAATACAAAAACCTGTACAATCCAAGATAGTAATGAATACTATCTTTAGTATTACTAATTAAAATTTTATAGAAATATCTAAACGCAATTATTTTAACCTATATTATAATTGCAATATGATTTGCAATATTAGAGGATATGATCATTTTTGAATCATGTGCCAAACAAAGGTGTTTTCTTAACTCTGTAGAATATAATGTGTAGGTCAGGACATCTCTGCAGCATGACAATATTTAATTCAAAATAATATTTTGACACACATTTCTCCTTGCGATTTGAAAATTGCGGTAGGCCATGTTGCTTTTTTGATAAAATTCCGATTAATTGTTCAGCCCTAATTAGAGCACAATTCACCATTTGGATCAAAAACATCATCTGTGTCTTTTGTAATGCCACTTTTCTCATTCCAAAGAGAATTTTCTTCTTGACAAAATACACTGCAAATTAGTGTAAAATTATAAGTAGCTATAGTATTTTGATAGTAGTATATCTTGAAGCTGCTATGCCACAAGAGCCTGTTTGTGTTTTGTTTGATAAGTAACTTAGATAGTGAGTAACTGCTCTCATAGGAAAGGCAAACATCCTCTCCTTTTGAAAGTAGCAAATGGGATGAAATGCCATTGAGAATCTGCCATAATATGTTCTTCATGTTCATATGTTTTGATAATGGTGCTGATCACTCCAAAAGATAGAGAGTGGAATCACTGAATAACAGAGGAGGAAATACATAATAAGAGAGGCTCTCGGTTTTTGTTATTCCAAACAAGTCACTTTTTAATCAGATATTCACAACTGTTTAGTTTTAACTGTTGTAGTTCTTTAGGTGTGCAGTTCATTTCTCCTTGTCATGGGGTTATATGGATGCCTTCATACAGTAAACAGAATCTTAACTTAACATACTGTCAGCAGTTTTTAAATTATTTCAGAATTTCATATATAGATGTATTCTCTTACAGTGCAGCAGAAATCTTTGACAGGCTGGGACACAGTATACAGTGTCTGCATTGAAGGTTGTGATACAGAGAGGAAAACAAACACACGTTCCCCTGAAAGAAGATTTTTTGGGGAGTTGTCACTAAATTCATCTAAGAGATGAATCTAATTAATTAATTTAATTAAACTAAAGGTATATGAACATTTTGGACTAATTATAAGTAAAGTAAAGCGAAACCAACAGCATTTTATTATGAATTACTAAAGAATAATGTCCCATTTCTGGGGTGAGTGTCCCTCCTTCTCAACCATCCAACCAACCCGAGCAGACATTATTTGACTGTCTCGTACAGCTCTTTAGCACACCAGGCTTTACCACAGCAAATCAATATTACAATTTGAAATATAGTATCAGGCTTATTGGTATGTGTGGACTTATGGATAAAACTGTCTCGATCGGTTTAAAACACAGACACACGCCCATCAATTCAGCATCCTGCAGCAGCCCTCCCGCCGTTCGCCGCTATCAGCCATAGAAAACAATCACATAGGAGATACGCACCGTTCAGTGTGGATGTGCTGGGCATTTGTTGTGCCTTTCTACACCCATAACACCAGCAGTGACCTGTCGTTATTCCCCTCTTGAGCAGAAACTATTAGTATTCGTCCCTACTGCATTGAATAGACTCAGGGAGAAGGCTCCAGCATGTTTCGTGCGCGCGAGTATGTACCCTCTCAGCGGACACGCGCGTGACGTTCGCGTCGCGCGCTTGTAGCTACGTCTGCTCTTTAGGTATATTTATATACAGCCTCTGCTCTTGAGGTACATTTATATACAGCCTCTGCTCTTGAGGTACATTTATATACAGCCTCTGTTCTTTAAGTTCATTTATATACAGCCTCTGCTCTTAAGGTACTTTATATACAGCCTCTGCTCTTAAGGTACCTTTATATACAGCCTCTGTTCTTTAAGTTCATTTATATACAGCCTCTGCTCTTTAGGTACCTTTATATACAGCCTCTGCTCTTAAGGTACCTTTATATACAGCCTCTGCTCTTAAGGTACCTTTATATACAGTCTCTGCTCTGGGGGGGTATGATATGTTTCATATCTAAACATTATAATAAATCTATAGGCAGTGGCCACCCCTGTCATTTGGCATCCTCTGAGGACCATGCATGTATACAAAATTTCATATATCCAAAAGTTGTTGAGATATTTTACTCTAAATGACTATATTTCTTAGTATCCAAATTTGATGGTGTAAATATCCATGTTAATATTTCTTTTTCTTCTCCCTCTTTGGTTCAAAGTATTGAGGGTCGTACTGGCTCGCTGTAACTGCGGTATAAAGGTTCTTAATGCAGCAGAAAATTGTTGAAAACCTCAACACATTCTTATCACAAGCAAATTAAATACTGTACTGATTAGTATCAGTGCATAGCACACATGCTGCACATAGCAGTGGGAATCAGATAGGGCCTCTTTGGCACACATCTTCTAAGGGTGCTCCATCAAACAGGTAAATTAAAATCATATCTGGAAGAAATAGTTATGTATTTATCAAACTGGGCTGCCACAAAGGCCCAACATCCTCTAACATTGTGCCAAACACAAGCAGCGAGAAATGCATTTGGTGATGTGCTCAGTGATTTCTTTCCTGCATTTCCTCTTCATGACAAAGCTGATGCTTTAGAACAGACTCTCCAACACGCTGTCTTGTTACATCCACTTACCTGTTGATGGGGGTGATTGAATGTGGTTGATTAAATGAGAGCACTAGGCTAAGGGGTGTGTGTGTGTGTGTGTGTGTGTGTGTGTGTGTGTGTGTGTGTGTGTGTGTGTGTGTGTGTGTATGTATGTATGTACCAAGTAGGCCTATTACTCATGTTGTGAGAACACAAATCTGTTTACAAAGTCACTTGTGGGGACTCACCTCCCTTTAGGGGACAAAAAGCAAGTCAATGAAAAAACTACTTCACACTTACTCCAAGCCAGCAAATTTAATCAGGACGTTTCCATCCTACTCAGATCTTCATTCAAAATGATTTTTCAGTGATGCTGCTTTCGCTGTTGCTGCTTTAAATAACAAACAGTGGCAGCAGGCTAGATCAGCTGTAATAAATTAAGGTTAATGCTAAGACTAAAGTGAAAAGTTTATCTGTTCTCTGGTGAATGTGCTCTCTGCTGCTGTCTGTAGTCAGCTGAAGACACATCACTCTGTAACACCACTGTACAGCCACAAGTGAACCATGTGTGTTCCGTAGTTCAACAGGGACCAACAGAGTAGCAACCCCTAGCTGATCACCCCACATCAATTTAAGAATCTCACAGTTAAACTTTGATTCATATCAACATTTTAATATGATCAGTTTAATAGTTCTGAATCAGGACAAGAATACATGCATACATACAGGATGTGTCAGATGCATTTAATGCTCATCTTACCTTCAGGTTGTTGCTACACTGTGAACATGAATTAGGCAAGCACTAAAAACTGTGATGTTTCTGCCAGCAAATGTTAATTCGACATCTTTGAGTCGTTGAGCCTTTTTACTTGCACATTCAATTTAATTCAATTCACTTTAATGACCACACACCTAAGCTGGTGGAATTCCTGAAAGGTAAACAGGTAAAGGTAAAAATAAGATTTGATAAGTGGATTCGATACGGGATTCAAATTTGCTAAAATGCTATTAAACCCCATCCCTAGGTCCAATCCTCTGATTGGCTTGTTTGTTTGTTTTTAGCTGTGGGAACATTCATTTACAAGGGCAACACCAGACCTTCTTGAAATGCTTAAAAACTCTGGCATGGGTAGCCTTTGTTAGGTTTAGAACAAGGCTCATTCATTTAAACGTCATAGCATATGGCAGTTATTCAAGTTGTTAAAAAGCAATGGTATCACAGACACAGAACTTTGTGTTTCCATCAACGTATATTAATGTACATTTTAAAGTATCGCATTAGAAAAGGCATAATTTGAAAAAACTTCCTCAATTTCGCAAAAAAGTTTTTACACTCACTTGAGGTGGTTTTTGCCTTTTTCGAAAAAGAGTTAATGTGCTAAATAGGAGATAGAAACACCTTTACTTAATAAGTTCTGATGAAGCCAACATAACTGATCAGCTGTTTCCACTGTCAGCATCTCCCCAGATATTCTTATGAATTTGCATGAAAACATGGCCAATTCTACCCGGCATGAAAGAACAATTACAACTTGCCCAAACAAAAACAAATTCCTGAAGACTTCTCTCCATTTTTCTCTCATAGATGGTCAAGGCGACTGGTTTTATTTCTGGTTCGCAACCTCTACTTCTTCTACTGTTTATTACAGCAAAATGCAATTGAACTCAACTTATCAGACATACATGCATACAGTAGAAAACACATACTCTAGCAAACCTCGGTCATGTGACTCTCTCAAACTAAAATAACTGAAGAACTAAAAGATTTCTGGAATATTTCAACATATTGAATTTAGGGAAATATACATATATGCTAACTGACTAATTATGTTTTTAATAAAGTTAATGTAATGTGTTCATTAAACATATAGTATAAGATTTATTCAACACATTATTTTTTGCCCCAAGATGTAATTATTAGGAGTTAGAGAGGAATGTTTCAAATATGCCAATTATATATTATTAAACTAATAATGAACTTCATTTTATGATTAAGTTGAAATTGAATTAATTTCTTTGACACCACCGATGTAATGAACAATGGACAAGATGATTTCACTGAACTGATTATAGGATTATGCATCTATGACGCCTTTCAGCTTGATGTCTAGCTGAACTTTCATGACTGTTGTTCAACTTTTCTATTTCCTCTCTGAGTTCTCTGTCATGCTGTTCCTTTAGTTTATTCATCATGTTTGTCATCTCCCTTTCTTTCTCCTCTCTCTCTCTCTTTCTCTCTGTCTCTCTCTCCTCCCTCTCTCTCTTCCTCTCCTCATTCATCTCCTCCTTCTCCCTCTTCCTCTCCTCCTCTCTCTCTTTCTTCTCCCTCTCTCTGTCAGCCTGGAGTTGGGCATTCATTTTCTTCATCTCTTCTTCATATTTTTCCTTTAGTTTCCTCTCCAGTTCCTCTTGTTCTCTGCGTATTTGTTCTTCCTTCTCTTTGAGGATGCGTTGTTTCTCCTGCTCGATTGCTCTCTCAGCCTCTTGGAACATCTTGTTGGTGTAGTGGCTTCCTCCGTTCTTCTGGACTATATTTCTGATCTTCTGGAGCAGCTCAATGACCTGAGCACCATCCTTCAGTTTATTATTGAAGACATGGTACTGGTTGTTACATCTGGCTACGAGTTCCTGCAGGTCTAGACTTTCATCCAAGAACTCCTCAATAGTGGTATCTTCAAGAAGGTCACCACCAGTAAAGAGCACCATGCTGTATCTGTCTGCAGCCTGGCCAAAGACTTCTTGAATCTTCTGCACCGTCTGCTTTTCCTCATCTGTGAATCTTCCCAGCCTGATGACCACCAGGAAGACATGGGGTCCAGGAGCAGCATAAGAGATGCACATGGTCATATCTTTAGTGGTTTCATCCATGCCGAACCTGGTGTCAAACAGGCCCGGGGTGTCGATAACAGCAACCTGTTGTCCATGCACCACAGCTTTGCCCTTAGAACAGTCTACAGTCATAGACTTAGCACTGAACTTTGATTCAAAGCACTGTCGTCCCAGGATGGTGTTTCCAGTGGCGCTCTTCCCAATTCCAGTCTTCCCCACCATCACTATCCTCAGCTCTGTGTCATTTCTTCTGATGGGTGCTGAGTACAAGAATGACAAGCATTAGATACGTACTGACAGTTCAGAATTCATCAACATCAGGGTGTAGATTTATTTTATTTAATACAACTCTTGCAGTGATAGCAAAACATGTCTTGATCAAATGGATAGAACTGTATGGATCAACAATCTACAAGAATCATTGAATTATTTCATTATTCTATCATTGTTATGACTCGTTATTTAAAGTGACGGCTCTCTGAAAATCCAGAGCATATAGTCAGATAAAAGTATGTGAGATTATTAATTTTTACAATGATCAAAGAAATAACTTGTTTAAGAAGACAAGCCAGAAGTAGATTTGATTAAATGAGTAGGAAAATGAATGCAAAATAATAAATGTTAAATAAATAATGAATTTATCATAATCACTATATTAATAAATAATCACATGGATAATTTGTGAAATTATTTTAGAAATGATTAAAAACTCAACTCATGTTCATGAAATGTTAGTTCATTGTTCTTATTATGACAGAGTTTTACTTTTTATTCCATAACAGATTTTTTCATTTCAAAATGCCTTTTTTCAAAAGACAATTTTTACTTCATGGAGGCATTTTTCACACAGTTATTTCATGTCATTTCAAGTTTTGATACATTTTGGTGTTGTCACCGCCCTCTCACCGGGCTGTGCACAGCCATGTCTGTAACGTTCCGAAACAGACAAGCTGACATTCCAGACCATTCTCATACTGACGCACAGGGCACCCTTTAGCGTCTGTATGAGATGCATGAAGTGGGGGTGCCAAAAATTGCAGTTCCTTGAATGGCCACTTGAGGCTGGCTCCAAAAGCAAGTCAATCCCTGTAGACCCGTAGATGTTAAAATGCCCAACTTAACAGCAGAAATAAACATGTTTACAGCCTGGTACAAAAAATGGTTTAGGACTCTATAGCTGATTTCATCCTACAGTCACACGTTCATATTTTATTAAGCAATAAAATTATGCATAATTAATAACGTTGCTGCTTTGAGTGACAGGTCGCTAGCTGCTAGGTGGCTTGTTTCAAAACCGCTCTTCAGAAACTGGTGGCTACATCCATATTTATACCGTTTATGGTTAGGGTCAGCCTGACCCTCTTGTCCAAATATGAACACTTCTGGCTCCAAAAATCCAAGATGGCAAAAGTCAAAATTCAAACTCAAGGCTTCAAAACGTGAGTCCACAAAACAATGGGTGATGTCATAGTGGCTACATGCATTATTTTTTACTATGGTGAGGACACGTCTGGATGCATTGGCCCATGACATCAATTCTCAATTAAAAGCGTGTAATGCCCGACAACTGCATTTGAGTTCTAATTCTGTCAGACCATACAAGCCCCTGCCACTCCATCTTCGACATGTCACAGCCACCAGTTAACACATGCAAATCAAGTGCCCTGCAGAGTAGCATGATCCACGTCTCCCTGACCAGCCTTCATTGGTGACAGCCAGGTAATGATAGTGTTTGCCCTAAGCCCCGGCATTGTTAGTAACTGTTGTGAAATTAAACCACTATTAAAACATCTCAATGCAGCCACTCTAACTTAGGCAATAGCTCACCATTAAGTTTGACAACAAGCAAGCTAGTCTGGCATAAAATAGCGTCGTCCATGAAAACAAGTGAATTTCGGTAGGCTAGTTCGTTCCTTTATCAGGCAACTGAAACAAATAAATATGCATTATGTGGTTAATAGCCTATGCAATCATATTTGGATAACTCTCCTCCTCTCCTCCTCTCCTCCTTCCTCATTATCTCTTGTCTCCTCCTCTCCTCTTCTCTCCTTTCCTCCTCTTTTCTCCTCTCCTCTCCTCTCCTGGGTCAGCAGCTCTTCTGTTAGCAGCAAGGTTCAGGCTCGAAGGGTTTTTTGGGGAGACAGGCTTTAAGATGTCATCAGAGCAATTAGCTGCAAGCTCTATTAAAGCCACCTGCTTTCCCCCCTTACTCACACACCTCCCCCCTCCTTGCCCTTCACGCCCAGCACTTACTTAAACACTTAAAATCACAATCTGCCAGCCATCTTTAAGGTGGTAGGACTACCTCTTTCTCCTCTTTCCATCCTGCCTCTGTCTACAGTTTCCTCTCTGGTTCAACTGAAGCAGACGAGAATAATAGTTTTAATTTTTACTCTCTGAGGGGTTTCTACTCTGAGAAAGAGTCTGAATTTATTGGTGAACAGGACTCAAAGGTCAACTTGATGAACTTTTACTTCCTGAGTGTAAAAGTGTAGATTTAGTTCTAGTTCAGGTAGATTTTATTCTTAAAAGACTGCAGGATTGTTCTGGTGATATGCAGTTTGACAGTTTGATTGATTCCCTATTTATTGTAAAATTGATCAAAGTTGCTATGGTTGGCTCCTCTGCTCACTGTGCATGTGTGTGTGTTTGTGTTCATACTGCAGCAGCGTCGTTGCTGCGTTGCCTGCTGATCAATGAGACAACCCAACAGATGTGTAATGTGAATTCATGTATTCAGTTATTAGTACCGTTTTTTTTTTTTTTTTGCTTGAGCACTTGCCCCCCAAAATGTCTGTGCACGGCTCTGACTGATGTACTACGAGTTGTGCGGTGATTGGTTTTCGCTCTGCCATTTTCAACATGAATGGAAAATGAATGGAATCCGTCGTATTGACATTAGTCGACAGATTTCGGTGTATCTGCACCATAACGCCAATGTAAACCCATACACATCATTATTAAATGCTCAGTGCAACTGCTCTGGCTGTCCATTCACTCCAATATTAACCAGACCGTAGCGCTATAAAATGCTGTGAACATCAGTGGGTGGGGTGGAGGACCCGCTGCCCAAAGTATTTTCCTCACTGTCACCATGTTAATGTTTTTTTTAATGATATCTTTACCATTTCTCAACACAAAAACATGAAAGAGTCCTTAATAACTCAATATCATGATAGGTTAATATTATGGCCATCAGTTTTAATTATTTCTCCTTTGATTTTGAGAAGTAAAGTTTATTTTTTCAGTATTGGATACTGGGAGGCGCTATACTATCCGTAATACTCAGCCACCGTTGACGAAGACAGTCCGGGACACAAATAGATCCAGAGCACCTCAGAGCATTTTGCATTACAAAAGCTTGCCCTGTAATCATATAATCTATTCCAAAATGATTCAGTATCTAAAAGTATATATATATAAACTTAGCACAAAAAGTAAGGAAATTTGTGTTTGGTAGATTTCTTCGTTGTAACAATGCTTCTTGCAGCAGAGCTGAGTATGTGGGTTGCGCCCATGAACAAATCTTCTCTGCCAATGCCAATCAGCTTATTCTGCCATTGACTCTTGTTTGGTGTTTGGTGGATTGGATGATTGAAGTTTGAAGAAACAAGACATATTGGCAATTTAACAATGTATTCATTTAACAAACAGGAGCCTCAGTAGCGTGTGGAAGAACCATACACAGCCACAACAGCCTGGCACCTCCTCCGCAAGTCAGCCAACGTGGTTGTGTTGGTCACTCTGGCACGAACAGCACGCCCAAGCTGATCCTACGAGTGTTCAATGGGGTTGAGGTCATGACTGCTGGCAGGCCATTCCATCCTCTCCACTCCCAAATTCTGGAGGTAGTCTCTGATAAACCCCGCTCTGTGGCGGCGAGCTTTGTTATCATGGAGGATTTGGTCGGTTTGGTTGTTCGGCAGAATGGCTGTGTGCCCTTCTTTATGGCATGTAAGAATAAAGAGAGAAAGATTCATCACTGTTTTTTTCATTCTTCAGAGAACTTCAATGCTTAAGAAATTCTCCTACACCAGACTGTGGAGATATGGGATTGCCACTGGTTTCAGAATCTCATATCGATATCTCTCTGCATTGAGATTGCCTCCAATGATGACAAGCCTCGTTTTTCCAGTGAGGGAGATGCCACCCCACACCATCACACTGCCTCACCAAAAGATGTTTCGGTGCAGCAATCAGCATAGCGTTCTCAGTGTCTTCTCCACACTTTGACCCTATGCTCCAACTGCCGTGGGCAGAATCTGGAGTCATCACTGAACATAACGTTCCTCCATGTGTTCAGGCTCCAGTGCACATGTTGCCGACACCAGCGCAAAGGGGCCTGACGGTGAAGGGCAGTCATGGCAGGCCTCCTGGCAGCCCTATGAGACCAGAGATTGGCTGCATGCTGTCTGTGCCGGATTGTCTGGGCAGAGAGCTGTCAGGCAGAAAGCCGTCTGGGCAGAGAGCCGTCGGCCAAATTTGTACTCCAGACAGAAAGCGTAAGTCTTGTGTGTGCCATATCAATATGTTGAAGTTATATGCTGCCCAGTCCCAAGAGGAACAAAGCCCCTCAAAAGAAGTGAGTTGTATTGCTGCTGCTTCAGTTGTTTCCACCTGCCCTGCTGATGATGGTGACCAAGGACAATGCACCTGCTCTGGGTGCCCGGCTGCAGAACTCACAAGTGTTGGTAAATCTAGAGACTCATGTGTCCTATCTTGCTGATTCTCAAAAGGAAGATATTCTCCAGCTGATACGTGGCCATCTTGCTTTGTTCTCAGATGTACCCACTTGCACAAATGTATTGCAGCATGATATTGACGTAGTTGATAGTACTCCGATCAAGCAGCATCCTTATCGTGTGAACCCTATCAAGTGTAAATTAATGCAGAAAGAGGTTGAGTACTTGTTAACCAATGGTCTAGCAGTTCCCAGCACCAGTTCTTCGAGTTCACCCTGTTTACTGGTTCCAAAAGTTGACTTGACTCCTAGGTTCTGCACAGACTATCGGAAAGTTAACAGTGTAACCAAAACCGTCTTGTTCCCTCTTCCTCGTGTTGAGGACTGCATTGATAGGGTAGGAACAGCTTGTTATGTGACAAAGCTGGATTTGCTGAAAGGTTACTGGCAAGTTCCCTTAACACAGAGAGCCTCTGACATCTCTGCCTTTGTCACCCCTGACAACTGCCTTCAGTACACTGTAATGGCATTTGGCATGCGTAACGCCCCTTCCACCTTTCAGCGACTCATGTGGACAGTGTTGTCTGGTGTAACTAACTGTGAGGCCTATTTAGACGACGTTGTAGCGTATTCACCTGACTGGGAGAGTCACATGAATACTCTCCTGCCTGTTTTCTAGCACTTTGAAAATGCCTCACTGACCCTGAACCTGAGTAAATGTGAGTTTGCAAAAACCACCCTCACTTATCTTGGCAAGGAAGTAGGTCAGGGACAGGTTCGCCCCCTTGCAGCTAAGATCAGTGCTGTTGCTGAGTACCCAGCTCCCATCACCAAGCGCCAGTTACGGCGTTTCCTTGGACCAGCATGTTACTATAGGGCTTTTTGTCGTAACTTCGCAACTATTGTTTTTCCTTGACTGACCTTGTCAGTCCTGCTAGGGAGTTGGTGTGGGATTCCAGATGTGAGCAGGCCTTCCAAGCTGTGAAAGCTGTCATGTGTAATTCACCAGTTCTTGCTGCCCCCAACTTCGCTGTTCCGTTCAAGCTTGAGGTTGATGCTAGTGGTACAGGTACTGCAGCTGTTCTGATTCAGGAAGACTTAGCAGGCATTGATCACCCTGTCCGCTATTTTTCCAAAAAGATCTCACAGACCCAGCAGAACTACAGCACGATTGAGAAAGAAGCTCTGGCTTTGCTGTGGGCTCTACAGCACTTTGAAATATATGTTGGTTCCTCTGTGCAGCCTGTTGTTGTTTCCTACATCGCATTTACAATAGCAACCAGAGGGTTATGCATTGGGCCAACATGGTTCAAAACTACAATTTGGACATCCGCCATAAGAAAGGCCAGGAAAATGTTGTAGCTGATGCTCTGTCACGTGTGTACAAATAATGTCACATTTAAGTGCCATCTTTATGGGGGGGAGTGTTACATCCTGTTTTGATGTTTTTTGATCCCTTTAGGTTGATCATCTGTCTGGCAGGCACCTGTGCTGATTAGAGGACTGAGTCCTGAGTCTATATAGGCAGGTCCTGTTTGTTCAGCTCTCTTTCTCTCTCTCTCTCTCTCTCTCCCCCTCTCTCTCTCTCTCTCTCTCTCTCTCTCTCTCTCCATCCTGCTGCAGCAGCACCTTTCTGGTGCTAGGTATCTGGTCTTCATTTATTTATCCATTTTCATTAAGTTACTTTAACAAATTCATATGTAGTACATTCCTACTCGTGTGGTGTCCATTATTATGTTTGGTGTTTGAGCCAGCTGTAACAATATCGTCCTGCAAACCTTGACTGCAAATCTGTAGAAGTAAGCTACGGTACCAAAGTGCTGACAGGGTGAGGAAACGGTCCTCTTGGGGTGTCATCTTCTTGGGACACCCTCTTTGCAGCCTGTCTGTGTTGCCCTATCGCATGGGCCCTATCCAGATCAGTCAAACGTGGCATGCCAATTCTTGGAGCAGACACCTACTGACCACTGTAGCAGGGTCCATGCTCACAGCACCTGGGGGTACCAGAAGCTCAAAACAAGAGTCAATAGCAACAGCAAAATAAGCTGTTTGGCATTGGCAGAGAAGATTTGGCAACCCATATACTCAGCTCTGCTTTTCCTTATCGTTCCGTTCCTTACAAATGTGGCACCATTTAAAAGGGAAATAAACAGGCTTTCCAACGGTATAAGATTTATTGCTAATTTTCACAATAAAGCAAGAGACTGTGGGTGTCATCATTTAATTTACACATGTTACACATATCAGCTTTTGCAGACATATTAGCACCTTCAGGTCTTTGGAATACCTTGCTATGATATATCATGCTCTCCACTGACTCCACCAAATATTGTTGTTTGTGATCATCCCTTCCTCCATCCAGCTTGAGCCATCACCGTACTGATAACACCTGATAACGGAGGATCACATGTGTTACACTGTGCTTTACTGCCAACAGTAAATGTTGCTGCTGACTTTATCAGTGTCTGACTTATATAAGCTGGAAATTTTTAACATGATGGTTAGTGCTAGGTTTTTGTAGTGAAATGAGCAGGTATTGTAGAGATAACGCCTCATTTCAACTAAATGAATCAGCTGTTCCTCATCCATAACAACGTGTCCTACAGCGCTTTCAACGCGAGCAACAGGAAGTAAATAGAAATAGGGCATCCAACAAAGCAGCCGTTATGGATGAATCCTGAGCTCTATCAGAGTTGTCAGGAAATTTTTATTTTAAGTAGCCTAGCTAAAAGTCCAAGATAAGCCTAAAACGTCTGAAATTAATCCTGCATCCCTGATTAGTGGTAATTGTGACAAAAATAAACCCAGATGAGAATTATAATAGTTTGTGTAACTTAGTTTTATTTAGTGGAGTCATAGGTAACAACTTTTACATTAGTTTACCTTGCATCAGTCACCTATGGAATTACATTTGTGCCTCATTCCTGAGCGTGTGTTGGGACATTTTGAACACAGAAAAATATTTTTTGCAATAAAATAAAATAAGTCTTTAAAACTGTAACAGTGAGAAAAATCCACACAAACAGACCTAATGGCACAAAGTGGAACAGGTTGGCTGAAAAAGATTGATTGATAACAAATTTGTTATTATTAAATGCCATTTCATCATAATGAATTGAGTTGTCATCATTTCTTCTATTTCATTTTGTTTATACTTTTCATACAATTTATTCATATGATTATTTACTAATGTCTTTATATTTATTCAGTATTGAACATTTTGAGGTTCCATATCTGTAAATTAAAGATAAATTAATAGTTTCAGTTCTACCTGGTATATATGTATATACTTCTTATTCTTAAGTGGTTGTACCTGACCACTCAAGAAAAATTAGGATTTAATGAATATGAACACAACAAAATTTTCAGTTCTCCCTTGTATATCTCTATAGGTATATATATATTCAGAGGTTAAGGAATAGCCTGTGGATGAAAGTTTAATACATATTATCATAACTTACCACAGGTGGTGTGTTTGTTGTCCATGTTTGGGTTATAGAGTGCAGAGTGCCTTTGAAGTGAAGATGTGAGTCTTTCTGCTGCTACGACTCTTTATATGATGGTTACAAAGCGCCAAACCACACCCACAAATATCTTCAGACATCACAATAAAACTAGAACTGAATCTTGATATGGATTTGTGCTGAATATGTATGTTGACGAATTAGATTTTTGTATTCATATCGTCCACTTTAACATTTTTTATTTCTGTCTCAGGTGCTTTCCCACTTTTGCTCTCCTTGCACACTGTGCAGACCTCCAGAATGTGGAAATGTTCCTGTAAATCATTACCTTCACAATCTGTTCAGCTTTGTGCCATCAGGTTTGTTGGAGTACACCTTTCTCACTGTTACAGTCCTAAAGACTTCACAATTTTAGAAAAAGAAAAAAAAGACAATGCATGAGAAACCAAGGTGACATGAGAATAAAATAATATACACCTTTTTACATGTGCACACACGTGAGTGCATGCGTGTAAGTGTGCATATCTCAGTATGGATGTGTGTGTGTATGTGTGTGTGTGTGTGTGTGTGTGTGTGTGTGTGTGTGTGTGTGTGTGTGTGTGTGTGTGTGTGTGTGTCAAGAAACCCCCCTTCTCTCCCACTCCCTTCATCCCTCTTTCTTCTTTCCCAGACATTTGCCATCTTGATCATACATGGGCATGAGAGTTTGTTAAATTATAGGAGTGATTTTGTTGTTGTAGCCAGTGTATTATGAAATGAATAGAGAGATTGTCAACCATGTGTTCTAGCAGGAATTGTCATGGGATTATCAAGTTTTCCCTCCTTTTTTCCACAATTAATATCAGGGTTTGATCAGCACTGGCTGAATTAGAGAGGTGTTATCCCTTCTCTCTTACATTGTTGGGGGGTTATCAAGTCTTCCCCCTCATCATTCTCCAGTTCATCTTTATTTTCCAACAGTGTTAAAACATAGTGCATGGAGTAATAAAGCACTATTTGATTCCTAATTCCCACAAACTAATAATAATAATAATAATAATAATAATAATAATAATAATAATAATAATAATAATAATAATAATAATAAACTTTATTTGTATAGCATCTTTCATACAAAATGCAGCTCAAAGTGCTTCACATTAAAAAGATAATAAAAGAAATAGATAAATAAATAAATAATTGAGAACATTAACAGGAAGAATAAAACAAGGCAAACAAGAAAAATGAGAGATAGTGCATTACATTAAAACAGGGGAGACACAGCTAAAAATCTTAAGTAAAAGACATAATCATTCCTGAATAAGAATACAAATGCCTTAAAATGGATGAAAATGTTTTAGTGTATGATATGGTGTAAAAGTCATACAATAGAAAGGCTAAGTTAAAAAGATATGTTTTTAAGTATTGTTTAAAGCTTTAAACAGAGACTGCTTCTTTAGGTAAACGTCTTTAGGTAAGGCATTCCAGAGTTTGGAAGCATAATTGAAAAAAGCTGCATCTCCAATTTTCTTTTGGATAGCCTTATGGATCTCAAGCAGTCCTGCAGAGGAAGATCTAACGGCTCGTGAGGGAGCATAAGGTATCAGGGAGTCTGTGATATAGCTCGGCTCTGATCCATTGAGAGCTTTATAAATGAGTAACAGGACTTTGAAATCGATTCTGCAAGACACAGGGAGCCGGTGTAGGTTAGCCAAGACTGGAGTGATGTGTTCTCTCTTTTTTGTTTTTGTTAATAGTCTGGCCGCAGAGTTTTGAATAAGCTGTAGTCTTTCAATCGACCTTTTGAGAAGACCTGTAAAAAGAGCATTGCAATAGTCTAATCTACTTGAAATAAAAGCATGAATTAGTTTTTAAGCATCTTGCTGAGTCAGGAATGGTCGAACCTTGGCACTATTTCTGAGGTGAAAGAATGCTGTTTTAGTCATTTTGTTTATATGGGACTTAAGGCTCAAGTCAGAATCTAAAATGACTCCTAGGCTTGTTACCTCTGATTTGATTAAGGGAGTCAGGTTGCCAAGTCTTTTAAGGATCTCATCCCTTTTTGCTTTGGGGCCAATTAATAAGATTTCTGTTTTTTCCTCATTTAATTTTAAAAAGTTGTCACTCATCCATTTATTGATTGCGAACAGACAAGCAGTCAGAGAGTTTAGAGTGGGTTACTTGGTTCTACAAATATATATAATTGCGTATCGTCGACATAGCTCCACAATCCAAGTTAGGTTTCTTTAGCAGAGTCACAACAGCAGTTTTGAAATTATCAGGAAAAACACCTGTTTCAAGGGATGTATTAATGATATTTATGACTGTGCTTGAAATACTATTGAAGACCTTCTTAATGAGTGCAGATGGAACTGGGTCAAGGCAACAGGTGGAAGGGTTACTTGTAGCTACAATCATACAAAGTTCTGACTTTGTGATGTTGGAGAATTTTCTCATTTTTGCCTGCTGTTCACAAGGTTGCCAAAGGTCACCAGGAGTTTTAACAATTTTACCTCTGATGGTTGTGATTTTATTGCTAAAAAAATTGGCAAATTCCTCACATTTGAAGGAAGAGGCTTGGGTAAGAAGGTCTGAAGCATGGGCAGGGTTTAACAATCTGTTAATGGTAGAGAACAGTATTCTGGGATTGCTGTTGTTTTCTGAGATGATTTTGGGAAAATAGGATCTTCTTGTAGTGCGTACAGTCTTGTTATAGGTAACCAAGTTTTCTTTGTAGATTCTACGGTGGACCTCCAGTTGAGTTTTCCTCTATCGCCTTTCTGCTGCTCTACAAGACCTCTTCAGCTCGCGGATAGTGCTGTCTATCCATGGTGATGTCTTTACACAAGGCTTCCTTTTGACCTTGAGTGGTGCCACCTTATTTAGGGCATTTCCCATTTTTGGTTTAGGGCAGAGATCATTTGTCAGGCAAGCAGTTCACACTATGTGGATTAAACGTACTTACAAGCTTGACAAATTCATTTTCTGCAGCATCATTTAAAAACCGCTTAAGCACCATGCATTCTTTTGCAGTTGTAGTTACAGGCAAGACCCTGTAAAAAACACACAGTAGTGATCAGAGATAGGGATATGAGACACTGAAATATTGTCATATTATGGGTTATTGGTTAACCCTTTTGATACTACCAGATCAAGTATATTGCCTTGCTGATATGTTGAGTGAGTTCTAAGCTTTCAAGAAGATTCAAAAATTCCAGAGCCTTGGAGTCAGCAGTGTTGTTAATGTGAATGTTGAAATCTCCATTTAAAATTATTCTGTCATATTTGGTGATAATAAGAGCAGTCAGCTCAGAGAATTCTGGGGGAAATAGTGCTATGTGTTTTGGAGGCCTGTTTATTGTAATAATGAGTACAGCTGGTTCAGTATTAAGGACAAGGGCCAGATATTCAAAGGATGAGAATTTACCCAGGTTGACCTTTGTACAGCTGAGCTTTTTTGAGTAGATGGTGGCAATTCCACCCCTTCTTTTTCCTGTCTCCCTGACTGAGAAAAGCTGTAATCTGGTGGACATATCTCAATGAGTGTTGCAGTATTGCTCATATCCAGCCAGGTTTCAGTTAGATGTATATGATCAAGCTTATAATCAATTATGAGATCATTAATTAAAAATGATTTGTTGGCTAGAGATCTAACATTGAACAGAGCTAGGTTTATAGTACTTGCTGGGTCCAAATCAGATGGTGGTTGACAGGGAATTGATATCAAGTTCGAATGAGTTGCAGTATGAACTGGGAGCACCATGTTTAGTCTTTTGCTGGTCACAACAGGAATGGGGAGGGTTACAGGCACTGAGATAGAAGGAGATGGAGACCCAGTGTATGAGACAGAAACTCGATCTGATGTCAGCGCAGTGGGTATGGATGCCGGGGGAGGACAGTAGGGGGGGCTAGAGCAGGAAACAGTGGCCTGTGAGACCAGAGAGGAAGAAGGGGACTTGAGGGTGTGTCTGTGGGTAGTAAACAGTCAGTCATGTGATGAGGACTGCACAGCATGCTGCAAGTTAGCCACTAGCATGCGGCTACCCAGCCTGTTGGGGTGAATTCCATCGAGCCTGAAGAGGGCGAGACAGTTCCAAAACAAGTTAAAATTGTCTATAAAACCCATATTGCGATGTCTACAAGTGGACTGGAGCCAAGTGTGGAGGCTAAGGATTCTGCTGAACCGCTCAGCTCCACGGGACACTGTGGCAATAGGACCAGAGATAAAAACACTCATTGCACAAGTATTTAGGAAACTAAAAGGGTAATTAAAATCATTTTTAGTCAATTCTGACTGCCGGCGAACTGTATCGTTTGGTCCCACATGGACTATCACTTGTCTAATAGAGGACAGGAGTGAGTGCAGTAGACCTGGTAGCTTATCCAGGATGACCGGGACCGTGGCTCCAGGAAGGCTGTGTGTGGTTGAGTTGAAGAAACGGATGTTCCTGGTTATGGAGTCCCTGACTATCAGTGTACTTGGGTGGAAGAGAGGGTGAGGTGACGCTGAGTGTGGGATCACGGGGCTTGATGGAGGGGGGGCGGACTGTGAAGGAAACTTCATCCTTGGCGATGAAGTGGATGGAGATGGGCAGACAGAGAGGGGTGCAGGAGCTCGCTGCAGGGCCGGGGTAAAGTGCGGTATGGAGCGGCGAGCCCTGGTGCGAGTGGAGAGCTCATGTATGGCTGAATGAGGGATCAGAGGCGACGAGCTGTGGGACCCACAGAGCGGCAGAGGGGATGGGGAAGAAGACTCTGCAGGCAGAGGAGGAAAGTCATTCTGGTCAAGGAGGTCGTACTTGTTCTCCAGCTGGATGCTATAGTTAAGGGGTGCACGGGAGGAGCGCCTCCCTCTCCTGCTGTGCACACCGACCAAGGACCAGGGCTCATGATGTGATGGAGTGGAGCTGATCAGGATTTTAGGCTTAGCCCCGAGCCGCATCCAAGACTCACCGGGGACGGTGACTGGGTCGTCAGCAGCAGGACAGTGGACAGTGCCAGCAGAGTCTGGGAGAGAGGTGGCCTTAGCAGCGGGACAGGTAGCTATGGGATCAGGCACTCGGGCACATACCATGTCACTCTACACTGGACCAAAATTGATGTTGTCCATTAGCATCTCGGCTTCGTGGATCTGGTGGAGTGTGGATATTCTGCCTTCCAGCTCCGCGATCTTTTCGGCCAGGTGGGCACAGCTGACACAGCCTGAGGTGAGTGGAGCCATGAAGTGTAGATGTGGTGAGCGCAGAGGCTGCGACTCGGAGCCCACAGCATTGATAGGTGATCGACACCAATGACAGCAAGCAGCAAACAGCAAGACTTACTGGCATGGGTCCAACAAGTGGACCCGCTACGGTGATTATGCTTCAATTTGAAGATCGTAGATGGGGGCTCGTCTTAAACCGGTATCTGCAGTCCCTTTTGCGCTTGTTAGCTCACAGGGCTAAAAACAAGCCGGTTGTACTAGCTGAGGCTAGTACAACCGGTACATCCGGCTGTACTAGCCGAATGTACAGCTAGTACATTCGGCTGTCCGAATCAGTAAACGTAAAATTTAGAATCTTAAAATCCGGGCGCATGATGGCTAAAATCCTGCCTCAGGTTAAAAGATATAGTTGAGGATAACCAAAATCCACAAAGTGTATCACAAAAAATGTGGCTTAAAACTGGGTAAAAAGTGAATTTATGGCAGAGTTTCTGGTGGACAACCACAACGCCGACGCATGCACAAGAAACTCCCTGATGCCCCCTAATGGGGATATCCGACAGTTAGGTACAGGGGGTGGTCAGTGATCAGGTTGAGGGGTCTATCCTATGCCCGCCCTTTAAATGATAGGGGGGAAAAGGAGTACCCCCATCAATATATATACACATCCTGTCATACTGATGTTTCCATCCATTTCCCAGGAGTCTTGTAAGCAAAGATCCCACTAGTGCTGGTGATGAGACTGTGCCTCTGGCTTTGTAAACCCTTTATGGCTGGCCATTGATTGAGTGATGGTCCTCATTGGTTGTTACTATTTCAAAAATGAATTGGTGCGAGAGGATGGAAGCTAAGGACAGCAGTGTGATGCATAGTGACTGTTTCCTGCACAGAGCTCTGACACTCTCAGCTCTGGTGTTAAATACAGCAAAGTCAGCTAAACTCCTGTTTAAACAAACATGTAGCAGCATCTCTACTGTCTCCTCTACCTTCCAGTGTGATCGACTCTCCAGCTGACAGCACTGTCAGCAGCCAGCAGGAAAGACCCTCAGTAGTGTAGACCCCGGCTCTTGGTGGGCGGCCATCTGCTTTGACCGGTTGGGTTGAGAGAGAGAAAGAGAGAGGGAAAGGGTGAGGGGGGACAGAAGAACAACAACCATAACAATAACAATAAGTATAAGCATCAATAGCCAGGGAAGGATGCCATCAGGACTGTGAAGGACCGCGAAGGCTCGGCCCAGAACCCAGGGTTTCCTGTAAGATGAGAAAGCACAAAAAACTCCAGGGAAGAAGCAAAGTTATTGACATGCATTGATGTTACATGAATGCATACAGATGGAGAGGAGGAGGAGGAGAGAGGAGCTCAGTGCATCATGGGAAGTCCCCCAGCAGTCTAGGCCTATAGCAGCATAACTAAGGGCTGATCCAAGGCGAGCCTGGTCGGCCCTAACTATAAGCTTTATCAAAAAGGAAAGTTTTAAGCCTACTCTTAAACATAGAGAGGGTGTCTGCACCCCGGACCGAATCTGGTAGATGGCTCCATAGGAGAGGAGCCTGATAGCTGAAGGCTCTGCCTCCTATTCTGCTTTTAAAGACTGTAGGAACCACCAGTAAGCCTGCATTCTGGGAGCACAGTGTTCTAGTGGGATAATATGGTACTATGAGCTCTTCAAGATATGATGGTGCCTGACCATTAAGGCCTTTGTAAGTTAGGAGAAGGATTTTAAATTCTATTCTACAGGAAGCCAATGTAGCGAAGCTAAAATGGGAGAAATGTGATCTCTTTTTCTAGTTTCAGTCAGTACACGTGCAGCTGCATTCTGGACCAGCTGGAGAGTCTTTAGAGACTTGTTAGGGCAGCCTGATAATAAGGCATTGCAATAATCCAGCCTAGAAGTAACAAATGCATGAACTAGTTTTTCTGCATCTTTTAGGGACAGGATGTGCCTGATTTTTGCGATATTACGTAAGTGAAAAAAGGCAGTCCTTGAGATTTGATTTATGTGGTAGTTAAAGGACATATCCTGATCAAAGATAACTCCCAGATTCCTTACGGTGGAGCTGGAGGCCAGGGTAATGCCATCCAGAGTAGCTATATCATTAGATAATGTGTTTCTAAGGTGTTTAGGGCCAAGCACAATAACTTCAGTTTTATCCGAATTTAGTAGTAGAAAATTGCAGGTCATCCAGGTCTTCATGTCCTTAAGGCATGCTTGGAGTTTGTTTAACTGATTGGTTTCATCTGGCTTCATTGATAAATGTAATTGGGTATCATCTGCATAACAATGAAAATTTATGGTGTGTTTCCTAATAATATTACCTAAAGGAAGCATATACAAGGTGAATAGAATTGGTCCAAGTACAGAACCTTCTGGAACTCTGTGTCTAACCCTTGCCTTCATGGAGGATTCATCATTAACATGTACAAACTGAAATCGATCTGATAAATAGGACTTAAACCAGCTTAATGCAGTTCCTTTAATGCCAATTAAATGTTCCAGTCTCTGCAAAAGGATTTGATGGTCGATTGTGTCGAATGCGGCACTAAGATCTAACAGGACAAGTACAGAGACAAATCCTTTGTCCAATGCAGTAAGGAGGTCATTTGTGACTTTCACCAGTGCTGTCTCTGTGCTATGATGCGCTCTAAATCCTGACTGAAAATCCTCAAATAAACTATTGTTATGTAGAAAGACACATAACTGATTAAAGACTGCTTTCTCAAGGATCTTAGAGAGAAATGGAAGGTTAGATATAGGTCTATAATTGGCTAAAACACCTGAATCAAGAGTAGGCTTCTTAAGAAGAGGTTTAATTACAGCTACTTTAAAGGACTGTGGTACATAGCTTGTTACTAAAGACAGATTGATCATATCTAGTAAAGAAGTGCTAACTAAGGGTAAGGCTTCCTTAAGCAACTTAGTTGGGATGGGGTCTAAGAGACAGGTTGATGGTTTAGCTGAACAAATCATTGAAGTTAGTTCAGGAAAGTCGACTGGAGAAAAACAGTCCAAATATATGTCAGGATTTACAGCTGTTTCTAAGGTGCCTGTGTTTGGGGAGAGAACGGTGCCTGTTGAGGGCTGGAGGTGGTTAATTTCATCTCTAATAGTTAGAATTTTATCATTAAAGAAGCTCATAAAGTCATTACTACTGAGAGCTATAGGAATACATGGATCAATAGAGTTATGACTCTTTGTCAGCCTGGCCAAAGTGCTAAATAGGGACTGAGGGCTGTTTTTATTCTCTTCTATTAATGCTGAGTAATAGGCGGCTCTGGCATTACAGAGGGCCTTCCTATATGTTTTAAGACTATCTTGCCAGACTAAGCGAGATTCTTTTACTTTGGTGGAACGCCAAATCCTTTTCAATTTTCACGATGTTTGCTTTAATTTGCGGGTTTGGGAGTTATTTCATTTATACATCACTTCATTTAACTTGAAGGTTTTGTTACACATGTCAGCTGTTGCAGACATATTAGCACCTTCAGGTCTTTGGAATACCATGCTATGATATATCATGCTCTCCACTGACTCCACCAAATATTGTTGTTTGTGATCATCCCTTCCTCCATCCAGCTTGCGCCATCACCGTACTGATAACACCTGATAACGGAGGATCACATGTGTTACACTGTGCTTTACTGCCAACAGTAAATGTTGCTGCTGACTTTATCAGTGTCTGACTTATATAAGCTGGAAATTTTTAACATGATGGTTAGTGCTAGGTTTTTGTAGTGAAATGAGCAGGTATTGTAGAGATAACGCCTCATTTCAACTAAATGAATCAGCTGTTCCTCATCCATAACAACGTGTCCTACAGCGCTTTCAACGCGAGCAACAGGAAGTAAATAGAAATAGGGCATCCAACAAAGCAGCCCTTATGGATGAATCCTGAGCTCCATCAGAGCTGTCAGGACATTTTTATTTTAAGTAGCCTAGCTAAAAGTCCAAGATAAGCCTAAAACGTCTGAAATTAATCCTGCATCCCTGATTAGTGGTAATTGTGACAAAAATAAACCTAGATGAGAATTATAATAGTTTGTGTAACTTAGTTTTATTTAGTGGAGTCATAGGTAACATTAACTTTTACATTAGTTTACCTTGCAGGACTCACCTATGGAATTATATTTGTGCCTCATTCCTGAGCATGTGTTGGGACATTCTGAACACCTGATAGCAGAGGATCACATGTGTTATACTGTGCTTTACTGCCAACAGTAAATGTTGCTGCTGACTTTATCAGCATCTGACTTATATAGGCTGGAAGCTGTTAGAATGACCAGCGTTTGATGGTTAGTGCTGACCTTGACAGGGCTAGATTATCAATTGGGCAAAGGTGGCACAGCAGTGATAACTTTATGCATGTGGCACAGCATTTACACACATGGCACAGCAGTGGTAACTTCATCCATTGCCATCTTCACTGTTATGCAATTTTGGACAGTAAGATGATTCCCACTTCTTTACAAACTGGATCAACCATAATGTGTAATGTACAGTGTTTAGACAAGCTGTTTTTAAGAAATTCATTTGTAGATACATGCAACAACAAATATATTTATTCATCAACATATAGAATAGTGATAAACCTAGACCAAGTTATCATCTTTTCCAGGAGCTGTGGCTGGGACTCGCTCACATGTGACAAATTAACACATGGGTGCAGGGGAGCTGCCTACATGAGCACAGGGAATGTGATGGGACTAAGCAGTGGCTTGTAAGAGTAAGTAAGTTTGATTATTTTAGGCCATATTCACATGCTCATAGCACAAAATAATTCATCTTATTAATGTAATGGATGAAATCCCCATTATTGTTCTAAATGTATAAACAATCTGCTCCAAAAGTGAATAAACGGTGAAATGAGTCCCCACTTTTCACTTACTTTTGGAGGGGCCTACATAATCATGGATTTATGCTACATATAAGGACTAATGACTGATAAGTTGTCTTTTGATTAATTACTATTAAGGAAAAAGATAAATCCAGATATCGAATTTGGTGAGAAGAAGGGAATTTATTTTAAAAAATAGAAGATGGCAATATCAGAAGCACAGTATACTCTGGATTCAGCTCAGTCAAATTGAATCCCCGGCATTGTAGTATTTACACTTGTATACATTTTTCAAAAATACTTGTAAATTGTAGTAATCAATAGCTGGCATTTCCTGATGGCCGAGACAATGTCTAGGAATATATATTGTTGGATCTGGGAGGAACAGGGACCAATAACCAGACAGTGAGGTAGTCTCATAAAAGAGTTCATCTAGAATGCTAATATCTGAGGGTTATTAACATTCACAGGTGAACGAAAGAGGCTTGAATTCGAGCTCTGACTCCCTCAATCAGCCACTTTTCACAAAATATAATACACAATAATGACAAAAGACTTCTCTTTAAAAATATAACAGTATTTATTAAACATTGTGTTTTCCAAGTATGTCAACTGCAAAGCCCCAGCAAGAAGGAAATGTAGACATGAATGACAGAAATGTAAAGATCTTAAGCTACAGAATTTTCATAGATATTTACGTTGCTATGCATGCAGTTCCAACCAGCCATAGAATCTAATGGACTATTTTTTAGCAGAAGCAATAAAATCAGTTTTAAATCAATAAAATCAGTTTTAAATCAATAAAATCAGTTTTAAATCAATATTTTGTCTCAGATTATTGATTTTAGTAAATAGCCATGTAATAAGCAAGTGATTCAAGACCTGCACCACCCTGTCAGGATTCTTTTCACAATAATAACCCGCTCACTGTACATTATCCCTTACATTAAACATGAAAAGCAACAATCTAAATAACTCCAAAAATTTTTATAAGCCACAGAACAGGGTGAACTATTTTTCTTATTTATGGACCTATATATGGTTCTGTATGTCTCACCTCCAAAACCACCGAGGAGAAGAAAGTCAAAAAAATTATCCCCTTTCTGCTAACAGTAACACTTGCAACAGACACATTTCTACATGACCACAGTGCCAACACATTAGGCATATAACTTTGTTAATGCAGAAATTGAATGTGTCTGAATGTATAAAGTTTCACTCAACACATAGCAAGCAGTGATCATCCGTTACCAGTAATAGGAAATGTCTTTCACCACAGTGGCCAAGAAGAGATGTTAACAACAGGTAAACGAGGATGCCGGTGAAACAACAAGAAATAGGGAGTATGCCTTGTGGAAGCGTGGATACAAAGACGTTAAGCATTAACATATTTGGCATTGCATCACCATCAGGTAAAGGTAAAAAAAACATTATTAGATGACAAACCAAGAGGAAAACACCATGAACACCCACCTGCAAAGCTGTGCTTATGCCGTACACAACTAAAGGTAGGTGGAGGTCACAATCGTCGTGGGTGTCGTTAACATATTTACGCAAAGCACACTTTATATTTTGATTTGGTCTTTCATCCTTAACATTCCAAAGGAGGTAAGAAATATATTTAATAATCTTTTTTCTTTCAAAAGTCACAAGACAGGTATGAATTACATAAAAAAAGAAAAATTTCATTACCTGCCTGTTTGTCTGGGGGTGATACGCACCGGAGACTGAATGTTCTATTCTGAGAATGTGGAAGATTTTCTCATTTAACTATGGATGGTTCAGTAACAGGAATAGTTACAGTGGTTCTGACAATGATGAATTATTTTATGTAGGGGAAAAAATTAGCAAGAAGAAAGAAGGCTATCAATGTGTTAAAAAAGATAATAATAGCTAATAAACAAGTTAAGATAGATGCAACAAAATTATACCCATATTAAAATGAACAAACTATACTTTATAAGGGTTAGTACTTTATATTGTAATTATTGTAAGTATTTATTTGTATTTTTATGCAGAGACCATGTTTTTAATGGTACCTCATTGACGAACTCCTTGCCTTGGTCAGTAATGATTTTCCTGACCATGCCAAAAGAATACATCTTGCCCACAAAGGCTGCAGACACTTCAGTTGCATTCTTTGAGGGGCTCAGCAGCAAACCACTTGCATACTTGCCAAATGAGCTTACCTTTAATTATAAAGTTTGAAGAGGCATGGTGCATTTCACTTTGCTCCATCCTGGATATGCTGGGGGGAACACACCATTAGAGATGTAATCTCTCAAAAGCTGATAATACTTGAAATCAATTTTTTATTGATGCTGTAGTTATCGAGCAGTGACACAAGACTGTCAGACTCAACTCTAATGTTGTTTGCCCAAGTGGAGTTGCTGTACTTCGCTGTCGAAGATGGTGGACCCGCTCACACATACACGGTGCAGATTGGGCAATGATGCAAATCGGGCAGTGACCATGGATATATTATAAGAGCTGGATACCGGACTAAAAATGGCGCCCATTCAGTTCCATAGGCTGGCGCATACAAGCCCCCAGGAACAGCGCCGGGCTGTGAAGCCGACATAGCAGCCGAACCGTATAATTAAAAAAAACTTTTTCTCATAGACTTACATTGTGAAAGAGGTATCTGTAAATCAGCGGGTAAGTTTTTTTTAGCATCACAACCCCTGCAAAATGACTTGTGAAATGTCTCACTGTCAGAATTTGATCCATTCAGTCTGATCGCATTTCAAAAGTCTAGAAGAGCCACACGATTAAATCATCTTATCCCCATTCAAGTTAGCTGGAGGGCTAAACCGGAAGTAGCCAGTTCGGTGAAAGTCACTAGTGCGCTTGCTCTATGGGCCCAATGATTCCAGAAGATCTGGGTAATTTTATATCCGGAAGTCGAACTTTTTTGGCTTCATGTGCCACTGAGCAACTTTCATAGGAATGAACAGGGCCCCACCTCCAACACTGTATCCAGTTCTCTTTACACATCCATTAGCGCATACTCCAAAAAAAGTTTCTAGCTTACGAGTTTCCTTTTGCATAATGTGGCCCACTGAATATGCGCAGTAGTGTTTCCCCACCTGCGAGTTCCCGCTCGGCCCATAGACTTTACATAATACAAAGGGTCATTTTTTAGCTTGTTTGCAGTTGGAGGTGTCCTATAAACAGTTTTGTAGACGTCTCTTTTAAAATGGTGGTCTATGGGGAAAATGCTTTTTGGGCCGAAGGGGGATTTTTCGCTGCAATACTGCAAATGACCACTGGGAAAAATTGGCTGCAAGGCTGAGTGGTGGCAGCTCTATCCAGCTCTTATTATACATCCATCTGACAGCTTCAAAACAGCAGTTCACCAAACCAATGGGTGACGTCGCAGTGACCACGTCTATATTTTTTACAGTCTATGGTCTAACCAAGTCTCGCTCAAGGAGAAGTCTCACTCTGAAATCTCGCGAGTGTGATAATAAAGTATAGGTACATTTTTTCCAAGTCTGTCTTAAAACAATGCTCACATGTACATTAAAAGAGTTACTATTGCTTGTAATTGTTGAGGAATAAAATCCACAGTCCTCGTCCTGCCCAAAAGTATGAGACTGTAGTCCACTAAATATAGTGAAGTAAATTATCTGTGTTTTTACAACAGTGTAACTGAACATTGACATTTGAATTAACATTTAAATGAGAGAAAATAGTCATTTGATGCTTTAAAGACCAATATGTTACATGAAGACAAGTACTGTGTGTTAACATTCTTTGTAAATCTGATTTAATTAATTTACCATATCTGGATATGATTAATGTCATTTTGATTATGGTGTGATATTGACTAAATTGTTTCTTGGCTACTGCAATTTCAATAAAATTCTATCTGGATTTAATCCATGAAAAAGACTCAACTGACTCCATCAAGACAGTTATATTGTGACGTCTCAGTGCGATGGGTGTGATTTGTTACACTGGAACTTTTATGAAGAGAAGAGAGACAGCAGGAAGACTCTTAACTCTGCAGCTTCATTTCAGCAGCAGTACTCATTCTGCACTCTATAAACCAAACATGGAAAACAACTTTGGTAAGTTGTGATAGAATTGTTTACATGTCTGTGGTACATTATCTGAAGATCTGAAATGTTCTGGTGTTATCATTGCATTAACACGTGTCACAGGTGATCCGATCACAAGCGAACAGCTCTAAGTACGTCTGTTTACACCTGGTATTAACATGCGTCTTGAGTGATCACTTGTGATCGGATCTCACTTCCCCGCTCTATATGCAAATAAACATGTACATCATTTCTGTTTGCAAAGACCAGATGCATTGTTGGGGGGCGGCTGTGGCTCAGGAGGTAGGTAGAGCGGGTCGTCCACTAATCGGAAGATCGGTGGTTCGATTCCCGGCTCCTCCAGTCCACATGCCGATGTGTCCTTGGGCAAGACGCTTAACCCCAAATTGCTCCTGATGGCTCTGCCATCAGTGTATGAATGTGTGTGAATGGTTAGTTTCCTCTGATGGGCAGGTTGGGACCTTGCATGGTAGCCCCTGTACCCATTCAGCGTATGAATGTGTGTGAATGGGTGAATGTGATTCGTAGTGTAAAAAGCGCTTTGAGTGGTCGGAAGACTGGAAAGGCGCTATTCAAGTACAGTCCATTGTTGTTTTCAACCGGCGGGAGGAGCGGGGGTCCATGTACCTTCCGTCCAAAGCTGTGTTCAATTTGTTTGATAACAGGATAAACAAGTATACAATGCATTGTGTGCCCTCACGAAAATCAAATGCCCATCCTATTGATTTGCTCTAGCGCCGCGTCTGAACATATATATGCAGTGATCTCCCCGTAGTTGTGTCTCCACATTGAGAGACTGTGCGCATTTACGCACAAGACAAAGCAGCATAACTTCATTGATTATTTAAATCTCCGACACGCAGACAGGATCAGTCAAGATCCAATGCTAATTAATGTTCCGTGTTCTTCTACACAGCCAATAGGTCATCTGTTACACACACAGTCCAGGTTCATACAGCGAAACTGTTTGGAGTAAAGCAGCCGTCTCCCGATAAATCCTGAGCTCCATTATGTTGAGCAGCGCAGCAAAACTAAAAACTGAAGTTATTAATTTAACAGGTCAGAGGAAACTATCCAGCAACATTTAGCTTCTGAAATATTTTTTTAGACAGACAAGTTAAAAACAATTTATTTTCTGTTTTTAGTTTAATTTCTATTCTAATTGTCGATTTGAAGATGAAAACGGGTTAGGGAAACAGAGAAAACAGGAAAAACGGGAGGTTGTCCTTTCATCCACAAAAACGGAAAAGCAAAACAATGCATTATTTATCCTGTAAGAAAACAAGTTGAACACAGGAGACAACAATTCAATTCCTGTGCCTAGTCTGCAGGAAAACAGAGGACGTCAGTGGGCGGTCCCAGGACCATAGGACGCATTGTGCGGCCCAGACCGCTTCTTCTTTTTTTTTTTTTTTTTTTGATACTGTTGACAAGACATAGTGGGAAGGGGGAAAATAGGTAGTTGATTTGTGGAAGGGTTTTCATTTTATCTGTTGCAATGCGTCCAATAAGAGTGAGTGGTAACTTGGTCCAGCGTTTAAAATCATCGTCTATGTTTTTCAGCAGAGGGGTGTGAGGTTAAACAACTCTGACAGCCTGGAGGAAATATTAATGCCTAAGTATTTGATATTACCAATGTGGAGTGGGAGAGAGGGATCTTGGGTTGCAGAATCCCAGGCATTTGCGGTCAAAGGTAGAATAGTGGATTTGTTCCAGTTTATTTTATAGTGTGAAATTGAGGAGAAGTTGTTGATTATTTTGAATGTTTCTTGTAATGATGTGAAAGGATCTTGTAGGTGTAGTAATAAATCATCTGCATATAAGCTAAGCTTATGTTCTGAATTAGTATATTGTATTCCTTTGATTTTATTGTTTTGTCGTATGGCTGTGGCGAGTGGTTCAATGAAAACTGCAAATAGAGATGGAGAGAGTGGACATCCTTGTCTGGTTCCCTGGTGGACTGTGAAGCTTGGTGAAGTGATCCCGTTTGTGATAACTGTGGCCCTAGGTGAAGTGTATAGTGTTTTAATCCAGTGGATGAATGACTCTCCGAAGCCAAACCTGTGGAGGGTGGAAAATAAAAAAGTCCAGTTTAGTCTGTCAAATGCTTTTTCTGCGTCCAGTGATACAATTATGGTTTTGTTGTGTTTTTGCTGTGATGTATTGATCAAATTAAAAAGTCTACGGATATTGTCTGAAGCGTGTCTATTTTTGATGAAGCCTGTCTGGTCGAGATGGATTATAAGTGGAATGACTGTTTCTATTCAGGTTGCCAATGTTTTTGTAATGATTTTGAGGTCTGTATTAATTAGTGATAGGGGGCGATAACTGGAGGGGTGGGTTGGGTCCTTATTGGGTTTTAAGAGTAATGTCATTATGGCGGTGCTCATGTGGGTGGGTATATTGGAGGTAGTTTTAATTTCTGTAGTTACTCTGAAGAATAGTGATGATAATATGTTCCAGAAATGTTTGTAGAATTCTGCAGGAAAACCATCTGGTCCAGGTGATTTATTGTTTGGCATTTTGAGCAGAGCTTTATGTAATTCTTCGAGGCTGAGTGGTGAATCTAAAAGGTGGGCTAAATCTGATGGTATTGTTGGTAGGTCCAGATTACTTAAAAAAGTGTCTATTTCTGGTTGACTGGGTTTGTAATTTGAGGAGTAAAGGTTGCTATAAAATTTATGAAATATATCATTGATTTCTTGTGGATTATGTGTGACTGTACCTGTGCAATTGAGTATAGATGGGATTATTGCTTTTTCTTTTTTGTGTTGTAATAGATTAGCCAAATATTTACTTGATTTATTACTGTACTGAAAGTTTTCATATTCAAGCTGTTGGATAATGAATTGTGTTTTCTTGTATATGATGCTTTCCAATTGAGTTTTAAGTTGAGCTAATTCATTTTGTTTTTGTTCACAGGGATTGCTGGTTAGTTGGTGTATTAGGTGTTTGATTTTTGTTTCTAAGCTAGTTTCTTGTTCCTGTTGCTGTCGTTTCTTATGTGATGAATATGAAATGATTATTCCTCTGATGACTGTTTTTCCTGTTTCCCATAAGAGTGATGGTGAGATCTCTGGAGAGTCACTCATCTCAAGAAAGGATGGCCACTCTTTCTGAATTAATGTTATGAAATCTGGATCCTCCAAGAGTGATGTATTGAAACGCCATCTTGTGGGAGATTTAATATGTGTTTGAGTTTTTATTGATAAGGAAACTGGAGCGTGATCACTGATTATGATTGGATGGATTGTGTTTCCTTGGATGTGCTGGGAGAGTGAATTACTTACAAGAAAGAAGTCAATTCTGGAGAAAGATTGATGGAGAGGGGAAAAATATGAATATTGTCTGGATGATGGATTTTTCATTCTCCAACTATCGCCAAGTCCGAGTTCCTTCATGTATTGTTTAATTACTTCGGTTGAGTGCCAAGTTCTTGTGTTCCCGGGTGTGCTAGAGCGGTCGGTTGTAGGATTGATAACGGTGTTGAAATCTCCGGCTATTATGATGTTTGCTGAATTGTATAGTAAGGAGAAAAAAATATGGAAAAAGGATGGGTCATCATTGTTAGGGCCGTAAATGTTTGCAAATGTGAATGTTGTCTGATTAATAGATGCATTAACAATGATGAATCTTCCTTGTGGGTCAGTAATGGATGAGTTATGGATGAATGGGATGTTTTTATTGACTAAGATCGAAACTCCTCTTTGTTTTGTGTTGAGTGTGGATGAGAATATTTTATCAAATTGTTTGAGTCTAATATATTGTAATTCAGGGTTTGTTAGGTGGGTTTCTTGCATAAAACATAAATCAGCCTTTAATTTTATGAGATGATTGATGACTTTGATTCTTTTAGTCTGTGTACGAAAGCCATGTACATTCCACGTTACCAGGTTGAGTGTCTGCATGGTTATGTGTTTGGTTTATCTTGTTTTGAATGAAGCATAAAGAAGAAGCCAGTGAAGGAGGGGGGAGGAAAAGGGTGGGGGGAGTCAAGTTTCGAGCTGGTTGCTATAACTGCCTTAGACTGTCTAGACATAACGGTGAATGGTGACAACAACATAACATGTAAACATTAACACACACACACACACACACACACACACAAGCGCACACAAAAAAATGAAAATTACGAGAGAGAGGTAGATTTTTTAACTCCTCTGTAGGGTAACGCAGGCGGTTTCCTTATTACAGAGGAGTGAGGTCGGGAGTGAGGCTTTCGGTCAGATAATCAGGGTTGTTACAGTTAAATGTATGAGTCTATTACTGTTTTTTCAGAAGAGCCATGTCGTGATTTTGGAGTTGCGACATAGTTGTCTGTCGATATACAGTTTGTCTACTATGATTGATGCACGTCTGTTGTTTTGTCTGTTTTCTTTGAGAATGGGGTACAGTACTTTCCGGTGTTCGTTTATTTCATGTGGGTATTGTTCGTTGAGTCCAAATGATGTTCCTTTGAGTTCCCTTCCTCTGCTTCTGACCAGTTCTTTTTGTTCGAAATGTTCGAATTTTGCGATGATAGGCCGGGGTCCTTTGGTTGATGGTTTTCCGAGGCGGTGTACTCTGTGGAAAGTGATGTTTTGTACAGTGTGGGGGGGTTTGTAAATCCAACATAGTTTCTTTCAGAATCTTATTTTCTTTGGAGATGGCATGTATTTGTTCGTCGAGAGTTTTAACAGTGGTTTGTAATTCCTGGTTGATTTTTTGTAGTACAAAAAACCCAGACCGCTTCTGAATGTGGTGATCAGATCTCATTGCGTCTTCAGTGCATATTGGGTGCGTTCACACCTGTAATTAGAGCTGTCCACGTGTGATCAGATCACCCGAGACACATGTTAATGCCAGGTGTTAACAGTCTCTTTAATGAGAATATTGGATATTTTCATCTGAGTATAATCCATATAATATTACATACATAATATTTATCTTGTTTCCTTAAGTGTTTTTTCTTTCTTTGTTGATGTTTTTGCTTAAAATAACTGCTGACATATCCTATCAATGGCTTTACAGTTAAGAGGATCTCTTGTTAATGGTGGAGTTTACTTGCTAGAATACCAAAGCTTGTGGGTTGTGGTTTTTAGAAAATATTCCAATTATAATAAGGAATAAAAGTGAAAGGACTACAAAGAAAAATTCTGAGTAAAAGTGAGAAACAAAGGCGCAAACTATTTGTATTGAGCAACTACACCTTGGGAACAAATCTGTTTTTAAACTCAAACGCAAAAATATTAACACTTGACTGTTTCAAAGGAGATCAAAATAACATTTGCCTCTATCATGAGAGATGTATTAAATAAAGTAGATTCACACCCTGATGCCAATGACTTGTTCAAGTCTTGTATGAATACCCAGAGTGCCAATACGTATCTAATGCTTATCATTCTTCTACTCAGGACCCATCAGAAGAAATGACACGGAGCTGAGGATGGTGATGGTGGGGAAGACTGGAATTGGGAAGAGCGCCACTGGAAACACCATCCTGGGACGACAGTTCTTTAAATCAAAGTTCAGTGCTAAATCTATGACTGTAGATTGTTCTAAGGGCAAAGCTGTGGTGTATGGACAACAGGTTGCTGTTATCGACACCCCGGGCCTGTTTGACACCAGGTTCGGCATAGATAAAACAACTAAAGATATCTCCCAGTGCATCTCTTATGCTGCTCCTGGACCCCATGTCTTCCTGGTGGTCATCAGGCTGGGAAGATACACAGATGAGGAAAAGCAGACAGTGCAGAGGATTCAAGAAATCTTTGGCCATGCTGCAGACAGATACAGCATGGTGCTCTTTACTCATGGTGATCTTCTTGAAGATATCACTATTGAGAAGTTCTTGCATGGAAGTTCAGACCTGCAGGAACTCGTAGCCAGATGTAACAACCAGTACCATGTCTTCAATAATAAACTGAAGGATGGTGCTCAGGTCATCGAGCTGCTCCACAAGATCAGAAATATAGTCCAGAAGAACGGAGGAAGCCACTACACCAACGAGATGTTCCAAGAGGCCGAGAGAGCAATTGAGAAGGAGAAACAACGCATCCTCAAAGAGAAAGAAGAACAAATACGCAGAGAACAAGAGGAACTGGAGAGGAAACTAAAGGAAAAATATGAAAAAGAGATGAAGAAAATGAATGCCCAACTCCAGGCTGACAGAGAGAGGGAGAAGAGAGAGAGAGAGGAGGAGAGGAAGAGGGAGAAGGAGGAGATGAATGAGGAGAGGAAGAGAGAGAGGGAGGAGAGAGAGGCAGAGAGAAAGAGAGAGAGAGAGGAGAGAGATAGGGAGATGACAAATATGATTAATAAACTAAAGGAACAGCATGACAGAGAACTCAGAGAGGAAAGAGAAAAGTTGCAGTACAGACATGACAATGAAGCCAGAGATGAAGCTGAGGGGTTTAATCCACTATATCATCTGGTAACCGCTGGCAAAATGATACTTGGAGGAATTATACAATTGGGGAGGGTATTTGGGAGCTTGTTCAAATAGTTCAGAACTAGAATTGTCCTGAATCAATACAGCTGTATTACTGATACTGATACAGTTAGTCCAAGGCAGACACTTTTTTTTTTTTTGGATGTTAGTTTCTTAAAATAGAAGGGGGAAGTCAGATTGATCTTAAATAATGTTCATATATTTAGTAACTACTCCTCATGCTCTCTTTTGTTGGATGATCACTTTTGCCAACTGAAGTATTTTTAACCAGTTTAAATGTTGCCTATGGGATTCCAAATTGTCAATTTGGTGTCACAGATGTTATGCTTGAAGTTTTAGTTGCACGTGCAGGATTTCATGACCTGAGAATTTCATTATTTAATCTGCCTTCAGATTGTTCTGAGACACTGGTAGAACTGCAGTGTAAGAGCTGTGAATGGAGATATAAAGTTGTCTGTCTGTGTAACTTTTGCTTTTTCCCAACTTTATCTTCTTGCCATATTCTTACAACATCTGCAAAACTTATTGTAAAAGCTTGTCTCATTATGAGTGATGGATTAATCACAGTTCTAAATCACTGTCTGTGATATATTAGACAAACAACATGTAATCATAGGATGCATATGAATGTAATAAATTAACTTAAATTAAACATGTTCATGATCACAATCTTTTCTTTTCCCTTTTTGTCTTTGGTTTACACATATCATAACATACAACTAGTTAATATCCAATGTCAATAAGACATTACATGGACTGCAATGTACACCTGTAATGTACTTTTGTTCTCATAAGCCTAAAAGCTCAATACATCAACATACTGTATACTTATCATGTGAACTCCAACCGTCTTTTCTGATATCTAGCAAACAGTGTGGAGGTTTTGTCACATCATGATGTATCTATGTATGTATGTATGTCACAACACATCATGATGCATGTGCAGCGATTAAATATCAACAACAGATTTTTAAAACAAGGTTAGAAGGTCACAGGACCAAACAACATGCAAAAATATAGCATCAACATAGAAATGACATTTCATCATGCATCTCCTCTAAAATATAATATATCCTAATATATCTTAAAAATGACTAAAATTATATAATATAATATATAATATATATATATATGAACTTTGAGACAGAAATATATCCTGTCATCTTTATCAATTTCTATTTGGACATCATGTTGCCATTTAAGCCTAGAATTATCAGTATTTTCTCATTCTTACTCCTTAAATTGTGTTTCAGCTAATCTGAGAAAAATAAGCAGTGCCTCATAATAAACCAGAACTACCTGGAAAAATAAGAATAAATAAATAAACACCTAAAAAGTAAATAATGATCTAGCCTATCATGGTAAACTCTTCACTGCTACAATAGACAGCAGGCTGTCTGTGTATACAGAAGGTGCAGGAATTCTGGGAGAAGAGCAGGCTGGATGTAAGCAGAGCTTTTCAACAATAGACCATCTTTACAAAGTCTTTGATTTATTTTTACCTTCACCAGAAGAAAAGAATGTGTGTTTTTGTAGATTACAAAGAAGTGATTGATCTCATAGACTGATCCTCTTCTGGTATTTGACTTTACCTCTGTTCCTCTTGTTTCTTTCATGAGTAACTATGTTCAAATTCCTCCATGAGGGTCATCATGGAATGAAGTCTAAAGTCTAAAAGATAAAAAGAGAGCAAAAAGAGAGCTCATGTTTCATGGCTTTGATTTTAGTTGCATTGTGACAACAGTAACATCTGTGTCATTTTTTATGACGTTTTATTAATTCTGGAATAACCCAGAACTATTCCAGTTTCACATTGTCTCCATTAATGGATACAATTAAAAAGTGAAAAGAATTTCTTCTGTATCTCACAGTTCAGGAGTGATGAGCAAAACTATAAAGTGATTTATACGAGACCACATGGAGACCATAAATGCATCACTTCTTCCTTGGTTTATGTCCTAGAACAAACATCTTTTAATAGTTTTAAATGCACAGTAAAAACGTAATGACATGTGCGTGTGTGTGTGTGTGTAAATACTATTTCATATAGTATATCAATGTCAGGATGAAGAGTAGGGACAGTAAAAAGGGGAGAAAGAGACATTTTTAATACCGAGCGACGGACCCATGAAATGCATGTGCATCCACAAACATGTTGACACTTTTATTCTTTCTGCAGGGAGATTTGAGAGGAAAAAAAGCTGCACATTTAAAAACATGTTAGATTAGATAGATTAGGTTTATTATTTCCTGCTCTTCAGCCATTAAAAGTGAATTTGACTATTTCACGGTATCCAAATCTAGTTCAATGTACGTTCTTGAAAAAGCATTAACCGTGACCTTTTAACTCTTGATTGAACAGTGAGACATCAGAAATTCAGCCTTTTTATTAGGTTTAGTCTTAATATCACATCTTTATTTCTGGGTCAGTTGACACAGAATCACATCTTTTTTCTTGAATGACATAAATCAGAAACATAATCCATGAAATAAATGCTGTGATGACAAACAAAACTAAAACTAAATCAAAGACAAGTTATAATACTAATAAGTAAACCAGAGTGACCACAGAGAAGAAATGAAAAGATTCTGATTGAAATGTTAATTCTACATCCATTAGGTGACACCACATCAAAAGTAATCATTCATCAGAGGAGTGTGAGAACTTTTTTCTATCTCAGCAGAACACAAATTGACAAGTGCAGTGGTTAAATGAGAATATAACTATAAAGACATACTTATGACAGCATTTAATACTGTCAAATGTTAACCTACACTAAATATTTCTTAAGGCCATTGTCAAAAATACATGTGAAGAGAGAAAGAAGAGGTGAGAACCATGATATGATGAGAGACTCAGCCTTACTAATCTACAGTAGAGCTCAACCTCAACAAATACAATGAGCTTAATCATTCATTTAGATAAATGAGTGTGTAGGGGCTTCTGGAGAGTTCCTCTCTAGATAAACTATCTGAATATGGGACCACTCATGAGAACAAGCGCCAAATTGCCTTGCCCAATTGTTTAACTCCTCCAACTATCTTTTTTCCAGCATCGACCACAAGTTCACCAGCTTTTACCAGAGGATATAGTGGATTAAACTCCTCAGCTTCCTCTCTGGCCTCATTCTCATGCCTGTTCTGCAACTTTTTCCTTTCCTCTATTACATTTCTTTCATGCTGTTCCTTTAGTTGTTTCATCTCCCTTTCTTTCTCTTCTCTCTCTCTCTTTCTCTCTGCCTCTCTCTCCTCCCTCTCTCTCTTCCTCTCCTCATTCATCTCCTCCTTCTCCCTCTTCCTCTCCTCCTCTCTCTCTTTCTTCTCCCTCTCTCTGTCAGCCTGGAGTTGGGCATTCATTTTCCTCAGCTGTTTTTCGTATTTTTCCTGTAGTTTCCTCTCCAGTTCCTCTTGTTCTCTGCGTATTTGTTCTTCCTTCTCTTTGAGGATGCGTTGCTTCTCCTTTTCGATCGCCCTCTCGGCCTCTTGGAACATCTCGTTGGTGTAGTGGCTTCCTCCGTTCTTCTGGACTATATTTCTGATTTTCTGGAGCAGCTCGATGACCTGAGCACCATCCTTCAGTTTATTATTGAAGACATGGTACTGGTTGTTACATCTGGCTACGAGTTCCTGCAGGTCTGAACTTCCATGCAAGAACTCCTCAATAGTGGTATCTTCAAGAAGGTCACCACCAGTAAAGAGCACCATGCTGTATCTGTCTGCAGCATGGCCAAAGATTTCTTGAATCTTCTGCACTGTCTGCTTTTCCTCTTCAGTGTATCTTCCCAGCCTGATGACCACCAGGAAGACATGGGGTCCAGGAGCAGCATAAGTGATGCACTGGGTTATGTCCATAGTTGTTTTATCCATGCCGAACCTGGTGTCAAACAGGCCCGGGGTGTCGATAACAGCAACCTGTTGTCCATGCACCAGACCTTTGCCCTTAGAACAGTCTACAGTCATAGACTTAGCACTGAACTTTGATTCAAAGCACTGTCGTCCCAGGATGGTGTTTCCAGTGGCGCTCTTCCCAATTCCAGTCTTCCCCACCATCACTATCCTCAGTTCATTATTTGTCATGCCAAATCCTGTGTAGAAGAAATTATAACACTGAGTAAAAATTTACATTAAGTTGCACATACGCTCAGAAGTACATTGTACTTAATCCAACTTATATAAATATGGAGAAAAATACAAATCTATTCATCTGCTTTGAAAGACAAAAAAGGAGGTGAGGGATTGTGAATAAATGAATCCTATACTACTATACTACTATGTAAAACCCAACAGTTTTTATGATGTGGGAAATTCACAACATTTCTTATGCAGAATCTTTAGTTAACATTACTGAATTCACTCATGCACTTCTCTTCTCATGATCTATCCATGACCATTTACAGGAAGAGGCAACAGTTCTTTCAACCTGCCCCACCTCTCAGCTGAAAGTGAAACTATATGGTGAAAACCTGTCCACCTGCCCAGACTGACACATTTGTTTGAAGCTTTCTCAGATTTTAAAACAAAGTCTTTCCCCCCCAAAAAACAGTCAGGTTAAAAATTAACTATTTGTTTCTGTAACTTCAAAAGCTCCAAAAGGCAGAAACAACATGCCAATACCAAAAAATATGAACTGTTTCCTCAGATTCCATAGAGCCACAAATCTTTAACATTTTTCTAATGGCTAAGAAATTGATTGAAATTTTTTTAACTGAACTAACTAAAAGTACTCCAGAATTTGCAGTCTGTTTATGATCATGGAACTAAAGGTTAGGTCAGAAATACAAACTAATAAATGCCTTAATGTCTTGCAGTTCTACCCAGTATAAGTCTATAGAAGTATAAGTCTATCGGAGCTACAATAGTACACTATATAAAATTAGATTCAGCAGTGATCACTGTTATATCACCATAAAATACTAGTTCTATGTAAAACATAGATACAGTAGTATCATGACTTACCTAAGTTGCTGGCCATGTTTGGGTTGTAATAGTTGCTGGCCATGTTTGGGTTGTAATAGTTGCCGTCCATGTTTAAGTTCAAGAATGCAGAGTAGATACTGCAGCTGAAGTGAAGACAAAGAGTGCAGAGTGTATCTGCTGCAGCTGCTTATAAGCGTACCAATGCACCAAACCACTCCCACAAGCTGCAAGTGAAACTAAACCAAGCCAATGATTAATTCTGCATACAGTCATGATAATAATAATAACTTAATATGTGTCCCAGTATCGCCTTCATTATATATGTGAAACAATCAGTAAAAATTTGCAGTTTTTCCCAATGACCATGTCTGTCTTTCCTCTTTCATTTGGTTAATTTAAATCTTCTGAAAGTCCCCACTGCTGTTTTACTTTTATTTTCTGTTTGAGTACAGCTCTTAGAGAAAATGGTTAGCCTGTATTTGTGTAGAGCTTATTCAATGTACAGTTTGTCCTGTGTTTCTATGACAGCAGTCTTCTGTAGCCACTCCTCTTCATTTCCAGGAAATCCCTTTGTTAACTGTAAACCTCAAACCTTGCTCTCCCTTCCATGTCCACTTACAGGAAATGGCAGCACTTTTTCAAAACTGCAGACAATGCCTATTTGAATAAATGGATAAATAGAATAAAATATATAAATGCACCAGAAATGGGAAACAATTCATTTTGTTGCTAAAACTCAACATGTTGTGAAATGTTAATTCATTTTGTTTTAAATCAATTATTGCTTATCATTTATGATTGCTCATCACAGTGTTGCCTTCCTTCCAGTGGTCTCCCCAACTGCCAGGCAGCAAGATGTTGGCAGAGTAACAAATCATTCTTTTATTCTTGTCTGTACTTGTGCTCAATTTTTTACTCTTCATGCATAATTTTACCTTTTTCACACAATGTAGCTCAGAGCTCAGACCAACACATTTTGCACTACAAGCCTCAGAGTGGCAGGACTGAGACCACATCGGACCAGATCCTCAGGACCAGTTTTCACAAATAGAATAAAAGTTTTACAAATCTGAAAATGTGTTTTGATGACTTTAGAGTCTCCTTGTTAATCTAGTCCAGATTTGACAAGTCCAAGTATAGTGGTTTTTGATGTGGACCTGGTCTGATGCAGTCTGAATTAAGAAATTTCTATAAGCAAAAAAAAAGTGTAACAAATCTGAAAGTGGGTTTAAACAGCATTAATGCATTTGTTACGATGTCTAACAGTTTTTAACAGGAGTAAGTGTAGCAGAAACTGAGAATCAGCCGCTAAATATCATTATTTATGTTTCCCTCAACTTTCCCCTTAACCCCCAAATCGGAAGCTCCCAATCAGCAGCTAACTTGAGTGTCATAGACTCCATGTTTTTGTTTTTTTTAATTCCAATAACTGTATGACTGATGACTGTACAAAACTGCTTTGTTTGCAAGGAAAACGTCACATGCATTAATCACAAACAACTACCACTGTGACAATTCAATTCAAATGATTTTTTTCAATTGGTGTAGAAAACTTATAGGCATCCTTAAGTCTTAAAATTGTGTATGTTTATTCCCATGTTATAATCTCTAAATGAAGCTGTTTTTAAGGAAAACTTGGCATTTCACCACCACTTCCTTCAAACAACGGCAGCTAGAAGTAGCAGCAGTAGCAGCTGTAGGTTCCATCAGAAGTGCCACAACTTCATGCTGCTGCTATTATTTGAGCTTGCTGTTTCTCCAGTAACAGTCAGTAAGACCAGACAGCTTTCCAGTCAGTAACATCAGATTCCTCTCTTTCAGCTCTCTCAGCTTCTCTCCATGATGTTACACCTCAGATCATTCTCTTCCCTGGCTAGGTAAATAATGACTCTTTTATTTTGTGCATTAATAATATTTAATATACAATAGTTGGTACCTACAACTTGAAGATGTGACTCTCACACACATCATCATTCATTTCCTTTAACATCAACAATGAGATCTGCCCTGAATAGTCTTCTTCCAGTCACTCTGGTCTATCTTCCAGTAAGTTAAAGTATCTATTACACTTTCTCAGCCAAGTTATTAATAAATGTCTTATGTACCAACGTTACTTTTATACCCTCTCACTTATCTATGTTTCTGTCACACCGTGTTGGGCTGATATTATTTCTGAAAATATTTCATTTTGCTGGCACAACTGTATTTAATGATTTCATCATAAAATTTTACCATAAATATGTTGCATCTTTCACTAGAATGTAATCTGTTTTCCAACTGCCATGTACTTTTCAATGAATTTCTTTGGCAACCTTGAGTGTCTGAATGTTAGTCATTCCTTTATTATACATGAATAATTTAGACATTGTCACTGGTTATTATTTTGCTGCATAGATGCTGTCACTATACAAGAGGAGCATTATACAATTTGAAATTAGTGTTTTATGCACATGTATTTACCTCCATCTGATGTGGCTCCTTACAATCTATAGCATCTGGCCCTAGTTGTCATGTTCCATGCAATGTTTGAGACTAGACAAGTGTACAAACACTCACAAACATATGATTGACAAGAAATATTTTTATTAAAGCATGTTTGAAGATCTAAAAGTTAGTTCACATCTTAGCCAGCATAGTACATACATTGATATACATACTCCGCTCTGCTGCTCATCCCACAAATGCATGTTCCTTACAAATGTGGCACCATTTAAAAGGGAAATAAACAGGCATTCCAACAGTATAAGATTTATTGCCAAGAAGCATTGTTACAACAAAGAAATAATCTACCAAACACAAATTTCCTTACTTTTTGTGTTAAGTTTCAATGCTGATTTATGAATGATTAATTTTCCCAGTCGCAGGATGTAACTTTTTCGTTATTAGACTATATTATTTATAACCATGCAACTAAAGACAAAAACATTGTGAGAGATGTTGATTTGCATTAATTAATCCCAACATAATCTTTATATTGTAAGCAAAACACCATAAATGAATAATTGCTGGGGAAACTTAAAAAAATATGAGATGACCCTAAAGATAAAATTAATCACATGCAATTTTTAATAGCATTATTAACATTTTTCTTATAATCGACTTCACTTAATAGATTTTCAAATCAGTTCCTAATCATGGAGGGGTATCACTGTCTCAATAACCCTATTGTTGGTACCTAATTGCATAGTCCTTTTTAGAACACCTATTGAAAATTACTAGAAAATAATTTATTCCACCCTTCCATTCTTTTCATTTCCAACTTGAATACAGCTTTTAGAATGATTTCTTAACCTCACAAACATTCCATTCTGTCAGGTTGATTTATTTGTGTAGATACTCCATGCACTAGTCAGTCTGCTGATTATCAGACTTTAGCTTATGTATCCTCTCCTCTTGCATATCTACTGCAACCACTGCTCACCCCTCCCTCCACCATTTACAAGAAACGGCAGCAGTTCTTTCAAACTGCATGAAGTACTGCACACATCTGTTCCCCTATGAAAAACAATGGAACTGCATTCACTCTGTGTTACTAAAATGCTCTGTGTTATTATAAACAGGACATAATTCAATTCAATTCAATTTTACTTATATTGCACCAACTCATAACAAAAGTTATCTTAGGGCACTTCATATAGAGCAGTTCTAGTCCGTAGGGGAGAATGGGGTAAATCAAGCCAGTGGGTAAAATGAGCCACCCCCTTTATCTAGGTAACCATAAACAAAAGTAATCATGTGACCACAAATTAAGAAAGTATAGTTCACATTACTCAATCCATCTTGGACTCAAGCACCACTCAAGAGAGTGGTAAGCAAAACAGAGCAAAAAAAAAAAAAAAATTGTCATGTCAAGTAAATTCATCATGTTACTAAAGCTATCAGTCTTGCATCTTAATTAAAACAGATACGTTTTGGACATTATTACATGTTAATGTAAGTCATAAACTAATTGTGGATCTGAGCCACTGTGTGAAACAGTTTTGTCAAAATGGAGGTTGTTGGGTAAAACGTGCCAGTGACATTGGGGCAAGTTGAGTCAATGGCTCAATTTACCCCCAAAAATATTTTCTGATATTCTAGAAACTAGAGACACTGTTCATGTTAATGTTATGCTGTACATACAGACAGGTGACAAATTAAAGGAAAAGCATAAACATAAAATGTCTTAGTAAGGTGTTGGGTCAGCACCTGTCTGTGTGACCTTTGCTTTTTCCCAAATCTGGCTTCTTGCCATTTTCTTGCAACATCTGCAAAACTTGTTGTAAAAGCTTGTCTCATTATGAGTGATGGATTAATCACAGTTCTAAATCACTGTCTCTGATATATTACATAAAGAACAATCTTTTCTTTTGTCTTTTTTTGTCTTTGGTTTACACATATCGTAACATATACAACTAGTTAATATCCAATGTCAATAAGACATTACATGGACTGCAATGTACATGTGTAATGTACTTTTGTTCTCATAGGCCTAAAAGCTCAATACATCAACATACTGTATATTTATCATGTGAACTCCAACCGTTTTGTCTGATATCTTGTAAACATTGTGGAGGTTTTGGTGACACATCATGATGCCTGTGCAGCGATTAAATATCAACAACAGATTTCCAAAACAAGGTTAGAAGGTCACAGGACCAAACAACATGCAAAAATACAGCATCAACATAGAAATGACATTTCATCATGCCTCTCCTCTAAAGTATAATATATCCTAATATATCTTAAAAATGACTAAAATTATATAATGTATAATACATTTTATGAATGACAGAAATATATCCTGTCATCTTTATCAGTTTCTATTTGGACATCATTTTGCCATTTAAGCCTAGAATTATCAGTATTGTCTCATTCTTATTCCATAAATTGTGTTTCAGCTAATCTGAGAAAAATAAGCAGTGCCTCATAATAAACCAGAACTACCTGGAAAAATAAGAGTAAAGAAATAAACACCTAAAAAGTAAATAATGATCTATCTATCATGGTAAACTCTTCACTGCTACAATGGACAGCAGTCTGTGTATACAGAAGGTGCAGGAATTCTGGGAGAAGAGCAGGCTGGATGTAAGCAGAGCTTTTCAACAATAGACCATCTTTACAAAGTCTTTGATTTATTTTTACGTTCACCAGAAGAAAATAATTTGTGTTTTTGTAGATTACAAAGAAGTGGTTGATCTCATAGACTGATCCTCTTCTGGTATTTGACTTAATCTCTGTTCCTCTTGTTTCTTTCATGTGTAACTATGTTCATATTCCTCCATGAGGGTCATCATGGAATGAAGTCTAAAGTCTAAAAGATAAAAAGAGAGCAAAAAGAGAGCTCATGTTTCATGGCCTTGATTTTAGTTGCATTGTACAACAGTAACATCTGTGTCATTTTTTATGATGTTTTATTAATTCTGGAATAACCCAGAACTATTCCAGTTTCACATTGTCTCCATTAATGGATACAATTAAAAAGTGAAAAGAGTTTTTCTTCTGTATCTCACAGTTCAGGAGTGATGAGCAAAACTATAAAGTGATTTATACAAGACCACATGGAGACCATAAATACGTCACTTCTTCCTTGGTTCATCTTCATCTTTTGATAGTTTTAAATGCAAAGTAAAAACATAATGACATGAGCGTGTGTGTGTGTGTGTGTGTGTGTTTAAATACTATTGCATATAGTATAGCAATGTCAGGATGGAGAGTAGGGACAGTAAAAAGGGGAGAAAGAGAAATTTTTAATACTGAGCAACAGACCCATGAAATGCATGTGCATCCACAAACATGTTGACACTTTTATTCTCTCTGCAGGGAGATTTGAGAGGAAAAACGTTGCACATTTAAAAACAAGTTAGATTAGATAGATTAGGTTTATTATTTCCTGCTCTTCAGCCATTAAGAGTGAATTTGACTGTTTCAGGGTATCCAAATCTAGTTGTAAGTAGCGTAAGTTCCTGAATAAGCACTCAATCAAAACACTCAAAATTTGAACCAGTGCCCAATTGCCTTGCCCAGTTGTTTAACTCCTCCAACTAACTCTTTGCCAGCATCAACAACTAGTTCCCCAACTGTTACCAATGGAAATAGTGGATTAAACTCCTCAGCCTCCTCTCTGGCCTCATTCTCATGCCTGTTCTGCAACTTTTTCATTTCCTCCATTAGGTTTCTTTCATGCTGTTCCTTTAGTTGTTTCATCTCCCTTTCTTTCTCCTCTCTCTCTCTCTTTCTATCTGCCTCTCTCTCCTCCCTCTCTCTCTTCCTCTCCTCATTCATCTCCTCCTTCTCCCTCTTCCTCTCCTCCTCTCTCTCTCTCCTCTCCCTCTCTCTGTCAGCCTGGAGTTGGGCATTCATTTTCCTCAGCTGTTTTTCATATTTTTCCTGTAGTTTCCTCTCCAGTTCCTCTTGTTCTCTGCGTAGTTTTTCTTCTTTCTCTTTGAGGATGCGTTGTTTCTCCTCCTCGATTGCTCTCTCGGCCTCTTGGAACATCTCGTTGGTGTAGTGGCTTCCTCCATTCTTCTGGACTATATTTCTGATCTTCTGGAGCAGCTCGATGACCTGAGCACCATCCTTCAGTTTATTATTGAAGACATGGTACTGGTTGTTACATCTGGCTACAAGTTCCTGCAGGTCTGAACTTTCATGCAAGAACTCCTCAATAGTGGTATCTTCAAGAAGGTCACCACCAGTAAAGAGCACCATGCTGTATCTGTCTGCAGCATGGCCAAAGATTTCTTGAATCTTCTGCACTGTCTGCTTTTCCTCTTCAGTGTATCTTCCCAGCCTGATGACCACCAGGAAGACATGGGGTCCAGGAGCAGCATAAGTGATGCACTGGGTTATGTCCATAGTTGTTTTATCCATGCCGAACCTGGTGTCAAACAGGCCTGGGGTGTCGATAACAGCAACCTGTTGTCCATGCACCAGACCTTTGCCCTTAGAACAATCTACAGTCATAGACTTGGCACTGAACTTTGATTCAAAGCACTGTCGTCCCAGGATGGTGTTTCCAGTGGCGCTCTTCCCAATTCCAGTCTTCCCCACCATCACTATCCTCAGTTCATTATTTGTCATGCCAAATCCTGTGTAGAAGAATTTATAAGATTGAGTAAAAATCTACATCAAGTTGTACATATGCTCAGAAGTACATTGTACTTATACAAATATGGAGAAAAATAAAAATCTATTCATCTGCTTTGAAAGACAAAAAAGGAGGTGAGAGATTGTGAATAAATGAATCCTATACTACTATACTACAATGTAAAACCCAACAGTTTTTACGATGTGTGAAATTCACAACATTTCTTATGCAGAATCTTTAGTTAACATTAATGAATTCACTCATGCACTTCTCTGGCTGTCTTCTCATGATCTATCCATGACCATTTACAGGAAGAGGCAACAGTTCTTTCAACCTGCCCCACCTCTCAGCTGAAAGTGAAACTATATGGTGAAAACCTGTCCACCTGCCCAGACTGACACATTTGTTTGAAACTTTCTCAGATTTTAAAACAAAGTCTTTCCCCCCCAAGAAACAGTCAGGTTAAAAATTAACTATTTGTTTCTGTAACTTCAACAGCTCCAAAAGGCAGAAACAACATGCCAATACCAAAAAATATGAACTGTTTCCTCAGATTCCATAGAGCCACAAATCTTTAACATTTTTCTAATGACTAAGAAATTGATTGAAATTTTTTTAACTGAACTAACTAAAAGTACTCCAGAATTTGCAGTCTGTTTATGATCATGGAACTAGAGGTTAGGTCAGAAATACAAACTTGCAGTCTTGCAGTTCTACCCAGTATAAGTCTATAGAAGTATAAGTCTATCGGAGCTACAATAGTACACTATATACAATAAGATTCAGCAGTGATCACTGTTATATCACCATAAAATATTAGTATTATGTAAAACATAGATACAGTAGTATCATGACTTACCTAAGTTGCTGGCCATGTTTGGGTTGTAATTGTTGTTGGCCATGTTTGGGTTGTAATAGTTGCTGGCCATGGTTGGGTTGTAATAGTTGCCGTCCATGTTTAAGTTCAAGAATGCAGAGTAGATACTGCAGCTGAAGTGAAGACAAAGAGTGCAGAGTGTATCTGCTGCAGCTGCTTACAAGCGTACCAATGCACCAAACCACTCCCACAAGCTGCAAGTGAAACTAAACCAAGCCAATGATTAATTCTGCATACAGTCATGATAATAATAATAACTTAATATGTGTCCCAGTATCGCCTTCATTATATATGTGAAACAATCAGTAAAAATTTGCAGTTTTTCCCAATGACCATGTCTGTCTTTCCTCTTTCATTTGGTTAATTTAAATCCTCTGAAAGTCCCCACTGCTGTTTTACTTTTATTTTCTGTTTGAGTACAGCTCTTAGAGAAAATGGTCAGCCTGTTCAGCACTGTCAGCTGACATCTATTTGTGTAGAGCTTATTCAATATACAGTTTGTCCTGTGTTTCCATGACAGCAGTATTCTGTACCCACCCCTCTTCATTTCCAGGAAATCCCTGTGTTAACTGTAAACCTCAAACCTTGCTCTCCCTTCCATGTCCACTTACAGGAAATGGCAGCACTTTTTCAAAACTGCAGACAATGCCTATTTGAATAAATGGATAAATAGAATAAAATATATAAATGCACCAGAAATGGGAAACAATTCATTTGGTTGCTAAAACTCAACTTGTTGTGAAATGTTAATTCATTTTTTAAACCAGATTTTGTTTTAAATCAATTATTGCTTATCATTTATGACTTTTTATTTCATTATGTCACTTTTAATGTTATTGCTCATCACAGTGTTGCCTTCCTTCCAGTGGTCTCCCCAACTGCCAGCCAGCAAGATGTTGGCAGAGTAACAAATCATTCTTTTATTCTTATCTGTACTTGTGCTCAATTTTCACTCTTCATGCATAATTTTTACCTTTTTCACATAATGTAACTCAGAGCTCAGACCAACACATTTTGCACTACAAGCCTCAGAGTGGCAGGACTGAGACCACATCGGACCAGATCCTCAGGACTAGTTTTCACAAATAGAATAAAGGTTTTACAAATCTGAAAATGTGTTTTTATGACTTTAGAGTCTCCTTGTTAATCTAGTCCAGATTTGACAAGTCCAAGTATAGTGGTTTTTGATGTGGACCTGGTCTGATGCAGTCTGGATTAAGAAATATCAGTGAATTTTTCTGTTTCCACAAGCAAAAAAAAAGGTTTTAGAAATCTGAAAGTGGGTTTAAACAGCGTTAATGCATTTGCTACAATGTCTAACACTTTTTCACAAAAGTAAGTGTTGCAGAAACTGAGGAGCAGCTGCTAAGTATCATTATTTATGTTTCCCTCAATTTACCCCTTAATCCCGGAATCGGAAGTTCCAAATCAGAAGCTAACTTCAGTGTCATAGACTCCATGTTTTTTTTTTATTTATCACATTCATGAATCACAAACAACTCTCTCCAGTCAGTAAAATCAGACTCCTCTCTTTCAGCTCTCTAAGCTTCTCTCCATGAAGTTAAAACTTCAAGTCATCCTCTTCTCTGGCTCAGTAAATAGGGTTAGTAGGGTTAATTAGGGTTAGGGTTAATATACAATAACTGGCACTAACAACTTGAAGATGCGACTCTCATACACATCATCATTCATTTCCTTTAACAGCAACAATGAGATCTGCCTTCAATAGTCTTCTTCCAGTCACTCTGGTCTATCTTTCAGTAAGTTAAAGTATCTATTACACTTTCTCAGCCAAGTTATTAATAAATGTTTTATGTACCAACATTATTTTTATACCCTCTCGCTTATCTATACCTTGTTGGGCTGGTTTTATTTCTGAAAATGTTTCATTTTGCTGTATTTAATGATTTCATTTTACAACTTTACCATAGATATGTTAAACATCTTTCAGTTGAATGTAATCTGTTTTCCTACAGCCATGCACTTTTCAATTAATTTCTTTGACAACAGTTATTAGCTAAAACTGTTTTTTTGTTTTTTTTTCTTTCACCTGGGTGTGGGGTTTGTGCCAGGCCTGCAAGCAAGAGCAGCTGGAACCTTCTTGGTTTCCTGTGTGCTAAAAAAAGTAATGCAAACAGCAGCACAAGAGCATGCATATGCTGTCATCTCATGTGGTCTGTTTGTAGCTTCAAATGTGATCTGAAGAAAGTGATATTATATTTCCTATATAGTGTTAATTTAAACATTTTTGTATCAAAGACCACATTTTAAAAGATGTTGCAGTATGTGTCACAGTATGGGTGTATTATGAATCACATGCTATCTAGTGAATGCGTTATAGACGTGACATGAGGTATCTATAAATACATGACACCTTGAGTGTCTGAAGCTAACTTTGAACTTGGCCAAAGCCTCAGTTTTATCATCTTCTTAATTGACAGATTAAACCCAGGGTTGGATCTCTGTTTGATATAGTGTATTTTTAGACGCTATTGGGAAGAAAAAGAAAAGTTTGAATCAACTAGTGTTGCGCTTTGGGAGCTGACATTGCTTATATATAGTTGACACACAGTAGGCCTACAGTTTTTCTTAAGTTGCTCAAGTTTGCAAGTAGACACATAATTAAGCTCATCGTCTCTGGTCAAATATCCATTGTCAGTTTTTAGTATTAAATTCACCTGATCACAGTTAAATATTGGAGTACAGTATATCTTTCTGCAGAGAAATTATGACATAGACATTGCAAATAAGAGGAGAACAGTGCAAGTGTTTGTGTGTGTGAGAGGGGAAGAGAGGCAAGCAAGGAGCATTGTTTGTTGAATCGATAAGATATATTTGCTTATGAATCAATCAATAAATGCTACTATATTGACAATCCATATGCCATCCATCATTGCCAAAAATAATAATAATGCACATGCCTTATTTGCTACTGTCGACAGGCTAATAGATCCTCCTGTGTCAGTAGCCCCTGACAGTAGCCCCACCAAGGTTTGCAATGAATTTGCTTCATTCTTCACTGACAAAATTCAGAAAATTAGACAAGTAGTCAGTGCATCCATATCAGGTGCAGGATATGCATTGTCCTTGTGTCCACTTAAAATCAATTTAAGTAGTATGACACAACTCCATCCAATCAACCATAAAAACCTGGAGGACATTATACAACATCTGAAATCCTCCTCTTACTGCCTTGATATTCTGCCTACAGGCTTTTTCAAAATTGTTTCAAATTGCATGGCCTCAGATCCTCTACAGATTGTCAACACATCTCCTCTCTCAGGTGTCTTCCCACAGGCCCTGAAAACTGCTGTCATCAAGCCACTCTTAAAAAAAAACACTCTAGACACTTCACTAATGAGCAACTATAGGCCCATATCAAACCCCCAGTTTTTAAGCAAGATCATTGAAAAAGCTGTTTTTCAACAGCTGAACAACTTTGTGGCACTAAACAACTGTTTTGATGCCTTCCAGTCAGGATTTTGACCACACCACAGCACTGAGACTGCTCTTGTTAAAGTCTTCAATGACATACACTTAAACACTGACAGTGGCAGAATTACACTATTAGTATTACTGGACATCAGTGCCGCATTTGACACGGTCGACCACAGCATATTACTGGACAGACTGGAAAAATGATTTTCGAAACTGGTTTGAATCTTACTTAAAGGACAGGGACTACTTTGTGTCTATAGGTACACATCCGAGGGCACAAAAATGCGGAGTTCTCCAAGGCTCCATTCTGGGGCCTCTTCTGTTCAACATCTACATGCTCCCACTAGCTCAGATTATGGAAAACAACAAAATATGCTACCACAGTTATGCTGATGACACACAAATTTACGTAACCATATCACCAGGGGACTATGGTCCTATACAAGCACTGAGTAAGAGCATTGAACAAATCAATGATTGGATGTGCCAGAATTTTCTTCAGTTGAACAAAGACAAAACTGAAGTAATTGTTTTTGGAGCCAAGGAAGAACGTTTAAAAGTCAGCACTCAGCTTCAATCAATAATGTTAAAAACTGCAAACCAAGCCAGAAATCTTGGTGTAGTCATAGACTCAGACCTGAATTTCAACAGCCACATTAAGACAATTATAAAGTCAGCCCACTATCACCTGCAGAATATATCTTATAGAATATATAAGAATCAAAGGACTAATACTACTACTAAAGGATTAAAGGAGGACCTTGTCCACGCATTTATTTTCAGTAGACTTGACTACTGTAAGTAGTGGTGATGTAAAATTGCATTTATTAAAAGTAACTGGGAAAAGGTCATTAAGAAATAAAATGATAATATAAAATATAGGTCACAAACAACCTCCCAACTGCATTGGACAAAAGATTTGTCTCCATACTTGTCCCATTATATCTTAGTGCCGCATTCAACACAATTGACCATCAAATCCTATTTCAGAGACTGGAACATTTAATTGGCATTAAAGGAACTGCATTAAGCTGGTTTATGTCCTATATGTCCTATATATATCAGATCAATTTCAGTTTGCGCATGTTAATGATGAATCCTCCATGAAGGCAAAAGTTAGACACAGAGTTTCACAAGGCTCTGTACTTGGACCAAAACTATTCACCTTGTAACCCTAACCCTTTAATGAGTAGTTCCACCACAAACAGATTTCCCCACTAAATCTCTTGGATGGTTTAACTTAAATAACCAATCACATCATGACTGGTAGAAATAATTATTCATTGATCCTATATGTCTAAAGCTTCAAAACGATTTTTTTAATTTAGAGATAAACATTATTTGCAACTAACATTTCAGTACAGGAGCTGCTCTACAAACTGACAGCTGTCTGGTGTGCACAGAGTCACAGTGTTATAAAAAAAAAAAGAACTTCCACTCACAAAAAGAAGGACATGCAGAGGTTTTACTCTGAGCTGAGGGTGAATGTACGCTGTGTAATATGTGAATGTGAAGGCAAAAAGGCACTGTTCAATGAAATGACTGATGTGCATAAAAGTAGCAATTTTAGAAAGTCCTTGAGCAACACACTAATATCCAACCAGGACTTTGATTCTGACAGACGGTAAATTTTTGGTGCTTTGAGACCTGCTTTGATACGAACTGAATGAATGAAGAAATAAAATTCTGAAAGAGGGAGGAGACAGAGAGAAACTCAGGGTTTGTTGAAGAAAACCTGCCAGTGAGCAGGTTAGGTTCACAGAGTCAGTTACCATGGTAACTGACCCAGAGTTTAAGTTGGCTCTCTTTCTGGGACTGAAAACCCAGAGTTTCCCTCATCTCAAGGTTAACAAACTCAGAGTTTCCACTAAACCCCCTTTCTAACCCTGATATGTCAACGGACTAAAAACAAAACTTCAGAAAATACATACCTTCATGTTTGGAACGCTTCTCTTCTTCCCCTTTTTGTCTCAATCACCTCAGCCTGTGATTGCTTTTGTCTTTTTATCTTGAAATGCACTCCTCTGGCTTTTCTAGTCCCCACACACTCCATTTGCTCAGCCCTGAGCCTTCGTTTTTGATGTGAGGAGTTGTAAACAAGGCTAACCTGACATACCTGTATGAATGGTAATGTTTTCATAATTAGGTTTTATAATATTAACAGTGAGCTGAGAGGAGATTTTAGGATTTGAGGGCACCACTGGGTACCATAAATCTTGGAGGGTACCTTTACCAGTTTAGTAAACCACACCCATAATCATTTCATTGTGGACATCCCAATGAGACTGAAACTGAATCCTGACCAGTTCAGTTAAAGCAGGGATTTTTACAGTCTAAATGGGAATGTACAGATATCATATTTACACTTCTCTTTCTATATTATGTTGTGTCAAAGACAAATTTTTTAATTAAATAAATACATTGCTGTTATCAGTTATACATACAATAACCAAAACTGAAAAGGGATGAAGGAATATTTACATGCAAACACACAGATGTTTTCATGCCAACAGTTGCAACTTTCATTGTTACTTTCAACGACAATTGAACTTCAGTGAGTGCTTGTTCTCTGCTGTGCTGTGTCATAACTGCAGTGTAGATTAATATAGCACTACACAGTGAGAATCTCCTGTTGAGGCTGTTTGTCAAGTATTTCGTACAATGTGCTAGGTGGTTTTCTGCTTCAGTGTGCTTTCATTAAAACATGCCAGTGATGTTGGAGCAAGTTGAGTCAATGGCTCAATTTACCCCCCATAATTAATTTCTGATATTCTAGAGACCAGAGACACTGACACACGCCTTTACTTGATCACTGTTACAAGTGTTACAATGTTGATGAATAAATACCTAATTGTTGACTAATGTTAAGTTTAAGCCACACACAAACATGCTGTACATACAGACAGGTGACAAATGAATGGAAAAGCCAACATAAAGGGTCCTGTGTCTGTGTGACCTTTGCTTTTTCCCAAATTTAGCTTCTTGCCATATTCTTGCAACATCTGCAAAACTTAATGTAAAAGCTTGTGTCATTATGAGTGATGGATTAATCACAGTTCTAAATCACTGTCTCTGATATATTAGACAAAAATACAATACAATAAAATTTCATATAGTGTATCAATGTCAGAATGAACAGTAGGAACAGTAAAAAGGGGAGAAAGAGACATTTTTAATACTGGGCCACAGACCCATAAAATGCATGTGTATCCACAAACATTTTGATACTTTAATTCTCCCTGCACAGAAGTTGTAAGTGAAAAAAGCTGCTTTTGAAAACATATTACACTGTAAAATCTGATAAGTTAATCTAACTCAAAAGATTTGTTGAAACTGAACATCTGAGCAACTGAACTACATCGAAAATTTTAAGTGATATTTGCTCCATTTTGTAAGTTAAAGAAACATACTAGTTCAAGTAGTTTTACTAGGTAATTTCAAGTGACACATACTCAATTTTCTAAGTTACACAAACATTCTTAATTATGTTATTTTTACTCAGTATTTTGTTTTCAGAGTACTAATGAAAATCAAGTATAACTAACTGTAATTTTTTTGTTACTTTAACAGAAAACATTTCATTTCTCAGTAAGGCAATGTTCACTTTATGTTAACTTAATTTGTTTAAGTTCAACAAAGCTGTACAATCCTCCCTATACTTAAATATTTCACTTAATATTAACTCAAAATTCCATTTTAAGGAACTTAACACATTTTTTTGAAACAGATTACATAAATTGTATTAAGTAGCTTTGACTCAAAAAGACAAACATATTTTGAGTAAACATTAAAAACAGGTTAACACAGATGATTTAAACATAAGTTACTCTATTTGAACGCATGGTATGTGATCTTACCAATACCAATCTTACCATTTACCAATTGATTTTTCTGGAAAAATCAATTAAAAAACTGTTTATGGATAAAATAACCAGACAGGAATATCTGTGTTTGGCTAATTCAGCAATTGGAATAACTTACAAAGTCAAGGTACTTCATCACTTGATGCTAAAGTCATAAAAATCCAATATTGCCATAAACAGTTTTGTTCATTGATTTACCACATTTCCTATAGTGACATATCACAGAAATGGCAAACAGTATGGCAAAATGTGCATATTAAATGTTCATATAAAATGTTCACCATACTGTGTGTACTGCTGTAGCCATTTCTGGTTTACACATTCATATACTACAAACACTACATCAAAATTACTTTTGAACAATCACACATTCAAAATTGAAGAAAAATAATACATTCAAAACACATCTCTAAGATGTTTCCAAAACAGAAGAAACTCCTTTCATTTCTCTGTGCAAAAAATGACTGTGGTGCAAGAGTACATGAAAGAGATCTCAAGTTAAGGAGCAACCTGTTTGTCCATACACTTGAGATTACTCCACTGCCAAAAGGTCATTTTTAAGGTTCAACACCCTCAGCTTCCCATCCTCTGGGCCCAATAAGACTTTCTGGGTAAAGTCAATTGTATTGGCAGAGTAACTTAGATGCAGCGCATAAATCAGTGCAAAAAGCATGACAAATGCGTCAGCAAATGTGGGTAAATCAATAACTATGTTACCCTCAAGCAGGACCACAGTCCTCTCTAGGCAGAAGAACATGGCATCTGTTGAATTGGCACTGATCAAGAGGAGCCCAATTGGTACATCGCCAATGTTTGGTTCGTCAGACTACGCCACCTGCAGATAAGAACTGAGAGGTTACCTTTGACCCTAGACTGCCTCAGCTATTTCCAAAGGCTGCTTGCTGAAAAATGCATCAATGGCCTATCAGAAGACAAATAGCAGTCAAAACAATGAATTACAATACAAAAATGTGATTTGATTCAGTGGTTTCAATTAATATGTGCAAGTGTACATTTTGTTCACAGTAACTATAGCATTTATTAAGATCAAGCTCAAATTTGGTAATATTACCATTGTTGCTTCAAGTGCAGAATTTCAGCATTACAAAAAAGATTGCAGTATGGAATTTATTCAATGTTTTCCATTACATCACAGCAACAAGAAAACCCTGTTTATTTTCGTGTAGCTATAGATTTAACTTACTTACACTTGAGTCTATAGTCCTAGTGACAACAGTGAGAAATAGCATACTGCTCAGAACTTGTGGTTATGGCTACAGGTCTAGCACATCATTTTACTATTGAAATTTGATAGATTTTTTTATTTTTTTTTAACCAACTGAAGCTTGGAATAGATCATGAAATTGTATATTTTAGAGAGTATGAATGATTCAAGCCAAACATTGGACAAGAATCAGTTACTAATTTATCTTATCAACACCCATGTAATATGGAAATTTTGAATGGTATTTATTATGAATTGTTCTGTACAAGATGTGGATTTCCATTCATTCACACAGTGGAGGCATTGTTTTTGATTAATAAAATGAAAACAGACAATTAATGTTGTCCAGATATTTATTATACCTCATTCCAGCCCTACAAATCTTGGAATGTATACTATGATCGTAACCCTAACCCCTCAAGAAAAACATGACCTTAATTAAAGTAGAATTTATTGCATATGTAAAATTTTAAACTAAATTGAAACAAATCAAACAATGAAATTACATTAAATGTGTTGTTTTTCCTATTGTATGTATGCATGCACTGTGTCATAATTAAATTAAAACATATGTTAAATTACAATTATATTACACTTTCTCTTTAATAACTGAATGAATTGTTTTTCATTGTGACATAAATTTTCCATACCACCTTTAAATGAAATCACAATACAGAAATCAAATCGAAGATGATTACTGCATTTCAGTGTTGCCCAGCAGAGAGCAGCATAGAGCTCCCAATACTAAAGACAAAGCATCATTAGGTTTTCATGAGGAGGTACAGGAAGCTTTTAAAATAAAACAGTTAATTCAGTTATTAGAGACAAAAAGCTAAATTATTTTCATTAAAACTATGTTATATATTTAACTATGACACAGTAAATGCATACACAAAAGGAAATGCATATACCATTATACCATTGTTGTTGTTGTATTGTATTTCTGGCTGAACCACAGGGACAAGTTCTATAAACACTAATGTCAGTGACTGAGTGATGAAGTTACACCATTGGTCAGCCAATCACTTGCCTTGCCGTGTGTCGCCATTTCCTGTATCTGTTGTCTCAAATTAAAATCCCTCTACACAGTCCAGCCATATACCAGGTTTTGACCTAGTCTTGTTTGGTTTCATTTCTTCTCATTTAGTATTGGGGCATTTAAATTTTTCCATAATGGATGGGCTGTTGAGTGACTGTAAATTGTCAAAGCCAACTTCAAATAATCGCCAAGTCTAAAATAATACCCAGGGGCCAGGTCAGCATGAACAAGTAAAGGCAGGTTGCTGATAAAGGCCAGGTGAAAACACACTGAGGGAGTTGGAATTACCTGTAGCCAACTTCAACACCTCACGTAGTAAATTTAATATAATGCCCATTTCCACAGCACCAATTCTTGTTACACTCACCACTTTGCTGCTCTCGGTTTCTTTTTTTTCCTTTTCTTTAAGCAGATCAACATTGAGAAAGTGTTGATTTTGTATCAAATAGAGAACAAGAGAAATTGAAAACGAAGGCCTATCTCTTACAAAAGCCTTTACCAAATGAAGACTTTGGTCATCATTTGAGAATTTATGGTAGACTGCAGAAAGAGCTGTATTTCAAAGACATCCATAAGTGGACAGCATATTCAACACGTGCTTGTTCTCTGATCTGTGTCCATTCTATACTCTATGATGACTACAATTTTAATGGTAATATTCAAACTCATAATCACAAAAAAGTGATTCACTGGATTGGATTAACAAAAAAATTTAACTCTTTGACCAATAATATATTGACTTACATCCCATTGCTTCAGAAATCCAGAGTCATCCTCATGTAGATATGCAGATATGCAGGGAGCACAGAGGACAGCAGCACGTTTGACATGGACATCAACTTGTTCCTTGGGAGCAAGAACATATTCTTGCCTTACTATGGCTGGTTAACAGCATAGCCACACAACACTATATTAAAACAAATAGCCTTACCAAAATTCTTAGATAAAAGGTAAAGATAAACCAAAATCTACTGTAACATCATTATCATGCTCCAAGAAGCTTAACCAACTTACCTTGAGGTCATAAATCCTGAAGATCTGACTAAGGACTTCAGCTACTTTTCCTGTGTGTGCAGCTTTTCTCCTGAACAAGCTCTGAAGACGAGGGGCATGCCGGTCAGAGTTTGCACTTCCAAGCCATTGGAAAACCAAAATTACCAAATTAAACAAATAGCCAGAATTCTATTTACAATTCTAACATATAGAGTGAAAACAGTTATGAGAGGAGTATTATGGATACCAGATTGAAGAATCAGTATATCAGCCAGTTGTTTCAGTCTCAGCCTAAAGAGAGGGGAGATTGCAAAGTTAAATAGGTTGCAATCTTTTTACAAAACCAGAGTAAAATATCAGAGAAGCATTCAACATGTATCAGTTACCTTACATTACAGAAATTACATGACATTGTAACAAAGGCTTTGCTGGGTGTAATTGTTCAAACAATGTAACAGGCTACTTAATGCATTTTAACTTTGGCTGAGTAAAAATCCTTATTTATCCATAGAAAAAAATAGAAATCTTCAAAACAGTCCTTTTATCACCAAAAAATAAAAGAAACAAAAGCCTATACTAGCTCTTAGGTATAGTAGGCAGATAAGGACCTTGGGTGTTTTTCTTTTTACTTATCATAAGCAACACTTCTAATCTTTGGAAGTCAGGTTACCGCGCACAGACCCAGGCCACTGGGCCCTGGCCGTGACCGTGACAGGGTTATTTCACACACAAATTAGGAGCCAACATTTTACATTAACTCGCCTTACAAAAACACATGACATGTAGTACAGTGTAATTGCATTACATTAAGGTAAAACTTCAATGCAAACCATTGCCTTCACTGAAACATGCCCAAACATGCGTGCCGAATGCCGATTAAAAATGTGGCTCAAAAAGAACCAGAAAACTTTAAAAGCACGATTAATGCAACACAAACTGTGCACAAAAAATTAACGATAACGTTAACGTTGCTGGTTTCTACTTTTCAATCACTTTTAATTAGGCAGATGTGATTAACACAAATTATTTTTTTCAAATGCATAAAACAACTCTAAACTGACACACTAAATCTTACTAACATTACGTTAATTAAACACAACAAAACATGGATCTAACCAACAAATAACTCACATGGATGTATTACAAGAGCTCTTACAATACATCCATGATAATGTGGTGTAATTTCAGAGACTTGTGGGAATCAAACTGCAAAGCAAATGATGGTTATTGATGTTATCCAAAGTATGTTGAATTTATATCAGTATGAAGCATGATCAATCATAATATATGTGCACTTCACAGAACCTTGTAATCAATGAAAGGGCACATAATATGTTAAAGACAATCACACGCAGGGCACTGATGAAATTGTAAGCATGTCTGTATTAAACTTTAGTATTTTTTTAAAAAATAACCTTAAGAAAGAATCAAGAAATAAGGCTGAAAAATTGGCAAGAATAACTTTAAAAAATAAAGCCAGAGGGGAATTTAGAAATAATGGTGTAAAATAAACCTGAACATCTTAAAAAATAAAAGGAGATATGTCTGAACAGGTCTGGGTGAACAGAACATGCCCAAACATGTCTAGGCCTATTTTTAGGATTTCAGCCTTACAACAGCTGATGTAAAGAGTTTCTAATGGTGTAATTGGCCAACAGTATAAAAGAAGGGGCACTCGCCATTATGACTCAGACTGAGTTTGGTGAACCTTGTGTGCACTGTAAACTGCTCTCCTTTTTTGCCGGCATTAAAGAACATTTTGCCGCTCAGAACTCTGACTCCCGATGATTCTTTTTGGACACCAAGGAGAAGTTTTTTCTTGAGCTGATCTGGAACTTTTTCCAACTGAGGTCCAAAGATTTATTACAACAATAACTCACCAGATTAGGGCGACCAGGGAAAACATCAGTATGATGGCGGTCAGTGCAGCCAGCACGGTAGCAAAAGATAGCTGATCAGGTGGAGAAACTTGCTGCCACAGCACGTTTCTCTTAGAATATCTTCACCGGCTGTCCCACAGCAAGTTAACCAGAGGAAAAAAAGGTCTCACTTTCTTTCACTGCTTCAGCTTAAAAATATAGCGAATTTACTCACAAGCAAAAAACTTTTTAACATATTCCTTTCCCAGAGCCAGCAGTAGTCATGGCGGACATTTCCAGTTTGGCGAAGAAGTACGTACACATGTGCATGACGTCACGCGGATTAAACGATTGCAGTCAAATGATTTGAGTACAGTACATCATAATCATTAAAGTGGTTAAGGGCTGTACACTTAAAATTAGAAATGTTTACAAATAACTCAAACAGTTTGCCGTGAATTAGCTGTATTAAATTTTTGAGTTAATACAACCCTTCTTTAACAAGCCTATACTGTTCGGTCTTACAGCGTAGATTAGATAGATTATGTTTATTATTTCCTGCTCTTCAGCCATTAAAAGTGAATTACACTGTTTCAGGGTATCCAAATCTAGTTCAATGTAAATTCCTGAAAAAGCATTAAAGGTGACCTTTGAACTCTTGATTGAACAGTCAGACTTCAGCCTTTTATTAGGTTTAGTCTTAATATCACACCTTTATTTCTAGTTCAGTTGACACAGAATCACATCTTTGTTCTTGAGTGGAATAAATCATAAACATAATCCATGAAATAAATGCTGTGATGACAAACAAAACTAAAACTAAATCAAAGACAAGTTATAATACTAATAAGTAAACCAGAGTGACCACAGAGAAGAAATGAAAAGATTCTGATTGAAATATTAATTCTACACCCATTAGGTGACACCACATCAAAAAGTAATCATCCATCAGAGGAGTGTGAGAACTTTTTTCTATCTCAGCAGAACACAAATTGACAAGTGCAGTGGTTAAATGAGAATATAACTGTAAAGACACTTAAATGACAGCATTTAACCTACACTAAATATCTCTTAAGGCGATTTTCAAAAATAAATGTGAAGAGAGAAAGAAGAGGTGAGAACCATGATATGATGAGAGACTCAGCCTTACTAATCTACAGTAGAGCTCAACCTCAACAAATACAATGAGCTTAATCAGTCATTTAGATAAATGAGTGTGTAGGGGCTTCTGGAGAGTTCCTCTCTAGATGAACTATTTGAATATGGGACCACTCAAAATTTGAGCACCCAATTGCCTTGCCCAGTTGTTTAACTCCTCCAACTATCTCTTTGCCAGCATCAACCACAAGTTCACCAGCTTTTACCAGAGGATATAGTGGATTAAACTCCTCAGCTTCCTCTCTGGCCTCATTCTCATGCCTGTTCTGCAACTTTTTCATTTCCTCTATTACGTTTCTTTCATGCTGTTCCTTTAGTCTTTCCATCTCCCTTTTTTTCTCCTCTCTCTCTCTCTTTCTCTCTGCCTCTCTCTCCTCCCCCTCTCTCTTCCTCTCCTCATTCATCTCCTCCTTCTCTCTCTTCCTCTCCTCCTCTCTCTCTCTCTTCTCTCCCTCTCTCTGTCAGCCTGGAGTTGGGCATTCATTTTCCTCAGCTGTTTTTCATATTTTTCCTGTAGTTTCCTCTCCAGTTCCTCTTGTTCTCTGCGTATTTGTTCTTCTTTCTCTTTGAGGATGCGTTGTTTCTCCTCCTCGATCACCCTCTCGGCCTCTTGGAACATCTCATTGGTGTAGTGGCTTCCTCCGTTCTTCTGGACTATATTTCTGATTTTCTGGAGCAGCACGATGACCTGAGCACCATCCTTCAGTTTATTATTGAAGACTCTGCTCTTTAGGTACATTTATAAACAGCCTCTGCTCTTTAGGTACCTTTATATACAGCCTCTGCTCTGCATAGCAGTGGGAATCAGACAGGGCTTATGTTGTACACATCTTCTAAGGGTGCTCAATCAAACAGGTAAATTAAAATCATATGTGGAAGAAATATTTATGTATTTATCAAACTGGGCTGCCACAAAGGCCCAACATCCTCTAACATTGTGCCAAACACAAGCAGCGAGAAATGCATTTGGTGATGTGCTCAGTGATTTCTTTCCTGCATTTCAGTGTCAGACATGCCCTCTTCATGACAAAGCTGATGCTTTAGAACAGACTCTCCAACACGCTGTCTTGTTACATCCACTTACCTGTTGATGGGGGTGATTGAATGTGGTTGATTAAATGAGAGCACTAGGCTAAGGGGTGTGTGTGTGTGTGTGTGTGTGTGTGTGTGTGTGTGTGTGTGTGTGTGTGTGTGTGTGTGTGTGTGTGTGAGTGTGTGAGTGTGTGCATATGTACCAAGTATTACTCATGTTGTGAGAACACAAATCTGTTTACAAAGTCACTTGTGGGGACTCACCGCCCTTTAGGGGACAAAAAGCAAGTGAATGAAAAAGGCAACTACTTCACACTTACTCCAAACCAGCAAATTTAATCAGGACGTTTCCATCCTACTCAGATCTTCATTCAAAATGATTTTTCAGTGATGCTGCTTTCGCTGTTGCTGCTTTAAATAACAAACAGTGGCAGCAGGCTAGATCAGCTGTAGTAAATTAAGGTTAATGCTAAGACTAAAGTGAAAAGTTTATCTGTTCTCTGGTGAATGTGCTCTCTGCTGCTGTCTGTAGTCAGCTGAAGACACATCACTCTGTAACACCACTGTACAGCCACAAGTGAACCATGTGTGTTCCGTAGTTCAACAGGGACCAACAGAGTAGCAACCCCTAGCTGATCACCCCACATCAATTTAAGAATCTCACAGTTAAACTTTGATTCATATCAACATTTTAATATGATCAGTTTAATAGTTCTGAATCAGGACAAGAATACATGCATACATACAGGATGTGTCAGATACATTTAACGCTCATCTTACCTTCAGGTTGTTGCTACACTGTGAACATGAATTAGGCAAGCACTAAAAACTGTGATGTTTCTGCCAGCAAATGTTAATTCGACATCTTTGAGTCGTTATTTTAGCCTTTTTGCTTGCACATTCAGTTTAATTCAATTCACTTTAATGATCACACACCTAAGCTGGTGGAATTGCTGAAAGGTTAACATAATAAGATTTGATAAGTGGATTCAATACGGGATTCAAATTTACTAAAATTCTATGAAACCCCATCCCTAGGTCCAATCCTCTGATTGGCTTGTTTGTTTGTTTTTAGCTGTGGGAACATTCATTTACAAGAGCAACACCAAAAAATCTGAAAAAACTTCCTCAATTTCGCAAAGTTTTTACACTCACTTGAGGTGGTTTTTGCCTTTTTTGAAAAAGCGTTAATGTGCTAAATAGGAGATGGAAACACCTTTACTTAATAAGTTCTGATGAAGCCAACATGACTGATCAGCTGTTTCCGCTGTCAACATCTCCCCAGATATTCGTATGAATTTGCATGAAAACATGGCCAATTCTAGCCGGCATGAAAGAACAATTACAACTTGCCCAAACAAAAACAAATTCCTGAAGATTTCTCTCCATTTTTCTCTCATAGATGGTCAAGGCGACTGGTTTTATTTCTGGTTCGCAACCTCTACTTCTTCTACTCTGTTTATTATAGCAATGCTTAACATAGCCTATACTGCCAACTTCTTATGAAACTATGCTTTGTGTAGCGTAGTTTATTAGCTCCAAACCAGATGATGGAAACGCACCTAATTCGCATTTTCTTTTCTTTTTTTCTTTTTATTTTTGTGACATTTCAGAAGTTTGCTTAAAATTCGCACACAGCTAAAACACAGCTACTGTCTTAGAGGCAGACCAAACAAGTACATTTTCAAGCATAAAATATGTGTAACCTTGACATGTGCATCACAAAGAAATAAAGAAATACAGTTTTGTCTAACAGATGATAGAACTCCCATTTGGCCATGTTGAAAGACAGGTGAAAAAGTTAATGTAATGAGTTTCATGAACATATCGTAGAAGAAGTAATTATTAGGAGTTGGAAGAGAAGGTTTTGAATATGCCAATTATATATTATTAAACTAATAATAAACTACATTTTATGATTAAATTGAAATTGCACTTCTCTGAAATTCACAACTTCTCTGACTCCGCTGAGTTAATGAACAATGAACAAGATGATTCCACTGAACTGATTAAAGGATTATGCAAGAAAATGGATTACTTGTTTCAGCTTGACGTCTAGCTGACCTTTCATAGCTTTCCCTCAATCTTTCTCTTTCCTCTTTAACTTGTCTTTCATGATGTTCCTTTAGTCTTTCCATCTCCCTTTCTTTCTCCTCTCTCTCTCTCTTTCTCTCAGCCTCTCTCTCCTCCCTCTCCCTCTTCCTCTCCTCACTCATCTCCTCCTTCTCCCTCTTCCTCTCCTCCTCTCTCTCTTTCTTCTCCCTCTCTCTGTCAGCCTGGAGTTGGTCATTAATTTTCTTCATCTCTTTTTCATATTTTTCCTGTAGTTTCCTCTCCACTTCTTCTTGCTCTCTGCGTAGTTTTTCTTCTTTCTCTTTGAGGATGCGTTGTTTCTCCTCCTCGATTGCTCTCTCAGCCTCTTGGAACATCTCATTGGTGTAGTGGCTTCCTCCGTTCTTCTGGACTATATTTCTGATCTTGTGGAGCAGCTCAATGACCTGAGCACCATCGTTCAGTTTATTATTGAAGACATGGTACTGGTTGTTACATCTGGCTACGAGTTCCTGCAGGTCTGGACTTTCACCCAAGAACTCCTCAATAGTGGTATCTTCAAGAAGATCACCATGAGTAAAGAGCACCATGCTGTATCTGTCTGCAGCCTGGCCAAAGATTTCTTGAATCTTCTGCACCGTCTGCTTTTCCTCATCTGTGAATCTTCCCAGCCTGATGACCACCAGGAAGACATGGGGTCCAGGAGCAGCAAAAGAGACGCACTTGCTCATATCTTTAGTGGTTTCATCCATGCCGAACCTGGTGTCAAACAGGCCTGGGGTGTCGATAACAGCAACCTGTTGTCCATGCACCACAGCTTCACCCTTAGAACAGTATACAGTCATAGACTTAGCACTGAACTTTGAGTCAAAGCACCGTCGTCCCAGGATGGTGTTTCCAGTGGCGCTCTTCCCAATGCCAGTCTTCCCCAACATCACTATCCTCAGCTCTGTGTCATTTCTTCTGATGGGTCCTGAGTAGAAGAATGATAAGCATTAGATACGTACAGACAGTTCAAAATTCATCAACATCAAAGTGTAAATTTGTTTTATTTAATACAACTCTTGCAGTGATAGCAAAACATGTCTTGATCTATCAAATGGATAGAACTGTATGGACTGGATCAACAATCTACAAGAATCATTGAATTATTTCATTTTATTATAGTTGTTATGACTCATTATTTAAAGTGCCAGCTCTCTGTAGATCCAGAGCATATAGTCAGTTAATAGTATGAGATTATTAATTTTTACAATGATCAAAGAAATAATTTGTTTAAGAAGACAAGCCAGAAGTAGATTTGATTAAATGAGTGGGAAAATGAATGCAAAATATCTAATGAATGTTAAATAAATAATCAATAATATAATAATAATCGCATGGATAACTTATATAAAATAAAAATATGTGTGAAATATGTAAATATAACAATAATTTGTGAAAATATTTTAGAAATTATCAAAAAATTAAAAACTTTATTAAATTGCTCTTATTTTCATAATGGGTTTTACTTTTTATTCCATGATAGAATTTTTTATTTCAAAATGCCTTTTTTCAAAAGTCAATTTTTACTTCATAATGACATTTTTACATGTTTGTTTCATGTCAAGCATTTTCAAAGAGATATAGATTTCATATTATATGACATAAAAGTAATCGTTTGTGTTTGCAAACATGTGCTCGCACTTAATTTGGTACTCAAATGGTTAAGGAGAAGAAGGCAGTCTGACCATCAAGTACCACAAACAAATAAATAGTCATGATTCCTAGAGAAAGAGTAGGTGTCTGAGTGTGTGTGCGTGTGTGTGGTCAGGTTTTTGAGCAACTATTTGAAAGAGGCAACAGTAAGGGTAAGTGTCATGGAAGTGTGACACTTTATAGCCATAAATAAAACTTAAAGTGATATAAGTATATAATGACATTATCGGCACCAGTTATTACATTTTCAATGTTTTTTTTTTAACCCAGCTAATAATGTTACAACCAGCCAATAATGTAATAACTTATTACAGTATGCCCAAATAGTTATTACATTATTGGTTTAGAAATTGTATTACATCATGGGCAATTAGTAGCAATTAGCAATGATTACATTATTGGCTACTCAAGCCTGTCATTCTGGGTGCACATGAAAGCTGCTGCATGCTTGTGTCAGACAATCACAACCAAGCGGCCCCTTTACTCTCACTGCCACAGGGGGGAGACAAAAGTCGTGCACTTCAGCTTTAAACAAATGTTATTTGGACTAGTATCAACCATGCAGTTCCTTTTCATTTAACAGGGGGAGCTGATGTGTGCAGTGTTGTCTGCAGTTTAAAGGAAGTATTCTCATTTCTTGTAAATCAAGGAGGGACGGGTGAACAAAATCAGACTGTCTGTATTCTTTATTATAAAAAGTTAGATAAGCACAGGACTGACTTCACTTCATGTCCCCTTGTTTTTCATGTTGTGACACTGTGAAGTATTTAAGATTGTAACAGTGAGAAAAATCCATACGAACAAACCTGATGTCACAAAGCTGAACAGGCTGACAGAAAAAGATTGAACGACAACTCAATTCATTATGATTAAATGCCATTTCATCATAATGAGTTGTCATAATTCCATTCATATAGTCATGTGATTATTTATTTCATAATGCCTTTTTATTTATACATTTTGAGGTTCCATATCTGTAAATTAAAGATGAATGAATAGTTTAAGTTCTGTCTTGTATATCTGTATATATTTCTTCTTTTTCATGAGTGGTCATACCCAACCACTCAAGAAAAAGTTGGATTTTGTGAATATGAACATAACAAAATGAATGTTTTCAATTCTACCTTGTATACATATATATATTTGATATTCAGAGGAGTAAAAGCACCGAAGCGCTGTGGATGAAACGTTAATACATATTATCATAACTTACCAAAGGTGGTGTGTTTGCTGTCCATGTTTGGGTTATAGAGTGCAGAGTGCCTTTGAAGTGAAGATGTGAGTCTTTCTGCTGCTACTACTCCTTATATGATGGTTACAAAGCACCAAACCACACCCACAAATATCTGCATTTCAGACATCACAGTGACATGGCTTTGTGCTGAATATGTATGTTTACAAAGCAGATTTTTGTATTCTTATCGTCTACTTTAACATTGCTATTTCTGTCTCAGGATCTTTCCCACTTTTGCTTTCTCTTTGCACAGAATGCTGAAATGTTCCCGTCAATTGTTATTTTCACATCCTGTTCAGCTGGTTCAGCTGTGCCATCAGGTTTGTTTGAGTACACCTTCCTCACTGTTACAGTCCTAAAGACTTCACAATGTTAGAAAAAGAAAAAAGACAATGCATGAAAAACCGGGTTGACATGAAGTTCAGTCAGTCCAGTGCTTTTCTAACTTTTATAACGAGGATTAGCTTGAGTATTCAGCCCACCTCCTCTGCGTACAGAAATTCAGATTTTGTTCACCCGAAATGAGTTGTCATTCAATCTTCTTCTGTCAGCCTGTTTTTTTTCTCACTGTTTGAATCTTAAATACTTCACAATGTTACAACATGAAAAACAAGGTGACATGAAGTTGAGTCGTTCTGTACTTATCTAACTTTTTATAATAAAGTCTGACATTGTTCACCTGTTGCTTCTCGATTTACAAGAAGTGAGAATACTTCCTTTAAACTGCAGAAAACACCGTAGACATCTGATCCCCCTGTTAACTGAAAAAGGAAGTGTATTGTTAATACTGGTCCAAAAACAATGGATAAGTTTGTCTTACAACAATGCTCACATACCCATATGCACACTGAAAGAATTCCTGTTGCTTATACTTATTGGGGAATAAAATCCGATCTCTTTCTCTCCACTATCCACTGTCCACAATCTTTGTGCTGTATATTCATGTTAACAAATAAGATTTTTTGTTTTTCCATGACCACACATTTGCTTTCACTTTCTGTTAATATTACAAGGGTTAGTTAATTCATATCTTCTTCTTTGGTTAATGTTTCTATTACTGTCTCAGGTGTTCTCCCACTTTAGCTTTTTCTTTGCACACTGTACAGACCTCCAGGTCCAGAAGTTTAATCATTACCTTGACAACCTGTTCAGCTTTTTGCTGTCATGTTTGTTTGTCTGTACCTTTCTCACAGTCTTAAATTCTTCACAGTGTTACATGAAAAACAAGGTGACATGAAGTTAAATCCTGTGCTTATCTAACTTTTTATAATAAAGAATACAGACAGTCTGACTTTGTTAACCCCTCCCTCCTTGATTTACAAGAAATGAGAATACTTCCTTTAAACTGCAGACAACACTGCACACATCAGCTCCCCCTGTTAAATGAAAAGGAACTGCATGGTTGATACTAGTCCAAATAACATTTGGTTAAAATAATGTATAGGTACATTTTTTCCAAGTCTGTCTTAAAACAATGCTCACATGTACATTAAAGGAGTTACTGTTTTCCTGTAATTGTTGGGAAATAAAATCCACAGTCCTCATCCTGCGCAAAAGTATGAGACTGTAGTAAAGTAAATTACCTGTGTTTACAACAGTGTAACTGAACATTGACATTTGAATTAACATTTAAATGAGAGAAAATAGTTATTTGATGCTTTAAAGACCAATATGTTACATGAAGACAAGTACTGTGTGTTAACATTCTTAGTAAATCTGATTTAATTAATTTACCATATCTGGATATGATAAATGTCATTTTGATTATGGTGTGATATTGACTAAATTGTTTCTTGGCTACTGCAATTTCAACAAAATTCTATCTTATTTAATCCATGAAAAAGACTCAACTGACTCCATCAAGACAGTTATATTGTGACGTCTCAGTGCACATATTCGTGGGTGTGATTTGTTACACTGGAACTTTTATGAAGAGAAGAGAGACAGCAGGAAGACTCTTAATTCTGCAGCTTCATTTCAGCAGCAGTACTCATTCTGCACTCTATCAACCAAACATGGAAAACAACTTTGGTAAGTTGTGATAGAACTGTTTACATGTCTGTGGTACATTATCTGAAGATCTGAAATGTTCTGGTATTGTCATTGCATTAACATGTGTCTTAGGTGATCCGATCACAAGTGGACAGCTCTAAGTACGTCTGTTTACGCACAACACACAGCAGCATAATTTCATTGATTGTTTAAATCTCCGACACGCAGACAGGATCAGTCAAGATCTAATGTTAATTGATGTTCTGTGTTTTCTACACATCCGATAGGTCATCTGTTACACACACACAGTCCAGGTTCATACAGTGAAACTGTTTGGAGTAAAGCAGCCGTCTTCCGATAAATCCTGAGCTCCATTATGTTGAGCAGCGCAGTAAAACTATAAACTGAAGTTATTAATTTAACAGGTCAGAGGAAACTATCCAGCAACATTTAGCTTCTGAAATATTTTTAGACAGGCAAGTGAAAAACAAGTTATTTTCTCTTTTTAGTTTAATTTCTATTCTAATTGTCGATTTGAAGATGAAAACGGGTTAGGGAAACAGGGAAAACAGGGGGAAAAAACGGGAGGTGGATTACGTTCTTTTAATTCGCAAAAAAAAAAACAACAATGCATTTCTTTATCCTCTTATAAAACAAGTTGAACACAGGAGGCAACAATTCAATTCCTATGCCTAGTCGGCAGGAAAACAGAGGACGTCAGTTGAGTAGGCGGTCCCAAGATAGGACGCATTGTGCGGTCCAGACCGCTTCTGAATGTGGTGATCAGATCTCAATACGTCCTCAATGCATATTGGGTGCGTTCACACCTGTAATTAGAGCTGTCCACGTGTGATCAGATCACCCGAGACACATGTTAATGCCAGGTGTTAACAGTCTCTATAATGAGAATATTGGATATTTTCATCTGAGTATAATCCATTTAATATTACATACATAATATTTATCTTGTTTCCTTAAGTGTTTTTTCTTTCTTTGTTGATGTTTTTGCTTAAAAGAACTGCTGACATATCCTATCAATGGCTTTACAGTTAAGAGGATCTCTTGTTAATGGTGGAGTTTACTAGCTAGTATACCAAAGCTGGTTGGTTGTGGTTTTTAGAAAATATTCCAATTATAATAATAAGGGAAAGTGAAAGAACTATAAAGAAAAATTATGAATAAAAATGAGAAACGAAGGTGCAAACTATCTGTATTGAGCAACTACACCTTGGGAACAAATCTGTTTTTAAACTCAAACGCAAAAATATTAACACTTGACTGTTTCAAAGGAGATCAAAATAACATTTGCCTCTATCATGAGAGATGTATTAAATAAAGTAGATTCACACCCTGATGCCAATGACTTGTTCAAGTCTTGTATGAATACCCAGAGTGTCAATACATATCTAATGCTTATCATTCTTCTACTCAGGACCCATCAGAAGAAATGACACGGAGCTGAGGATAGTGATGGTGGGGAAGACTGGAATTGGGAAGAGCGCCACTGGAAACACCATCCTGGGACGACAGTGCTTTGAATCAAAGTTCAGTGCTAAGTCTATGACTGCAGACTGTTCTAAGGGCAAAGCTGTGGTGCATGGACAACAGGTCGCTGTTATCGACACCCCGGGCCTGTTTGACACCAGGTTCGGCATGGATAAAACAACTAAAGATATCTCCCAGTGCATCTCTTATGCTGCTCCTGGACCCCATGCCTTCCTGGTGGTCATCAGGCTGGGAAGATACACAGATGAGGAAAAGCAGACAGTGCAGAGGATTCAAGAAATCTTTGGTCATGCTGCAGACAGATACAGCATGGTGCTCTTTACTGGTGGTGACCTTCTTGAAGATACCACTATTGAGGGGTTCTTGCATGGAAGTTCAGACCTGCAGGAACTCATAGCCAGATGTAACAACCAGTACCATGTCTTCAATAATAAACTGAAGGATGGTGCTCAGGTCATCGAGCTGCTCCAGAAGATCAGAAATATAGTCCAGAAGAACGGAGGAAGCCACTACACCAACGAGATGTTCCAAGAGGCCGAGAGAGCAATTGAGAAGGAGAAACAACGCATCCTCAAAGAGAAAGAAGAACAAATACGCAGAGAACAAGAGGAACTGGAGAGGAAACTACAGGAAAAATATGAAAAAGAGATGAAGAAAATGAATGCCCAACTCCAGGCTGAGAGAGAGAGGGAGAGGAAAGAGAGAGAGGAGGAGAGGAAGAGGGAGAAGGAGGAGATGAATGAGGAGAGGAAGAGAGAGAGGGAGGAGAGAGAGACAGAGAGAAAGAGAGAGAGAGAGGAGAAAGAAAGGGAGATGACAAACATGATGAATAAACTAAAGGAACAGCATGACAGAGAACTCAGAGAGGAAAGAGAAAGATTGCAGTACAGACATGACAATGAAGCCAGAGATGAAGCTGAGGGGTTTAATCCACTATATCATCTGGTAACCGCTGGCAAAATGATACTTGGAGGAATTATACAATTGAGGAGTGTATTTGGGAGCTTGTTCAAATAGTTCAGAACTAGAATTGTCCTGAATCAATACAGCTGTATTACTGATACTGATACCTTTAGTCCAAGGCAGACACGTTTTTTTTTTGGATGTTAGTTTCTTAAAATAGAAGGGGGAAGTCAGATTGATCTTAAATAATGTTCATATATTTAGTAACTACTCCTCATGCTCTCTTTTGTTGGATGACCACTTTTGCTAACTGAAGTATTTTTAACCAGTTTATATATTGCCTATGGCATTCCAAATTGTCAATTTGGTGTCACAGATGTTATGCTTAGAGTTTTAGTTGCAGGTGCAGGATTTCGCAACCTGAGAATTTCATTATTTAATCTGCCTTCAGATTGTTCTGAGACACTGGTAGAACTGCAGTGTTAGAGCTGTGAATGGAGATATAAAGTTGTCTGTCTGTGTAACTTTTGCTTTTTCCCAACTTAAGCTTCTTGCCATTATCTTACAACATCTGCAAAACTTGTTGTAAAAGCTTGTCTCATTATGAGTGATGGATTAATCACAGTTCTAAATCACTGTCTGTGATATATTAGACAAACAACATGTAATCATAGGATGCATATGAATGTAATAAATGAACTTAAATTAAACATGTTCATGATAGTAATCTTTTCTTTTCTTTTTTTGTCTTTGGTTTACACATATCATAACATATACAACTAGTTAATATCCAATGTCAATAAGACATTACATGGACTGCAATGTACATGTGTAATGTACTTTTGTTCTCATAAGCCTAAAAGCTCAATACATCAACATACTGTATACTTATCATGTGAACTCCAACCGTCTTGTCTGATATCTAGCAAACAGTGTGGAGATTTTGTCACATCATGATGTATCTATGTATGTATGTATGTCACAACACATCATGATGCATGTGCAGCGATTAAATATCAACAACAGATTTTTAAAACAAGGTTAGAAGGTCACAGGACCAAACAACATGCAAAAGTACGGCATCAACATAGAAATGACATTTCATCATGCATCTCCTCTAAAATATAATATATCCTAATATATCTTAAAAATGACTAAAATTATATAATATAATATAATATAAATATATAATATATATATATATGAACTTTGAGACAGAAATATATCCTGTCATCTTTATCAATTTCTATTTGGACATCATGTTGCCATTTAAGCCTAGAATTATCAGTATTTTCTCATTCTTACTCCTTAAATTGTGTTTCAGCTAATCTGAGAAAAATAAGCAGTGCCTCATAATAAACCAGAACTACCTGGAAAAATAAGAATAAAGAAATAAACACCTAAAAAGTAAATAATGATCTAGCCTATCATGGTAAACTCTTCACTGCTACAATTGACAGCAGGCTGTCTGTGTATACAGAAGGTGCAGGAATTCTGGGAGAAGAGCAGGCTGGATGTAAGCAGAGCTTTTCAACAATAGACCATCTTTACAAAGTCTTTGATTGATTTTTACCTTCACCAGAAGAAAAGTCTAAAGAAGTCTAAAGTCTAAAAGATAAAAAGAGAGAAAAAAGTCTTCTGTATCTGCATGGCTCTGCTGTTGAGAGAGCTCATGTTTCATGGCTTTGATTTTAGTTGCATTGTGACAACAGTAACATCTGTGTCATTTTTTATGATGTTTTATTAATTCTGGAATAACCCAGAACTATTCCAGTTTCACATTGTCTCCATTAATGGATACAATTAAAAAGTGAAAAGAATTTTTCTTCTGTATCTCACAGTTCAGGAGTGATGAGCAAAACTATAAAGTGATTTATAGGAGACCACATGGAGACCATAAATGCATCACTTCTTCCTTGGTTTATGTCCTAGAACAAACATCTTTTAATAGTTTTAAATGCATAGTAAAAACATAATGACGTGTGTGTGTGTGTGTGTGTGTGTGTGTGTGTGTGTGTGTGTGTGTTTGTGTGTGTGTAAATACTATTTCATATAGTATATCAATGTCAGGATGAAGAGTAGGGACAGTAAAAAGGGGAGAAAGAGACATTTTTAATACTGAGCGACGGACCCATGAAATGCATGTGCATCCACAAACATGTTGACACTTTTATTCTTTCTGCAGGGAGATTTGAGAGGAAAAAAAGCTGCACATTTAAAAACATGTTAGATTAGATAGATTAGGTTTATTATTTCCTGCTCTTCAGCCTTTAAAAGTGAATTTGACTATTTCACGGTATCCAAATCTAGTTCAATGTACGTTCTTGAAAAAGCATTAAAGGTGACCTTTGAACTCTTGATTGAACAGTGAGACATCAGAAATTCAGCCTTTTTATTAGGTTTAGTCTTAATATCACATCTTTATTTCTGGGTCAGTTGACACAGAATCACATCTTTTTTCTTGAATGACATAAATCAGAAACATAATCCATGAAATAAATGCTTTGATGACAAACAAAACTAAAACTAAATCAAAGACAAGTTATAATACTAATAAGTAAACCAGAGTGACCACAGAGAAGAAATTAATATTTTCTGATTGAAATATTAATTCTACACCCACTAGGTGACACCACATCAAAAGTAATCATTCATCAGAGGAGTGTGAGAACTTTTTTCTATCTCAGCAGAACACAAATTGACAAGTGCAGTGGTTAAATGAGAATATAACTATAAAGACATACTTATGACAGCATTTAATACTGTCAAATGTTAACCTACACTAAATATTTCTTAAGGCGATTTTCAAAAATAAATGTGAAGAGAGAAAGAAGAGGTGAGAACCATGATATGATGAGAGACTCAGCCTTACTAATCTACAGTAGAGCTCAACCTCAACAAATACAATGAGCTTAATCATTCATTTAGATAAATGAGTGTGTAGGGGCTTCTGGAGAGTTCCTCTCTAGATAAACTATCTGAATATGGGACCACTCATGAGAACAAGCGCCCAATTGCCTTGCCCAGTTGTTTAACTCCTCCAACTATCTTTTTGCCAGCATCAACCACAAGTTCACCAGCTTTTACCAGAGGATATAGTGGATTAAACTCCTCAGCTTCCTCTCTGGCCTCATTCTCATGCCTGTTCTGCAACTTTTTCCTTTCCTCTATTACATTTCTTTCATGCTGTTCCTTTAGTTGTTTCATCTCCCTTTCTTTCTCTTCTCTCTCTCTCTTTCTCTCTGCCTCTCTCTCCTCCCTCTCCCTCTTCCTCTCCTCATTCATCTCCTCCTTCTCCCTCTTCCTCTCCTCCTCTCTCTCTTTCTTCTCCCTCTCTCTGTCAGCCTGGAGTTGGGCATTCATTTTCCTCAGTTGTTTTTCATATTTTTCCTGTAGTTTCCTCTCCAGTTCCTCTTGTTCTCTGCGTATTTGTTCTTCCTTCTCTTTGAGGATGCGTTGCTTCTCCTTTTCGATCGCCCTCTCGGCCTCTTGGAACATCTCGTTGGTGTAGTGGCTTCCTCCGTTCTTCTGGACTATATTTCTGATTTTCTGGAGCAGCTCGATGACCTGAGCACCATCCTTCAGTTTATTATTGAAGACATGGTACTGGCCGTTACATCTGGCTACGAGTTCCTGCAGGTCTGAACTTCCATGCAAGAACTCCTCAATAGTGGTATCTTCAAGAAGATCACCACCAGTAAAGAGCACCATGCTGTATCTGTCTGCAGCATCACCAAAGATTTCTTGAATCTTCTGCACCGTCTGCTTTTCCTCTTCAGTGTATCTTCCCAGCCTGATGACCACCAGGAAGACATGGGGTCCAGGAGCAGCATAACTGATGCACTGGGTTATGTCCATAGTTGTTTTATCCATGCCGAACCTGGTGTCAAACAGGCCCGGGGTGTCGATAACAGCAACCTGTTGTCCATGCACCAGACCTTTGCCCTTAGAACAATCTACAGTCATAGACTTAGCACTGAACTTTGATTCAAAGCACTGTCGTCCCAGGATGGTGTTTCCAGTGGCACTCTTCCCAATTCCAGTCTTCCCCACCATCACCATCCTCAGCTCATTATTTGTCATGCCAAATCCTGTGTAGAAGAAATTATAACACTGAGTAAAAATTTACATCAAGTTGCACATACGCTCAGAAGTACATTGTACTTAATCCAATTTATATAAATATGGAGAAAAATAAAAATCTATTCATCTGCTTTGAAAGACAAAAAAGGAGGTGAGGGATTGTGAATAAGTGAATCCTGTACTACTATACTACAATGTAAAACCCAACAATTTTTACGATGTGGGAAATTCACAACATTTCTTATGCAGAATCTTTAGTTAACATTACTGAATTCACTCATGCACTTCTCTTCTCATGATCTATCCATGACCATTTACAGGAAGAGGCAACAGTTCTCTCAACCTGCCCCACCCTCTCAGCTGAAAGTGAAACTATATGGTGAAAACCTGTCCACCTGCCCAGACTGACACATTTGTTTGAAACTTTCTCAGATTTTAAAAAAAAGTCTCCCCCCCAAAAAAAAACAGTCAGGTTAAAACTTAACTATTTGTTTCTGTGACTTCAAAAGCTCCAAAAGGCAGAAACAACATGCCAATACCAAAAAATATGAACTGTTTCCTCAGATTCCATAGAGCCACAAATCTTTAACATTTTCCTAATGGCTAAGAAATTGATTGAAATTTTTTTTTAACTGAACTAACTAAAAGTACTCCAGAATTTGCAGTCTGTTTATGATCATGGAACTAAAGGTTAGGTCAGAAATACAAACTAATAAATGCCTTAATGTCTTGCAGTTCTACCCAGTATAAATCTATAGAAGTATAAGTCTATCGGAGCTACAATAGTACACTATATAAAATTAGATTCAGCAGTGATCACTGTTATATCACCATAAAATACTAGTTCTATGTAAAACATAGATACAGTAGTATCATGACTTACCTAAGTTGCTGGCCATGTTTGGGTTGTAATAGTTGCTGGCCATGTTTGGGTTGTAATAGTTGCCGTCCATGTTTAAGTTCAAGAATGCAGAGTAGATACTGCAGCTGAAGTGAAGACAAAGAGTGCAGAGTGTATCTGCTGCAGCTGCTTATAAGCGTACCAATGCACCAAACCACTCCCACAAGCTGCAAGTGAAACTAAACCAAGCCAATGATTAATTCTGCATACAGTCATGATAATAATAATAACTTAATATGTGTCCCAGTATCGCCTTCATTATATATGTGAAACAATCAGTAAAAATTTGCAGTTTTTCCCAATGACCATGTCTGTCTTTCCTCTTTCATTTGGTTAATTTAAATCTTCTGAAAGTCCCCACTGCTGTTTTACTTTTATTTTCTATTTGAATACAGCTCTTAGAGAAAATGGTCAGCCTGTTCAGCACTGTCAGGTGACATCTATTTGTGTAGAGCTTATTCAATGTACAGTTTGTCCTGTGTTTCCATGACAGCAGTATTCTGTACCCACCCCTCTTCATTTCCAGGAAATCCCTGTTAACTGTAAACCTCAAACCTTGCTCTCCCTTCCCCATCCACTTACAGGAAATGGCAGCACTTTTTCAAAACTACAGACAATGCCTATTTGAATAAATGGATAAATAGAATATAATATATATATATGCACCAGAAATGGGAAACAATTCATTTGGTTACTAAAACTCAACATGTTGCGAAATGTTAATTCTTTTATTTTGTTTTAAATCAATTATTGCTCATTATTTATCACTTTTTATTTCATTATGGCACTTTTAATGTTTTTGCTCATCACAGTGTTGCCTTCCTTTCAGCGGTCTCCCCAACTGCCAGCCAGCAAGATGTTGGCAGAGTAACCAAATCATTCTTTTATTCTTCTCTGTACTTGTGCTCAATTTTCACTCTTCATGCATAATTTTTACCATTTTTCACACAATGTAACTCAGAGCTCAGACCAACACATTTTGCACTACAAGCCTCAGAGTGGCAGGACTGAGACCACATCGGACCAGATCCTCAGGACTAGTTTTCACAAATAGAATAAAGGTTTTGACAAGTCCACGTATAGTGGTTTTTGATGTGGACCTGGTCTGATGCAGTCTGGATTAAGAAATTTCCATAAGCAAAAAAAAAGTTTAACAAATCTGAAAGTGGGTTTAAACAGCATTAATGCATTTGTTACGATGTCTAACAGTTTTTAACAGGAGTAAGTGTAGCAGAAACTGAGAATCAGCCGCTAAATATCATTATTTATGTTTCCCTCAACTTTCCCCTTAACCCCCAAATCGGAAGCTCCCAATCAGCAACTAACTTGAGTGTCATAGACTCCATGTTTTTGGGTTTTTTTGGTAATTCCAATAACTGTATGACTGATGACTGTACAAAACTGCTTTGTTTGCAAGGAAAACATCACATGCATTAATCACAAACAACTACCGCTGCGACAATTCAATTCAAATGACAATTCAAATTTTTTCAATTGATGTAGAAAATTTATAGGCATCCTTAAGTCTTAAAATTGTGTATTATATCCCATATTATAGTTTCTAAATAAAGTTGTTTTTAAGAAAAACTTGGCATTTCACCACCACTTCCTTCAAACAACGGCAGCTAGAAGTAGCAGCAGTAGCAGCTGTAGGTTCCATCAGAAGTGCCACAACTTCATGCTGCTGCTATTATTTGAGCTTGCTGTTTCTCCAGTAACAGTCAGTAAGACCAGACGGCTTTCCAGTCAGTAACATCAGATTCCTCTCTTTCAGCTCTCTCAGCTTCTCTCCATGATGTTACACCTCAGATCATTCTCTTCCCTGGCTAGGTGAATAATGACTCTTTTATTTTGTGCATTAATAATATTTAATATACAATAGTTGGTACCTACAACTTGAAGATGTGACTCTCACACACATCATCATTCATTTCCTTTAACATCAACAATGAGATCTGCCCTGAATAGTCTTCTTCCAGTCACTCTGGTCTATCTTCCAGTAAGTTAAAGTATCTATTACACTTTCTCAGCCAAGTTATTAATAAATGTTTTATGTACCAACGTTATTTTTATACCCTCTCACTTATCTATGTTTCTGTCACACCTTGGGCTGATATTATTTCTGAAAATGTTTCATTTTGCTGGCAAAACTATATTTAATGATTTCATCATACAACTTTACCATAGATATGTTAAACATCTTCCACTACATTGTAATCTGTTTTCCAACTGCCATGCACTTTTCAATGAATTTCTTTGGCAACACTTATTAAACTAAAACTGTTTTTTTTTTTTTCTTTAACCTGGGTGCGGGGCTTGAACCAGGCCTGCAAGCAAGAGCAGCTGGAACCTTTTTGGTTTCCAGCGTGCTGAAAAAAAACAAAACTATCTGTCTGTCAAAGTGATGCAACCCCTTGGTGGCATTACTTTGAGTGTCTGAATGTTAGTCATTCCTTTATTATACATGAATAATTTAGACATTTTCACTGGTTATTATTTTGCTGCATAGATGCTGTCACTATACAAGAGGAGCATTATACAATTTGAAATTATTGTTTTATGCACATGTATTTACCTCCATCTGATGTGGCTCCTTACAATCTATAGCATCTGGCCCTAGTTGTCATGTTCCATGCAATGTTTGAGACTAGACAAGTGTACAAACACACACAAACATACGATTGACAAGAAATATTTTTATTAAAGCATGTTTGAAGATCTAAAAGTTAGTTCACATCTTAGCTAGCATAGTACATACGTTGATATACAAAAATAAATTGCTCAAAAAAGAATTTGAACCCCTTTGAAATTGTACCCCAGTTTTGACCTTTTTACATCTCTTTGAATTTGTCTAAAAGACAGACGACATCAGGAATTGTGCCCTTTTGGAGAGAAAGTAGTGACTGAGAAAAAACACACTCAGCATCCAGAGTGGTTTTACAGTTTCCCTATTTCCTGTTTCTGTCGCCATATTGTGAAAGAGGCCAATCATGAATATGAGTTTCACCCACCTTCATAAAATGATTTATAAAAGTAGCATTACTTTCCCCCCACAGCCCAGGTCCTTAAGTGCACAGTTTTTGAAGGTTATTCTTATTTTCTTTGATTAATTCTGAATAATAATCCCATTCAGCTTCCCTGATCATTGATTAAGTTAGGTTTCTATATTTCTATAACACCCATGATCAGTTTGCTGCTGTAACTTTGAACTTGGCCAAAGTCTCAGTTTTATCATCTTCTTAATTGACAGATTAAACCCAGGGTTGGATCTCTGTTTGATATAGTGTATTTTTAGATACTATTGGGGGAAAAAAAAAAAGTTTGAACTAACTATTGTTGCGCTCTGGGAGCTGACATTGCTTATATATAGTTGACACAGCAGGCCTACAGCTTTTCTAAAGTTGCTCAAGTTTGCAAGTAGACACATAATTAAGCTCATTGTCTCTGATAAAATATCCATTGTCAGTTTTTAGTATTAGATTCACCTGATCACAGTTAAATATTGGAGTACAGTATATCTTTCTGCAGAGAAATTATGACCTAGACATTGCGAATAAGAGAACAGTGTAAGTGTTTGTGTGTGTGAGAGGGGAAGAGAGGCAAGCAATGAGCATTGTTTGTTGAATCGATAAGATATATTTGTTTATGAGTCAATCAATAAATGTTACTATATTGACAATCCATATGTGCTACATTGATGGAATAAATAAATAGTGCTACATTCAAATAAAAGTACATTTCTGGGCTGATAAATTTATTGAATCAGTATCTACCACTATATCAGCAGTCAATCACCTCACATGGTATGTTGACAGAATAGATATATATCGCTACATTTAAAGAATTAATAGGATGCTAACATTACTATGTTGACAGAATTATTTAATATACAGTTTATTTAATTGACAAAATCATGTGAAAAAAAGTAACATGTATTTGTCTTGACAGTAGACAGTTCTGTGGTCTTTTTTCCTAGCAGGGGAGGTACCATTTCATGGATGTTGGGATTTGGTGGAATTTCCTGTCCTGACAGTGGAGCTTTTTTTATAGTGGAGCTTGTACCAGAGGCGTCTCCACTGTGGAGGCCTGCAGGCAGACTGTCTTGCTCAAAATACCATATGGAAGATTTCACGGAGGGACAGTTACTCTAAAAGACTGTTGCATGTTGCATGTGAGGCTAGCTATGTTCATGCAAGTGGCTGTCATGTCTCTTAGGGTAGATTAGCAAATCTATACTATAGATTTACATTCAGAGGAATTTGTCAAAAAGTTTCGGTACAGATGTACAGTTTATGTTAAGGAATTAGACCATAAGCTCTATCTTGTTTTATTTTTTGTCACTGAAAAAAAGAGCTAGCCAACTGACAAATGTTCACTACTGGCTAACATTTAACCCCGGCTAATTCAGCTTAATGGTATGTCTCGTGGTGATAGACTACACTGTATAATGATACCTGTTAGGACAGAGGTCAAAAGTGTCAGTGGAATTATTTGTTTTCCTTTTTAAAACGAAATTGCTTTTTCAATATCAGTGGTAGTCAATCACCTATTGCTTTGTTTTTGAGTAGTCTAATAATGGCGTAATTTATGAAATGCACAAGAGGGCAGCACTGAGTAGAGGAGTTCATGTGAATTAAATTGACTCGTGCTTCCAGGACGGAGAAAACGCCGACTTTGGATTATATTCAAGCCAGCAAATGTGGTGCTGTATGAGACAAAGCACATATTCCTGCAGGGAAGGAAAAAAACCTAAAACTGCAATTGGGTGTGCATCAATGTGCTGATGACCTCATACATGCTATTGGTAGGTCTATGTGAATGATTTGCCTTGTTTGAGTGTATTTGTTTATTTGTTTTGCTCTGTTGATTTGTAAACCACCTGTGAGAGAAACACTAATTATGGAATATTTATTATTATATTTGGAAAAATTTTCATGGGCGCAACCCACATACTCAGCTCTACTGCTCATCCCACAAATGCATGTTCCTTACAAATGTGGCACCATTTAAAAGGGAAATAAACAGGCTTTCCAACGGTATAAGATTTATTGCCAAGAAGCATTGTTACAACAAAGAAATAATCTACCAAACACAAATTTCCTTACTTTTTGTGCTACTTTTAAATGCTGATTTATGAATGATTAATTTTCCCAGTAGCAGGATTTAACTTTTCGTTACTAGACTATATTATTTATAACCATGCAACTAAAGACAAAAACCTGAGTCCCGGACCGAACCTTCGCGGTCCTTCACAGTCCTGATGGCATCCTTCCCTGGCTATTGCTGCTTGTGCTTGTTGTTGTTGTTGTGATTGTTTTTCTTCTGTCCCCCCTCCCCCTTTCCCTCTCTCTTTCTCTCTCTCAACCCAACCGGTCAAAGCAGATGGCTGCCCACCAAGAGCCGGGGTCTGCTTGAGGTTTCTACCCGTTAAAGGGGAGTTTTTCCTTACCGCTGTCGCCAAGTGCTGCTCATGGGGGAATTGTTGGGTCTCTGTATATTAAAGAGTACGGTCTTGACCTGCTCTGTGTGAAAAGTGCCTTGAGATGACTTCTGTTGTGATATGGCGCTATATAAATAAAAATTGATTGATTGATTGATTGATTGATTGCGAGAGATGTTGATTTGCATTAATTAATCCCAACATAATCTTTATATTTTAAGCAAAACACCATAAATGAATAATTGCTGGGGAAACTTAAAAAAATATGAGATGACCCTAAAGATAAAATTAATCACATGCAATTTTTAATAGCATTATTAACATTTTTCTTATAATCGACTTTATTCAATAGATTTTCAAATCAGTTCCTAATCATGGAGGGGTATCACTGTCTCAATAACCCTATTGTTGGTACCTAACTGCATAGTCCTTTTCAGAACACCTATTGAAAATTACTAGAAAATAATATATTCCACCCTCCCATTCTTTTCATTTCCAACTTGAATACAGCTTTTTAAGTGATTTCTTAACCTCACAAACATTCCATTCTGTCAGGTTGATTTATTTGTGTAGATACTTCATACACTAGTCAGTCAGCTGATTATCAGACTTGAGCTTATGTATCCTCCCTTCCTGCATATCCCCAGCAACCCCTGCTCACCCCTCCCTCCACCATTTACAAGAAACGGCAGCAGTTCTTTCAAACTGCATGAAGTGCTGCACACATCTGTTCCACCCATGGAAAGAAAATGTAACTGCATTTGTTCTGTGTTTCTAAAGTGCTCTGTTGCTATAAACAGGACGTACTGTTCAGAAACAGTGTGTCCAGGCTGAGAGCTTATGAGTGTGATCAGCCTGATGTCATGATGATGAGGTTTCATGAATGAGCTCTTAACCAGAGAGGGGTTCACCTTAACTTCAGTCAGACCCATTTCAAAGGGAGACAGTCTGTGCTCTTGCGAAGAATGAGGGCAGCACATCTACAGTACAGGCACCTTTTTGGTTTTCTTAGTTCTGCACACATCTGTTCCCCTATGAAAAAAATGGAACTGCATTCGCTCTGTGTTACTAAAATGCTCTGTGTAAGCACATAGAGAGAGTGGTAAGCAAAACAGAGCAAAAAAAAAAAATTGTCATGTCAAGTAAATTCATCATGTTACTAAAGCTATCAGTCTTGCATCTTAATTAAAACAGATAAGTTTTGGACATTATTACATGTTAATGTAAGTCATAAACTTAGCATAATTGTGGATCTGAGCCACTGTGTGAAACAGTTTTGTCAAAATGGAGGTTGTTGGGTAAAACGTGCCAGTGACATTGGCGCAAGTTGAGTCAATGGCTCAATTTACCCCAAAAAATATTTTCTGATATTCTAGAGACCAGAGACACTGTTCATGTTAATGTTTGATCACTGTTACAAGTGTTACAATGTTGATGAATAAATACCTAATTGTTGACTAATGTTAAGTTTAAGCCACACACAAACATGCTGTACATACAGACAGGTGGCAAATGAATGGAAAAGCATAAACATAAAATGTCTTAGTAAGGTGTTGGGTCAGCACCTGTCTGTGTGACCTTTGCTTTTTCCCAAATCTGGCTTCTTGCCATTTTCTTGCAACATCTGCAAAACTTATTGTAAAAGCTTGTCTCATTATGAGTGATGGATTAATCACAGTTCTAAATCACTGTCTCTGATATATTACATAAAGAACAATCTTTCCTTTTGTCTTTGGTTTACACATATCATAACATACAACTAGTTAATATCCAATGTCAATAAGACATTACATGGACTGCAATGTACATGTGTAATGTACTTTTGTTCTCATAAGCCTAAAAGCTCAATACATCAACATACTGTATATTTATCATGTGAACTCCAACCGTTTTGTCTGATATCTAGTAAACAATGTGGAGGTTTTGATGACACACCATGATGCCTGTGCAGCCATTAAATATCAACAACAGATTTTTAAAACAAGCTTAGAAGGTCACAGGACCAAACAACATGCAAAAATACAGCATCAACATAGAAATGACATTTCATCATGCCTCTCCTCTAAAGTATAATATATCCTAATATATCTTAAAAATGACTAAAATTATATAATATAATATAATATAATATAATATAATATAATATAATATAATATAATATAATATAATATAATATAATATAATATAATATAATATAATATAATATAAATATATAATATATATATATGAACTTTGAGACAGAAATATATCCTGTCATCTTTATCAATTTCTATTTGGACATCATGTTGCCATTTAAGCCTAGAATTATCAGTATTTTCTCATTCTTACTCCTTAAATTGTGTTTCAGCTAATCTGAGAAAAATAAGCAGTGCCTCATAATAAACCAGAACTACCTGGAAAAACAAATAAACACCTAAAAAGTAAATAATCATGGTAAACTCTTCACTGCTACAATAGACAGCAGGCTGTCTGAGTATACAGAAGGTGCAGGAATTCTGGGAGAAGAGCAGGCTGGATGTAAGCAGAGCTTTTCAACAATAGACCATCTTTACAAAGTCTTTGATTTATTTTTACCTTCACCAGAAGAAAATAATTTGTGCTTTTGTAGATTACAAAGAAGTGATTGATCTCATAGACTGATCCTCTTCTGGTATTTGACTTTATCTCTGTCTGCCAGCTCGGTCTCTTACATCCTCCATGAGGGTCATCGTGGAATGAAGTCTAAAGTCTAAAAGATAAAAAAAGAGAAGAAAGTCTTCTGTCTCTACGTGACTCTGCTGTTGAGAGAGCTCATGTTTCATGGCCTTGATTTTAGTTGCATTGTGACAACAGTAACATCTGTGTCATTTTTTATGACGTTTTATTAATTCTGGAATAACCCAGAACTATTCCAGTTTCACATTGTCTCCATTAATGGATACAATTAAAAAGTGAAAAAAAATGTTCTTCTTTGTCTCACAGTTCAGGAGTGATGAGCAAAACTATAAAGTGATTTATACGAGACCACATGGAGACCATAAATACATAATTTCTTCCTTGGTTCATCTTCATCTTTTGATAGTTTTAAATGCAAAGTAAAAACCATAATGACATGTGTGTGTGTGTGTGTGTGTAAATACTATTTCATATAGTATATCAATGTCAGGATGAAGAGTAGGGACAGTAAAAAGGGGAAAAAGAGACATTTTTAATACTGAGCGACGGACCCATGAAATGTATGTGCATCCACAAACATGTTGACACTTTTATTCTTTCTGCAGGGAGATTTGAGAGGAAAAAAAGCTGCACATTTAAAAACATGTTAGATTAGATAGATTAGGTTTATTATTTCCCTGTCTTCAACCATTAAAAGTGAATTTGACTATTTCACGGTATCCAAATCTAGTTCAATGCAAGTTCCTGAAAAAGCATTAAAGGTGACCTTTGAACTCTTGATTGAACAGTGAGACATCAGAAATTCAGCCTTTTTATTAGGTTTAGTCTTAATATCACATCTTTATTTCTGGGTCAGTTGACACAGAATCACATCTTTTTTCTTGAATGACATAAATCAGAAACATAATCCATGAAATAAATGCTGTGATGACAAACAAAACTAAAACTAAATCAAAGACAAGTTATAATACTAACAAGTAAACCAGAGTGACCACAGAGAAGAAATTAATATTTTCTGATTGAAATGTTAATTCTACACCCACTAGGTGACACCACATCAAAAGTAATCATTCATCAGAGGAGTGTGAGAACTTTTTTCTATCTCAGCAGAACACAAATTGACAAGTACAGTGGTTAAATGAGAATATAACTGTAAAGACAGTAGAAGACATAAAACCATGATATGATGAGTGACTCAGCCTTACTAATCTACAGTAGAGCTTAACCTCAACAAATACAATGAGCTTAATCATTCATTTAGATAAATGAGTGTGTAGGGGCTTCTGGAGAGTTCCTCTCTAGATAAACTATCTGAATATGGGACCACTCATGAGAACCACCCCTTAATACTCCTCCCCAATTGTTCAATTGATCGAACTGTCTTATTAGCAGCATCAACGGCTAGTTGACCAGCACCAACCACTAGATCACCAACTATTACCACAGGAAATAGTGGATTAAACTCCTCAGCTTTCTTTCTGGCCTCATTCTCATGTCTGTTCTGCACCCTTTCTCTTTCCTCTTTAACTTTTCTTTCAAGCTCTTCCTTTAGTCTTTTCATCTCCCTTTCTTTCTCCTCTCTCTCTCTCTTTCTCTCTGCCTCTCTCTCCTCCCTCTCTCTCTTCCTTTCCTCATTCATCTCCTCCTTCTCCCTCTTCCTCTCCTCCTCTCTCTCTTTCTTCTCCCTCTCTCTGTCAGCCTGGAGTTGGGCATTCATTTTCCTCAGCTGTTTTTCATATTTTTCCTGTAGTTTCCTCTCCAGTTCCTCTTGTTCTCTGCGTATTTGTTCTTCCTTCTCTTTGAGGATGCGTTGCTTCTCCTCTTCGATTATCCTCTCGGCCTCTTGGAACATCTCGTTGGTGTAGTGGCTTCCTCCGTTCTTCTGGACTATATTTCTGATCTTGTGGAGCAGCTCAATGACCTGAGTGCCATCCTTCAGATCATTATTGAAGACATGGTACTGGCCGTTACATCTGGCTACGAGTTCCTGCAGGTCTGAGCTTTCATCCAAGAACCCCTCAATAGTGGTATCTTTAAGAAGATCACCATGAGTAAAGAGCACCATGCTGTATCTGTCTGCAGCATCACCAAAGATTTCTTGCATCTTCTGCACCGTCTGCTTTTCCTCATCTGTGTATCTTCCCAGCCTGATGACCACCAGGAAGACATGGGGTCCAGGGGCAGCAAAAGAGATGCACTGGGAGATATCTTTACTTGTTTTATCCATGCCAAATCTGGTGTCAAACAGGCCCGGGGTGTCAATAACAGCAACCTGTTGTCCATGCACCACAGCTTCGCCCTTAGAACAGTATACAGTCATAGACTTAGCACTGAACTTTGAGTCAAAGCACCATCGTCCCAGGATGGTGTTTCCAGTGGCGCTCTTCCCATTCCCAGTCTTCCCCAACATCACTATCCTCAGCTCCGTGTCATTTCTTCTGATGGGTCCTGAGTAGAAGAATGATAAGCATTAGATACATACTGACAGTTCAGAATTCATCAACATCAGATTTATTTTATTTAATACAACTCTTGCAGTGATAGCAAAACATCTATCAGATCTATCAAATGGATAGAACTGTATGGACTGGATCAACAATCATTGAAGTATTACATGATACTATAGTTGTTATGACTGGTTATTTAAAGTGCCAGCTCTCTGTAGATCCAGAGCATATAGTCAGATAATAGTATGTGAGATTATTAATTTTTACAATGATCAAAGAAATCACTTGTTTAAGAAGACAGAAGTAGATTTGATTAAATGAGTAGGAAAATGAATGCAAAATATCTTATGAATGTTAAATAAATAATCAATACTATATCATTATCACTATATTAATAAATAATCACATGGATAACTTGTGTAAAATATGTAAATAAAACAATAATTTGTGAAATTATTTCAGAAATTATTAAAAACTCAACTCATTTTCATGTTCTTATTTTCATAATGAAAGAGTTTTACTTTTTATTCCATGATGGAATTTTTTATTTCAAAATGCCTTTTTTCAAAAGTCAAGTTTTACTTCATAATGGTATTTTTACGTTTATTTCGTGACAAGCATCTTCAAAGAGATATAGATTTCTTATTATATGACATAAGAGTAATTGTTTGTGTTTGCAAACGTGTGCTCACACTTCATTTGATACTCAAATGGGAGCAGTTGTGGCTCAGGAGGTAGAGCGGGTCGTTCACTAATTGGAAGATGGGCTCTTCGATTCCCAGCTCCTCCAGTCTGCATGTCGATGTGTGCTTGCGCAAGATACTGAACCCCAAATTGCTCCTGATGGCTGTGCCATCAATGTGTAAATGTGTATAAATGATTAGATTTCCTCTGATGGGCAGGTTGGGACCTTGCATGTACCCATTCAGCGTGTCAATAAGTGAATGTCATTTGTAGTGTAAAAGCGCTTTGAGTGGTCGGACTACTAGAAAGGCGCTATACAAGTACAGTCCATTTACCATTACCATTAAGGAGTAGAAGGCAGGACTGGAGAGTAGTGTAACCATCATTTACCAAAAACAAATAAATAGTCATAATTCCTAGAGAGAGAGTAGGTGTCTGTGCGTGTGTGTGTGTGTGTGTGTGTGAGCAACAGTAAGGGTAAGTGTCATGGAAGTGTGACACTTCATAGCCATAAATAAAGTGATATAAGTATATTATGACATTACCAGCTCCAGTTATTACATTTTTAATGATTTTTTTAAACCCAGCTAATAATGTAACAACCAGCCAATAATGGAATAACGTATTACATTATGCACAAAAAGTTATTACATTATTGGTTTAGAAATGTTATTACATTATGGGTAAGTTATTACATTATTGACTTTTATTACATTAATAATGGAGATATTGTTTCTGGCTATTTTTTTTGGCAGTTATTACATTAACAGCAGTTATTTCATTATTGGCTGCTCCAGCCCGTCATTCTGGGTGCACATGAGAGCTGCTGCATGCTTGTGTCAGACAATCACAGCCGGGCGGCCCCTTTACTCTCACTGCCAGAAGGGGGAGAGAAAAGTCCTGCACTTCAGCTTTAACCAAATGTTATTTGGACTAGTATCAACCATGCAGGGGGAACAGATGTATGCAGTGTTGTCTGCAGTTTAAGGGTAGTATTCTCATTTCTTGTAAATCAAGGAGGGAGGGTTGAACAAAGTCTGACTGTCTGTATTCTTTGTTATAAAAAGTTAGATAAGCACAGGACTGACTTCACGTTATGTCACCATAGTCAGGGACCGGGGAACAGCTTTGTGTGGGAGCGTCTGACATGCTGTCAGCCGCTCCGCTGTTCCGGTGCTGAACCAACAATTCCCTCACGGGCTCTTGCTGCATATGGGCTGTGTTGGACCAGTGCCACAAGCCTAGACCCCGGGGGAGGGTCTCGTTTGACCGGACAGTTGAGTGGTCATTTTACATAAGGACATTTTAAGTGTTTTGTGTTTAGTTTTGTCTGTTACTGTCCTGATTTATTCTTAGAGTTATTTGTGACGTTTTATAGATCTTAAAAGCAGCAGCAGTATATTGGTGGGAACGGGGCCAACTGGGGGAAAGATAGCTGATAGGTATGGGGAGATACATGACTGTCTCGGCTAGTTTAGTCTGCACGCCCCATAGTAGTGTGAAATCAAGTATGCCTATTTAGGGTGGAATCATGTGTGGCAAGTATTATCATCGGTCCATGAAAATGCTGTTGTCTGAACTCATTGCTGTAAAATAAAGTCTATATATTTTTTGTATATTTTTGTCAGTGTGTAACCTCAAATCTCTGACACCGGACCATACCTGAAAAAAGGTGGTGGCAGCGGTAACTTTTCAGCCAGTCCAGTATTAAATATTCATACCAACAGCAAGGTGTATTACACTAGTATACGTCTATAGAAGTATTAGTCTATCAGAGCTACAATAGCACACTATATAAAATTAGATTCATCAGTGATCATTGTTTTCACATCATAAAATACTAGTACTAAGTAAAACATGGATACAGTAGTATCATGACTTACCTAAGTTGCTGGCCATGTTTGGGTTGTAATAGTTGCGAAGTGAAGACACAGAATTCAGAGTTTATCTGCTGCAGCTGCTTTTGAGCGTTCCTATGCACCAAACCACTCCCACAAGCTGCACTGTTCACATAGTGAGAGTGAAACTAAATCAAGCCAATGATTAACTCTGCATACAGTATTGCCTTCATTATATATATGAAACAATCAGTTAAATATTGCAGTTTCCCAATGACCATGTCTGTGTTTCCTATTTCTTTGGGTTGATTTATATCTTCTGAAAGTACCCACTGCTGTTTTACTTTTATTTTCTGTTTGAATAGATTGTCAGTTTACATCTATTTGTGTAGAGCTTATTAAGCATCACAGTTTGTCCTGTGTTTCCATGACAGCAGTCTTCTGTAACCACTCCTCTTCATTTCCAGGAAATCCCTGTGTTAACTGTAAACCTCAAACCTTGCTCTCCCTTCCCTGTCCACCCACAGGTAATGGCAGCACTTTTTCAAAACTGCAGATAATGCCTATTTGAATAAATGGATAAACAGAATAAAATATATAAATGCACCAGAAATTGGAAACAATTCATTTAGTTGCTAAAACGCAACTTGTTGTGAAATGTTAATTCATTTTTTAAACCAGATTTTGTTTTAAATCAATTATTGCTTATCATTTATGACTTTTTATTTCATTATGTTACTTTTAATGTTTTTGCTCATCACAGTGTTGCCTTCCTTTCAGCGGTCTCCCCAACTGCCAGCCAGCAAGATGTTGGCAGAGTAACCAAATCATTCTTTTATTCTTGTCTGTACTTGTGCTCAATTTTCACTCTTCATGCATAATTTTTTACCTTTTTCACACAATGTAACTCAGAGCTCAGACCAACACATTTTGCACTACAAGCCTCAGAGTGGCAGGACTGAGACCACATTGGACCAGATCCTCAGGACTAGTTTTCACAAATAGAATAAAGGTTTTACAAATCTGAAAATGTGTTTTAATGACTTTAGAGTCTCCTTGTTAATCTAGTCCAGATTTGACAAGTCCACGTATAGTGGTTTTTTGATGTGGACCTGGTCTGATGCAGTCTGGATTAAGAAATTTCCATAAGCAAAAAAAAAGTTTAACAAATCTGAAAGTGGGTTTAAACAGCATTAATGCATTTGTTACGATGTCTAACAGTTTTTAACAGGAGTAAGTGTAGCGGAAACTGAGAATCAGCCGCTAAATATCATTATTTATGTTTCCCTCAACTTTCCCCGTAACCCCCAAATCAGAAGCTCCCAATCAGCAGCTAACTTGAGTGTCATAGACTCCATGTTTTTGTTTTTGTTTTTTTGGTAATTCCAACAACTGTATGACTGATGACTGTACAAAACTGCTTTGTTTGCAAGGAAAACATCAAATGCATTAATCACAAACAACTACCACTGTGACAATTCAATTCAAATTACTTTTTTCAATTGATGTAGAAAACTTAAAGGCATCCTTAAGTCTTAAAATTGTGTATGTTTATTCCCATATTATAGTTTCTAAATAAAGTTGTTTTTAAGAAAAACTTTGCATTCACCACCACTTCCCGCAAACAACGGCAGCTAGAAGTAGCAGCAGTAGCAGCTGTAGGTTCCATCAGAAGTGCCACAACTTCATGCTGCTGCTACTATTTGAGTTTGCTGCCTCTCCAGTAACAGTCAGTAAGACCAGACGGCTTTCCAGTCAGTAACATCAGATTCCTCTCTTTCAGCTCTCTCAGCTTCTCTCCATGATGTTACACCTCAGATCATTCTCCTCCCTGGCTAGGTAAATAATGACTCTTTTATTTTGTGCATTAATAATATTTAATATACAATAGTTGGTACCTACAACTTGAAGATGTGACTCTCACACACATCATCATTCATTTTCTTTAACATCAACAATAAGATCTGCCCTGAATAGTCTTCTTCCAGTCACTCTGGTCTATCTTCCAGTAAGTTAAAGTATCTATTACACTTTCTCAGCCAAGCTATTAATAAATGTTTTGTGTACCCTCTCACTTATCTATGTTTCTGTCACATCTTGTTGGGCTGATATTATTTCTGAAAATGTTTCATTTTGCTGGCAAAACTGTATTTAATGATTTCATCATACAACTTTACCATAGATATGTTAAACATCTTCCACTAGAATGTAATCTGTTTTCCAACTGCCATGCACTTTTCAATGAATTTCTTTGGCAACACTTATTAAACTAAAACTGTATTTTTTTTTTCTTTTACCTGGGTGCGGGGCTTGAACCAGGCCTACAAGCAAGAGCAGCTGGAACCTTTTTGGTTTCCAGTGTTCTAAAAAAAAACAAAAAACTGTCTGTCTGTCAAAGTGATGCAACCACTTGGTGGCATTACTTTGACACCTTGAGTGTCTGAATGTTAGTCATTCCTTTATTATACATGAATAATTTAGACATTTTCACTGGTTGTTATTTTGCTGTATAGATGCTGTCACTATATAAGAGGAGCATTGTACCATTTAACCTTAGTGTTTTATGCACATGTATTTACCTCCTTTTGATGTGGCTCCTTACAATCTATAGCATCCGGCCCTACTTGTCATGTTCCATGCAATGTTTGAGACTAGATAAGTGTACAAACACACACAAACACATGGTTGACAAGAAATATTTTTATTAAAGCATGTTTGAAGATCTAAAAGTTAGTTCACATCTTAGCTAGCACAGTATATACGTTGATATACAAAAATGAATTGCTCAAAAAAGAATTTGAGTTTTGAGCTTTTTACATCTCTTTGAATTTGTTTAAAAGACAGATAACATCAGGAATTGTGCCTTTTGGCAGATAAAATAGTGACTGAGAAAAAACACACTGTTCAGCATCCAGAGTGGTTTTACAGTTTCCCTATTTCCTGTTTCTGTCGCCATATTGTGAAAGAGGTCTTTTATGAATATGAGTTTCACCCACCTTCATAAAATTATTTATAAAAGTAGCTGGGAGATCTTCTGTGTAATATCCCAAAAAATCTGTTTGATTGAATATGACAAACTCTGTCCTCAACAAGCCAATGAAGTTTTAATAACTGACACCTGCCAGCATAACTCCTTGGCTCAAGCCTTAGGATGACTTTCACCAGTTTGTTTTGTGCTTCATGAAGTTTCTGTTTCAACTTTTTGGTAAGAGCCCAATATCAAGAACTAACAGCATAGTCAAAATAACACTGGACTAGGCAGGAGGCCACTACCTTCAGACTGTTTCTGTCCAACAAGTTTGCCTTCCTGACTTGATATTTAATTTTGACATTTACTTTGCCCGGTACTTTTAAAGCCATTGTGGCGCCACCTAGGTTGTTATCAAGGATACATCCCAAGTAATTAACAGAGCATTTCTGGACTACTGATTCTCCCCCAGTCTTAATAGCCAACCCAGAGTCTTTACTTAGCTTAGACTTCGACAAGATTTGTACCGAACTGTTAAAGAAGCCTGCTATCTGTCAACCAGGTCCTTATACTATTTAACTCGTCAAATAATACCTGCTGTAACTTCATTTTATCTGGGACACCAAGAGAGCTGAGTCATCTGCGTATAATAACAAAGGACTTGCAGAGTCAGCTTTCATGTCATTAATATAAAAGAAAAAGAGGAAGGGTGCCCAAGACACTGCCTTGTGGCACGCCACAGGTGATGGGTAATTCTTCAGAGAGGTATCCACCAACCTCAACCTGGTGGTACCTCCCTGACAGATATGCTACCCAGCCAAGAGCTGTATCATTCATGCCAAGTGCATTTAACTTAGAACGAAGAATTCCATGGTCGACTGTGTTGAAAGCCTTTTGCAGATCAAGTAAGACCAGACCACATATATTCCCATTATTAGTCAATTTCTCTTCTTATTAGATCAGTAAGATATAAAACACAGGTTTATAGGATATAAAACCTGATTGTAAAACAGAAAACAATATTGTGTTTGCATATGTACACATAAAGTTGTCCATAGACAGCTTTTTCAAACACCTTGAGATAACACTCAAGATTGACACTGGCCTATACTTTCTGGGGTCCAATTTGCTCCCTTTTTTGTAAACTGGAGTAATTTACTCTGCTCTCGAGAAAGATTAAATATATTGGTTACATATGGGGATATTACTTCAGATGCATCCCTTAAAAATCTAGCACTTAATACCATCCAGCCCAGTTAGCTCCCTCAGCATCTTAGCCACTTTTTCAGCAGACACTTTGCAAAATGAAAAAGAACCACTCTTTACACCTAGATCTCAATAATAATTTAAAAACTAAATTTACCCCATACATCCCGGTCTTATTTGGCAATTGCAAAACAAATATGCTTGCCACAGAGGTAAAAAAATAATAATAAATTCAACATCGGTGTGCAGTTTATCGATGGTTCATTCGTGCCCTTTGATGTTTGATGATGCTGTTCATTGCTTATTGTATAGTCTATGAATGTTTATTCAGCGTTTGACGTGGTTACGTTTGCCTGTCAGGGACATCAATATGGTGGTTGATACTGTTTGTCATTTGAATTATTATGGTGTTTAATGGACAATATTTGCATCATATGGTAATCGATTTAAGTAATTGGTTAAATATATTATGTTTCATGATGTTTATATAGACCTATGATCACTATAATTTAGAGGTATGCATTAAAGAATTATTTCCTAGATGTATTGATGATTTATCTGATATATTTGGATGTGATAAATAACTATTAGTGAATCACTGACGACTTATTTTGATTTGTTGGGGAGAAAAAAGTAACAAATGCAGTTGAGATGTGATGCAGACTTAAAGAAAAAGAAGTAATCCAGCATGCAGTTGTTGGTAATTAAGGCAGCAGCCTGATTCTGTATGTCAATTTTCTCTTTATGGTTTTTATTTAAAGGTTATCAACCTGACAAACTCCTTAAAACTCCAGCTAAATGAAATATCTTTGTATGGAAAACCAACTGCTGTGGACTGTGAAAAACTTTAATAAATACAAAGAAAGAAGATTTGTCAAAAAGGAGTTGAGCTGTCCAGTGTGTCCTTTGTTGCCCTCTGAGCCATTTCCAAGTTTAGGCAGACATGAGGCAGAAAAGTTCAAATAACTCGACAATATATATAAGAGTATGGTAAATGGACTGTACTAGTATAGCGCCTTTCTAGTCTTCCGACCACTCAAAGCATTTTTAAACACTACAAATCACATACACCCATTCACACACTGAATGGGTACAGGGGCTACCATGCAAGGTCCCAACCTGCCCATCAGAGGAAACTAACCATTCACACACATTCATACACTGATGGCACAGCCATCAGGAGCAATTTGGGGTTAAGTATCTTGCCCAAGGACACATCGGCATGTGGACTGGAAGAGCCGGGAATCTAACCACTGATCTCTCGATTAGTGGACGACTCACTCTACCTCCTGAGCCACAGCCACTACGTATTACATTACTTTGTAATTGAATTTTGCAATAAACTTGCATTATAATAAGGGAGCTCAGCCCACATTTTTATTGCATTGTCCTGATGGGATTGTACTGTTTATTATCTGATGATATGACGGACATAAAAGCTGGTGTAGGTTCAGTTTTGATCATCAGGTGCAGGTTGATGATAAAACCAAGGTAATGTAAAATTACATTTATCAACAGTCACTGGGGAAAATGCCATTAAGAAATAAAAAGATAATATAAAAAGTGATTTTGAAATAAAAAATGATACTATATATAGAGAACATAGAACTTTTGATGATGATGATGATGTCTTTAATTTATTGGTCCATTTTATTCTACTCTTTTTATTCACAGGAGTATTTCATTCAATTTGGATTTCTTAAATATCATTTATTTTCATTAATTCTCATATTGACATTATGTTATCAAGAAGTTTATCTCAATAGCACATATACACAAAGACAATTCAAAGAGCTTTATAAGATTCTTTAAAACATTAAACTGAAAGTAAAGCATAAAGAATAAATGGATAGTAGCCATTCTTAGAAATTAAAAGCAGAAAAATAGACAACAAATACAAGATACAAGGTAAATATGAAGCAGTGGAGATGAAAGAGAAAACCAGGATTTAAAGGTAGTCAATGTTTTGTCAAGTATATATTCCAGAGGTTTGTTCCAGCTCAGTGGTGGATATTAACTAAAAGCAGCTTGAAGGTTTAGTTTGAACTTCGGGAACTATTAGCAGACCTCTGATGACCTGAGAGGCCAAGAATGTTCATATGGTAAAAGACAGTCAGAGATGCATGGTGGTGCTGAACCACTGAGACAGTACAGACAGACTGTAATTTTAACTATGTTCTCTGACACACTGGAAGCCAGGGAAGAGTCCTGAGCACTGGTGTGATGTGTTCAGTTTTCTTGGTCTTTGTTAGGACTTTAGCAGCATTCTGTATAATCTAGAGTTACATACCTGGACTACAGATTGGACTGGACTCAGATCTTTCATTATGCTTAATTTTTTTGATGCACCCATACACCTAAAATGTTTCCATCTTTTGTCTAGATGTTTCTTTTTTTCTTTTCTTTTTTTGTTTTTGGATTATATAACATGGTTTTGAGAGAAAAAAAAATATTTCAGCTGTTTTGTAGTTGGAATTACTACAACTCTCATTGAAAGCATGTCAAAGTTAAATTAAAAAGGCCAAGATATTGAGCCTTGGGGAATTCCACATCATGTTTGTTTGCTCAGATGTGTAGTTGTCAAGTAACACAGATATAAGACTTGAATAATTCAGGACTGTTTCTAAGATCCCACCCAGTTTCTCCAGTCCGTGTAATCATATTATATGGTCAACTATGTCAAAGGCAGTCAGTAGGACTAGGACTGAATCATTTCCTGAATCAGTTTCTAAATAATTTTTTCAGATTGAATGTTGTCAAAGTAACAATACAAGATTAAAGTCATTTAGTCACTAGTAGTACAATATTTCACCATGATTTGATAAGTTGATATGGTTCTGTAGTTGGTAATCACAGATGTATCCAGGCTGTTCTATTTTTAGAGGAGGCTTAATGACTGCAGTTTTCCAGGCATTAGAAAAATACCTGATGTTAGATTAATAATGTTAATACTATTGATTATTACCAGCAAATCTGTCACCCCTCCCAAAGAAGCTTGTTGGAGGAGCATCAAGACAGTTTACATTACAGTGGAAGATGCTCCAATTTCTATTATTATTGTGGTGATTTTAAACTTTTAAAAACTAATCTAATAGCTTAAATTTTATCACTACAGAAAATAATGAACTCTTTGTATTTGTCAGTTTATCAATGGTAGCAAATAGATGTATTATTGACAGTTGCTGAATTTAAATTGTAAATGTAGTTCTAAAATTAAATCTGTATGTTAATTTAAATTAAATCTGTATGTTAAATTGAGGTTACAATGTTATTACCATCCAGCGTCATAGTGAGAGGAAGGGATTGAATTTAAAGATTGTTTACTTCACACCAGCACAGCAGCACATAAATAAAAAGACAAACAGAAAAAACAAATCAGAGAATTGTACAATCATCATCAGGTTGCTGATGTACTGTTTGCCTTCTCAGCCTTTCTCTTTCCTCTTCCAGTTCTCTTTCACGTTGTTCTTCTAAACGTCTTTGCATACTTGCAATTTCTCTCTCTCTTTTCTCTCGCTCTCTCCTCCTTTCTGCTTCTCTTTCCTCCCTCTCTCGCTCTCTCTCCCACTCCCTCCTCTCCCTTTCCCTCCTCCTCTCCTCCTCTCTCTTTCTCCTCTCCCTCTCTATCTCAGCCTGACGTTGGGCACGAATTTTCTTCATCTCTTTTTCATATTTTTCCTGTAGTTTCCTCTCCACTTCTTCTTGCTCTCTGCGTAGTTTTTCTTCTTTCTCTTTGAGGATGCGTTGTTTCTCCTCCTCGATTGCTCTCTCGGCCTCTTGGAACATCCCATTGGTGTAGTGGCTTCCTCCGTTCTTCTGGACTATATTTCTGATCTTCTGGAGCAGTTCGATGACCTGAGCACCATCCTTCAGTTTATTATTGAAGACATGGTACTGGTTGTTACATCTGACCACGAGTTCCTGCAGGTCTGAACTTCCATCCAAGAACTCCTCAATAGTGGTATCTTCAAGAAGATCACCACCAGTAAAGAGCACCATGCTGTATCTGTCTGCAGCATGACCAAAGATTTCTTGAATCTTCTGCACTGTCTGCTTTTCCTCATCTGTATATCTTCCCAGCCTGATGACCACCAGGAAGACATGGGGTCCAGGAACAGCATAATAGATGCACTGGGAGATATCTTTACTTGTTTTATCCATGCCAAACCTGGTGTCAAACAGGCCTGGGGTGTCGACAACAGCAACCTGTTGTCCATGCACCACAGCTTTTCCCATAGAGCAATCTACTGTCATAGACTTAGCACTGAACTTTGATTCAAAGCACCATCGTCCCAGAATGGTGTTTCCAGTGGCGCTCTTCCCATTCCCAGTCTTCCCCAACATCACTATCCTCAGCTCATCATGATTTTGTTCTGTATGGAAGAATAAATAACATTAGATGTAAATGGTATTCTAGGTATTCAAAAGCTTTCACAAACTGCATCAACATCAAGTATTTACAGTTTTAAGTCTGTGAATAAGAAAGTTATTTCAAACATTGATGGCAAAATATTCCTTCATCTCTCTATACCTGTTTCTAATTGCAAAAATAACAAGCAGTTTTCCAAAGAGCAGTATGCAGTAATGAATTAATTAACTTATTTGATGATTTAAAAAACACATATAACACTGCACTCATTACATACAGTAGAAATCACTGAGGATGAAAACACAATAAAGTCTGAGGGCTAATTTCCATTGTGGTCCTCTAGTAACAGTTAACACACCACAACACATATTTATCACGTTTGCTTGTGTAAAACATAAAGCTTAGTTACAAATACTGTCAAAAGCGTCCATCAAGAAGTCACCTGATCACACCTGAGGCACCCTGCCTGCCCAGATGTCATCACTTCACTTTAACAACAATATATGCTGACTTCCTCCCTTTGTTCTTTCATTGACCCTACATGATAGTGTAAAAAAAAAAGGTATTCACCATCTTGTGCTCTGCTTTACTGTGGATTTTTCTTGTAAACAAAAGTTATGTTTACATTCAATGTCACTCATTAATATGCATTGTGTGCGTCCTTGAGGCCTAACGTCATAAAACAAGTGAAAATCTGATTTATTTTTTTTCCCTGCACTGTTTACATTCATGTTTACTAGCTGCTTCTTCCTTGTTGGTGCTTTACAGACACCTGTAGATCAGTAGAATGGTGTGAAACCATTGACAGGACTACATGCATGTGTCAATTGATGCTCCTATGGCGCACTGCAAGCGTCAGGTTTGAAATTCCAACACCACAGAACCAACACAAATTTGTCATTTTGTCCTTGTTTTAACCGCTAGTTGGATGTAATGAATGAATGAAAAAGAGAAATGCAGAGGAGGAAAATGAAACTGAAACTAAGAGCGTCTGTGTCCACAGTAAATCAGTTGTTGACTGTTTGATGGTTATTTCTTTGTGCGTTAAAACGTGACTGCCGTGAAATAATCAGAATATAACGTTGTATTTCTCTCATTCAGAGGTTTTGTTCTCACTACCGCTCGCTCTCCTTGCTCGACCACCGCTGTGCTCTCTCTCTCTCACGCTCGCTCGCTCGCGCTCAGCTGGCTTGCGCTATCTCTCTATTTTTCGGCTGCAGAGAAAACAGCCGCTGGTCGCTGGGTCCGCATTTGACGCTCCAAAAATCGAAACAAGGTCGGAGTAGGCGCGTCAAGGCAGTTTCATGCGCGTTATGACGCCTCTAGTGCGTTTAGGACTTTAGGAAGAGGAGGATGGTTAATAAGTTTTTTGGCTGCACGTTGGAAATCAGCAGAGAGTACGGTTCGAGACCACCTCGAAACTAATGTCCGCTTCCCGTTTCAATACCTACCTGTAGATGAATAGTGATGTTCTCATAATGAGATTTCTATCATATTACCAATGAGCTGAGAGGAGATTTTAGGATTTGAGGGCACCGCTTGGTACTATCAATCTTGGAAGGAATCTTTAACAACAGTACAGTAGTATCAAAGTGACTTACCATAGGAGTAGTATTGGCTGTCCATGTTATAGAGTGCAGGTGCAAGTAGTGATGAACAAAATTCTCAAAAAGTCTCTCAATTGCTTCTCCTTATGTCTCCAAGCAGTAAACCACACCCACAATTATTTCAGTGTTGGTTTCACAATGAAACTGAAACTGAGTCATGACCGGTTCAGTTAAAGCAGGGATTTTTACAGACATCATATTTACACTTCTCTTTCTATATTGTGTTGTCAAAGACAGAATTTTGAATTATATAAATACATTGCTGTTATCAGTTATACATACAATGAGCAAAACTGAGAAGGGATAAAGGTGTATTTACATGCAAACACACAGATGTTTTCATGCCAACCGTTGCAACTTTCATTGTTACTTTCAATGACAATTGAACTTCAACGAGTGCTTGTTCTCTGTTGTGCTGTGTCATAACTGCAGTGTAGATTAATATAGCACTACACAGTGAGAATCTCCTGTTTAGGCTGTTTATCAAGTACTTCGTACAATGTGCTGGGTGGTTTTCTGCTTCAGTGTGCTTTCACTGTACAGAGGACCAAATCTCACTCATTAGTAAGTAATGCAACCATGCAACTAAAGACAAAAAGATTGCACCGGCGCTGTACTAAGATGTTGATTTTCATTAATTAATCCCAACGTAATCTCTATATTGTAAGCAAGACACCATGAATAAATAATCACTGGGGAAAACAAAATTTTGAGATGACCCTAAAGATAAAATTAATCACGTGCCAGAATTTTTAATAAATTTTAATACTATATTTTAATAATTCAATTCATTTATTCATTGATTCAATTATCTATATATAATTAAGTCAGGTTTGTCCATACTCCTGCAAAAGAGTTCATTTTAGAGGACCCTGTTTGTTGGTGTACTTTCCACCCTCCCTCCATTCTTCTCATTTCCAACTTGAATACAGCTCTTTAAACCTAATAGACATTCCACTATGTCAGGATGATGAGCTTATGTATCCACCCTTCCTGCATATCCCCAGCAACCCCTGCTCACCCCTCCCTCCACCATTTACAAGAAATGGCAGCAGTTCTTTCAAACTGCATGAAGTGCTGCACACATCTGTTCCCCCTATGGAAAGAAAATGTAACTGCGTTTGTTCTGTGTTTCTAAAGTGCTCTGTTGCTATAAACAGGACGTACTGTTCAGAAACAGTGTGTCCAGGCTGAGAGCTTATGAGTGTGATCAGCCTGATGTCATGATGATGAGGTTTCATGAATGAGCTCTTAACCAGAGAGGGGTTCACCTTAACTTCAGTCAGACCCATTTCAAAGGGAGACAGTCTGTGCTCTTGCGAAGAATGAGGGCAGCACATCTACAGTACAGGCACCTTTTTGGTTTTCTTAGTTCTAGCTTTGGCATTAAACAGTCGAGCCAAGTGCAAGAAAGAAATAGGTCTTTGCAGTGACAGCTATAAACGGGGGCAGAAAAGTCTTCTCAGGTCACATCTGAGAAAGAGGTCTTTGTGTTGTCTACCCTTGTGCTGATGATTGCTGTAAATGAGGGTAGAAAAGTTCACTGACAGGTCACGTGTGTATGTGTCCACATATTTTTGCTTTAATCTCTAAAGCATGGCATGTACTGTATGTTTTACAACTCTGGGTGTACTTTATCATTTTCTTTTGAAACCCTGCTGACTGCCTCTGTAAATCTACTCAGAAATTTTTTCCCAGCTGGTTTTATGTCAAACACTAATCAGCATACATCTAAAATCTTAGTTTATTTCTTTGCGCAATACTTTAAAGTAAAATTTTGTGTTGTTACTGGTGTTATTGAAAGGTCAGAGTCAGCACATGTTGCAGGTTTTGTCAACCTATTTCTACATGTTATGATCAATTTGTATTTCATGTAATTAAAGGGTAACTACTTTTTTATGCTGTACACATAGTCACATCATATGATGTTAATACATGTGATTTTTCCAACAGTACTCAGAGTATTTGCTTAATCGTGACATATTAGGCAAGACTGAGTTATAGAGTTGTGAAGTGGGAGGGGGGCTGGTGGTTCGAGCAGTGTTTTTCCTCATTGTCTTCCCATTTCAAATTTGTCTTCAAATGATCTTCTCAATATTACCGAGAAGAAGAAATCACATTTTGTCCATGATTTTGGCATGACTGACGGCTAAGAATACTACATTATCCATGAGCCTATGCTACCGTTGCAATGGAGAAGAAAACATGGACATGAATCAGAGTAGTAATGAATTAAACTTCGACTTTTTATCAAAGAACCAGTAATTTTCTAACTCTTGATGTTCATTTTTTGTGCACTACTGATGATTTAACCGGGAGAGTTTCATGCTGATCCGAGCTGTAAAAGTGCTCAAACTGTGAGTCATGTAATGTTGTCTATGGGAAAAGTGAATGGACCAATTAACAAATAAATTGTCAAATAGTTGATAAATCATTATAACTCACTATTATGATTTTTTTTTCTGTTTTTATTCATATTTTCTTAATAAAGTTTTCTAAGAGTTTATTTCAAATTGCCCTCTTTCAAAAAGACCATTTTATTCCATAACATCACTTTGTCAATGAGAGAAATGTCATAATTAAAAAAAACAAAACAAAAAAAAAAGACTTTTGGAATAAAGCTTGTAGAATGACATAAAAATGAACTCCAATAAAACCAGAACCAGAATGGTAAAAGAATATTTCATAACAATCAGTTCAAATTATTCTTAATTAATGACTTTACAATTTGTTCATTTAGTTATTTATTTATATGATGTCTTTCACACTGTTTTTGTTTAACATTGAACTTTTTGGGGCTGCATAGTCATAGTATTTTTACATCATTTCAGAATAAAAAAAATGTATAGTTACTTCAATTGTCTTACCTTATTGATCACTAATTACAATTTAATTGACATTTTTACAAATCGTTTATTGGCGTGATTGGAGCTTTACTCTATACAAGTAATTAGTCTTTTTTTTGTGATATTCCCAACAAACAAATGTTCCTGTCTCTCAGTTTTATTATGTTAGTTTTTGATAAAAGAACATCCCAGTCAGTGCTCTACACTTTAGTAAATGTTTAAAAAAGAAAAAAAAAACAGCAGAGAATTATGCACAACCATATTTGTTTATTACCAGATTATTGCACGCAGGTTTCTAGCTGTATAGAAGAACAGAACCTGGAAATGAAAGAATAACCATGGTTTAACATCAGAAATGATGAAAATGATCCTGCGAGCATCCATCACTCTTCCTTTCGCTCAAAAATCACAAACACACATGGTGTGGAATGATCTGTACAATAAATATTCATACCTTCTTCACATGCCACTTTTTAAGTAACAACAGTGTAATCAAAATGCACAACCACACACACACACACACACACGCGCGCAAGATACATGTGAGGGGGAGTGGATGTTAAAAGATAAAAGGTGGGTAGTTTGTCAGGCCAGAAGCGCGCACACACACACACACATAAAACACCAGTAGCACAGATTTAAATAAAGCACCATCTAGTAAAAGCCTGGTGTTTTACTGCAAAGTGCTCCAAACTGAAGTGCAAAAATAAAGAATCTACATGACAAGTTTCTTCTTTTAAATCCTCCAGTGCGTCAGATGTCAGCCTATCTCTCTCTCTCACACTCTCTCTCTCTCTCTCTCTCTCACACACACACACACACACAGGTCAACTGCTATAAAAAATGTGGGAAGTAAATCGTCTTTATTCATTTTATAAATATTCCCCCTGTAACTACTGTTAATCAATTAAATAGAATGAAAAGCAGTGTTTCCACACATGGTTATGTATCTGAGGTAAACTCCATTCCATCTGCTATTTGCTTTTCTCTTGCTGTAGAACTTTTACAGCCTTTACAGTGCAGCAGTGTTTCCATCAGTGGTGGGTCTTCAGAGTGACACTGCCATGCAAAACAAAAGTTTTTTTTTTAATTTTTCCCAAACTTGCTCCATAAAGGGAGGGACAAGGAATTACAAAATATTCTTCCCTCATCACTGTTACCAAAAACTACTGTACAGATAAAAGAATAATTCCAGTTCACCTAAACCTGGGTCTTAGTTTTGTTGTTTTGGCTGTAATTCCTATCAGTAATGACAACACTGTTCATCGCTGAGATCTGGGAATGCGATCACATCACTACAATACAATGAAGACTGAACAAAAGCAGTCAGGACACTTTATTTCCAAAAACCCTGAAAGTGATCACACCCAAAATGTTGGTAATAATAAAACAGAATTCATTAAACAGAAAAACAGTCTGTTAACTGTAATTAATGTTAATAACAATAATTAAACCCTTCGCTTTTGTTTTCTCTGCATATTAATTGTGAACTTGGTGAATACAATGTTATTATTTGATAAGAATGACAGCAAAACCACAAAAATAAGACCCAAGTAATAAATTGGAAGTATCCTTTGACTCAATCTGTTCTTAAAAGTGTTAAATCAGCCACACACTCTTTCCATTACAGCCTCTAGAACTGAAGCCAGCACAGTTGAGTGTAGATGAGTTCAGTGTGATTTGGTTCAGTAGAGATGGGGCGTGCATCACTGGGAGTTAGACTAGCTGCTCTATTTGAATCAGCACCATTCCAGTGGCAGTGATGTGTCCTGACTTTAGTTGTGCTCAGCTTACTTTGTCTGCTCTAGTTCGGCTGTATTCTTCTTTGCCTTACCCCCCTCTCACTACTACACCACCTCGTTCTTCACCGTCACAGTGATTTGTTGTGTTTGCTGTGACTGCACAGATTTAACAACACATCTCATAGCAACATTTAGTAATGTTCTATTTGTCCCCTTGGACAAAATCCCCTTGGAGCCAGGCCTATGTCTGGGCCTCTGGTAGGGACCGACCAGGCTCACATGGCAGAGACGGTCCAGCCACTACTAGTCCATTTGTGCTGCGACACAGTAGAGCTTTGGTTGCTGTGGCAGCTGTTGCTGATGAGGAAGAGCTGCCACCAGTTATGGTACCATTGAGGTTCCGGTAGGGCCGCTGCCGTGGTAATGAAGCCCTTCGGCGGGGGGCAGGTACGGCAGCAGAACCACGGAGGCACACAGAGGGGAAACTGAGACCCACCAGACAGCATCCTGGACAAGAAATGACCTCATCCTGCTCAGAGGGGCCGGTAGGGTCAGAGGAGAGGACCTGGGCACTGCTGTAACCATTAGCCCTCCCCCCTCCACCCCACTGCACCGGCTGGCCAATCACAAGGGCTGAGCTATTGTTGTTGTCCAGTCGTGGCAGAGGTGGAAAGGAGGGCGGTCCGTTGGAGATGGGAAGTCGCCAGCCATTGGTCTGTAAGGAGGAGGAGGAGGAGGTGGAGGTGAGCAGGGGTCGTCCAGGTGTGGAGTCAAGGATTCCCTCTGCTGGCTCTGGAGACTTGGTACAGTCCATGGGTTCTGTTAAACATACGCTCTCCTCTTCCTCCTCCTCCTCCTCCTCTAACCGCTCCAGAGACACCATCTCCAGCTCAACAGGATGACCTGAATCATCTCCCGTCCCCTCCTCCTCCTTTAACAACTCTCTCTTCTCAGTCATCCCCATGTTCTCTACCTTCAACCTTTCCTCCACCCTCTCTGATGCCCCTGTCCTCTTCCTCAAGTTATCCTCCGCATCCTCCCCCATCCCTCCTTTAACCGCTGCCACTCTGTCGTCATCATCCTTCTCCTCCTCTGTCCCATCTGCGTCTCTTGGCAAAGCTACAGTCCGGCTGAGCTCTGGGGTACAAGGGAGTGACTGGCATCTCCTCGGTGGTGCTCGCATCCCCGGTGTCCCTCTGAGAAGGTGGGGGGAGACACACGGGTCACGAAGCGCTGGGAGGGTGAAGGTCAGGGAGATGACAGACTTGCTGGGTGTGTCTAAAAGTTTGCAGCGCCCTCCGTTCAGGTCCTGTCTGAGTGAGAATGGGTTGACCCGCGCAGGGGTCCCGAGCAGAGGAGGGGTCAGAGTCGCCGGGGGTAACATGTCTGACTGGCTCCTCGCCAAGCCCTGCCGCAGCTGACTGCGGTCACCGGGGTGACAAGGAGAGCTGCGGCGCCGGTACGGACTGACATCTATCACCACAGGCTCTGAGCGAGGGAAGGAGGGAGAAGGACAGACAGAGACAGATCAAGGAAGGTATGACCAGGAAAATCTATATTTCTCATCATCAGTGAAGTTTACTTTCAAACACAGAACTGCATGCATGTTGTCATCAGATTGTGTCATACTGTTTATCATTTTATGATGATATTCTTTCACATCCGTTACACTGTGTGATAATATCCTAAGTAGTAAGTATCTTAAAAGTATCTTTGAGGTAAACTGAACTTTAATTTGTCATTTTAGGTTGAAAAGGAATCAATGGAAACTGCTGCAGCTGAAAAGTTGATCCAAATATTACTTTCATGATGGCATTTCACCGTCAGACTTTAGGATTTAGAGTCAAGTCTAGTCAAGTCACTTTCACTTAAGCCAAAATCACAAATTCCCCTAAAAGTTCTACAACAGTTGTGTGGTAGCTATCATTCACACGCATTCTAACATCCTGGTTTGCAGCAGGTATTTTCCCAGGGGAAAAAGCAGATTTTGGTGAGTATTTCTGGACAAGTCCGGGATTTCCTTATCTGGTATTCAACTCTACTCTGCCCCCACCAACGCAGCACCCTGCATTCCTGTTTTACTGCAAGGCTGATTTTGCTCTACAAAAGGTTCTGTTGTACTTGTGACCATACCCAGCTGTGGCACTTTAGTATCACACTACATCACAGTGCACAGTGTTTGAAAAAAGCATGTTGTCACCACTAGTTGGCTGTGCAAGCAGGACTGTTAGGCTGGTGGCAGTTTCTCTGTGAGGTGGGTCCTGCTTTTTCACCTGATCTTGATACCCTGTCTTGAAAAGGGTCTCTGAGCTAAATCTAGTTTCAAGACCTTCATAATTTCAGTTTTGTGCTTTGTGATGCATACTCCTCAACTGATATGGAATATGAAAAGAGAAAACAGAGTCTGTCTGCACAGTGGATATCAGTGGCTACATCACAGATGTGCAGTTATTTGAAAATTATGCGCATTCTTTGGTCATCTATTGCTATTTTATAGCATAGGTATAAAAGGTATAAAATCCCCCTCTACTATGCTGACAGGGTGCTGACAGTTTAGATGGAAGATGGGGACAGATCAGTATACAGGAAAAAAGTCAGCTAGCCTTGTGTAAGCACCCATATCGATTAAATATTAGGTTAAATATTTAATTTATTGGAGTCATTAAAAGTGTTTTATTTGATCCTTTTACCAAGTGCAATGGGCTTCTCTTCCTCTCCTCTCTCCATGCCCTCCAGCGTGGAGACAATGTCAGCGAACGAGGGACGTCTCTCTGCACTCATCTGAAAAAAACATCATAAAGACTGTCATTAAATACGAAAGCTTAGTGATATAATGTCAGTAAAGGTGTCAAACATGAGTAAACCTGAAACTGAAAACATTTACACACATAACAACCTCATGGGTAACACTTACATTACAGCAGGTGACTGCAAGGCTTAAGAATGCTGGTGGACAATCGCCAACCATGTTCTCAAATGTCTCCACGTCCAGACCAAAGTCCTACACACACACACACACACACACACACACACACACACACACACACACACACACACACACACACACACACACAAATGAACAAGTGTTTCAGGGACTCAGTGTAATATCAAGTATGAATAAACATATAGGTTGCACCTTACACAGTTCTGTGATGAACTGTTCTTTTTTCTTTTCACACTGCATTTAGCTCAGGGCTAAAAATCATTCTTAGAACCTTTTTAGCCCCAGGCTAGAAACACTTTCACACTGGCACAATCCTGGCACATTCCAAAGTGGGCTAATCCTGACTTTAGCCTAGGGCTTGCTGGCCCTGCTCCAGAGCAGGGTTAGCCCCGAGTTTGCGGGGTTATCCCCTGAAAATCGATGAAACACAGGGCTAAAAGGTGCCAGTGTGAAATGGGGCTAAAGTAAAAAATAGTCATTCTAGAATGTAATCATTAGTTCCAACAGACATTTAACCCAGGGCTAGTAGAAGTGCAGTGTGAACTGTATAGCCCTCGGCTTAGGTTAACCCTGGGTTTACAATGTGTGTGTGAAAAGGGTCTAAGTGATCCCAGGGACAACTCTTAGCCCAGAGCTATCCTTAGCCCTATACGTTTTTTTTAAACATATCCAAGAGAGCAGTTTGGAACACTGACTTCTAAAATATTATTCTTCCCACCACAAAATACTAAAGCAGCAACATGTTTCTGTCAGTGAAGAAGACACACATGACTGTTTTACATCACTACACTACCAAAATCACAGGCATGAAAAAGGGCCCAATGGGACAGGATTGCTGGTTGACAGTTACAACCACTGTTGAAGACACACACACACACACACACACACACACACACACACACACACAGACTCCTACCTCTGTCCTGGGTAAGAAATCCGGATCAGCTTCAATCCGTGCAATGATTTCACACAGGATGATGCCGTACGCAAACACATCCACCTGCGCAGAGGACAGGAAGTGCAGGTCAGTTCTATCTTGTGTGTTACCTCTGACCCTGCACATACAGGTTGGGGCTCAAACTAGATTTCACACAAACACTGACAGAAAACACTGCACCTCACAGGGTTGACTCCAATACTGTTAGTTTTGGATTAAAGCTGCTGGGATTTTTGCATTTGTGTTTTCAAAATTGTCACAGAATTTTATTTATTTCAGGTTTCGCCCACTAATATGAAAAAAGTAATGTGACAAGAAATGCTCCTTGAATTTGTTTTAGTGCCCAATGTCACCTCACAATCCCCATATCTGCCCCAAGCTTAACTCACACTAAACTTTGTTGAAATTTAAAGTCACAAAGTAATTAAAAAAAAAATCACGCCATAACCAATAGAAGGTTTGTAATAAATATCAAAAAATGTGAAAAGCCGTTTTCTATTATTGTATAAGATCTCCTCCAGGCATGTTTTAAGGTGTATATAAAATACCATACTTTGAATAATAATATGTGTCTTATATAACTTTTCCACAAAAGAAATTATTTCCTCATTTATCTTTTTAAAATCTTTAAAATGACACCTGCTCCTGTTTTGTTCTATGTGGTGCAGTTTTTAAACAGAATTTAAAGTTAGTGAGTAAATGTTTATTGTCCATTGTTAAAATACTGTTACCATTGTACTGACTATTAACTGAGACTATGTGACTGTATGTGCCACTGTGACTACAGGGCTGATGGCACAGCTAGTTTTACCTAAGATTCTCTTGAGTCTGTTGCTTTGATATCTTAATTACTGATCTGACTGAGAGTGAGTGGAATGGAAACAATAAACATGTCTCCTGGTGAAGTACAGTCTGTTTACTTCTTGGTTTCCTTTAATGGTAAAACTATGAAAATGTTTACATAAAAGTGTAGGAATAGCATGCAATCAGTCACAGCAGCAGTTCCACAGTAGTATCTCTCTTAAGTTTGCACATGTTACTGATCAAACCAGACCATGTAAGACTGTAGCCACAAAACTGCTGAGTGTAGTGAAATGAGCAAGAGTCTGTTTTATTATTAATTCAAATTTTCATCTGTAAGAGGAAAGATGTGTTATTTCTTCTTTCAAAAGTGACATAGTGTTGCTTTAATATTGCACTGTACCTCCAGTAAGTGTTCGCTTGAGCTGTGCAGAAGCCAAAAAATGAAAGAGATTTACCTTCTCATCATACAGCTCTCCTCTCAGAACCTCAGGGGCCATCCAATAGGGAGAGCCCACGATGGCCAGAGGCTGCTTCTCCACACCATCGCTGTAAAGAACGACACTGGTGGGAATTAGCAATGAGCTAGTGCTGTGATTTTAATTATAATATTAGATACACTCCATTATGTAGAAACAGAACACACTGCACAATCCAATGCAACAGCCCTGAACACATCTTAGTTGAGCTTACAATGTTTAAGGTTTGCTCACATTGTGCTACAGCAGCTGAAATGATATCAAAACTCTGGATTTCTCTCCACTGACCTGTAATCAGGGATCTTCTCTGCCAAGCCGAAGTCTCCCACCACAGCAGTGAACATGCCATTATCACAGCGAACTAGACAGTTCTGCACAGGAAGACAGTCAGCAGGTTACATCTACAAACAACTCAAACCACCTCAAAGTACAAAATCACATTTTCTCACCGAGTTCTAGTCTAGCCATGGTTTAATTTTTTGGTTATATGTGAACAGGTTGTGATCTTATAGTCATTCTGTAACATGAGTGTTCTGTCCTAAAGGTTATTCAGGTACACCAAGAACCTCCTGTGAGTCTAAACAACTCAAGTACTCTGATTGTGTTCCATTACTTTTCTACGCTTTACATGAAGTGAAGGAAACTTAACAAGCACAAAGGGAAACTTCCAGGTTGGAAACACTTTTCAGGCTGTTTCCTGTTATTAATTTGCTTTGAGCTTCCTTTTTCCTATTTGTGTTAACAGGAGACTGGCTGTCTCCCAGGTTTATCCCATCTCCTAGCAACAGTAAAGGATACATGACTTCAGCATCATGCCTGTGTATTTGTGCTTAAAATGTTTTCCTTGTGTGGTTTCTCATTTTGTATTTTAGTAATTTGCACCTTACTTAACATTTGATAATTGCTTGCTGTATTAGTTTGATACACAGATGTCTGTAAATGTCACCCGATTTCACCACTTGTGTTACAAATCATCCATCAACGTAGCCGATGCAGCCCTCATGATCAATACTGTGCATTTTACCTTGGAGGTGAGGTCTCTGTGGAATATGCCCTTGCTGTGCAGGTACTGCAGCCCTCTAGCAATATCCAGAGACAGATCAATCCTGACGCCCCACGACAGGTACAGATCACTGTCCAGCAGCTGCTCCAGGTTGCCTCCATTTATATACTACAGGGAGAGAGGTAGGACAAAAGAGAGAGTGAACGACACGAGGAACAGACAGACTTTGAGAAATCATTCAAGACACCGGAGGTTTAAACATATTTTCTATTTGGAACCAAATCTCACTGAATGAATGAATCTAAACTACACATGGCTTCAATTGAACTGCACTTAAAGACGCTGTACACTGTGATGGCAAGCACACACACACACACATACACACACACACACACACACACACACACACACACACACACACACACACACACACACACACACACACACACACACACACACACACACACACACACACACACACACACACACACACACGTGTCTCCACCGCTTCTTACTTTCATTTCCTGGAGGCTTATCTAACCTTAACCATAACCACCACATGCCTAACCCTAACCTTTACCATAACCTTAATATAACCCTAACCTAACCTCAACTTTAAACCAAGTTTTCACCCTGAAATTAATCATTTATGTTAAGTGGACTTGCTTTTTGTCCCCACAACATGACTGTTTACACTTTTAAAAAGGAGCAGATTTGAGTAGATGAGTCAGATGACACTGTTCAGCAGTAAACAGAGTCCTCTGCTGGCGAGGGCAGCTATGTTCATCTATGCCTCCATAGTAACCATGTAAACATTTTATCATCAGTTTGGAAGAGTCCCTTTGTAAACTACCTGGTACACAATCATTTAAAGCAGATACACACTGCTGATGATAATATAGCAGCTGCATATGTAACTGGATTTTAATTATCTTAACAATAAAAACTGCGCTTTGTCATGTGGTTGTTTGTTCTTTCATCCATTGAGTCGCCACAAATGTACAAAATGTATGTATGAAACAAGGTGAAGGTAAAAAAGGGAAAGGCCAATGAGGAAGCGAGAGAAAAGCTGACAATACTGAAGCATGAAAAATGAAAACGAGAGATGTGAGTGATGGTTTTACCTCAGTCAGAGCATGGAGTTGACCCTCATGCACACAAACCCCAAGAAACCTGAGGAGAGATGGAGGACTATGACTTCAAAGAACACAGTTCATCATTTATTATCAATCTATGTTCACAGTATATTCCTCATTGTTACATCCTGCATTTTAAAGCCAATACATGTAGAACTTGAAATGTGTTGACTTCAGCACCCCCTTGTGTTCTTTAACGGCAGTGAAGAGGTTATATAACACTACCACAGTGCAAGCGGAGCAATGGAAGTGGAATACATTTCTGGATGCAAATCAGTCAGTCAAACAGCACTTTCTCACCAGCGCTACTTTCTAATTGTATAGATTGAACTGTGTTGGAAAATAACTGAGTACATTTACTCAAATTCTGTGCTGTACGTACAATTTTGAAGTACTTGTATTTTACTTGAGTATTTCCATTTGATGATACTTTATACTTCCACTCCACTACATTTATTTTAGTTACTTTTCAGATGAAGGTTTGACACAATGGATAATATAACAAGCTTTTAAAATACAACACATTGTTAAAGATGAAACCAGTGGTTTCCAACCTTTTTGTCTTTTGACGTCTTACAAAAAGCAGTGTGTAGTCGGGGTCACATTTCACATGTCTATGAGTTGTTAACAGCTCCACCAAATAGTGATTTTTCCCTCTAAACTTCTCACATGCTTTCATTTCAATAAATGTTCAAGTGATCCAATATTTCAGCAAAAATCAAAGATTAGAGAAAAAGTCCAAAAACTGAAAACACATTTGTGTATCAGAACTTTGTTTTTTCTTCTTTCCTCTCCCATTAATCATCTCATGACCCCTCAGATTTATCTGGTGGCCCTTTGGAGGGGCCAGACCCCTAGGTTGAGAACCACTGGACTAAACTAGCTAACTGTATATAAAGTAGTGTAAACTAGCTCCACCTCCAGCAGCTACAACAGTAACATGCTGCTCTAACACTGATGCTTCACTATTAATAATCTAATGATGTCATATATAATAATATATCAGTCAGAGGGACCAAACCACTACTTTTACTGCAATACTTTAACTACATCAAGCTCATAATACTTATGTACTTTTACTGCAATACTTTAACTACATCAAGCTCATAATACTTATGTACTTTTACTGTAGTAGGATTTTTCATGCAGTACTTTTACTTGTAACGGAATATTTTTGCTTTGTTGTATTGGTACTTTTACTTAAGTGAAGAGACCGAGTACTTCTTTCACCACTGGAGGATATTAATACTTTCACATAAAATATCTTTTTCATCGTTTCCTCAGCTAGTCTTTCGTGCATCCTTAATAACATGTCAAAAGTATTGGTTGCATTTGTTTACAATGGCCATATTTACTAAATTCTTTTGTTGACAATTACTTTTGAATTGAAGCTGCTGATAGTTTATTTCTGCCAAAGTTCAGAATCTTCAAAGATACAAAATTAAAGAACAGACCTGAACATTACTGAAGTTGACCCTTCAAGCAGTTTTAGTACAACCATTTCCATCAACATACACAGATTTCATTTTAGTCGTGACAGTTAGAAACAAGCATATATTGTACGTGATTAAATTTGTGTCATAATAATAGAACATAATCTCCATAGAATCAAAAATAAAAATAAATTGAAGGTCAACAAAAATAAATTGAAACCAAAAAATGACCTCAAAGTATAAACTATATAATACTAAAACTATACTGTAAGAGTAAAACATTTGATTACAATATTGTCATTTTTCTTTCAGGATCAGGATTTCTTTTTTTTTTTTTCTTCTTTTTTTGCGATCAAAATTCAGCAGCAAAACCAGTGACAATATTGTAATCAAATTTTTCACTCTTGTATAGTTTTGACTTTGAGGTCATTTTTTGGTTTCAATTTATTTTTATTCACTTTAAGTTTAATCTATTTTCTTTTATTTCTGGGAGATTTTGTTAAATTATTATGACACAAATGTAGTCCCACAATATTGAAAAGTTTATGTATGTAATTTATTAAGGCACAGATGATACAAAAGGCATTATAATAAAAGCATATTGACTAGCTATGGACAGAGAGGAAGCTCTATCATATCTGTGGAGCACAACACTAGCTGAACCTGACCAGTTTTTTTAATATAAAGACAAAACATATCCATTTTATTGATATAAACTCACTTAGTAATATAACGGCCTCAGGCATGCTTTTATTTCTGAAGTATGTTTTTAGATATACAGTACATTATACCAAATGACCTACCTGAGTATATTTGGGTGGCAAAGTCTGTTCATGAGCTGAACTTCTCGTAGCATGTTAGCTTTGTTGCTCGCCAGTGTGTTCATTTTCAGTGCCATCACCTGCCCTGTGATCCGATGCTGCACCTGGAAAACAACCAGGAAAAAGTTCACATTTAGAGAGCGAGTCGCACAGAGGGAGAACCAGCTTCCATGCTTCACCTAGAAAACCCATTAACTAGAGTTAGCAACTACTGCTACAGTCAAGATGAAGCTAAGTATGGCAAACACCAACAATGTTTCCATCAAACCAAAATTCTCCTTTACCAAAGTATCTGAACACATTTAAATACATATTATGCACCAACTTTGATTCCATACGAGACATACAGTAAGGGACATTTACACATGCAACAGAGCAGCTATTCTCGTTAACCACCATATATCAGAAATATCATGTTAATCCTGCATATGTGGGATTATGGAACAAAAAAGATGAATAACGTGATTCCTTTTTCCTGTAGCTTTGGAATTATCATTATGTTGTATAACTCCAAATCATTAAACAGGAGTAGAAAGGAGAGGAGCTGAATTAAAGTGAGTTCATTGGAAATTCTGAAAATGTTCCAAGCAGAAGCCGTTACAATATAATACAAAATTTGCTAAATTTTCTGTCACATGAAGAGAGTCAGTGTGGGGCTGGACATCATGGTTGAGATCAATAAAATAGATAAATAGATACATATCAATAATTGAAATTATCTGATTTTGATATTCAGTGCAATAAACTGCATTCCATTGTTATGTACTACGTCAGACAAAACTCTAGTTTATAATCAGAAATGGCTCAGAAGCTTTAAATTGGATGACAGAATTAAAACTGTGTGATCATAACATCACAATATAATTCAATTTAAAGTCAATAACATAATGATTAGCATAGCGTGCTAACAGTAATGTTAGTTAATTTGTAAGCCAGCTGTTATTAATGACTTCTTTTGATTATTTGTCCAGTCTGGGAACACCGTGCTATTTTTCACTAGTTGCAGGTAGAGTAGCCCTGAGTGCAGTATCAGTGTCACAGTACATGCAGGTACAGCAGGCCTGTGGTCATGTGTGTGTCTGGTTGGGTCATTGACTGGTCATTTTTTTTGCCTGCTAAGTTCAGCCAGTGTCTGGACCTGCAAGTGCATGAATCTGTGTCTGTGTGTTTGTGTGCGTGCATGCATGTATGTGTGTGTATGTGTGTATATTAATAGCATGGTACTAATAGGCTTTCTGGATTTCCCATCACCCCTCCTGATCTGCACAAATCCACCAGGCCATTACAGAGGCCTTCGCCCAGCAGCAGACAGGAGGCTCTCTCTCACACACACATAAATACACATACATACACACACATACACATACACACACACACACACACACACACACACACACATGCACACACACACACACACACAGCGCAGAGTTAACAGGCAAACAGACAGCTGAGTTTATCTGTAATAATACACTTAATAAACTGTGTGCATCTGAAACTGAATTCTGACTCATCATCATAAATTAGTGGCCAATCAGTTAGTGGTGGTTCTGGAGATGTGTCCAACAAGTGCAGTGAGAAATCCTGGTCTGTCTCAACATTCAAACTAAAACAAACCAAGTCTACAGTAGGGGGGGTGGAAGAACAGCTCTTCTTCTAATTGATACGGTCCTACCTTGACCTGACCTGTCAAGAGTGAGTATACTTCCAAATTTTGACACTTCTGTACACAAAACACAGAGCAAAAAGCAAGAAGAAAAGGAGAAAAGGAAGAAAAACATACTGGAGCAACACTGAGTGTGTTGACATGCGCACCAGTATTCTGGTTATGATCAGGTCTTTGGAGGATCCTGGTTATGTTTTATGCATGTAAACAGTTGATCCTGGTTTCAGAAGCCTTATTATCCTTATCGGTACAGAACATAGTGGCTTAGATATTGAGGAATCAAGACACAGTTGGAGGCAGATGATCAGACCCTGGATACTGTTACAATCATATAAACAGAGATATGAATAACCAGCTTTCTCATGTTCCATGTAAACACCATATCCTGAACTGATACTCATGTGCATGTAAACACTGAAATAACAGATATGTTCCTGCTGATGACCAGTACAAGTACAAGTGGTAAGCAGTCAAAATGAACCTGATTCAGTTGTTACATTTGATTATAGACTAACAACTTTCTCAGTTTTTCATTGTATCACCAGCTGTCCGGCAAATAACATGATAAAACAATTAAGTGGCTGTAACACAAACTGTGTGCTTCTATAATCCACTGTCAGGTTTGTTTTGATTTCTGTTTGTTGTATTTTATGTTCATTTTTCACAGTTACAGTGAGATGAGATGAGGCAGCAGGAAGCAGAGAGACAGATTAAAGTCAATATTTGTCCATTTTTTTCTTTAGGCTACAAGTGGTGTGACAAGAGTCCATGTTGCATTTTCACTTATTTTTTTCCAGGAAATAGTTTATTTTATTTCATTGTTCAATAGAGTGTCTTTTTTGTCAAATTAGGGGTTTTTACTGGTGCTTTTCCTGCACTGTTTAACTCTCAGGCTGAAAGTGAAACACACTCCATCCTCGGCTATAACTGTTGTTTGTTGCACCACTATGTAACACTACTTCATATCTGTACATTCATAACTTTTCCCACTTTATGCCTTATTTGCTTCTTGGTTTACTCCCAAATTTTTCACATATTATGATACTGCTACTTTTTGAGTTCACTTAACTGGCCACACCTGGCACGTGTGGTTAAAATGGTTAAAGGGGACCTACTATGCTTTTCCTTATTTTCAGTCATATATATATAATGTTACAATGTTGGATGTTCACATTAAACATGGCCGAAATGTCAAATAATGAGGTAAACGTATGTAGAAGTAATCCCTGTGAGCAAATAGCACCAGCTTCAGACTGCTCTGAACGCTCAGTTTCCAACGATTTTTTCTACTTTCAGATCGAGACGATGTCAGCTGGCGATGGATTTCTTTATATGGTCATAAATGTGCACATAAATTTGGTAAATAACAAAATAAGACAGCCTCTACTGCATTTTGCTGTCATTTATAGTTATCAATGTAATCCACACAAAAGATGGACTGACTCCAAATGACAAGAAATATTGCCGTAAAGAGTGTGATTTGCATCACAACTAAATAAAGATAGAGCATAACATGAAAGGATAGATGTTTTTCTCTCATCATACGATATATATCATCATATCGCACAGCCCTGTTTTCATGCTAAGCCACTCTACTTTAGTGGAGTCCAAAATACAAATTTAGAGCTGGAAATGAGCATAATAGGGCCTCTATCAAGCACAACATGGTGTATTAACAAAGTTGGCCATAAAGGGCAAAAATCTTGTCTCTCCTTATAAATAAGTTAAGTTATTTATTTGCTTCTACATAACATTACAATAAATATCTTGTGTCTGTTTATTCTGATTAACCTTCTCCTGCCCCACATCAAGGGATGCCCTTGAGGCATATCTTTATGAATACAAGATGTTCTATTAAACCAACAGTCTGCCAACCAACATTTTGGTTTAAGGCAAAATGTTACATTAGTGGACATGTTGCATCCACCCATCTGTCTCCTGTTTCCTGGGTACAGATAAGACAGTTTTGATTCCACTATTTTAGCACAGGAAGAAAAGTTCCCATTGATTTTCCCGCCTGAACTGTGCAGGTTGGGTCACACTGACTTATCTCAGGTCAGCTCTCTTATCTACAATATAATAAAAGGAACACATTTACAGTGTAGACTGCTCTTGAAGTAGTCAGGTTAGTTTGCAGACACACCTACACACCAAACCTTCATTGTAAAACAATGAAGGTTTGGTGTACTCACACTTGTAAGTGCTTGAGTGTGGAAGACGTAGTCATATAATTTAAATCATATGAGGTATTAAATAACTTGTAAGTATGTAGTTTCATTGAATATACAGATATTTTCAGCATTTAAATGGTCGGATGATAGTACTTCTACTTACTGTATAGTCTTTAATGGTCATATTCTACACTGAGCACTACCTCCTTGCTTTCTGGGTGTGATTGTGTAAAGATTTGGATATTTCAGATAAGAGTGGAGGAATGTGCTCTGGAATCCACTTTGCATTAACCCTCACCCTGATTAAATACTCCATTACAAGACTTTACACAGTCATGACTAGTACATGTGGACGCTGTGTGGAAACTTGATTTGGTGGTCAGGAGGTTTATTTTGATTATTTATATACAGTACGTAGTAGAAAAAAGTAGGTCATACATACATACACACACACACACACAGGTCTGTAAATAATCTACACTAAAGAGAGATCAGTTATTTATGCTGTGCTGTAAACCATGTTACACTCAAACTGATCTGTGCATTTATCCACCAGTTTAGGTGATGAAATGTAATAAAATTTTCATCAGTGAATAAAAACGAAACAATAATGTGAAAGATGTAGGAGCAAATTAACATTTGAATGTATTCTAGTTAAAAGATATACATGCATCTGTGGAATTCAACATTGTATTACCTTGTTTAGTAAAACAGTAACCTTCATAACCAAAAACTATACAGTAGTTAGTTTATCTGCTTGCCTTGTTGCACTAATTAGCAGCATCTTGCATTTAAATAAGCTTGTGTAAACTCATTCATTCTAAATTCATCCATAATCACACTGAAAATTATACACATTTTCATGTGAGGAAATCAATTTCTGTTCACTGACAGCAGTGCATGCAGTAATATCAGGAGGGTTACTGCAGGATCTCATGTCACACACTTTTTAATGGACTTCCCTGCATTCACATGCTGACATGCATATATACAGATTATATTCATTACAAGATCACTTCCTCAAGTGTTTACTATTAACAGTTGGATTTCTTAGTAGTTACGCTTTTGAAATCGTGCTAAAATCACATCTACTATCACTAAATACTCTAGTCTGTTTAGCGCAGTTCATTTGTGGACTGAAAGCAGAGCCCTGCCGGAAGCAAACACAGACTCTCCTTTTCAGGTGGTCCGGCTCTGGTTGTGTAGTCTGTACCAGACTTCTTTTGGAAACAACTTAGAAAGTCAAAATGAACAGGATCTGAATTTTCTGTCAGGGTTAGAAGTATGGGATTCATTTTGTCCAACAATAAATGCAAACCAAAATTATTATTATTATAAAATATGACAAACAGCTACAATGTGAAATCCAAAAAAAACCCACAGTTTACTAGTGACTGTATTATCCGTCTTTTGCAATTCTTATTTTTAGTTTGTAAGTTTTTCTTTGTGTTTTGCAGATTTTCTTGGCACTTCTTATGATTTGGAAGACTCATCAGCACAGCGGTTTATAATACTATGAGGAAGGATTTTACAAGTTATCACAGCAACATTCACGGTTCAGATATAGGAGGGTGGATGAAGATGAGAGGATCTGTGAATACTGTGAACTGCATGAGGTGGAAAGTGAAATTAATTTCATTTTTTATTGTCTTTTATATCATGACTTGTGACAAACAGTTCCAGATATGAGTTTAATTAGGATCGAGGACGGAGTTGTGAATAAATACCTTTTTTCGACACTGTTTTTATATCTGCATATATTCAAAAGCATGGAATCGGAGGAGAAAAACAACTTATGACAAATAAAAATGTTATACTTTTGAGGATTATAGAATATATCTTATTTATTCATGAAATTAATCAGGATTATAATGTGCTAACTGACATGAATCCGTGCATATATGTAGATTTTGTTTTGTTCGGGGTATATTATTGGCTGTGTTTATGTATTTATTTCAATTCCATTGTTGGATATCTCCTATGACACTATAAATCGGATTTGTTGTTGACTAATGTATCAATATAATCCCATGAGGACTGGTTCATGTAAATAACCACACACGGAAATAAAACCATGCATTCATTCACATTAGAAAGTCATTCAGCAGGAAGTTATAAAAAAACATTTCATCATCATGTTGTATTGCATTGTGGCAAAAGTTTAACTAAGTGCCAGGTTTAACTTTAAGTGCCGGATGTCAAAATCATTCATCAAACAACTGTGTGGAATTCTTTTCACAGACTGTAACATGAGGCCCAGAACTACTAGAGTGCAGCAGCCGTTGTGACTGAAAACAGTGTATTTCAAAATGACACTGATAGAGAAATTGTATTTAATGTGGATCTATCACACATGGACAAGCAATCTGAAGACGTCTATGAGTTCAGGCAAGGCTGGATTACTAACCAGGCAAACCGGGCCCCGGGCCCCCAGAGGCTCCAAAAGTCAGAAGTTGAATTGGTGTTATGCTGTGTTGTTTTGATGAAGGATTTATTAGGATGGGGATCCTAATAAATAAAATGAAGTTCACTGCATGTCAGTTGGTTCTGATAATTTGATCAATTGTACAATATCAATTAAATCAATTAAAACAGATTCTGCATTATTTCCTCATCTTGTGGCTGTGTTCTCTAGAGGAGCCCTCTATTAATATCTAGTTTTGATATATTTATAATCTAGTTTATATTGGATTCATGTGGTGCATATTCCTCAAATTACTACAAACTGACACAAGGCATTTTTTTCATCTCAGGGGTTACTGTGGTCATGTTTCAGGAAACAACATTAGACAGATTAATAGATAATGACAGTGATCATCAGTTGCAGCCCTGATCCACCACCTTTCATTCTTTACTTTGTTCATCACAATATCTCAAAGCGTCACTGATCATCACTTTGATGAAACTTGTTGGAGTGATGTGTCTGACTTCTGTGTTAGAGCCCTGCTGACATGAACAGGGATGAAAGTGTCTGATAGTGTTGACCTCACACTGATTGTTATTAAGGTTTCTTTCAACCACTGAGGAGTTACAGTTGTCGTTTAGCAGCCTAACTGACTATCTAACTGTCACGTACCTTGAAGACCTCAGAGAAGAAGCCTGAACCAATCTTCTCACAGAAGAAGTCATCAATGCGGGCCAGGCTGGACACGGCGCTCCTCAGGGCTCGGTACGAGGACGGGCGGATCCGGTTGGGTGCATGAATGCTGTGGAGCGGCGGCTCGTCTGGGCCGCCGTGCCCCTCCTCAGGATCACAGAAACAGCACTCGGCGTGGTAGTCCATGGTGCTGGTGGACCACCACGCTCCAGTTGCTCTGTTCTTTCCCAAAGGGGAACCACAATGTCTGTTAGACTGCAGGAGTCCTGAGGTACAAGGTGATAGTGGCTCCCACCATCATGATCAAATGAATGACCTAATATATCTGTTTTACACAATGCTGCAACTCTGATTGCAACCGCTTCCCAGGTTCCACCCTGATGAAGGTTGCAGACCTCAGGTGAGTACACAAATTTGAAATACAAAATATTATCTATATTTCTACTTTAGTAACGTCCTCTCATTCAACTCATTTGAGGTGATGGAGAAGTATAGGGTCAACCATAGCTGCCATGCAGGTTCATTCATCCAAGCTCCAAGACTCCCCACCAGCTCCAGATGTGCTTATTAGTGGTTCACGCTGTCCTCTGACCTCTCACAGGAGAGAAGTAAAAGTCAGCTTCTGAAAAGTTAAGTCACTCCAAATCTCTGTGTCGCTGTGCCAAAGCGATTGTAAGAATTCCAGCGGCCCCCTGAACGTTTTCGGAAGCTGGGGTGATGCTGCGGCGTTACTACTGCACGGTACCGGGGGAAGGCGGGAGGGCCGAGGTGACAGCTGCCATGTATGTATGTGTCCCTGTGGAAATATTACAACAATATGATGAAATATGATATGAAACTCTGTGCCACAGACAGGTTTAGAGCAGCAGCATGTTGCGGAGAAATATCACCAGCATGTAATAAAAAGACACATCTGCGTTGTTTTTGTGTGGAGGAGCCGTGAAGCAGCCTCCGTGAATCACCGCTGTCCGGGCGATAAGCCTGGATAACAGCGACCTGCAGCCTGCAGCTCACCCGGACTGATAGGCCTCATTCAGCCATGGTTTACTCTATTTTACAACTGCGTGGTGTTAATAATAACGTACAAGAGGTTAAATAACCGGGAAATTTAACGTTTCTAAATCCCACATTTTTCCCGGCTAATAAAAAATCCTAATGTAGCAACTGTTAATAACGGGAGTTGTCAATGACAAGCGGGCTACAGAGGCACAGTCGACGGCTTACCTCTCCTCTCACGTCGGCCTGGATGGAAACGTCGCGGAGTTGGAGGTGAACTGAAGCCAGAAATATCGCTCGGGAGGTCGGCGGTGTCTGCCGCTGATAATCCTGTCTGGATTCCTGCTTCACGAGCCGCTTGTTGGGATGACTACCATAATGAAGAAGCCTGGAGAAAAGCTCGCGACACTTACAACGAGTGACGTAGGCGATTTCCTGTTATAAATGTCACAATAAACGTTCACTATGCAGATACAAAGGAGGCTGCTGTATCGCTGTATGTGAAAGAAGTGCATAGCTCACCTCTTGAAAAGCAAAATTTGTTTTATAATATAAGATTATTGTAAAATGGAAAATCTGATAGTCTGGCATCTTATTTATTCAAATCGTATTTGTATCTTGTTATTGTGTTGCTACACTGTGGTGCAATATCGTTTTTTTTTCTTAACGTGCAACATCTGTTGCTGCACATTAATTGTTGTAAATATTGTAACGTCTCTCAGACTTTGCATCTCTTTTTTCTTTTTTTTTTTTAACCTGACTGAGTCAACCGCACAATAATTCCAGTATGCATGTATCTTGTGCCTGTGCAAGTGGCAATAAAGTCTCTCGATTCAAATGTTTTCTGATAAAGTTTGTTGACACAGACTTTTAAAAATGCAGCAGTGATCATTCCACAAACTCAAAAAATATAATTTATTCTTTCTGTAAGACAAAAACTCTCATATACATATTGATAAATCTGATGGCTGATATAATGATATAAATGTAATGAATTTACTACAAATTTTGATTAACAATTAAATTCGAGGAACAATCAGATTTTTCTATATAAATGTTTATGAATGTCTTTTATAAAGTAATGACTGAAAATCATAGTAAAATACAGACATCTGACTATTAAAGGAATGTGGTTGTATAAAGAATCATTTTGCTGTAAGTAAAATGTATTTTAAAATTCTCGTTTCACTCCTTTAAGAGTTTTAATTAGAAGACAAAATCGTCACACTTCCTGACGTACTTCTATAACTATATCTAAATTGACGCCTGGACTGACTGAGCGGCTCTGATTGGAGCAGACGAGAAGGCAGAGTCAAATCCTGACAGCTGGTCTGGAGTCAGTTTTCTCTGTCAGACAAGTTGTCTTGGAGTAGAATTACAACAAAAACCCGATCCCGGAGCAGCTACTACGCCGGAAGTGCAGCACTGGCAATGACACGCATTTTGATCTTATAATAAATAAATAAACCAATAATAACATCTAAATTTTAAAAAATGAAGAAAGAAAGAAAACAGACGCTCTACAGCGGTAATAATGACAATACACAATAACATTTATTTTAGAGAATAATTTCAAAATAAAAATAATGCAGAAAATGGAAGATGGAGCATCTTCATCTGGTCCCCTCCTCTCCTCCTCCTCCTCCTGCTGTGTGCTGCTGACATGATCTTCCTGTTCACGTAGGAGGAAGTGATGATGGAACTCTACACAGCCCACAGGACAACACAGCATGCAGCGCAGCCTCAGAAAATCTATTTGGCCCAGATAACATACTGTAGCCAGGCTTTAACGCCTCTGTACCAGCAGGTGCATACTCTCATGTTATCTTAGTGTGAAATATATGAAATATGTTGGTTAACAAGGCTGTAACATCTGATTCAATAATAACTAAATAATCCAATGAAACAATTTAATGTTTTATGATAGAACAGCTGCGGGTTAAAGGTGATGTCAGCGTTGTTGCGAGGATGACATCATGGTTTGGTTTCATCTGGAGGAGCAATAGCTTACATACTTCTTGCTCTCTTATGTCATTACTTTGATCATGATGATCATGGTGTGTAGATACAATTTTATGAACATCATTACTCTTTATGAACAAACAAAATGTCCACATTAAAAAAAAAAAGGCAGGTTTTCCTAAAGCTACTCTTTTAGGCTCTGATATAGAGTTTATATTTATGCCACTAACATTTTTTATGAACACAAACATGTCAACAAAGACCAACATAGTTGTTAAATCACAAAGTCAAATAAAGCAAAAAAGTAAAGTATTCAGAAACACTATTTCAACATTATTCACAGTCTCATTTCTTATCTTGGTTGCTGGCTCTGTGGTGTTTGTTTCACTAATACAACTAAAAGAAGTATCAGATTTAAAGACCATTTTCAGTGTGTCTTTTTCTAACTTGGTATGAGCAAATTCAACAACAGAAACACCTTCTTTGTCAGATACACATAATTATATGATGAGCTCATGAATCCATTACACAGGGTGATGTCACTCCAAATAAATGAGGGAGGTTTTCACTCAATCATGATACATTAGAGTTAATCAAGTCTATTTTATTTGTATAACCCAATATCACACCCAATATTACAGTCTGTGCAGCAATACAACATCCTTTATCCTTAAATCCTTGATTCGAATAAGAAAAAAACTCCCTAAAAAAACACTTTGACACGAAAATGGAAGAAACATCAGGAAGAGCAACAGAGGAGGGATCCCTCTCCCAGGACAGGCAGGCAGGAAATAGAGAATAGACCAGAGAGCAAAATTTCAGAAATACAGCATTGACAAACACAATGACAGAATTATAGATGGATAGATAACGTGTATGAGGAATTTGAGTTCTTCATGTTGTAGAGCAAACCCAGCAATGGAATGAAAACCACTGTCCATTTGCAATGAAACAGCTAACTTTCCGTTGTGTCAAACAGCACCCTTCCTTATTCCTACTGTTGAAGGTGAGACTACAGAACATGACGTTGTCACATACAGGAAACATATAGACCAGTTTCTCCTCCTAGTCTGGCTGCTGTAGTTTGTCTTAAAAGGCCTTTCTGACATGTGACAGTAGGAAAAGCTCAGGCATAAAAAATAAGATGAACAATGTCTGAATTCTATTCAGCTGCTTCAGTTTCAGGCTCCTGGTGTTGTGCATGCTGGGTCACTGTCACGCTGTCATGACTTACTGGGACACTTGAATAGAACAGAAATTAATGTTAAGGTTAGTTTATGTTAATAGTAACACCTGTATTTTTTCTACAATGACAAGTCCAAATATCTGCTGTGAAAAGAGTCTACAAGAGTCTATCTTTGTTTCTCTCTCATGTATCTTTGGACTTGTGGTGGAGTAAAGTGATCCATCTCTATTTTTTCCATTTTGACTCCCTGACAGCCTCACTGGGCCCTTAGGAGAAGTTGGACCAGGAAACTCTGGTAGGGGAATGACTTCTGGCAAAGAGCACAATACGACTTTATAAACCCTCGTTGTAAAATCATGGGGCGCCTTCTAATAGGACAGGTATGACGTTATATCATAGTGAACCAATCAGCAGTGATCTAGTTCCTGACATGACCAATCAGCGCCCGTTAGAGCATATTCGTCCTGATTGACCTCCGCACTTCCTTCCGACCCTTTAAATCAGGATTTCTTTACAATTCTGCCGACCGTAAACGGCAAAGCTGAACGAAGCTGCCGAGAGTTAACGGTTAACCACAGCTGCACAGGAAACCCGCTCTCACACCTTCACATTAAAACTGGATCTGTGTTCATTGAGGGAGAGAAAATGCGCCCGTGGTTGTAAAGAACACAAAAAATGAATAAAATATGAAACTCAATATTATATTTACTTAAAATGCATTTTACAATAAAATGAAAATGCATTTAAAGGTGGCGGCGCATGACATATAATTATTAATGGTCTTATTTTTAACATCTGAACCGGAAGTATTCGCACTGTTTTACAAGGTTGAACATCAAGCTAGCATCGAGCCATTCATATCAAGCTAGCGGCTCCATCACTCGCGAGCTACCTCGCTCTTTTCGAGGTTCAGTTTCTGTCTTAGTGATAGCGGGACAGCTAAACAGAAAATGGCTCTGCTAACGCCATTATTCGCTTTTCTGTACCACTTGCCACAGGTGTACAAGTGGCTGCTGAAGCCTTACTATATAGCTTCTCTCTTCATGTCTGTCGCCTTTCTAGCTGTCCGCAAAACGCCTGGCGTCTGCGACCACCTGGCCACGCAGCGAGAGGACGGCAACTCCTGCGACTTCGACTGGGTCCGTAGAAAATGCTGGAAAGTCACAAATTGGTCGTCAGTAATTAGCATCAGTTAGCTGATCAGTTAGTGGGTGAACACAGCTGAGGGTCGGTGGACAGTAACGTTAGACTACAGGCCAAACTACAGTCTTCATTCCTGAAGCTCACACTCTAAAGCTTATTGATACACAAGACAAAACTATTCAGAACGCACTACAATTAATTATGTATGTATTGACTGTTGTCCGAATTTAACAGTGAATCCCAAATAAACAGTTGAACGTCATACATCTCAGACTCCCAGATATGCACCAATAAGGTCGCGCAAAACGTCTTAAAATCTCAGATATCTCTGGAGTTTGTAGTGATATTGTATTGTATAGTCCGCATTGTTAGGACTTAAAATGACCGTTGGCTTCCTCAATATTACAGAGGCCTGTGCTTGATGAGTGTTACTAATGCTGTTGCTCTTTGAAAGGAAATGTTTGCATGTCATGTGGGTGATGATGTGTTCACTGTGGAGTGTAGTTTACGGCACCATGAATTAGTTTTTGGGGGTTTTTTTGTTGTTGTTTTTTTTTTTTTGCTAATGCAGTTGTTTGTGTTTGCAGAGAGAGGTGGAGATCCTGATGTTCCTCAGTGCCATTGTCATGATGAAGAACAGACGAGCGAGTGAGGAAATTGTCTTCTGTATCATTTTGTTCTGGATGTATTTGTCCTCAGCAGTCTTGTTGGGGTTCACTGTCATGTTATAATCTGATGATGTATGGATGACAGTATATCACCTGAACCACGGCCTAAATGGAGTAATAACATACTGTGAGATTATATAAACGCACTGGGCCAAACTTTGACATACGGTGGATGAAACTGCATCTAGTATTTGAATTGTAGAAATAGCGCCGCTCACGATTAAAAACAAAAACTAAATGGATAGTATCGTCATCTCCTGGTAATGTAAATACTTCTTGTGGCACGAATTTGGACACTGAAAAATGTCTCTGCATGTGTTTGTGCCAGTAACGGTGGAGCAGCATGTCGGCAACATCATCCTGTTCAGCAAAGTAGCCAATGTCATCCTGTTCTTCAGACTGGACATCAGGATGGGGTTGCTCTACCTGACACTCTGCATAGGTCAGTCCAACCTTTACCAACACACACACACACACACTCACACACACACACACACACACACCAGCTGACACTTTCCTGTTTTATCAATCATGTCTTGGAAAATACATGTCTAAAACCAGGATCATTTATTTTGACTCAATCCCACACACACACACACACCGTCCTGCTGCCAGAAATACTCATTCAGCACCAAATGTGGATTCATCCGCCACTGAAAATAGTTCCCAACAAATATACGATTTCCTCCTGCTTGAGTAAAATTTGCTTAAAACTACAGTGACCATCTGTTTTAGGAAATTACTGAGCACTGAATTAATAAACAAAACTATATATATTAATGAGTCAGTCCCCAAATCTCCAGTATCTGTTGGTCTCCTGTTGGCTGCAGTGACAACACAGAGAACATTATCATAAGGTCCTGATGTTATTCTCTCCTGTTGGTTGTTTGTGTTTTTCAGTGTTTTTGATGACCTGTAAGCCTCCTCTTTACATGGGACCAGAGTACATCAAATACTTCAGCGACAAAACCATTGATGTAAGTAAAACTTGAAGAATTTATAGTCAGTTTGGCCACCGACAAGGGGCAAAAATCTGAGCAATTTCTTTTTATTCATAAATCAGAAATATGTGTGTGTGTGTGTGTGTGTGTGTGTGTGTTCAGGATGAGCTGGATAGAGACAGTCGTGTGACGTGGATCGTCGAATTTTTCGCCAACTGGTCTCCGGAGTGCCAGTCCTTCGCTTCAGTCTATGCTGATCTCTCCCTCAAGTAAGACTCCATCCATCCATCCATCCATCCATCCGTCCACTATCAATGAAAACTCAGTGACATTAACAAAAGCAGCTTCACTTCTTGCTGTTGTTGTGTTGTAGGTATAACTGTGCTGGTCTCAAGTTTGGTAAAGTGGACATTGGACGCTATGGAGAGGTTTCTAAGAAGTAGGACATTTTATTTCTGTTTTACTCTATTTGTCTTCTCAAGTGTCTTTTATTCTGTCCGCATGTGGTCTTGAACTGGATGGAATTCTGTTCTGCAGGTACAAGGTTTCTGCGTCTCCGCTGTCCAAACAGCTGCCCTCCTTGGTGTTGTTCCAGGGAGGAAAGGAAGTGATGCGGCGCCCCCAGGTTGACAAGAAGGGGAGAGCCGTATCCTGGAGCTTCACTGAGGTCAGCATGGACACTACACTTCTGATCTGACACTATTAACCACAAAATCCATGGTTACAGTAGTTGATCGTATTAACTGTATTTTCAAAAATAACAAACCTTAATTTATTTACTCTGGACATGGAAGCAGCCACACATTTCTCCATTCTCTATTTCTCTGTTTTGTGTCCGCAGGTTAGGCACTTGGGGAAACAACAGACATGACTTTTTAGCATTTATGAACTGTTACACCGTAGTCTGTACTGTACATTTGCTGTCAGACTGACAACTTACTGCTAACCTTTTCCTCTGCTCTGCTCGCATCCACTGTCACTTTCCTGCCGATCGCTCTTTCCCACTCACTACGCAAACATATCACACAATGCCCTATTCCTAAACAGAGTTACACTACCAATAGTATCCCAGGTAGTGACACAGAGGTTGCTACAGCAGTATATGCTAAATAAAAGTACACCCACTCATTCAAGGGTTTTTCCTTAATTTTTACTTGTTTCTACATTGTAGAACAATACTGAAGACAACAAAACTATCAAATAACACAAATGGAATTATGTAGTAAAATAGCCACTGTTTGGTTTTCACTGAACAGGTGTGCCTTGTCCAAAGTTAATGGGTGGAATTTCTTGCCTTCTTAAATGTCTTTGAGACCATCATTTGTTTTTGTGCCAAGGTGGTGTTGATATACAGCAAAGAACCCTATTCCACTGCTGTAGTAATCCATATTAAGGCAAGACTGGTTGTGTGTATCTGGTTGGTTCTTACAGGTAAAATACAGATATGACTTGCCACATTTGGCTGTGGTAAATGCAGTGAACGTGTCTCCTACTCTCATCATGACTTGTCATCTGTCTCTGTGTCACCACCAGGAGAACATCATCCGAGAGTTCAACCTGAACGAACTCTATCAGAGGTCCAAGAAGCTGAACAAGTCCAAAGGAGACAAGGTCAGCCAATCCCAGTTCCCCCCTGTCCCTGAGGAGGAGGAGCCAGAGCAGCCAGGAGCCGACACCCAGGGGGAGGAGTCTGAATCCAAGAAGGACAAATAAGACGGCGCGCGTCGCTCAGCTTGGACCTCTGGATGGAACTTGTGGGTTCAGGTCAGCTCCTCTTCGCTCTCCTCTTCAAAGTGTCTAGTTTGTTCAATCAGCAGGGGACTGGTGTCAGTGTGGATCAACACCCCCCCCCCCCCCCCCCGAAATAATATTCTGCTACGAGAATGACTTCTTGTTTGAATTGCCACAATAGGTCTTTCTCTTTCCAGCACCATGTTACACTAAACATTTCCCTCAAATCCGGTAATTGAACAGTGGTGCAGCTGTACAGTGACCTCAGTCTGTTCCCCCTTTTAGAAAAGAACAAAGAGGACGAGTGTACACTTGAGCAGAGGAGCAAGCTGAGATACAGTAAAGCGGCTTTTGACACCTGGTCCAGTATATCAGTGTAAAGCCTGGAAATGTGCTGTGCAGAGTTTACACAACACATTTCTCATGGTTTAAGCTGTGAAGCCTGACTGACTGCTGATTTCAGGACCGTCAGTCGACTTATTACTAATTAACAATGAGGGAGCAGTGAATGTGAATGTTTTTCATGTAGACGTTTTTATGCAACTAATTTAATTCAGAGTAGATTTTTAAACACATTCTTTGATTAACTGTATATTAATGTAAACTAAGTTATCACTCAGCGGTACACGGAGAGTAGGCTGAGCATTCTGCTGCGGTTTGTCTTGACATGAGAAACATTTATGGGAGCGCTTGATTAACATCGCCACAGCCGCATGAGCCGGGTGGTGTTTGTCAAGTTCATTTATGGTTGGCCAGCATCCCTTGTTGACAGAAGTTCAACTTTCTGACATTCAAGCCTTCCTGAAAAAACATTCCATTATTATTACTATTTTTATGATTATTATATTTTACAGATTCCTGCTGTCCTTTGTTTTGTTGTTTTGTTGCAGTGTATTTGCCTCTCAGTTAATATGTCATGTCGCCTACACTCGTGCCATGCATTCATGGTAACCTGCCAGACATTTTCTTATTTGGAAACACTTGCAGGTTTTATACTGATTGAAATTCTTTGAATTTGGGGTGTTGTACTTATTTTCTGTTTTCAACAAGGTAACCAGTATTTTATTATTTGGGTATTTTAAGCCTTTATTACTAGCAGACAGAAGAGAGATGACAGGAAATGAGGAGAGTGAGAAACGGGGAATGACAAGCAACAAAGGTCCCCAGCTGTACTTGAACTGATGATGTAATGGTTCATGGTCAGCGCCGTAACCCCCTAAACCACCAGGGTGCCCCAGGTAACCAGTATTTGATTTGATTTTCTTTCCAGAAACAAGCAGAGCTTGAGCTTTAGCACCCACTGAGCAACTGATTTCACTTTCTAGGCCTTTTTTTGATCAGACGCTCTGTTTGCAGCTCCCAAAATTCTAACCAATCCTACAAATAAAGAGTAGTCGAGCATGAAATGTATTTTAAGATTAAGATTTTTATTTCCTGTTGCAGTGTTTGCAGCAGCATTATTGATTACTTACTAACATAATACCTAATCATTCTGGAAATGTCCAGTAAAGAAGTTTTGCATTTCATTTGGTACTAATTATGGGAAAATCTGAATTTTCTTTTGAAAGAAAAGCTTCTTTTAAATCCAGGCTAATATTCATTTGTTATTCGTGTATTACATGTTGAACTGTCGACATTTTTTTTTTTTTTTAATGTTCAGCTAATCTGCTGTGCACTGATTATACGATTCAGTAGGTTATACAGCAGGTACTGGCTGTTAATTAATAAGAACTCTATTTCTCCAGTAATTTGTACCAGATCACATGAATGTCTAGAAAATTATTAGGAAATTGTAGACCCATAAAATATATATATATATATATATATATATATATATATATATATATATATATATATATATATATATATATATATATATATATATATATATATATATATATATATATATATATATATATATATATATATTTCATTTACAAATGATATCAAAGAAATATCAATACATCTATCAGAAATCACCCAAAATCCTGTCCTCCACATGCTTGAGGTTTAGAAACTGCAGTACAGTAAATAGGGTAAATAGAGGTACAGTCAGGCGGGTGAGCAACATCTTAAAAATCCAAGTGTTTATTTAACATATTGTATGTCAGTTTAATGTCATTTGGTTTGATAATACAAGGAGTGGATTTGTTTTTGATGAAAAGACAAAAGTGATTTTCATTCACAGTGGGGGATGTTTAGGAGATTTCCTCAGTGTGGACCAGTTACATGTCTGTATATACTGTATGAATCCAGAAATCATCACACCGGCTTTGTATTTCCACTCAGATTTTGAAGTCATGTCAGCCAGTTAAATGATGTCAAACGCTTCATATGCTGCATATTCATTGGCTGAGTACTAGACAAAGCTTTTATGTTCTTCTGTAAATCTGTGATTAGCATGAGGATAAACTGAGAGCATGTTTGCAGCTGTTAAGAATGAGACTTCACATTCCAGGATTGTCTCACATATTCACTTTTTTCATGTATTTGTTTATTATTTTCCTTTACAATATAAATGATCAGAAAGATTGTTTCTTGAATTAAATAAGACTATTTGAGGCATTTGTTTGAATTTTCCTGCTTTTTTTTCTGTTCTGTGATAACATTCCTAATCAGGATCTTGAGCATTCTCTTCCTTTGTTGCACTAAAATGTTGAACACATCCATACACACTGTTTAGATTAGCTTTTTGAAGACACTGTGAGTTTATTCCTCTTTCATTATTGTATTACTAAAACAGTTTGTGTATTGTACTCTTACTTTGAAATAGATTTTATAATGTTGTTTCATTTGAGCTGCATTAAGGCTTGTATGTATATCAGCTCCTGTACATGAATGGAGAAGTCTGGCTTGTTTTGTTCTTCATGCAATAAAACCATCTGCACATGAAGAGATGAGAGCTGCCTTCATTCTTCAGACATAGAATATTTGACTCTTCAGTCACAACATCACACTGAGAGAGTGTACAATGTATAGCAAGATACAAAGAGAACCAAATACCTGAACCACTTCACAATAATGTAGAATACAATTCAGTGAAACCGCAACAATAACTGGCCCCCTGTAACCGTGTTAATATAATCTTTACAAAGGAAACATTGATTGCAGGACTGTTGTCAGTGCACTGCAATACGTCTTTGATTCCAACAGAAGGACAAATTTCTGCCAATTTCCACATTAGAAAACTTCACCACCAAGCTCCTCTATTTCTGTTGTGTACTGTAGGGCTGCAACTAATGATTATTTTCTCAATGAATCAATTAGTCGTTTGCTTATTCATTCCTACTGAAGATGTCGGTCTTTAAAAACAGTCACAGAGTGCTGAGCACTGTAGTTTTTAGCACAGTTATATGAAATAGGGGACTATTTTCAGCAGTGAATTAACCCATAGTCTGTGAAAAATGTCAATCACTGTTTCCAAAAGCCCAAAATGACATCCTCAAATGTCTTGTTTTGTCCCAACCAGCAATCTACAACCCAAAGATATTCATGTTTTAATGTCATAGTGGATATATTCACATGTGAGAAGCTGGAATCAGAAAATTTGGAAATTTTCATCTTAAAAAATGACTCAAAACAATTAATCCATTATCAAAATAGTTGGCGATTAATTTAATATTTGGCAACAAATTGCTTAATCAACTAGTCACTGCAGCTCATGTGTTGCATTGTTGAACTTTGTATCCATCAATTTAAAAAAATGAAAAAACAGAATGGCATGCTGAGATGCTTGACTTTGTAAATGAATAAATGCACTTTATACTCATTACAGAATGAGTATATAGTATACAACTGAGCTACAGGCCTGTAGTTCTTAATGAATTCAATGTAATTCTTTTATTTAAAGCCTGTATGTGTAGGTATTGAAAATGTAACTCTGGTGCCCCCTGCTGGTAGTTGTTTCAAAAGAGACACTGTGGCAGACACCAGCAATGCATGCTACTACTGTCAGCTGCACATTTTTATAAAACAAAACTATATTTTTTGTCAATAAATCCTAAGAAAAGACAAAAACTGACAATGAATTGATCCAATAACATGTAAAGCCTGATATACTTCTTATTCCTCTGTGCCGTAGACCTCCATTGATGTCCAAAAACTATTAAAAACACGTCATTGAGTCACACTGTTGCACTGGATGACATGTTCCTTCATCCATGAACACACACACTAGTTTATTTTGACACAATTACACAAAGCATCCTGCTTCCAGAAATACTCACCAGAACACCAAATATGGATTAATCCATCTCTGAAAATAGTCCCTGATGAATTCACTATTTCCTGAATTATGTTTGCTACAAACTACAGTATCCAGCTGTTTGAGGAAATTATTGAGACTTTTTAAAAAATGAAACTATAAATCTGTGACCTGTTTTTAAAGATTTACATCTTGAGTAGGAATGAATGGGCTTGGACTTAAGTATTGTTGGTTTTGGTCTCTTTATGGGATTTGTTGACAATAATCTTGTATAATTGTATAAATAACTGTCTTGAATTTCCTCAAGATGTTCAGAGATCTTTGAGTGTAAAGAGCAACAACATTCCATTTCTTTGTCTGTTTGAAGTTTATTATCAATCCTCCAGCCCCTCACCACATCCAAACATACATACATCCACAAACACACTCACACTCACATGAAGCTGTACAGTACACGTCATTTCTTTGATTTGAGAGCAGCCGTCCTAATCAAACACAGCCAAAGCCTGCCAGAAATGCGCTCGCTAACGTTCACCTACAGCCCACATTTTCATTTACCATCCATTCTGCTCAAACAAAGAAGAGTCCTCACATTACAGCAAAATGAAAAAATAAAGCTGAAATGAAATACAGAATTTTTTTTTCTTTTCTTGTGATGTCACAGATCAAAAACAGCATTCATGTCTGCACAGAAATGAAGTCAGACACAGGATTTCCTTCTCTGATAAGTGGCTTCACTGTATGAAAGAGTTGTAAGACGTCGCACATGTGAATATATTTTACCACAACTACTCGTATCATATCCAGTGATGAGTAATGTGGTCCTAATGTATGTTTTTGCTATTTGTGTCTCAGACGAGTAAGACAACATGGTTAAAGATGTAAACTGAACGGTGATTAAAAGTCATACTTACTGCCCACTATGTCAGGCCATTACAAAGCGATGACATAGTTACAAAGCACTACATCACTTACCAACAACTGTTAAACACATGTTGTCCTGCAATCTGTCGCACCAGTTCAAACAGCTGGTTCCAGTAGCTGGATTCAGGACCGAGTAGGATTCTCTCAGAATCCAGATTTCAGTTGCGCAGGCTTTCTTAAAATTCATTATGAGAAAAATGTTGAAAATACATGCACATCTCCAGCACTACACACTACTCTTAAGTGGATGAGACCTTTCTCGGTCAGACACATTTGTATTTTTGCATACTTTACATCAAATGTAAGTGTGATCACTTGAAGGTTATACTGAGTGTAAACTTCACACTCACTGTACAACTGGTGCGACAAATTGCTGGATTTTATCCCAGAAAGCTGTCGAAGTGTCAGAGTGGACGACTGAATGGGAAATGTTTAGCACATGATGGATAGTTGATGTTGATGTTTTACAAGTGTTCACTACATCATCACAACTTTCTTCAACATGTCAGACTAGGAGCCTCATTTATGAACGTCTTCTTTCATCCATATATTGACTTCATATTCAAATTCATTTCATTAAATACTATCAGTTTATTATTTTTCTCCATTCAGTTTTCAATTCAAGTGTTGAAATATTACTTTTTTGTGAATTTACTTTTATAATCTGACTTTTTTGACCTTGTTAAATTATCACCATTTGTGAATTTGTTGTAAATGTACATTTTCTCATTGCTTTACAACTTTGCTGTGTATTTTATTGTAAATGTAAAACTTTTTCTTTCATAAAAATACAGCTTGATCTGGCAATGCTTTCTTGTAAAATGAACAACTTTTCATATAATTACAACTTTAACCCTATTTTCTTGAAATTTTACTTTTTTTCCTCAAACAATTATAAATTGATCTTGTAAAATTATACATTTATTCTCAAAATATTTGACTTTTTTCTCAATATGGCTGAACAGTAGCCCTATTACTCTGCCATATCATTTCCATGTTAAATCAGGTTTTTATAAATAACTACTGACTTGAAGTCATTATTAAAGATGCAATTTGACTGTAAGACCATGTTATAAATAAGGCGTCTGGTCTGACAGGTTCTGGGCCGTTTTTTTTTGTTTTTCTCCAGCTGTGCTCTCGGAAAATAAGACATTTGGGACATTGCAACTTTGACACTTTCAGAGAAAACAGTGGATCAACTGTAGAGTTTCAACCAAAACCAATCAGAAAGCTGCTTTAATCTTTTTTTCTGGAACTGATGACACCAGTCAATATTAAAAACCTCTTCATTCATCAATAGCTATATTTCCATATAAATTCATATAAAACAATTTCAAATTAAATAGGTGAAATAAAAAAAGGACAACACTTGAATTTTCAAGGCAATTGCTCAAGGAATTCATTTTCTAGAAAAATCTGCCTTGTCTTAAGGACCGCATTAACAACAAAAGGCCAAAACATGATTTCCTTGTTCACTTAAGTTTCCTCACTTCCTGTTTGCTCAACAGACAACATGGTCCACAGCCAAACACAGTGGCCTATGGTGGCTAGTAGCAATAGTAGTGCATGCTGCAGTCCGGTATGAACGCCACCTTTTTTTTTTTAAAAAGAAATCCACATTTAAAATCACATCATCCTGTACAAACATGGAATCATATTCACATCTAGGAATAAATCAACAACTGAATCAAAGAAAGAGGGAATCAGCATTTAGTTTTCTTTTCCAAAGTCACATGTTTCTTCCCTCGATCGAAAGGCGAGTCAATTCACACTGCAACATCGATATAAGAGTTCATGGGTGACGCTCCGTCCAGCCACTGGTAAGATTGTCACGAGTCAATAATAGATCCGACTAATTTGCTAGATTATTTACCTCCTGCCGGGCTGTGTTGTGCATTTCCATGACTGACTGGAAGGCTGTGAGTGAGACGACGGCCTCGAGGAGAGTGACGACAGGTTACAAGGATTCTGCCTGGGCTGCAATACTGACTCCATGCATCACACAACACCTGGGAACAAAAACATCACTTGTGTTTTCTTGGTCTGAAGCAGTCACACCACGCTCTGTTCGGTGGATGCTGCTCTTAAAAAAGGTTCAACTGGGGCCATAACTCACATTAAAAACTAGCTATGACTTAAAACTAATGTGACTTCAGTGGGACTGATCACACATTTAGTTAACACTAAACTGGCTGTCTATGGGAAGCCCTTAACTGTGAATGAATTCTACTTTGATTCGGATCAGGTTCCACAGACTGTGCATCATCATCGTTCTCATCATGGGGTGTTCAATAATATAATAGCGTGAGTGTTAAAATATTAAATATTGGCACTAACGTTGCTTAAGCACAGCTTCAATCCCAAATTTCTGATATGGAGTCTTCGTAAACCCACAGCAGCCAAACCCTAATCCAGAGGTGATTGGTGGCCTCCTAACCCTGGCAGTGCTAATGCCTTGCTCTGCTATACTTGTATAACATAAACACCAAGACCTGACCATGCTAGTGCCACTTGCTACCTACTGAGCTACAGTGAGGATAAAACCCACAAAAATGAGCCAATTCATGGTTCGTGTTTGGTCCAGTGAGATCCAGAAAACTGTCTTTTATACCACAAAACAGCCCAGTGCCAGCAAGTCCTGGCTTCTATCAGTCCAGGTCTCATTTTACCAGCAGAGTTATTGAGGTGGATGGCTGGAGGCAGGACAGTAGAGTTTAGCTATGCAGTCATTCGGCCAATAAAGAGTGAGATGGGGAGAAAATAGTTCCACTAATTCTCAGGAGTCTTCGGGAGGATAGTGGTTTCTTGTATCACCAAAAAACCTAAATTGTTCCCCTCAAAAGGCAGAAAGAGACAGCAGTATCTTCATATTGTCTGATTGGTCCTCGAGCTGGAAGCTGCCTACCAATCAGACAGAAATCTCATAGGTGGTGCCGCCGACGCCGGTCACCTTCTTCACCCCGCTGCCCTGGTGCTTGTGGGCGGGACTCTGCGTCAATGCCGAGTTGGGATAAGCCAATCCGGGCCGGGCGGACACACTGATTGGGTGAGAGGGGGAGGAAGGGGCGGAGCAGGAGGAAGAGGAGAAGGGCTGGCCGCCGTTGGTCTGACTCAGAGGTTTCATCTGGATCAGCTCATCCCTGATTTTAGACAAAAAACACAAAGAGAAAAAGAAACTATCAATGCGACTGCTCCGTACATCTCGTTCATAATCAGTATTTTACCGTTTCACTCTCGCAATGCATGAGACATGAACTAGTTTCAACTTAAAATGTTCAGTTGGTCTACAGCACACCTCTCACCACAAACCTTCTACATGTATGGATACTATTACTACATGGGCCGCAACTGCACAAATTTAGAAAAGCTACACAAAAGTGCATGTGGACAGAATGGTCTCATTGCTGCCCCTTGTGGCCAATGTAGGAGAAATACCCACTACAACCCCCTAACCGGAGCTGCAGTTTATGTTTTCCCACAAGGGGGCAGTGACCCTGACACACCAGAAGAGCACCAGCTGTAGTTTAACGCTATAGCTTGCTGGTGAACTAGCTTCTGTTCAGATGTTTCCTCAATAGTTGACTCATCTGTGAGCTGGAAAACCATGTGACCTTCAAACTCTACACAGTCCATTCATTTAGTTATCTAAGTCATAATGAAGATACAAGTATCACAGGAGTATGCACTTGTGGAGTAACTGAGAGCAACACAATGAGTGAGCAGCATGGAAAAGCAACAGGGATGTTTGACAGGACAGACACGCACATCTCACAAAATGAAACCGACTTCGTTGTCGTCATGCAAAAGCCTGACTGTGCCTTGATGTAAATGAGATGACAATCTAGCTGCTGAACTAAAAATGCAGAAATGTTGCATGTGACATTGATGCTCATTCCTGGAAGGAAACAAGACAACGACATTTCATGCATTTGTTCTCAATTATAACAAAGAACGACAGTGTCTAAGTGGGAAACCTTCCCTAACATCATCATCATCATCTCTAGTTACTTCAAGATATAATGACTTCTTATTACATGTCACATGTTATCTTGAATTCTTTCACTCGTTATACTGGTAAGGTCTGTTGTACTGCTGCTGTTATTTTGCACATCTTGAATTGATATTTTTGCGCATCTTAATTCATAAATGGTTATTTATATTCTAATACTTAAATTGTCTGCTGTGTAAGATAACATGAACTCTTCTCTTTGTCTGTTCTTGTTTCCTAAAGTATCTTGTTAACAGTTGCTGTAACAAACTAGTTTCTCCATGAGAATAGTTCTGTTTGAAGTTATTTTTGCACTTTTTACATGTGTGCATATTTCATGTAGTGTGAATGGATCCACTTCTATCTGTAGAAAGCTAAAGGCACTAAATAATGTACTGACCTAAGTGGAACAAAATTAGTACAAATAGGAGTTGTAAAGCGGAAGACAAGAACAACAGGCAGACCATGACAACATCACAAATATAAACAGTTACAGACTGAGAAACTACTCAAACTTCACAGGCAAATGGAAGACAAGCAGAGGGAGAAGAAGGAGGAACTCACAGGAAATCTGGCAGGAGGAGGAGGAAGAGAGAGGGGAGGAGGAGGAGGAGCAGTCAATCAGGTAGTCAGGTTTTCAGGCGGGCAGGTGGTTTTTTCAGGGTTAGCAGCAAACCAATCGTCCTGACAAAATGCGAAACTCATACTCACTTCGGCGCTTGTATTCCTCCTCCTCCTCCTCCTCCTCCTCCCATCCCTCCACTTCCTCCTCCTACCCCTGCTGCGTTCGCTCCGGCTGACGCCGAGGCCTTTCGGACCAGCCGGTACTGCATTTCGGCGGCGGCGGCGCTCGAGTAAGAGAGCGACTTGCCCAGAGGCGGGGGGTGCGGGGAGCGGGGAGGGTGGGTTGTGGAGGTGGAGGAGGAGCCCAGAGGGGTGTCGGTGGAGCGGGTGCGGTAGGGGTAGGCATGGTGAGGGGGTGCATGGGGGGCAGCGAAGCGGGGGGGGGCGTGAGGTGGTGGTGGAGGAGGAGGAGGAGGAGTGGTGGTGGTGATGATGGGAATGGTGGTGGTGATGATGGGAGTGATGGTGGTGATGGTGTGGTGGAGGTGGGGCAGAGGAGGGGGGCGGAGCAGAGCCCTGATTGGCAGGTGGGGGGTGAGTGCTGGGGTGGGTCTCGCCCAGCAGACGCTCCCTCTCGGGGGGAGGCGGCGGGGAGGAGGACGTGGAGGAGGAGGAACGATGGAGGAAGGGGTGATGGTGGTGATGGGAGGAGCGGTGGTGATGGTGGTGATGGGGAGACTGGGAGGACTGGGAGTGCATCTCAGCATCTCTCTGCTGTGATGACAGAAAGGGGGAGGTGTAGCCGCCTGCCGCTGGTGTGCAGGGTCTTCCGGAGGAAACCTCGGGGGCTACCGAACCTGCTGCCACCCCTTTGTCGAAATCGTCGCTGCCTGCCAGTAAGTTGTCATATGACAGGCTTCCGTTGCGGGATGGGTGGTGAGGTGGTGGTGTCTGATTGGCTAAGCTCTTGAAGCTGGCTGAGGTGATGGTCGCCTCGGAGACGTGGGCGGTGCCTGCTGAGGTGTGCGTGGAGCTGGAAGATCGCGATGCCACTCCTGATAGGACGGTGGGGTCGGAGAAGGAGGGGTACGAGCGCCCGCCGAGGGAGTAGCCAGGGATACCCCCTCCTCCCACCTCTCTTCCTCCCTCTCTCCTCTCCCCACCTCCTCCCCCTGCTACTCTGTCAGATGAAGTGTCCCTGCGGTCCAGGCTGGGCTGGGAGCGGAAACCAGGCTGCTGGCTGGCCTGGAGGAGGGAGGAGGTGGAGGAGGAAGAGTCCCTGGCACTGCCAACACTCTCCCCTCGACTTAACTGGAGGAGGCAGGGGGAGGAAGAAAAGGAGGAGGGAAGGTGAAGGAGAGAGGGGAAAAGAAACAACAAGAAGCTGAGCAAACAGAAGCAGAGTTTCACCCAGCATGGGAGATCTACCATGAATCCCGGCCACACTAAAGCTCCCTCTAGTGTTGACATCTTGACACCTTAACTGTTGTTATGAGCAATTTTTCATGAGCAGGGACTTGGATCTTTACAGGTCAGTGCTGATATTGTTGGTCTGAAGCCCATTTTTTTTAGATGTTCAATGTTTACTTTGAGAACATCACCACCCTCACAACACAATGCTAAAGGTGGCCAAAAACCTCACTCAAACATGGAGAAATCAAGGTTCTGCACACTTAGGCCCCAACGCAAGTATTAAATAATAGTCAGCTTTCTGTCACTAGACCTTCATCAAAGCAATTAGGAGATTGCTTTCTATATTAATTTATCCAGTTGGACACAAGTGACAGCTCTGAGTGGCATGTAAACAAAATAGCACCTCTATCACAGCGTCAGATAGAGTATGGCCAACACTTAAACGCTGTGAAATGATGAAATTAAAAGTTTACCGCTGCATCTCTACCATCTGCTGCTGTTTAAATTCTCAGCTGGTAGAGATTTAACATCATATCTACTACCTGCACTCCATTTAACTGGCCATTCCTGCCCTTGCCACTACTTAACAAGCATCACACTGACATGGGAGCAAATCCACTGTGAACTGCATTTCCCAAGTGCATGAAAGGGCATCATAGCATTATAAGCTTTGAGGTTCTCTTTGTCAAACATTTGCCTTGATGATGGTCTACTGACCGAAAGCTTGTCTTCATATTCAAAAGTGTGCAGTCTTCCTTTCTCCATGTAATTTGTAAATGGCAACAGTGTGTGAATAACAATTGTATGTGTGCATTGTCAAACATATTCGTACTGACCACCTGTGAGACAAATGCGTAATCTAGAATAATGACAAGTAGTTGTGAGGGAGTGCTGAGGTCACACAAATCATTCATTACAATTAAAATATAATATTCCTAATGACAAGAAATTGAAACTGGAATTTAACAGAAAGAATCATTTTTTGGTAGTTATTGAAAGTGACTCCAGATGAAAATTTCCTTATGTCTAACTTTATATCTACAGAAGCGCCACAATACATAAAAGAGGGAACCAAGTTGATCTTTTGATTCCTCTGTATTACAATGCAAGATCAATGGTTGGCCTGGTCTGTCTGAAGAATCAGGAAATGTTTTCTCATGTGAGACCAATTGAGATACAAGAGTATGAAACATCAAAATTAGGTGTGTTTGTAGAGCATTGCTTACATGCCAACTTGCCAAATAATAGTAATAACTGAGTAATAATACTGGATATGGGCTACAGGGGAACAATTTTATTTCACAAAATGTGGGGAAAAATCTACAGGGGTCACTGAGATGTATTTCTAATCGCAGAGGAGAAAAAGACTGAAAGGAATCTAATAAAGAGATGGAAGTTGGAACAACAAACTAAAGAGAAATGAGGGAGAATCAAAACAATATTTTTACAGAGTGCTGGACTGACAGGTGGGAAGATACAGACCAGACATGGGTTCAAATACTGAGTACAAACAACTCATCTATTCAGGGACAATAATATAACCCAAAAATACTTTAATCTTAATCAGCTTTATGTCCAATCAGTGCTTGTCACACAAATAAATCCAGTCACTAACTATTTTAAATGTTTTCAAGCAGTATTTCACCCACATCCAGAACCAACAGAGAGGAGCAGGAAACAACGTTAAAAGAGAAGATAAGAAAGGACAAAAAGCTTTCAGAACAATCACTTACTGATACTGATCAACAGAAAGCCACTGAGAAACCAAACCAAGATGGCCGACAGGAAATCAAAAGGAAAAACAAAAAAACAAAAAGGGAGATGCATTAGATTGAAATCAAAGAGATAAAAGAAGCAGAGGCAGTGACAAATGTGTCTTAGAACAAATGGAAAAACAGAAACACACACACACCATGTACTTTTTAATACATGAGTGTGCTTTGAAACGACATCACCTGACTGTCTCTCCTGTATGTGCAGTATATGTGTGTGCGTTACCTGGTTGGCGTAAGCGTGTGTGAGCGCTGTGTGGTTCTTGCCAGGGCTGTAGCTGGGCCTGTACTTGTACATGGTGGGGGTGGGAGGGGCTTTGTTCAGTAGACTGCACTCTGCAGGTAGTTTGAAGAGAGATGGAATTAAAATATCACTGTGGAGACAAAGTTCGTGTTCAGATATGTGGTGAAAGTTACAGCTGTAAGCAGGGAGTTGGAAAGTATTACCCTCTGTGTTCCCTCTGGTGATTCCAGGGTAACGGAGCTCCGGTTTAGGAGGAGGAGGAGGCTCAGCGTCACATGACTGGCTCTCCATCATCTCCAGACTGGACTTGGACTGGAAAAAACAGATGAAGACAGATGAGATCAAGAGATTGAAAGTCGCATTCAGTTGTTTCGCCTGAAATATAGAAACATGATTATATACAGAATATTTTCTGTCTATGTGACAATGAAAGGGGATGTGTGTCTGAATATTTGGGCTTTCTCCATGATTGATATTTAACTTTAAGCCAGAGTGAAATAATTAAAACAAGACAAAGAGTAAAACTGATATTTTCTTTTCATTTAAAGCAAACAACAACAAATATATTTTGTGAACTAGACTTGGCTAAAGGTTATACTAAACATCTTTAAAGAGGACCTATTATGCTCATTCCAGCTCTATTTTTTTATTTTTGGACTCCACTAGAGCAGCTCTGCATGATTCACAGTTCAAAAAACTCCTTATTTATCTCCCCTCTATGTACACAGTTTCTCTTACACGATGAGCCCACTCTGTTCTGATTGGCCAGCTTTACGTATCAGAGTTACGTAATTCTACCATCATTGCCAACCAAACGTTTCCTGCTTTACTGTGCAGGTAGCAGATGTCCATATAAAGAAATCTGTCATGAACTGACGCCAGCTCGGGCTGAAAATAGAAAAATCTGTTGGAAACCGAGCGTTCAGAGCAGTCTGAAGCTGCTGCTTTTTGTTCACAGGGATTACTGCTACATACGTTTACCTTGTTATTTGACACGTTGGCCACTTTTAACATGAACATCCGATATTGTGACATCATATATATGTCTGAAAATAAGGAAAAGCATAATACGTCCCCTTTAAAGTTGCTATCTAGCAAATGACAAGTCAACCAACCAGCTGCAATATTTTGCTCAGTCCCTGTAAAAAAAAAAAAAAAAAAAAAAAAAAAAAAAAAAAGAGGTCAAATTGGAAAAATACTTAAAATTTTTCTCAGTCATCAGTGTTTCAGTAAAAAAATAAGCCCAGAAAAAAAACTAAATCAAACCTCAACCTCAACAATCCAATTCCCTCTCAGATATACCACTGTCTGTGGACTTCATTCCACTGATGATGTGAGTAGCCTCCAACAACCTCCACCAGTACAGTGATTTCTGACTGTTACAACTGTTTGTTAATTAACACAAACAATCACAAAAGGCTATAAGATGCTGTTGGGGCTGACTAATGTATGTACATCTGACTCCTGACATCAGGATACAATAAACAGACAAATCATCCCAGCTCTGTAGTGTGTTTTGGTATCCATTTTTATGAGGCATCACAGGCAGGTTGGGCTGATAGATGTGGTTGTGTTGTGTTTGCTGATGTGACCTTACAGGATTTCTGGCTATTGAATTTCAAACAGCTTTTAAACCACTCCCTGCCATCTGGACCTGCCTATATGCAAACTTACTGAGTGCAGGTTTGAATGAGAAGCACCGCACCCTTACATAACACTTGTTTACTAGCAGGCCAAAGCAATCCTGTTTTTTTTCTTTGAAACCGGTGTTTGAATCAGAATGATAATAACACACCTGTCAGTTTTATGGCACTTCAGAAACGTTTGTCCCCTGTGAGCACACCCATCTTGCTGTTCTTACCCTATGCAGATCTCCCTGTATGCCGTTGTCCAGGATCTTTGCAGCCAGCTGCGCCTCAGTCAGCTGTGGCCGCAGAAAAGGAGGCTGCACACACACACTCTGCACACACTTCTTCCTGCCCAGATACCTGCAGAGAGCACAGACACATGTGTGGTGAAATAATGTGCTAGACTGATGTAAGCAGCACAGATTAGACGATAAGAAATAAAAAAGGATACAAATTCAAGACTAAAAATTAGAAATATAACAGTAAAATGACCACTTATGTGTATTTTATTGAGTGATGTAAATTGAAGGAGGGGAAGATTGTTGGATGTTGCTGATCAGGATAAAGTTTTAAAAAATGCACCTGGGGGCTTGTGAACTGCAGAGGACATGAGAGACATTCTTCCAACAGCCATTGGTGAAAGGGTTAACGCCCCCTCTAAACTTCCCTGTTACCTGTTAAGAATAAAGAAAATGAAAACAGCCACCAACAGTGACAGAGCGAAGGGAAAAAACACGCATCAGAGGTAAAGTTTTAAGACCTTTTTTTCCTGGACGTGTAGGTAAGGCAAGTTTATTGATATAGCACATTTCAAAGTGCTTTACATTAAACATTAAAAGCATTGAGACAAAGCGCAAATTTACTCTACATACAACTCCATTCATGCCTACTTCTTATTTCTAACACTGAAATCTTTAACTAGAGGATTTCAGGAGCTCCACACAAGCTGTTTCTGGTACACACGTACCGAAACACTGAGTGGAGTTTCCTACCTGCTCATTAGTAGTCCTGCCTCTGGCAACAAGGACTATGTGGAAACCAGTGAGGCCAGCAACGGGAATGAAGAACAGGCCTGCGACACACATAACAGCCAGCCTGAGAGCACAGGAGGTCAAGGAATATATTAAAGACATTAGAAGCAACAGAAAGGTGGAGGCCATTCATAGATTTCATTGTGATGTGCGTCATGACCATCGGGACACAAAAAAAAAACTTACTACCGAGAAAATTTTCTTAAGCAAGTTAGGTGAGAGGGGAGAAAGAAGCAGATTGTATTAATGCATGAAAACACATACTGACTTGTTGAAGCTTTTGAGAGCTTCAGTCGTTGCAAACTGAACAGAATCTTCAATCTAAAATGAATCTAACCCTATTCATAGAGACTAGGAGGTTCTTAAAAGGATACGTGACGATGGCGTGCAGGCGGTCGATGTTCTGGCGATGGTAGAGGATGAAGAGCAGGCCGAAGCCAAACACAGCTATGATGTGAGCCGTCAGTGACAGGAGGAAGAGGAAGAAGTAGCGGTAGTTCCTCCTGCCGATGCAGTTGTTCACCCACGGGCAGTGGTGGTCGAAGTCCTACATTATGAGGGTTAGAAGACATTGAGGTCAGAAAACTGGCACAGTCAATGACATTTGCTGATATGAAAAGTGATATTATAACATGAGTAACTTGATTTGATGCTTGATGCAAGTTTAGCTTGATATTTTTGGTCTTTGTAGAAGTGGCCTCAGATAACGTGCAGTAGCATATTTAGTTACTTTATTGATTCCGTTGCTACAGACAATGAGGTGATGAACAATGTGAAAAGCTCTGAGGAGTGTCAGTATTTCCATAGTAATAAATCTGGTAAGGCTTCACTTCACAGTTCATCACATCAGCTTCTATTTTTGGTGACTATATATTGTGTTGTTATATTATCATAGTGTGGGCTTTTTCCAAGTCAAACTGCACTTTTGTAGGGCTGTAGTCTGCTGGTCGACTAGTTGGTCGATATGCTCTCATCCGACTAAATTCTCATTTCGATTAATCTCCGTGTTACTTTCATAAGGAGAAAAGTGCTACATCAACAGCCGTCCAGGATTAATCCATTATTTCCTGTGGCGGGAGGGACAGACTAACAAATTACCTGTGAAAACGAGTCAAACTCTGTGTCGTTGCCTAGGAAACTATTGGTAGCGTAACTCTGTTAAGGAATACGGCATTGCGTAGTATGTTTGCGTAGCGAGTGGGAAAAGAGTGAGCGGCAGAGAAGTGACGGTGGATGCGAGCGGAGCAGAGGAAAAGGTTAGCAGTAATTGTCAGTCTGGCAGTAAATGTACTGTCTCACTTGTCTGATTTGATTTGGATATACAAATCTTCATGTAGGTCTTCTTTAGGCAGACTGTGCATGGTTCAGTAGGAAAATATTTAAGTAAAAACTTGACTGTGACCTTCCTAATTAGAGACAGTGTACATGAATATTTTGTGTAAATGGTGAGTGTGTGTGTGTGTCTGTGTGCACACCTCGACACAGTTGTCACAGACGGAGCAGTGGGAGCACCGTGGCGGCCTGTAGAAGCGACAAGTTGAACACCACTTCATCCTGACCTGGATCCCTCTGATCTCCACCGTCTTGTAGAGGGGAGCACGGAAATCGTCCTCCTTGTCCTCGTCCTCCTCGGCTATGGAGACAAGCCACAGAAAACACACGCAATCAACCCTGAGGTCAACCATAATGAGGGTTTTAGACCTGATATCACATCACAAATCCCTCAACCCAACATCTAACTCGTTTTCTCTCAATAATCGCCCTGAAATTCCTCCTCGGATCAATCATAGATCAAGTGAAAGTGAAATTTGTTAATCAGTCAGTCAATCAATCAGTTGCTGTCAACAATATTTTAATGTGACTGCTGTGAGCTCTAATTTGATTTTAAAATCAAACCAAATTAAACTGAACTGCCTCAACTCTGTCCCCTACTAAGTATCTTTCTGTGTCTATTAAATGGTGAAAATAACACAAAACCAACAGCAACAAAAAAAACTGAAGCTACAATTTAATGGCCTATTTAGTGACATAAAATACATCACGTATAGACATAAAGTGCAGTGTGTACCTCCATCTAACTACCCACCTCTCGGGAAGATGCCGGGGTCCATGAATGTGGCCATACAGAAGTTAGCCAAAACAAACAGGAAGATGACTCCATTGTAGATGGGCACGGCCACTGAGAAACGCTCTGAAAGCCATGGACATCTAAAACATAAACAGAGAGGACAGTGCCTGACAGTTAGAGAAAAAACCAGGACAACCACTTTCATATGATATTTCCTAGTTATCATGAAAATGAGGTCCTCTTCCAGACTGATAATTATTATCACTGTAAATACACTTTGGGAAATATGCTAGTTTGGTGATATTCATCTTCAGACTAATTTCATCCGTTTCATCCAGAGCTTGTAGAGGTCCAGAGAATAGTTCTCCATATGTGGCTAACTGGGAATGATATGCTTTGACTGTAGATGATTTCACAGGTCTTCAATGCTGGTTTAAAATGTGTCTGGAGTTGCTGTCACAGCAACATGTCTGTAGGCTCAAACCTGTGAAAGTGTAGGCTCGCTCAAAGTGAGCTGAATCACTGACCGTGCGGAAAGGAAAAGGCTGACCTTTCTTCTATATTTTTCTTATTACCAACAAATCTCATGAAAAGACAGAAACCAACAATGTATTTGTTTCCCAAACCTTTCCCCATCCTGCCTCAGCCCCAAGTACACTAGTTCCTCCTGAAGACGTAGGTCAATAAAAACATCTCACAAATACATGGCTGCCTAAGATTACTTACAACAGTTTTTACAACAGTGCTCAAACCTGACAACGCCCAAGAAATAGCTCCAGGAAGTCAAGTGTCACATGTTGAATGTCTAAGATGAAGGGTCCAATTTCAACCATGGAAGCACAACAACAAGCATAGCGTGGTAGATCTTGGGCACATGGACAGTGTGGGTGTCTCCTGGCACACCTGCTACATTGGTTCATGTCTGCACAGCAGTGCAAAGTGCAAAAGGGCATGGGTGAAGTTGACTATAGATTAGAGGGTGTGGTGATTCATAAATAAAGCCAGTCACATCACTGCTCTCATAGCTCTCAAACAGTCAGTCATCAGTCAGTCATCAGTTAACAGATACTGTATCACCAATATTCATTTATAAATCAATGCAGGCTGTTTTACTGATGTTCCTAATTTAATCACATTAAAATGTATTTTTTATGCCAATTTAAAACTGGAGTGCGGGTCTTTTGTCTCCCTCTACTGACAGAGTAATTACAAAAACACTGTTGTTCTACTCTGTTGTTACGGTTGCAGCTGTTAAATTATGAATAAATTGTTTTGAGTGTCACACAACTAGTGCAGGAACGTCAAACCCGACACCAGTTTAAAAACTCTGGTATGCTGTGAAATACAAAGAGATGTATCTGTAGGTGATAGACTTAATCAGCATTGTGTGAAGTCAATTAGCAAGGGCTTGAATGTAACAAACCTTCATTTACATGTAAAAGTTCTGCACTGCAGGTTTAAATCATTGGCTGAATATTTCATTAACAGTTAATTAAATTATATTATTAATATAGTTTATTTATATTTTAAGCAAATTACAGCACATTTGCTACAAGTGTTTACTTTGCTCTTGTTGATAAAATCACCAAAGTGTCAGTGGATTGACATCGTGCCAAAAACAGAGGTACGTCTAAGATGTCTCTTCTCAGCGTGAAGTCTAGGACCCAAATTCCACTAAATACCAACAACTTTGTGTTGCGTCTTTGAATGAACCTCCCACCTATTTGCGCCTCTCCTCCCATCTGTGCCCAGTGTGCTAAGCACCAAAATACCACACAGACCAGCAAAGTGAATTTCATGGTCAGGAAAATACCAAAGCAGCATGGCACTGCTTACACTGGATTGTTGTGTCTCCATGACATTATACCCAAAATGTTAAGATGCTGTTGTAAACCACATTTTGTCACATTTGATGGACACTGCTGACTGAGCTGGCAGTATTCCACTGCTTCCAGTCATTGAGCTAAGCTCATCTGTGTCCTGAACTGAGAGAAATTAAAGTGATACTGATCTTTCTCATCAGACTGTGAGTAACGCAGCAAACAGATGTTAAACTGGTCAGTTTGACCAGTATGGGTTTTGGATGGTTGATGATGTTTTTAAGATAGAAGTAGCTTACAATGAGTACTGTTATTTAGCATTATTGTATTTGACTATATGCATTCCAAAATTAATTACCTCAAAGAAATGCATATTATTAATCATTTTTCTAAAAAACAAAATAATAACAATCCAATATTTAAACAACATAACCATACGACTGGTTTATGGTCTCCTCCTGTACTTCCTCATTTTTCCAGATAATCTTTTCCAGCCTGTTCTTGCAGTGTTGTAATCTTTCACTGATGAGAAAATGAGAGGGAATGTGAGAGTGACTGCAGGGACACAAACACTAACACACTCAGGGAGAAAGACAGAGTGAGAGACTGGATGATGGGCTTTTGTCAGGGTGACAGATGTTGGCCTATTTTCTCTCCACTAATCTGAAGCACTGAGCTAACTGCCCACCAAACTGACCACACACACACACACAGCTTAGATTTTCTCACATACTGTTTGCACACACAGATATACACAGACAGGCGGGCGCGCGCACACACACACTAACTCAAACCTGTCATTCTGACTTTTTCACATTAACAATCCGTATACACGTCATTTCTCCCACAGACAGCTTCACACATTCCCACTCTCACTACTATTTTTTTCCCTTCTCACACTCTCACCCTCTGACAAACACACACAAACACACTCCAGAGTGAGGTGTCAGCAAGATTAGTGTTGACAGTCTATAACATCATTGACTTAGCATTCTGTCAAAAACATTCATGGGGCTTAAGGCCACACTGGGGCGAATAAATCTGAAAACGCTGTTTACATGTGAAAACAAACTCAGCTCAGTACTGACTGTTTTTTGTTGTTTTTTTTTACAAAGTTCTGCATCCATACTGAAACTCTCAAACTAGAAAAGTGGCTGAATCTCTTCACAATCCACCATTTGTAGACAAATAACCACACTGTCCTGGCTGTATGTTTCCAGGTATCAAGCTGCTGCATCACAGCAGGTTAAATCTGTTTTTTTTTTAGCTTAAACATGTGCAGAGAGTTGAAACTATGGGTCCTCAAATGATTGGTTCAATGTTGCTTATATGACAGTGCTCATGATTATAAAATCTACCAAAGCAATGAAAACATTTAAGAAATTAAGTCATTTGACAAATTTCCAGCAAACTGAGTTAAGTATTTGGTAATACGTATTTATACAATTTATGAAACTGACTCAAACTTAATTATATTCAAGTTAATTGTTTCAATCCAACTGTGTACAGATGCAACACTTCATACAGATTAGTGTTTATGTGACAAATACCCATCAAAATGTCAGTTTAATTAACATGTTTCCTGGTTCCATTAGTCTGATAACTAGAAAGCAGTACAGATTACATTTCTTTTGATAATGACTTCCCAAACTAAATTTGGCTATTTTTTGGCTGTACTGTACAAATTAAATTTTATTATGTAGCCTATTTTATCATGTATAAATGTACAGTATTTTACTCTTTATTGAGAGATTGATACACCAATAGATTTGGTTCATTTCTCTATCCCTAAAAGACGGCCTTCAGCTTGATAAAACTGATCCAGCTTATTGTGAGCAAGTCTGGTTTGAGCTTAAAGCTGGCTAAATCTTGCTCTTTAGCTCCTAAATGCTCCACTATGTTCACCAGCTAGTTGCTGACTGTGTCTGCTGTTTGATGGTGGGGCAGGTATTGTACAGGTTTATCAGAGCTTAAAACAGTGCCTGCTGCTGCTGGAACAGGAGGGCTGATGACAACGCTGAGAATGGACCAACTAATAAGTTCATAAAACCAAAACAACAAGCTGAAAGACACTAAAAGACTTCCAATACAACTCTGGTCTTCTGCAGAAATGTTCAGATGACTCTGCAGTTGTGGGGTGTGTCAGTGGTGGACAGGAGGCCGAGTACAGGGAACTGGTGGACCGCCTTATGGCATGGTGTGGGAACAGCCATCTCCTTTTAATTATGACCAAGATGAAGGAGATGGTTGTGGATTTTTATAGGACCATGAAAAGTACTGTGCAAAAGTTTCAGGCACCCTAGATGTTTAGCTTCTTATCCATTATGCAATACCATCAGGGAGGTGTTTGATTGGTCCCAAATTTATTCATGACATGACAAGCATACAGCTAGAGTCATAAAGAACTATTTTCACTATTTTCAAGAAGAATGATGAGTCCTGCAACAGATGGTATGGTTTGGACCCCACAGATCCCTGATCTCAACATCATGGAGTCAATCTGGGATTACATGAAGAAGCACCTGAGATGACCTAAATAATAAATCCACAGAAGAACATTCTTTCTCCAGGATGGTTACAACAACCTACCTGCAAGTTACCATTTTTCTGTTTGTGAGATGAAATGGTCCTTTCTGTAGCTGTATGTGTGTGAGACTGATGAGCTGTTCCACTTACGTGAAGCAGAAGAATAGCGTGGTGGAACCAACGAGGAAGAAAGTGGCTGCTGACACAGGGACGTAGCGGGAGGGTCGCAGGGGTCTGCTGGGCGGGACCACGGTGTGGGGGAGGGGTGACGAGGATGGACCCCGCCCTCCGCTCTTACTGCTGCCACCTGGCATCACTTCCTGTGTGTTGATGTGTGTGTGTTGTGTTCAGCAACGGCTATGCTGAGGGATTCGTCATTCAGAGTTAACAGTTTCTTTAGGTGTATTGAGTGGATTTGTAGTTAGGGTTAGAAATGGTGGATTGGCGAAAAAAAAGATACAAAAAAATATGGAGGGATAGTTGACAAGGACTTCCTCTTTCTCGTGGAAAAGAGGGAAACACTCCTTGGCATCAGCACACTGAGATGGGAGGAGGAGCCAACACTTGTTTTCTTAGGTTCTTAGGTCAATCCTGATCAACTGTGTGTGAGAGATTAAAAGAAGCTTACAAGTCACTGCTGTAAAAGCTTTTGTTTTCCAGTCAGCCAGAAAAACAGGTGGGAATGCGGGATAAACAAATAAGCCACAGATTGTTAAGAGGAAAAGGTGTCCGGACAGCTACCTGTTAAGAGTCGCAGGCAAATACACAATACTAGTTCAACTCTGCTCTACCAAACATGTCAATCAATTAAAAATACAAGCCAATAGAAATAGATCATTCTTAAGGGTCCACAAGAATAAAATCAGTCTAAAAAGACTAAATCTGCTTGTTGTATAGAAAGGTAAATAAAGGCTTGGTGAAAATCATAATAGTGCAATTAAAAAAACATGGCTATTATTTAGATATAAAAAAAGTATCTGGACCCTTCTGCTGACACAATAATTTTGTTCCTTAGTGATGTTGAAGTCCTATTTGAAATACATAACTATCAAACCTCAGCACAACTGATGAACCTTGATTGACAGATCAAACTGAAATTTGAGATTAAATTCAATTGTGACAGAATGGTGCTTTCTATGTCTTGTGTCTGGTGTGAGCAGGTTGGTGGACAGGTCAGTAGACTGAACACTTTGATTTGATTGGTAAATAAATGGGACTTTTGTGAGGTACAAGAGTAGGCAGAGGTAGACCTGTTTTGGTAGGAGATGAACAAATAAGACAGAAGAAAAGCAAAAGCGAGACATAAAATGAGAGTGAAAAGAAAGAGAAAGGACAGCTTGAAAGAGAAAATGTCCTGTGTGATAATCTGACTTGGCTTTTGGTTTTCCTTCCTCTGTGACCTTCTTCAGCTTAGAAAAAGTGCAGGTCCAGACCAAAAATGGGACATGGGATTGTTAGTAGCCAAGTCTGTGCTAGTAAAATATATGGAGATTCTGGAGTTTTCAGCACCCGCAGATCAGCAGTCTGCGCAGCTGTAGCAGTGTGAGAAAAAGTCTTGTAAATAAAAAAAAAAGACGACAACCCTTTTGCTCTCTGTCAGAGAGGGAGACAATTTGCTTTCAGTCCAGGACTCGTATTAGAAACAGCAGTCTGTAAGCGGGCCAATGGAGTAGCCTGGTTTTCCTGTGTCGGGGCATCCCTAAACCCCGCCGGTGGCTGATTCAAACCACCTCACCTGCCAGCTGCACCAGGGGTGTGATTGGAAGACAAAAAGCAGGAAGTAATGGTGTGGTACTTTCCAAAACATCTGGGTGAAAATCCAGTAGAACATCCATTAGTATCCATGTAAATGAAAATGCTGAGAGCTAAAATTACACCTAGGAGGTTAAACGTGAATACAGCTGTGTTGATAAGGAGCCCTGGGGATTAAGTGTGAACAGTAAATGGGAGTAATATCAGCCGGCTTCAGCAACACAGAACACACTTAACCTCAGTTTCTCCACTGGTCTCCTTGATCCACTGTGTTTGCGAACAACCGCGCCTGTTAGTTATATAACCGTCAGCCTCCCAGCTACAGGCCGTTTTCTTCTCCAGGGACTTCCAGGGCTTTCCCTCTGCTTCCTTCCCCAGCAGAGAGCACTGAGGCTTGGATAATACCCTCCCACAACAATCCCTTGGAGGATACAGCCTCTCTGGAGCAACGTCCTAAAACATGACCTTAACGCAAATGTGAAAAAATGTTGCTATTATGCATGGAAGATAGAGACTGCATCTTGAGGTTTTCCAGGTTTGAAGTATCCTTCTCCAACCTCGAAAAAAAGTGCTGATCAGTGGCCTCCTCTTTTGTGCTGCAAACTGCTTTTGTGTATATGGAGGAAACACGTAGGAGGTGTCAGGACTGAATATTAATTCCAAAAGATCATCCTTGGTCACAAAAAAAGTGAATCCAGTCTGATGGTTGGTCCGGATGCTGCACCTAGTAATGAGAGGGAGAAAGGGTTTGTTATACCACATACTCCAGTTAACAGTTATAGGTGCTGTATTTTAGATGTTTTTTTCCACTGCCTCTACAACTATAAAGGGACAGTCAATCAACACCATTAGGACAATAAAAAGGCTGACATGTGATGACAATATTTTTTTTTCCTACATCTTACACTGTTCAACATTGAGCTGCTGCTGCACAACTGCTTACTTATCTACAGTACAGTAAGAGTGCATGTTCACTTTCATTAACACAATACAAAGTGAGACTTGCATCTTAACCAAACCCCGACAATCACCGGTATCTGATAACAATTCTATGGGAAACACCACTTCCTGAGACAACTCTTGTTAACGGTGTCTGCTTACAACCAAAAGATTGGAAGAAAAATGTTTTAGGGCGTTTCCATCATAGAAACTTTCACAGGGGACCAAGAAACTTTTCAGGAACTTAGGAACTAGGGATGAAATTTAGTTCCTGTAGGAAAGTTCCAGTTGTAAAAACAGGTCCCTGCTCCAAGGGTAGAACCAAGCGGCAACCTCTGGGGCTGAAAAATGAAGCAAATGCGGAAGTGCCAAAAACTGCAGTTCCTCGAATGGCCACTTGAGGCTGGCTCCAAAAGTGAGTCAATCCCCATAGAACCCCATGTTAAAATGCCCAACTTTACAGCAGAAATAAACATGTTCACAGCCTGGTACAAAAAACGTTTTTGGTCACTATAGCTAATTTCCCCTTTGATGACAAATGTACGGGGGTTGAATTTTTTTATAACTCACCTGATTAAATTTTATTAAGCTGTAAAGTTGTGCATAATGAAGGACATGGCTGCTTTGAGTGACAGGTCCGCCAGCCGCTAGGTGGCTTATTTCAGCCATTTGGCCCGCCTCTTTGCCCATTTTGGATTGGCCAGGAGTTAGGCAGAGTCACGCACTGCCAAGATGGCAACGGCCGGAGCAGCAAAACTGCTCTTCAGAAACCAATGGGTGATGTCACAGTGGCTGCATCCATATTTTTATACAGTCTATGGGTAGAACTCTCCAATGGTTCAAGAACTATCAGGGTGGACTTTACATGGCTGAATATGGAGGGTTTTAAGGGCTAAAACTAAATGAATAGATACATAAATAATTATATAATAAAATGCTTAAACGCACAATATGTAATTTTAGCCGTTGGGGTCTCTCAATCAAAACAATAGCAAAAGATGGAGTGTGATGATGGTGTGAAGTAGCGTGGGATCATGGGAATTGTTGTCTTCATTGTTAAACAACCGGCTTCTCCGGGATATGATTACTCCAGTGTTCATCGTTCAGGGTGTTTTTACCGGGAGCCGAATTATCCACAGAGGTCTCCTCCTCTCCAAAACAAATGGACCCGGAGATTACAGGTAAAAACACTGAATAAAGCTGTTTCCCCTAAAAAAAAAAAAAAAAAATCAGTGTTTCTCCAACGTTGTTCGTCGATGTTGTTAATGTAAGTACACAACTCAACAAAATATATAACATAGGTCTAGTTGTTTTTAGACATTTTAATGCGGAATAATTACATATTATGGCTTTAAATAAATGAATAAATAATTATATAATATAATGCTTAATAAATATAATTGTATGATAAAATGCTTAAATAAATGAATAAATAATCACATTGAATGCTTAGTTGTCACCATAAATTAATAAATCACAAATTAAATGAGACATTAAATATATAAATTTTAAATTTATTTGTGTACTTATTTATTTAGTTATACACACACATTTGTATATTCATTTATTTATTTACATATTTGTCCATTTATCCACATATTTCCACTTATTTACATATACTTTTATTTATCCATAGTGTAATTTGCTGCAGCCAAATAAATAAATCTGTCAACTTCATCCAAAAGTCAGGGGACAAACTATAACTGGTGGTTGAACTTGAATCTACTGCTTTTGCCTTATCCAGGATGGCAGCACCCAGTGTGGATCTTAATGAAATCTTGTGTGCTACAATGGTAGATATGTTGGCTGTAGCTGAACAGATGGAGGCAAATGTCAATTCCTATGCTTGAGATCAGACTGATGGCTTGACTGAATGAATTGGAATGATATCGGCCCTGACTGACATAGAAATTAATGAAGCTGTATTAACGATCCTCACAGAGATATTACAGCAACTGAGGCTGCAGGGTGATATGATGGAGGGCTGCAACAATGCTAGTCGACCTGGACGGTGTTATTATGGCTCCCGCTGCTTTTCTTGGCAAGACACGCCCTGCGTACCATTCAAGCGCTAGGATTGGCCAGGCGTCCATGCTTGCATCGGTAGCCTGCTGTTTCCTAACTGTATGTTCAGTGGGTGTCTGATGTTGAGTAATGGGAAATGCTAATTCCAAAGGACTATGAGTGAACAGTTTGAGTCAAGCATAGAGGCTGTGTTGTGCGTAGCCTGAAAAATAGCGATACGGGGCACTGAATTTGATGAATTTACTGTTTATCAGACCACAAATGAGACAAGAATTACAACACACCTACTCTCTCTCTCTCACTCGCTCGCTCAATCTCTTTTCTCGTGACTGCTGCTGCATCTAGGAGCTGTACCCGCCACATGCCAGCCACAGCGCACCGCAGGACGGATAGAGATGTTGCCAAGGTCCACTGTTTGAAATGCAGTTTTGGGAAGTTTTGGAGGTTTGCACCTTCCACCAGCACTAGCAACTCTCGCCTCAGCTCCCAGCACCAACATCACACTGGGCTGGCCTTTAGATTCTTTTTTATTTTTGGACGGTGCAAACTTCCAAATCGTCCGGAAACTGCATTTCAACAGCGGTCCTCATCAACATGTCTATCCGTACTGCGGTGTGTTGTGGCCGGCGTGCGGCACAACAGCTCCTCAGTGCAGTAGCAGCAGTCCCAGGAAAAGAGATCTGAAGGAAGAAAGAAAAATTCAGTGCCCCATATCGCTATTTTACAAGCTATCCATAATAAAGCCTCTATATTTGATTCAAACTGTTAACTCATAGTCCTTCATAATTAACATTTCCCATTACTCAGCACCAGACACCCACTGAACATACAGTTAGGAAATAGCAGGCTAGCGACACAAGCATGGACGTCTGACCAATCCTAGAGCTTGAATGCTATAGAGGGTGTGTCATGCCAAGAAAAACAGTGGGAGCCATAATAACGCCCATCTGCTGGATTGTAATAGCTTAACAGTGTGAAAACTCAAACCTCGATCAAAGAGAGCTCAATTGACTGGTTGAGCCTGCTGGGTCTGTAGCACTGTTCATTCACCAATCAGAGGCTTTAACCAAACGCCTGACTTTTGATGGATAAAGTTGACACATTTATTGATTTTTCTGTAGTAAGTTACACTATGGATGAATAAAAGTATATGTAAAGAAATAAATAAAAGTATAAATAGATGAATAAATGTGAATTAATGAATAAGTAAATAAATAAATTGATACACAAATGTGTAAATATATCTAAATGAATTAATAAATAAAGAAATACGCAAATAAATTTAACATTTATATATTTAATGTCTCATTTCATTTGTGGCTTATTTATGGTGACAATTAAGCATTAAATTGCATAATTATTTATTTACTCATTTATTTAAGCATTTAATTATATAATTATTTATGTATTTGTATATTTGGTTTTGAACCTTTTAAACCCTCCATAGCTGAATGTTGCTGATTGGTGAACACAAACGCCGAGGCAATAACAACTTGTGTACCACTTCATTCACTAAAAAGGAAGTCCTGCTATCAATGTTAGGACGAGGGACGATAGAACAAAATGAATGAATGAGAGAAACAAAACTTTATTTGCTGAGTGTTTCACGGTAGTCATGTTCTAAAGTAGAAACGAACAGCCATCAAACACTCACTCAGCAGACCGTCTACTATGGAGAGGAGTTCCAGTCTCCTTTTCCACCTCTTTATGTCTCCTTTTCATTCATTCATTACATCCAATCAAACATCAGAGCCACACAACAGTTAATACAAAGACTATGACTCTATGTTGTTGTTGTTTCCTTAACTGAAAATTGCTTTTAGTTCCTTGTTTCATAGTTCCTGGAAGTAGTCAAATCACGCTGCTGAGTCTTTCATAAGGAATACATTTGTTTGCCGTTCTTACTGGCGGTAGAGTACTTACTGCTGTACAGTCGGCCAATGCTGAACCAGGAAGATGGTCTATAAAGTTTGACAAATGTGTACAACAGACAGTTTAGGTAATGATATGTAGGCTTAATAGTAATAATTTTACTGTTTGCTATTATTTTCTCTTCCAGATATAAATATATATAATTGATGAGTCTTGCCCTCTTCTGTTTGCAGTGAATGCTTTGGACACCCAACCTGTTTGGTGTCCGTTTGGTTTGGTTTGTTTAGGCTGGTGTGAAAGCTGCCACAACAGCCCTGGTGTTAACCAAACAACAGACTTGTCCATGTAGCAATCATGGATGTATTAAGAAGAACTGGATACCACGTCCTACGAAAGTTACTCACTGGGCACATACACTGAGAAAGCCTCTGTGGGCTTCCACATTTTTGAACCCATAGCAGCATGTTCAGTAGTCCTTCTCCAGCCCAGCAAGTTGAGAGCATGCAGGTCTGAAAAGTGCTGGAACGCTGGAAGAGTCATTTCAGGGGGGGTTTGTGACGCTTAGAAAATGTTATTCACCATTTTACAGTCAATGTAGGATGACAGCAATGGCAAAAGGGTAAAAGTATTATTTATTTCCTTGATCTGGACCACAAGAACAGAACTACGGCTGTGAAAGCACTATGAAGTTGCTTGTCAGTATCCTATCGGTCCTCTTTCTGAATTGCTTATTTTACACCATATTTGCATGAAGCAGTAATGTCAGCATTCTATCAGAGGCGGAGAAGATGTTCACACTGACCAACAGATTGACAGCATCCTGCTATACACCACAAGAGCCACAGACTCTCAACAACAACCCACATTAGCTTCCCTGCTAAAGTTTCCTTCTTATCCAACTTAAAAACATGATCACACATCTTGTCCTGCACCTTAGCTTGTTGAACGAGCCACCAAACAAACATTCACGGGGGAATAAGCGCACTGCTAACATCAGTTTGCTGCTAAATAGCTAATTAAACAGCATGTAAACGTACCTGCAAATGTCACTTTAGTCCAGTTAGATGCTGGTGTGGTTCTTACTCTTCAAAACTACTGCTAACAACACCCTGTCTGTCCATGATATGTACTGTAGCTACAATGCGAGTTTGTTTACTTTGTACTTCGTCACCTACTTTGCCTTCCGTTGCCCTGCTGGGACTGAGCCTGCCAGCTACTGTCCATCCACTCGCCTCTCCAGCTGAGAGGAAATGGAGCATTTTATTAACAATAAATCTAAAAAAAAAAACAAATTGACATTGTTTTTGACTGCAAAAGGGGATGACTAAATGTGATTTCAGTTGGACTTTAATGCATTACGGTTTTTCTGTGTCTTGTTACTTGTGCAATAAATAAACAAAGAAGAAATAGCTCAGCAGCATCTTTATCAGAGAGAGTTTGCAGAGAAAAGGACAAGCAGAGACACAGTGGTTCAGTTTATGGACTCAAGTCTTCAACCCTTCAATCAATAAGCAGATGAGTGCACCTGTTCAGGCCAGGCATGATGGATGGACCTGTCGTCCTACACTTTATCTATTAGTGCTGCCCCATTCATCAGCATTAATTGCTCTCCCCTTTCTCTTTCTCTCTGTCTCAACTTGTATTGATGTTCTCAGTAATGTTAACCTTTTCAAACACTACAAAGTCAGGGAGAAGAAATAAAGTCTCCTCTGACAGCAGCTCAGGTTAGGTTAAATAACCTAACTCCATAATTCTGGATCCTGTCCGAATAACAAGAGGCAAGTCGTAATACAACAACTCGAATCCCACTCCCGCATCATTCTACACATCAAATCAATTATATAAAGGCAATCTACCCTACAACTGTTTCACATAACAATCCATTTACTGAGCTTGCGGTGTCTGGCTCTCTGAATTGCATTTCATTTTTCAGCTTTGTGCAAACATGTTTCTAATTGGGATAATGTAAATAGTATCCTATCCATTATGTTAGCAAAGAAACATTAATTCTGCCACTACATTCCCCAGAACATGCACAGGGGTGATGAAATTCAATAACAGAATTGCATTGTATCAGTAATTATTGTTATCATTTTGTCACTCAGCACTGCTCTTAAACACATCTTTTTAAACTTGATGTGGTTTACTAATTTTAATGTAGGTCTATTTTAAGCTAAGTGGACACTTGTATCTGTATTATGTATGTATTACACAAATGCTGACAAAAAAATCTTGATCATAACATATGGAAGAGGAAGTGTCTGCAGTCATGTTTTACCCTCATGGCCTTCCAAGTAGTGGCCATTTCAAAGCAAACATTACTGAAAATAAGAATTTCAAAGAAAATCTACAATTTAAATGGTTTTAACAAACACAAGCCCAATGTTCAGGTGTGGAGGTGATTTGTAAAACTTGATAACACACACACACACACACACACACACACACACACCATGTCATGCAAGCTCCCAGGAATACAAGATATCACTTCTTGTTTATTACCCAATATTTGCCTAAGCTTGCCAAACTGCCACAGAGGATGATGTTCTGACATGTCAAGGACAACATTAAGGTTTGTAACTGTCATACAGACATGGTACTGCCAAGCAGTATAACACAAATTAAGTTCTCTCATATATATATATATATATATATATATATATATATATATATATAGCCTACATATGTGTGTGTATGTGTCCTTAGTCCATCATGCAGAATTTCTACCCTCAAATGCTGTAAATGCTAGAAAATAGCCAGACACAATGGCACATCCTTACCTGTAAAGGAGCCGACAGCATTGCCTTCACCTACAAACATAAATACTGGGTGTGTAACGTTATGGCCCGCTGCAGTCACAGCAGCGCTGTAACAGCGGCAGATGGAGCCTCGGTATATGCACCAAAACCGGCAAAACGATGGCTTTTCCCCATATATGCAAACTACCTAATTTCCTGACCACGAGTCTGCAATTTTGGCTTGCAATTTCAATCTAATTTTGCTTCGTGGAAAAAATAACTGGTTTGAACTGAACAGCTAACTGACGTCTCAAATGCAGGCAGAGGATGCTTGATACATACAGCTGAGCCAGGTGACATGCAAACCCTAATTGATTCAGCCAAGCGGCCCCGCAGCGCTTGGTTTGACAGCTCAGCGGACACGATTCAGCCCAGCGAAAATGTGCTATTCTCTTTCAAGCCGGATAAAACGTCACGCCAAACTTATATTGAAAATCTCACAATTTAGTGGGGCGGTTGTGATATTCAAATGTATATGTTTAACACATTATATAAACCCCTTTCGATCGTTGTAGGATCCACTCCTTAAATCGGCGTGCACATATAATAATACAGTGCCCCCTGGGCTTGATTATCGATAAACACAACAGCAGTTTCCAGCCAAATTTAGGTAATAATATTTGACATAACGATCTTCAGCCCACATTAGACAGTGGGTGGGTAATACTGAGGCTGGGGTGGGGACGCATAATGTTAGCTAGTGAGGACGAGGATAACGTTACGGACCTGCGTTATGTTAACGTTTGCTATCTTACATTACAATGCTGACTAAAGGTAGTCCATTTAATGATGATGAAATTAAAGTAGGGTGAAGATGAAAAAAAAACAATACTGAGTCACAGCATTGACACGATATAGGCAATTCTTGCTATAACAAGCTTATTCGCTGCTATTGTGCACCAACAGGAAAAAAGAAAATGTGTGACACATAAACATTTACACCAAAACGAAGACGATTCATGGTTTAGACGACAATTAGTGTGAGTGAGCTCAGTATACTGTATGAGCTTTTTTTTCAATGTAACATTAACATTAGCTAACTTAGCCTTAAAAGCTACTCAGCTCTCCAGTGGTTAACGTTAGCCCTGGCTAACAGCAGGCTAACTGCTCACCTGTGAAGGGTTTTATTACAAAGGCTCTGGCTCCAAACACGGTGAATGGGATGTGCCAGTCTTTGTCCTGTTGTTTCCTCTTGAGATTACAATCAGCAGAGACAACTCGTTGCATACATAATTATCCGTACGAGTCATTCAGCGGTGCCAGGTTATGCTTTGGTGGCTAGCTATCCCAGCTCCAAGCTCATTTCCAGATAAATGTGAGCTAACAGGCAGCTAGCTGTACTCACTGTTAGCTCCGGGTGGAAGCTGCTTGGTTTTGTAACTTCTTTAAAATACCGACGATCTGTCTGCAGGTCGCTCCGCCAACATGGAAGGTTACACAGAAGAAAACCCTGTGAGGAAAATTCCGAAATAATGATGTGTTCTTCTCATATATCCATAACATTAGTGGCCAAGAGACTCCCAGAGGCCGATACATTTGTCAGTACAGTACTACAAAACTCTGATGCCAGGGTCCAACAGCAGACTTGTCGTAATAAAAATAGCGCTGATTGGATGACAAGGGTGTCAATCAAGCTACTAGCGTTTTCTATTGCCTCCCGAGCAATGACCCCTCGTCCCTCACAGTAAACGTCATCATTGCACTAAATCGTGAACATTTATTCCCCAGCACAGCAAAACACAGTCCGTGGCTTGTTGACTGAGTTGCAATGGATAATAAAGCCTTGGTAATATTTTTATTGTCTCTAAGCATGGTTGGCACGTAAGCTGTCTCTGACATGAGGTTTTAATCCTCTCATGTGACACACTGACACAGTAACGTATGTTTTGTGTGTGTGTGTGTGTGTGTGTGTGTGTGTGTGTGTGTGTGTGTGTGTGTGTGCAGGGCGTGTGCATGTTCATTGACATTATGTGGCCACTGATGTTACAGACACTTACAGTACGCATGCACTTGTACACACACACACACACACACACACACACACACACACACACACACACACACACACACACACACACGGGCTACACAAAAGAGAGATTAAAATGACAGCAGGGGCTATGAGGATAAGCCCACACAGCCAAGCTCCTCATCAACACACACACACACACACACACACACACACACACACACACACCAAAATAATAACGAATCTGAAATCCTGCCACCAGGAGATCATACATGGAATTGGATCATGGTTCACTGTGTGTGTGTGTGTGTGTGTGTGTGTGTGTGTGTGTGTTCCAGTTGGCATGTGAGTCCATAAATCCCTTAAACCAAAGGGGCAATCATGGCATTGAAAAAAACAATGGATAATTTTGTGATGACCCATTTCCCATAGGGGGTCGAACAAAGAAAAATGTTTTTCAATATGTGTCCCTCCATATGGCTGTATACTGCTGTGCGTAAATGAAGCTTTAGGTGTAATCACACCTATAGATAGTTGTCTTTGTCTGAACCATGCATGGAAAACATGTATCAAAGAGGTCTAAGAGTTCATGAGGAAACACTTATGTGTGGGCATTAGTGGAGTCATAGGTTACATTATATTCATTTGGCAGATGCTTTCATCCAAAGCTCCTTACAACTGGGAGAAATTTGGGGTGTTGCTCAATGCATGATGGGCAGGAGGACCTGAGGATCAAACCAACCCTACAATTAATGTCCGCCTTACAACCATTCTCCATCACCTGAGCTTCAGTTGCCTCAGATACCAAAAAAAGACAATTAGAAGATTGCGCTCCTGTTTTAACAACTAATTAGCTGCATCATAGCTCCAACACTGGATTACCAACAGGGCAAAGCAGGCAGTGGCCTAGGGACCTCACATCCCGGACTCAAGGCTCCACGTTTACCTTGTTGTAAATAATCTGTGGTAATTTAATGAAATTGTTTTGGTATACTGTATGTACCACTGCAGCACAATCTAAACCAAAACCATATGCCTGTGTTATCATGGCTTATCATTTTCTTAACCTTGAAGGGGCTACAATTTAAAATGTAAGTTTAAAGTTTTGCATTTTTTGTTTCGATTCAGTGTAAAGCAATGTTAAGTGGCTATTAATCTTTGCAGTTGGACTTTCTATTGCAATTTTATGAGTGATGTGAATTTCACTCCATTTTGCTTCCATCTCCCTAAAAAAATAAATGCTGATTTCACATTGACTAAATTTCTATGAGATTAAGGCTAAATTTATATTGATTAAGTCTCTCTGCAGCCCACGACTCATTTTCATTTTCCTGCAGCTTTTGGTTTTGTTTTTATGATTTGAGAAGAATGTGTCACTGTTAGACTGGAACTTTGACTCAAGTGACATCATTCCAGGAATGGGTCCAATTTCATTCAACTTATCACAGATTCATATAATCATATTTGTCATATATTCTTATAGGTCTTATAGGTCATATATTCTTTCAAGTTCATGTCAGAATGTTGCTTCGCATTATGATGAATTGTTCCCAAATACAAGGAAGCTATTCATAAAATTCATATTTCTTTCAGAATAATTTGAAATATGAGAACAGGAACTGACACATAATTTAACACTTTCATTGATTTTTACATTTCTCCACAACAAATCAAAGCAACATAGCAAATCAAGTCACTAAATGTAACACAAAATAAATCTTCATCTTTTGAGAAAAGTTATTTACAGTGAACAATTCTTTACATAATTAAATTTTTAAAGATGATAAATATTTTATTTGTGGTATTTGACTTTATTTGTCAATCTTTTGCTCCCTCGTCATCACTAAAATGAGTGACAATGAATGCTGTGACAATTGATTCTGCTGTGACCAGCAGGCCGTAGCTACCACTGATAAACAATGCAATAATAACATAAATTGGGTGGACAAAATAAAAGGAACCCTTGTGCAATGTGATGCGATCCAATACAATGGACATGCAATAAATACTGTCTTTCTGAAGCATGTGTCAGAATGATTCATGTGGCTAGTGCTACTGTATCGGATTGCATCACTTACTTAGATGAGCAGGTACATGTAACAAAAAACATGTTCAAATAAGGTCTTTCCCTTATTTGTGCACATGCTGCCTTTGTATCAAGACACTTGAACATCAGCAGATTGCACTTTATGGGGGTCCCTCCCAAAGCATGCAGATTATGTCACACACACAAACACATTGCAGCTATTTTACACATCATTTTGTAATCACTGAATAAATCTCATGGATCTTATGAACTATTGTCACATTTTTCTATTAACACTGTACAAGGTCTCTGTTCACAAACAGATTTTACTAGAAGCCATGTTGTGCTCTCAGCCTGCAGGCATTCACAACAAAACAGTTTCAAATCTTTACTCCTCATGGCTCACTTGTCTTTGATAAATTCAAGTACTTCTTGAATTGCCTTTACTGTATTTTATACATTTTCCTAAGTGACTAGATTTTATTCATGATAATTAATTTTCGCTTTTGCTCCAAACAAGTCTGTGCCTGCACAGAATCTCAGAAAACCTTTAGGAGAGGTGAGGAGGAGTAATTGTAGTTGCAGTCATCTGTTGGACTGGAAAATGACATTCTAATGAATCAAAATGAAATTACTTATGGAACCTGCACCCAAATTCTTATCAGCTGGTTACGTTATGTCCATAAGAGTGGGAAAGATCTGTTCTTTAAGTTGCAGGTGGAAGTACCTGTGACATCAACTCCCCCCCCCCCACCCCCCCTCTTTTTTGTCCTCCTAGGAAACACTGGTCTGAACACAGATGTGATTGGCTAGAAATATCTCTATATTGTGATGTCATATTAAGCCATTTCAAGATCAAGTGCAGTAAAGAACCACCAGCAACAAGATGCTAACATTATTACCACACTGACAGAAAAAAGCAGGATGCACAGCGGCAAGCCTAAAAAAGATAAATTAATGTTAAGCTCAGGAGAAAAACCTTTAAAACCTTTAAATTACTTTTAAATAAAGTCAGCTGATTGAGTCACATTTATGGTACAGAATCAAATCCAAATACCACAGAGAGAAAGTTGTTTGCTACATGACTATCAATGTAACAAACTGCTATAGAAGTGTTGTTATGGCACCATAGGTATGTAGACAGTTTCAAATAATTAAGAAAGATTGCATAATGCACCACCCTCAATAAGCATTTTGCTTAATTTTCATCCTTCCTTCATTTGCTTTAAGTACCAAAATTGTCAATTTTATACTTAAACACTGCCAGCACTGTGGATAGTGGCATTTGTGGGTTTGGTAGTGTCAGTGATTCTCCCTAAAACCACAACTTGTTGTCTTTACATTTATGTTTGTATACAGCTTAAACAAACTCACTTTAGAGGTGCTGATAGGTGGATTTTTAGCTACGCTAAAATAAGCTAAAGGCCTCCCAGCTCTACCTTCAAACTAGCACGCAGACATGAGAGTGGTATCAATCCTCTTATTGAAATCTTGGCAAGAAGCAAATTAGCAAATTTCCCAAAATGTCTAACTATTCCTTTAATACACACAGGGGGATTGTTTGTGATTATCCTAACGCATTGCTTGTTGCTTTCATGCTAGTAGCTGCATTCAGCTTGTAGTTGCTAACTTTTACTTATTTACTAGCCAGTATGCCATGTTGCTATGTCAAATATGGAAGCATTAGTATAACAACACAACTTAAATATTACTAAAATTTATCAAACATTGTCATTATTGTCTAATTTTTTTATGATCAAAAATTACATTTCTGTAACTAACAGTAATTAATCTCAAACTGTTAAAAACATATTTAAATTATCTCGCAATGTAAAGATAACAAATAGTACCCATAACTGTAAGCATTACAAGCTTGCAGTTTTGTTGTCCCCTGTGATGGATTACTTAAAGGAACCACATTCAGTAATCTAAAAAGCTATATTACACTTTGAAAAATGGCTGGAAATACTCCAAGTACAGCTACTGTATATGGTTAATAGTAAACAAGATAAAACATGCAGAAACATACATTCATGTTTACGAAATACTTTTACATACATTCCTATTACTTTTTATATACTTATACATTCACTGTATAGTTATTCCCAATACTCAATAGTGTCTACTAGACTTGCACTATCCATGTACAGAGTATTACCAGGCATTGTCATTGATTATATTTACAGTATGGTCCTAGTTTTTAATTTTAGTTCAGATTTTATCTGTTTTATCATTCTATTTTCTTATTTACCTGTTCTGTTGCGTCCTTGTGTTGTTTTTGTTTTGTGATTCATGTGTGACTTGGCTGCTGTAATTCTGTAGTTTTCCATTGGGATTAATAAAGTATCTATCTATCTTAACACTGGTATGGTCCATGATTTTTTATGTTTGTTTTTCACTTATTGCTAGGGTTCAAGTGTTAGGCAACAGAGCCTTTCCCAGCATGCAGTTCACTGGTCCATCACATGTACACATATTCTCACTTATAGGGAGTAGGGAGTTAGGGGAGAAGGCAAGCCCCATAAACAGGGGAACAATATTTGAAGTCCACACAAGAAGAAGCATGGCTGGCTTTCCTTCTGTGAAGTGACAGCGCTATCCACTGATGCAGTGAGCCACCCTTACATGTTGTTTTTAAATGATCACATGATGAAATCTAGTGAAAAATCAAATAGTATTTTCCAAATGAGAAGCCTGACATTACAGTTACAGATGTAACTTCCTATTCCATTGCAAACCCTGCTAACACATGGCACTATTACTGGCTATAAGCTTTTTGTTTTATTTGTTTATGCCATTTCTGATACCCCAACTTTAATGACACTGATTAAAGAAAACTTGTTCAATATATATGTTTTGTTTTGCTTTGTTTTTGCAACAGGTCATAGTTTCCTAACCAAAGTGAGGTTGCATCTTCAGAGTATTCATAAACGATGGAACGACCATTAAAAAATAAGTCATATGAATTGGTCATTTCACTCCCATCAGTCATCTAAGCAGTATGTCCATTTGGTGTGTATCCATTAGCTGCATGGCCATTGGCGTGGCTCTCAGCAGTTCCGTTGTTTGATTGGGTTAGAGGTGCATTCTCTTTAGCTGTTTGGCTGGCAGCCAACCTGTCACGCTCTGCGTTTGCCCGGATCAGGTTTCTACGGTGATGGAACAGATAGCCTGGCAACAGGAAGCCAGCCAGGGAGAAGATGAGAAGGCTCAAATTGATCTGTTGTAAGGAGAGACATGTCAGTGCATGCTACAACCTGTATGAGACCTGTTGCATGTATTTGCACACTCTTGTCTTCTCTTTGATTGTGTGTGTATGTGTGTGTGTGCTCCCTACCCAGTAAGGATCTCCCTTGAGGGGTCCCAACATCACCATAAACAGTGGCTGTTGGAGCAAGGCGAATGCAGCGCTGATCATTGACTGCATGCCTGTCAGGGTCCCAAAGTGGTTGGCTGGATAACTAGAGCAGGATAGGAGAAATTATTAACAATAATCAGAAATAAGACCGTTGTCTTTATCCACATCTGTCATTCACAGTAAAAATATAGAAACTTAGTACAACAGGATGAACATGTACGAATTCTACAGTTTTGTCACCATCGAAACAAAAATAGAATAAAATATGAATATACTGTACATGTCAGTATAGAGTAGATGAGAAGTTTATTTTTTACAACTGGGTCTACTAAAATTACAAAAAGTTAGTGAACTAGGTAACTTTATCTGATCTGTTAGCTAAACAGATAAGCTATAACCAGCAAAATTGTTTTAATGTTAGCTGTGTGTGTGTGTGTGTGTGTGTGTGTGTGTGTGAGAGAGAGAGAGAGAGAGAGAGAGAGAGAGAGAGAGAGAGAAAGAAATATATCTTGCATATTGCGATATTAATGTATCAGAATAGGTGTGTTTCTCTCTTGTGTTTCTGATTGTAACTGCCTGCCAATATAGGCCATAATACTGAATTTTATTTAGGATTTCTACATAAAATATATTGCTTAATGTAGTATATTAACCGTTCAGAATACCAAAAACAGTCCTTAACATTCAGTTCAGGCAAAATTGAAAAAATAAAATCATTGTCTGCAATATAAATGCACAATAATGAGATTATATTTATGATTGAAAGCATGATATGAGCTATAATAATCAAATTCTACCAGAATCTTTGTTTTTTTGGTTCATTCCAGACAGGCCCAGTTGTTTTACACTCATTACTTTTAATAAAAAACAGTATTGATGTATTGGTAGAAGGATTATAAAATCAACATAAGGCTCTTTCACCATAGGATCCAATTACAGCACGTTTAAAACTGGACCCAGAATGGCATGTCATCATGACATGTCACATCTAGTGTTTTATATCTATATGTGATTTACTTGCCCATTAAAAATTTAAACATCCATTAATTTATTTTGTTGGCCGCTGGGGGGGGGCAGCGCATTGAGCTGTAAACATAACAATCATGTAAAACAGCTGCCTGCTGCTGCTGGAAACGTGGTTGATGAAGCTTTGAGACTGAGCCAAAACAGTTACAATGCAGGCCGTAAAACCAAAACAATGAGCTAAAAAAGGCAAAAAAAAGATCCACAGAGCTGAGGGAACACAGGGCTGTGTGTTTGTCACTAAAAGCATCACCTTTCAGATCGCATGTAGTCTTTTGATCCATTGTCAATATAGAGATATTGATTTGCGGAGCTGTAAAGCTGTCAGTGGTGGTACTCACACAGCAGCATAGAGACCTCCACAACAGGAGTGGATGAATCCTCTGACCATGGTATGCAGAACAAATGAAACCACCTGATAGATAAGTGAGGACAAACAGACAGAGGACAGATATAGAAATGTTTAATCGAAAGTGTTGCTGTGTGTTTCTTTATCTCTGTGTATTCTTCATATTGTATTAGCATGTATTGAATCTTGTCGCTTGTGTAGATATCCCTGTACAGCATTTTTCTAACCTGTATGGGCATGTTGTCAATCAAGGAAATTACTCCAAAAGTGACCAATAGGAGGTTGGTGAAGGTGAAAGCTCTCAGGGCATTGGTCAGTTTCTGGACCTTTCTGTCTCTCTTTGGGGGATCTGATTGGCTGAAGGGAACAAATACCAAATGTCAAAAGAAACGTACAGCTAAAGAAGAGATATGGATGTTACAAAGTCCAAGATACAGGAGTATGACACTGCTATTACCAAGAGGACTGGATTTTGTCCCTCATCTTTTACAGTACAGTCGAGGAAAGGAACCCTCACATATATATTAAACATCTGGTTTGGTCTGCTGTACAACAATGTATAAATTTAGCAGTGCAATGCCTAATCCTAAATCCAAACCCTCTTCATACCTCTTTTCTATGTGTGTGGTCGCTTTTTCCTCTTCACACTCCTTCATCCTCCAGTCCATGATGTAGCCAATCATAGGACAGGTCAGCAGACACAGCAGCTGCAGTGTACCGAAGATGGATGAGTAGAAGCCAACTGGGGAAGACATGCAGAGATAAGAGAGTGAAGTCAACAGTCATGCATGGAGGGAAGTAAATAGGAGACATACATCCTCTACATACATCTACATACATCCAACCTGTTAATGTTTCATCACCCAATATGGTGTTTCAAAGCCCTCTCCATGCTGCTGAATAAAATTCTGATGGAGATATATTGGATTGTGCTGGAAACACATTGGGTCTAAAAATACTGACGTCAGCCAAAAAAAATGTTTATGCGTTTAACTGTAGATAGTAAACTCCCTCCAGATCCCCAAATTACATTACATTATAACCTCAGTGTCCTCAATCATAGCTATGGTGCTGCTTATTGTCCCACTGATGAATAATATATCATAACAAAAAAAGATGATTTATCATTGGGTAACACTCCAAATCTGACTCATACAGGTAAGCTAAAATCACTTTATTGTAATTTTCAATACAATTACTGCCTTTTTTATACTTATTATAAATCTGTTTTAATAATAATTTCTCATTTCCAGCCATCATCAGTCAAAACACTTTAGTAACTCCAGCTCAGTGCATGGCAGTCATATGTTAACATGAGGACTCTCACCTTGTTCCTCCACCTCGTTCTGCAGCTCTTCTGATGCTGAAAGAGGCAACATCTGCAGGTCAGTGATCACCACAGATGGATTACCACTCTTATATGAAATGTTTGTTGTATGTAGTACAAAACATTAGTGGCAACATCAACACCCATCAGTCATTTTTGACCCAGATTTTGTCAGTATAAAATAATTCTAACTGCTTCAGATTTACTTTTTTATGTGGATGATTAAAAGCGTGGATGTCTGGTTGTATGTAGGTTCTACTGTTCTTACGGTTTGGGTCACCATGGGTGACCAGGAACTCCAGCATTTTGTTCATGGCACCCATGAAGAAGATAAGCCTTAGCTGTGTCATCGCCATGGTTATGACACTCCACAGGAATATGGGAGAGCACACAGAGCGAGAGAGTGGCACCGAGCCTGAAGGAGAAGAGAGAGAGAGAGAGAGAGAGAGAGAGAGATGGTGTGTGTGAAAGTAGTCTTTAGTTCAGCTGGTGGTGAAACTCCTGTGGGAATCTGCAAAGTTGTTACAGTTGACTGGGAGTTCACTTCCATGGAACATTACCAGAGTGCACAGTAAAGAAACTGTTTGTTTTTTCAGCCTGAAATCGAAATCACTGCGTAGTTATTCACTCCCAGCAGCACTAAGAACCAGTTTGAAGAGGGACAGTGTGAGACAGATAAGACTAATGAAACTAAAAGAAGAGCTTTGCTGTAAAAAAAATAGTCATACATACAATACAATACATACAATAGTAATACATGTGCATACAAAATACATCGATGTTGACAAAAATTTCATGGTTGAATCTACTAATTGTAGATCACTTCTTTTGAACTGGTATTCATATTCTCACTGGTAGAAAAGATTTAGAGTTATCTGTTAGATTTTGTTGTAAAGTAAGCAGCTGAGTAGCACATAATATGTGTCTGTAGTAACAGGTACTGACTGTTACATAACACATAGATATGTAATAGATACAATTATTACCTTATTATTAGCTTATCATGTGGAATATGAAGAACTAGGATTGAACTGCAATGCAAGTTTAAGAATGTTTGTAGTTTAGTAGTTTGACATTTTTGAAAATACGTGTTTTGCATTGAGAGTTAGATGAGAAGATTGAATCTACTTTCATTTCTGTGCATTAATTATGGCGCTATAGGTGAGAGACAGTTAGCCTAGCTTAGCATGAGGACTGGAAGCAAATGGACACAGCTAGCCTAGCTCTTTCAAATATACCACCAGCAACTCTAAATACTCAATAATCACTCATTAACACATTATAGCTAGTTTGTTTCATCTAAACAATTGGCAAACAACATCCGGGCGCAGTAACCTCAAGCAGTCTTGTCACAGTGAGGTTGCCAGGTGATCAGCCAAGATACTACGCAGAAGTGCTGGGGGGCAGATTAACTGCTCCTCTAAAACCACAAATTGATGTTTTTACATTTCTATTTGTGAGATACAACATGTTAATTAGTGGGCTTTAAAGGTGTTGGTAGGTGTATTTCAGTCTTTATGCTCTCTAGTTCAAACTATTTACATCACAGTGGCTGCCCACTTCAGTGCAATAAGACATGACGTTTTGTTAGCATTTAACAGCAGTTTGTTCTTTGCCACCCATTTAATAATCATTTTAGTCATTTGATAAACATTTTTATGCCTAAATTTGTGTGTGTCATCCAATAATTCTACACATTCCTCACCCTGGGCTGTGTTTTGGGAGGCTGGCTGATCAGGCTCTGGCTGCATGGTTCCCATCATGTCTTCCATGACGGTCACATGGGTGATGTACCTGTCCGAAGCCATCTTGTGCTCTGTAGCAACCCCTTTCAGCTTCGCCTTTTTACTGCAGAGAGAGGAGTAAGAGATTGAATGTATGATAAGAATCTAAAATAACTCCAGAATGAACATGTCTTGTAAATTTCATGACAAATCTGCTTATTAGATTTTGATATTTCTTGTGTTCACATGAAAACTTGACCTGATTGACTGTGAATATTCAGACCAACTTCTGTTATATAATAAAATATTTAGAGCTTAGCGAACAGTCATCTTTCCTTCAATATAAGCCATTGCCATTACCAAGACCTATGCTGTGTCTCAAATCGCATACTTCTGTTCTTACACTTAACATTTTGAGTGCATAAGTGTGTTCACACTGAGAAGTATGAAAAAATGCAGTGCATTGAGTACCCGGATGGTGCACTCAAAATGATCAAAAAGTTGAGTGTGGAACTATGGACACCTCTCGCCCTCAATGGTCGCCATCTTGGCTACGTAGCGGAAGGAGAGGGACCACTTTTCAAGCTGGAAATGGCGGCCAGGTACGTTGTAGCTACGGTGAACATCGCCACATTATACAAATGTAAGTTATACATGTGTTTTTAGCACTAAGCGCCACTATACTGTTGTCGGATATAAGCCATCAGTATGTCTTTTGGGTTAATTAAGCAGTCTGTAATGATTTGATTTTAATGCTAGCTAATGCTAATTTGTGATCGTAATTTCCGGTAAGTGCACAACAGCTGTGTTTGATTTGAGACAACACTACCCTGTCAAAATTTGTGCACTACGCCAGTAAGTACATAGTGTACACAGTGTACTACATGAAAGTGTACTCACAGAAGTATGTGATTTGAGACACAGCTCTAGTTTTTGACCTCTTAGTGTACACCAATGTAACATCATTACCACATAAATGCCTGAACATCCTTTTTCTAAATTGTCTAAAGTCACTTTGTGTAATGTGATTATTTCATCTTTTAGATTAATCTGATGACTTAAGTTTGTATTTGTGGAAAAATTATACAATTAGAGAGAAAGCTTGGGCAGTGTGTTCATTGTGTCTTTCTTGTTGTCGCCACTGGGGGCGCTAAAGTTGAAACTTTTAATATTTGGTTTTATGGTGTTTTAGAGTCTTACAGCTCATTGTTTTGGTTTAATGGCCTACAGCTTTAATCTTGGCTCAGACTCACCTCATCTCACCTCATCAACTTCATTTTCAGCAGCAGCAGGCCACTGTTAACAGTGAAAAGCTCTGATAAACTCATTGTACACTACCTGCTCAGCACCAAACAGCAGACAGACAAAGCAACTAGCTGGAGAACATAGTGGAGCTTTTAGCAGCTAAAGAGTTTTTTTCAGGAGTTGGTGAAGAGCAAATTAGAGCTAAAAGGGAGAATGAATATTGGACTTAGATTCATCAGGTGGACACAAACACTACTCCAAATTAATGATATTGTTGCTCTGTGTCTGCTGGATGTTTAAATATATGATATCATATCATTTGAATGTTTAGTTTTAATCCCAATGTTGAGTGGTCCTGCAACTCATTACAGGTTTTGTTCAGGGATGAAAGAGTGTGTTTGTGTGTGTTCTCACATGTACAATGATTTGGAAATGTAATGTGATAGAATATTTATACTGACTTGTATCTGATGTCTTCAGGTGCAGGGAAGGATTCAGCAGGCCAGTTTAGGAAGCAATTGAGGAAGACCATGCAGGCCATTCCAGACCAAACCCACATGATGATCCGGAACGACACGCCAATGTCATAAATCAACTGGAGAAGGGCATTAAGACCAGGAGGAAAAGGAGCATTTGGGAAGAAGACAGGTAAAGAGTGAGAAACAGAGATGGAGAAATGGGAAAAGAGAAATAATTGTGTGTGTGTGTGTGTGTGTGTGTGTGTGTGTGTGTGTGTGTGTGTGTGTGTGTGTGCGCATGTTTGTGTGTGTGTGTGTGTGTGTGTGTGTGTGTGTGTGTGTGTGTGTGTGTGTGTATGAGTACCTTGACGGCAGGGAAGGTGACTGCTGAAGAAGCGTAGGAGCCTATCATCAGGGAAAGGACGGTTGATCGTATATTCCCAAACATGTTAGGCAGCTAGATGAAAGAGAGAGAGAAAATATCTATCATATTAAATCAATAATTTAAACATGCATGGAATAAGAAAATTAGAAAAAAAGCATCTGGCTTCTACTTATACTAAATTTACTATCTTTGATTAATGTGTTTTTCGGTCTGACCTTTCAGCTTTTTCGGGCATTTGTATAAAACAACAGATACTGTAAAACCTGCTAAAATAAATTAATTACGAAGCTGGTCTGAGCAAACAACTAAACTTAACCACTTATTAAAGTGCAATTTAATAATTTAACCAGCAGGTGGTGATACTGACTCTTATAAATACAAGCTTTTCAATTGAGGGGTGGAGGTTAAACTAACACACACACACACATATGGAGTGTGTGTGTCCACAGACTTTTACTCTAACTATAGACACAGCTGGAGCACTGCCAATCACACAGCTCACTGCACGTGGCTCAGTTCACAGTACAGGCCTTCATGCTCAGTTTAACCTCACTGCTCATATCAGATTTTTGGATGACTGATGATTTCTATTCTAGAGTGTCACCAGCAGTAGTTCCCACACCAGCATGAACTCCATAGTTTCTAAAGTGTCTCTAGAGGCACTGTTCATTACAACCAGCATGAGACAAGGCAATAGGATCATTAAAATTAAATGAAAGCACACAGATTATCCAGAAAGAAAATCTACTTCAAAATCCCACTGACATTTTGTAACTATGCTAATAACTAAAAATCCATCTTTGCAACAGAGACTTTCTCAATAACATGTTGTGTAGCTTGCTTCATATGTTTCATCTAATATCATTTTTTTATTCAATATTTATGTTTTTAGTGACCTTTAATGGACACCATTTCCCATCCAGGGGTTCTCAAACTTATTACTTAAAGGTCTGCATTTGATTTTTCTTCAAGGTCAGAGGTCTGGAATGATTGGGGAGTACAAACTCGAAGTGAGCCGACAATGCATCTCTCACTCTTGTTTTTGTATAATGGGCTGCTCACAGAGCAACTGGCCCACCGGATTGATTTGCTGTTCAGTCTGGATGTGGACTGAGGTCCGGACTGAGAAGCCAGATGTTTAGCCCACAAACGTCTAGGCCCTAGATGTTCGTGGGCTAAACATCAAGATTGACACATGACATGTGTCCATGAGCGAGGGGTCACGGCTAGGTCAAACATGTCTGTATCATGGATGTTGTAAGGAGAACTGGATTCCGGAATGAAAGATGGCGCCCAGTTCATTCCACTTCATGCAAAAGTTGCTTATGCGCCACTGATGAAGTCAAAAAAGATGCACTAGAGACTTGGCCGGCCAAGCCGGCTTACTTCCGGTTGGCTCTCTGCTCATGGGGATAAAATGATTTAATTGTGCAGCTCTTCTAGACTAGACTTAGGACCTGGAAGTTGTAATTACACAATTTGGTCACTATGTCAAATTGGCTTCACAGCTCAGCATTGCTCTTGGGGACTTGGTCTGTATAAACAGCATAGTCTTGCAATATCAGACTGAGATCTCCCCGCCTACCGATTGTCTGGAGATTACTAAACGCACAGTAAGTGCTTGAATGGCGGAGAATGGCTGCTTACAAATCTACACCCCTTACATTTTGTAAAGGATACACCTTACAGAAATGAATCCCTCCCCCCATTCTCCTCAGATTCTCCTCCATAGTGAACTGCATGTCATTACCCTGATATGAAGGGCCACCCTAAAGACTTTGGATTGGTTCTGCAATGCTGTTTTTTTTAAACTCCCTAATTGTTTCCAGCCAGTTTTAACAGTGAAAGCTGGGAGATTGTCCTCAGTCTCTTGAGCGAAGCGTTAGAGACTTGTGAGCCTATTAACAGCATGACAGAGAATTAGCAGTTATTAGACAGCAGTAATTACTTTAAAAACATTAAGGAGTTTTATGGATATGGACAAAACAAAGTTACAATGATGTAAATACCCGTGCTGCCTTGCTTTTAGTTTTTTCATGGGGCCTGTAGTTTTTTCTGTGCTCTGTCTTTGTTTAACTTTGTTAAAATCCTGAAGGTTTCAACTTGTGATAGTAACTGCTGCAGTTGTCTTAGAATATGGAACATTAACTCCAGGAACATGCTCACATTTATTTAGAAAGACCAATGAAAGAAAGAGAGAGACAGAAGCTAGTGGCTTCAGCCCTCTATAAAGTTGTATTCTATTGTATTCTAGTGGCAAAAACCAAACAAAAAGTAAGGCCTGTATTAAATTAAGGATAAGGAAGTTGTGTTTTATTGCCTATAAATGTATGCTTTCCCTTTGTATGAGAAACAATGTGGCAGTTACATAGGCTTGCTTTTAACTAAGCAGCCATTTTAGCCTGAGAGGTCATTGGAAGAAACAGCAACAGACTGAAAAGCTGAGACAGATTTATAACCACAATAACAGCTACATGGTTGTATTTCAGTAACAGCTGTGGTGACATTAATCTGGTTGGGAGAGGGTGGCTTTCTTACAGTAAGTATAGTGTTCAGCATTAAAAAAGTGTTCCTTTATCTCTGTAAAGTTTATCACAAAATTTCAGAAATTACATTTTAAAAATCACTTCTCAGCCATCTTGGCAGTAATACTGGTGGTGTATTACAGTGTTGTTTTTCCTATTTTATTATTGACAGTTTAACGATCACAGTGGTGTGCCACCTCTGTAAACACTGTAGGTTGATACCCTTCTCAGGACTGCAGGCTAAAGAGTCTGCTTTGGTTAATGGACAGTGTGACACATATTTGAGTTTGAATGCTGTGATTAAGGGAATATTGCATGCTCTGCTTGTGTATTTTTGCCCTCTGTGTTATCTCAAAGGGTCAACTCTGACATATTCTATACCCATTGGATAAAGGAACCAGGTTCAAACAAAGTCGTGTTTGATTGTGTTAACTGGAAATTCTTTTTTGACCTCTGGGTTAATATTACAGATGTGCCCCAATGGGTATGTTGTTAAGTTAAAACTGTGTGGTTTGGTGTGTATGCATATTTGTTCTCTTATTTTTTCTGTCTGAAATCTATTGACAAAAATAGATTTATATTGCAGTAAGCAAGATATTTACTCTACTAGTCCCAGCTGGAAACAGAGGTTGTTCAAAATCATACTGCTTGGAGACAAGGAGACAGAAGTAATATCATTTACTTTCAGTCAATGGTGTGGATGTAAAATATGATTCCTCTCTACTCTGAAATCAATACTGAGGGTGAGATAAGTGATCAAAATTACATTTACATAAACTGTGCTATTGTCAAACATTGTGTAAGCAAACAAATGAGCTCTCTCTGTCTGCCCTTCCTCTTACTGGTCAGTCTGTTTATCTGCCCAGTCTGACTGTCTGTTTGTGTATTATCCTTTTAGAAACAACAAATCTGATCTGTCCAATCAGAGTTGGAGGCACTTTAATTCATGACATAGGTATTGGGAAATTGATCTGTGCTACACTATGAGCTCTTGAACTTAGGGCTAAGTTTCATCCTCTAGCCATGTCTGGGTTGACATCAACAAAGGGGTGTGGAACCTTGCAGCCAAAAATGTGTGACCACGCAGAGTGTACACACTACAAGCACCTCAACTGCGCAGGAAAGCAAACTACTATAGGTGCCCGTCCTTGGACCTATTCCCATTAAGTGGTTGCACACACTATTTTCTTTTTTGAACTTTTTCTTATTGTTCAGCCAAATACAACAAACGAAGGAACTTTCCCTCTTGCTGTCATGAGGTTGCCACCTTATTGTTACAAGTCCATATCTGTCCCTATGTACAACAGCAAAGGCACCAGATTCACTGTGCGTCAGTAAGTCTGTAGTAATTTGTTTGAACACAACTTTATTTAGGAATAAAATAAAAGTAAATGCATAAACGAAAAATTATTTAGGTCTTTATAAATGGCCTAGTTACAAGACAGTACCAGAAAAATGCAAGGACCCATGTTTGTTGATAACATAATTTATGTTTAATGGTTAAAATTCTCTGTTTACAGTTCATCTACTTAACTGTAAAGGGTAAGTACCCAACTGATTCAAAGTGACATGGGGTTCTGGGGGCCCTTCTTTGTGCTGTTGGTAATCCAGCCTTGAGTTAAAGTAGTTGTCTGCTCTCAATATCAGTCACATGTCTGTCTGTTGGTCTGCCCTTTTTCTGATTCTGTCTCTCTGTCTGTTTGCTGTCCTCAAGTTCATTTAATGTCATAGCGGTAACACAACAGTAGTGGTCAACAGTCATAAGGTTTAACTTATGTCAAACCTCTCTGCTCTGTCTTTCTCTCTCTCCTCAGCAATGTTTCCATGCTGTTGTAGCTTTGCTCCCACCTCTGTTTTTCCATTCTTATCTGGCCTCCCTTTTCCATGGCTCTCTTTCCACTAGTTGTTCCATCTGCTCTTTCCTTCAATTCCCAAAGCCTGCCTCTTATCATTCTTTATTTCATTCTTGTGCACTGCTGAAGTGCACATGCACAGTAGTTTGGGAGATTTATCAAAGATGTTCAAAAAAAAAAACTATCAACATGAAGTTCTTCCCACATGTAATAATCATGTAGATGATAACCTTGTTCTAACCTTGTTCTGACCAGACTATCAGACTTTTCTAGGACTTTGGACTATTTAAATGCTTTTCATCCAAAACTCAAGTTCACACACAATTCCTTTTCTAGTGCTGACACTATTCATTTCCTCAACCTCACCTTTTACCATAATGAGAGCTCCATTTTTCATAAGAGCCACCAGGACAATGTATTCATTTCACCTGCTCCATATCTTGGAAATATAAAATCTCTTGTATCTGAAGTCTTGTGTCTTGAGCCAAAATGCTCCTAATTATATAGTCCTAGTGAACTACAACTTTGCCTAAGAAGAATTCTCCAAAAGGGATTATAGATAAGATCATGACAAAACTGTGTTTGGACAAACCCTCTAGTACTGCTGTCCTACAACATGGATCCATCTGCCTAAATGGCAGACTGGGCAATTTGGAGAACAAATCTTAAGATCTCTGTCAAAACCAAGGAGGAAGTTAACCAAAGACATCAAGTTCAAAACAATATTGGGCTGCAAGAAGACTTCATACTTCACATCCACTAAAGATCACAGACATATATATCCTAAGTAAACTTAGCACAAAAAGTAAGGAAATTTGTGTTTGGTAGATTATTTCTTTGTTGTAACAATGCTTCTTGGCAATAAATCGTATAGGCTGGTGACCAGCATGAGAAGGAGGTGCCAGGCTGTTGTGGCTGTATATGGTTCTTCCGCACGCTACGGAGGCTCCTGTTTGTTAAATGAATAAATTGTTAAATTGCTAATATGTCTTGTTTCTTCAAACTTCAATCAGCCAATCCACCAAACACCAAATAAGAGTCAATGGCAGAATAAGCTGTTTGGCATTGGCAGAGAAAATTTGGCATATTTTTCATGGGCGCAACCCACATACTCAGGTCTGCTGCTCATCCCACAAATGCATGTTCCTTACAAATGTGGCACCATTTAAAAGGGAAATAAACAGGCTTTCCAATGGTATAATAATATAAATAATAATCTACCAAACACAAATTTCCTTACTTTTTGTGCTAAGTTTATATAAAAGTTCTGTTGTAAATCACTTCAAATGTCCTGCTTGTAATACTGATTATATAGCAAAACGGAACGCTGCTTGAACACGTAAACAGACCCAACATTTTATAAGCAGTGCAGGTCTTTGACATCATCAGTCAAAGTGATCCAATCAGCTGGGATTTATTAGCTATTGTTACCTGACACCAAACTGTTCCTGATGGTGGTTTTTAAGAAAAGCTGAAAGCTTGAGACTGGAAGGGATGGCAGTGTTCAACTGAGTCACCAGACAAGAAGGTTGATATTGAATGATTCTGTAAAACCCAGAATTATGTTCAATTTCAATATTTTTTATCAAATGCCAATTCCTGCTTTCTACAATATCTGCACAGTATCTGCGACTTTGGTGATCCCCTAACTTTTCCTTTAGCACCACAAGCTGGCCAGCTTTCACACATTTGGTACACACATATATGCCTCCCTCAGGATGAATTGTAATAACTTTGGTGATCCCTTAACTTTTTTTATCTAGTGCCATCATCATGTCAAAATTTGAAATTGTCCAATACTTTGACTAATGACCAAATACCCAAAAAACAAATGGCATTCCCATCACCCAGGGCTTTACTTTGTGTTTAGTGCTGTTTATATGCTAACATCCTAAACTGAACAAATGTTAGAGCGTTAGTATGTAAAAACTATACCTGCTAAACATAAGCATGTCATCATTGTTATTATGAGTATGTTCTCAAAGTACCGCTATACCCAAGTAGAGCTTCATACAGCCATGCTAGTGGCAGTCTTGCTTAGTCTTGCTAAAAATGTAATAAGGGCAGAATTGACCCCTGCTTAGATCCCTGGAAATGGGTGATTTGTGGCTTATGAAGCTATTGTGTGTAGAAGATTAAAATGCCTCTGGCAGCTCTGGTCCTTCAGTGTATTATAGTGCAAACTGCCTTATCAAAGTAGACAGAGCACCAAATCTGTTGGCAGCTAGTTAGGTTAGCTGGGAAAATACACCGTTTACATAGAGTAGTTACGCAAGAACTTACAAGAAGATGACACATACGCATGCATGCACGCACACACACACACACATATACACACAAACACACACACACACACAACTTAGATTTTCTCACATACTGTATGCATGCTCATATATACACAGACAGGCGGGCACACACACTAAATCTCAGCTGTCCCTGTTCGGACATTTCATTGACTTCCATTCATCGTGGGCAGCCTAACCAAAACCCTAACCAAAACCAAGACCTCAGAAATGACTCTTTGCCTCATTAGGACCAGGCTTTGGTCCCCATTAGGTCTACCGGTCCTGACAAGGTCAGTATTTATACCAGAAAAAGGTCCCAATGAGGTAACAAAAACATGTGCACGCTCTCTCACACACACACACACACACGTGCGCACACAAACACACCAGACCAGGAATGACAGCAGTGAGGCCAAAATGACCATGTCAACCCCAGGACATGGTCTAGGTCAGAAAGTGGAAGGAAGAGAGAGAGAGATAGTTGACAGGGGACAGGGCTGTGGGTGGGTGTGTTGGCTGCCCAGGTTTTTGATTGGCTTAGAGGCCGCAGCAGAATTTAGAACAAGTGGAACAGCATGTGCTGCTTTCCAAAATACACACACACACACACCACACACGTACAAACACACAGAAGAACATGTGCTTATAATCACAGGTACACAACTCGCTAAACAGCCACACATATAATGTCCCACACAATTTGTATGTAGATGTGCTGGGCTTCAAAAAGTTAGTTACAGCAAGTTAAGTTAGGCCAGCGAACAGCTGCTACTCTGTTCTCTGCAGGTTGAAACCATGAAGCATGGAGCACTTCTGTCCACACCTCAAACTGTGATGTCACATATGTGTTTTGACTTTGACATATGGAAATATGGAAAAGTGGGTATATGGAGCGTCCTGATGACCTTGCAGTATGTGCAATGTACCATGTCACTGTGATGTCCTAGGTTCCAGACAGCAGGGACCTTTCTCCTAAGTCTCTGTCCCCACAATTCTGTCTACTGTGCTTCATGAGTTCATACACACATAGACATACAGTACATACATATGACCTTCACACTGAGACACAAAGTATCTTTACATTGTACTGAGTTTCATCAACATCAATTATAAAATGTCAATGTGGACTGAAAGTAAACATAGGTCTCCAGGCTGTCGTCAGTTTCAATCCTAACTAAAATTAGGAGAACTCAAAGAAGATGTAAAGAAGCAGTTTACATCTTTAAACCTGAGTTCTTTTTTTTCTTTTTTTTTGCTGATTTTTTATGGGGGCAGCAGAACAAGACAACACTGACATATTATCACCTTATAAAGTTGTTATAGTGAACCTCTTAGCAAACCGGTGCTTATTTACACATCTAGCAGATATAGAACAACATTAGCATTTATTTAGAGCTGTGTTTGTGTCCACCTGATGGATGTAAGTCCAATAGTCACTCTCCCTTTAGCTCCATTTTGGTCTCCACCAACTCTTGAGGGAATTATTTGGTTCTAGTTAATTGCTAATTATCTAACTGGTAATTTCACCTGTGTGAAATTTGGTGCTGGGCAGGTAACGTACAGTGGGTTTATCATTTTTTATTCAGAACAGCTGGAAACAAGGTTGAAGAGAGCTCCAAGTGTGAACCAAAACAGTAAAATTGTGAGCTGTAAAACCAAAACAATGAACTGAAAGACTGTAAAACACTCTGTAGAGTTGAGGGGAACTGCAGGGTTGGCGAGTTTGTGCATATTATGCATTTTACCCATTTTAAATATAACAGTATTAATTAGTGAGCTTCCAATGCTATTGTTGGATTATAATGAATTGTTCTATTATGTATTTCTACAAACTAATTTCTTTAAACCTTAAAAAATAAATGATGTCTCTCTTTGACTTGCTTCTTCATAGGTTTCTTTCTTCTTTGACTGTTGGTGGGGAAATGTTGCTCTTGTGGGCCTTTAGTGCCGATTTTTGCCAATTACAGCCCAGTTACAGTGTATTTGATACAAGGGCATAAAGATGAACTTGGCTTGACATTTAAGCAATGATACACAACAAGGTGTCCAGATATATAAAAATAATGAACAAGTTTGAGGTGAAGAATGCAATGACACAACTATTGCGTCATTTTCTCTGCCAGGTCCTTTATTTTTATATATCTGGCCATCTAGTTGTGTATTATCACACTCCCATGAACACTGACCAAAGAAAAAGAAGGTATGTAGTGTTCAAATCTTCATCTATTTTTCAAAGTTTGTTTGTAGTCAGTTTAACACATGGTTAGGTGTGTTTCAGAGGGTTGAGGTGGATAAGGATGTCTCCTAATTCTTTAGGTTTTCCAGGCACCTCCAACCAGGTGGAGACCCTGGTATAGACCCAGAGCACACCATAGGGACTTTGTATCCTACTGCACCTACCTTACCTGGCCTGCAGCCACCACAACAAACCGAAATTTTGTAATAGAATTGCTTATTTTTCAATGTAACCTTCCTAAGCACGGGTGAAGCTGTGAATACATTTATGATGTGTGTGCATGTGTGGGATTGGGAATCATACTGTGAGTGAGGTGAAGGTCAGGCAGATTCCTCCAAAGCCATTGAAGGAGACAGCCAAGAAGATGAGGATAGACAGCACTGATGGAACACATGGAAATTAAAAATACAATAAGCTAGGATGAAACTTTAAAGGTAAATTCAGTTTTTTTCTTACAATGTCGACCACCATTCCTAACTGAAAATGAGCACACACGACATGTCATGTTATAAAGCCTAATTGCACTGAAAAACAGTGCGCTTGCACAACTTCAGTTCAGCAGATCAAAGCTGAACCAGTTTACAAAAGACATTGGGTAATTTTATTATTTGGCTACATTTTCTCTTCCAAATGACTCATGGACTGTCTGAGGGCGTATGTCCCTTGTCCTGATGGACTGATATCAGAGAAAATTTCCGGGATCTCAGCAGTGACGATAGAAAGAAATGTTATCACAACTGATAGGAATGATGGCAGAACTACAAAAATAAGTCCCAGCCTGTAAAACAACTGAATTTTCCTTTAAGCACAGTGTCCCAGAGGGGAAATTGGGCTGTCACAGTAGCGGCACTGGATCGAAACAAGCATATGATGACTCAAAGTATGGTGCATGGATGGTTTTCTTACCTTCAGGTTTGTATGCAGCAACAGCCATGATTGAGCAGGAGGCTGCAAAACAAGAACTGAAATACATACAGACACAGAATGTCAGAACACATTTCTGTGTGGTGTCACATTCAGATAAAAATCAAATAATAAAATGAAGTATGAAGTGATATCTGAGAGCTGATACATGAATGATTTGATCAGTGTAACAATGATGAAACAATGTGAGTTGTCAGAGGTCATCTCCACTCATACCTGCCAATGAGCCTCAGTGGGCGTGGCCCAAATCTGTCCATCAAAATCCCCAGGGGTAAAGTGGCTGCACTCAAGAGGAACGAGCCAATGGTAAAGCCCAGATTCAGTATCTCCTCCTGCTCGACACAACTCCGCCACTCACCACTCTCCACTGATGTCACGTTGGTTTTGACAGTCTCGTTCTCTGGATTGGGTCAGAGGAAAGTAGAAAGAAAAGTTTTTTTATGACAAGCTTCAGTTTCAACATGAATTAATTTGATGAACAAATAGTTTACAGGAAATGTTGAGGGAGAGACAATGCAAGATGCAAAATACTGGAATAAAAACAGCAGTCTTATTGGCAGAAAACTAAGAAAAAAGATACATCCAGGATACTTTTTGTACTACATTTATATCTAAAACAAGCAGTATTAAGGATACATAGATCAGTCCTTGAACGATGACTCATAGCCTCTTCAGACAGAAACATCAGCTACAAGATTGCCTTCATCAAGTCAACATCTCAGAGTTTTTTGCTAATACTGCTTCAAAAGAATTCTTAAAATGTAACAAGTCCACAGCCATGCTACTGGCTCTGTGAGGCTATTCTTATGCACAGTAGTGTTTTGAGCCAAATGCTAACATCAGGTGGTAGATCTAGATCATGGTGCGAGATGAAAAGTGACGTTAAAGTCACCAAAGTTATTACAGTTCATCCTGAGGTGGGCATGAATGTCTATACCAAATTTCATGGCAATCCATAGTTGTTGTGAGACATTTCACTCAAATGGACAAATGTCAGTCTCATGGTGGCACTAGAGGAAATGTCAATGGAGCATGAAAGGTATTAGGATAAACCATCTGGGAATCCTGAATGCCTGTACAGAATTTTCTGCCAATCCATCAAGTAGATATGCCACTGTTTAAGTGAAAACTTTGACCTGCTTGTGGCACTAGAAGAAAAGTCAGAGGATTATGAAAGTCATTAGGATTCATCCTTGGGAGACCAAGAATGTCTGTACAAAATTCCAAGACAATCCATCCAATAGTTGCCAAAACATTTCACTTAACTGACAGTTATTGAAGTTATTGAAATATTTTAGTCTGGGCCAAAGTGGGTCTGACATTGCCTTGAGCCATGCTGCTGCACGGCAAAAAAATTCAAGCATTCTGTCTGTGTCACTGTAACAGTATCAAAGCCTTTATCAATAAGATCAGAATCTATGCTATGAATGTCCATGTTAAGAAATGTGTGTTGGTGAAACTGCAATACCTTTGAACCTATCTGAGCATGAAAAACAGTTATCCATTATTTTTAAGAGGGAAAGCAAATGTTTGATGGTTTGGATGGTGGTCTCACCAATACAAACGTGTGAATAGAATCCTTCATTCTTCAGCATGATGAGCAGTGAGCCCCAGCCCAGCAAAACAGCGGAGAAGAGCAGGTTCTCTATGATGGCTGTGATGGCCATCCACCACCTCCTCCTGTACGCCTGGTCCAAGCTGGGAGCCATGACGGCTGGAGACACAGAGCAACAGGAAACAAGACGGAAATTAGTCCACAAACCAGCATATTGTAGCTAGGAACAATTCCTAACTGTGCACCACACAATTTCGATATTAGTGTCTCATTCACATAACATTTTAGTTGTCTCACCTTTCTTGCTTATATTTGCTTTTTAGATATTCTGCTGCATTTGACAAATTATCCAAAGACAGACGTCAGGCCTCAGGTTTAATCCAAGCAATGGTGAAAGATGTCCTGTCAAAGTGTCCCTGAGCAAAGTCCTAAACTCCTCACCCATTCCCTCCAAGATGTCCAAGTATTTCTATACTTTCTATCTTCTGCTCTACTACTGTAGAATGGGCTTAATCATGTGGTGACACACATAAACACATTCACAGGTGTGGTGCATGCAAGTCATAGTGCTAAAAAGAAAATTACTGTTTTATTTTTGTAGTTCAGGTCATCGGATCCATCACTTGTGATAATTTTGTACTTGGAATGCAAAATCTCTGAATACAACATCATTGCTAAAACCAGCTCCAGGGCTAATAACACGAGTTATGCTCATAAGATCATGTTGGTTATAAACAAGTCGACAGTTAAGCTAGATGTACTACCACTTTATTTGGAGGTGAAACTGAAAGTGAGAGGAACTATAATGTGCTAATAATCTCTCGTTGCACAGGAAACCTGTGCTCACAAATACGGCAAGTATGGTGGATCAAAATTGAAATAGGAAACTGTGATGAATGTTTACAGTTTGGGTAGCTATTTTACTGTTTGCCTCTTCCAAATAAGTTTGCCTTACCTGAGGATTTGTTTAAAACCTGTCTGTTTGTCTGACTACCTTGTTGGACTTATTTTTAGCAATATTGCTGCATTCCTGGATCTCAGCACTTAGTTTGATGGGTACAACGTTAGCTAACTTGTAACAATAGTTACAAGTTAATGTTTTTAGGACATCTCGCTACCACTGGAAACCTGGATAATCAGTTGTTAGCTAGGCCTGTGTGTCAAATCACCCAATGTGATGATAATTTAAACTGGTATTTCTGGTTATGTCTGCCAAAAAAAGGGGGTGTCCTTGGATTTTACACTGTTGAACAGTTGGTGGTGGTAAAGCAACTAGAAACATAGCAATGCCCTGGCAAAAGGCAGAAAAGCTAGTAGGAGTGGGCGGCATGAATGACTCTGTAGGCTCTGTGTGTTTGCATGAAAACCACACAGGATACATTTAATTTTGTCACCATTAAACAGCAACACTGTTAGTAACACTGGGGTAAAGTAGGTAGAGCTGTAGCGTATGTGATGTCAATTAGTGAGCTGCCATGCATCCTGAAAGGAAACGAAGATGAGACCAAAAAGGGAGTTTGACCCCTCTTGACCTTCTGCTGTAGCTGTGGCTATCAAGTGTCATGCACTGATCTCTCTCTCTCTCTCTCTCTCTCTCCCTCTCACACAAACACACACATGTTATGTTTCCATCACTTCACAGGACATTACATTGACTTACATTCATTTCCTAGAGACTTTTCCTAACCTGTACCATAACCACCACATGCCTAACCCTAACCCTTACCCTAACCTTAACATAGTCCTTAACTTTCCTTGACTTTAAACCAAGTCTCCACCCTAAAATTAATGATTTACATCAAGGTGACTTGCTTTTTGTCCCCATAAGAGAGGTGAGTCCCCACAACATGACTCTGTAAACAGATTTACATCCCCACAACATGAGGAATACCTGGACACACTGAAAACATTAAGGTTGAAAAACGTATCAATGGACCCAATGTTCTTCTCAGCGATGAGTGTGTAAATATTTGACGGACTGAGTTTAAAATCTACATGGTGAGCGTGTGTGCAGCTTTAGAAAGTATAGTGACTCAACGTGTATCACGCACATGTTTGCGCAATGGGAGTCCTGCTGACTGGAGAAACAGCAGTGCTGTCTCTCACTCTCCCTTAAACATACACACGCACATGCTCTAATATCAGGAGTTGAAGGGGAAACACTATTCAGTCTGTGGAGAATTGTGATAGTCTAGGTGGAGATAGACGTCATCCAATGAGCTGTGTATGTGTGTGTGTGTACACTGTGTGTATATTTGGAGTTTTTTTCCACTTTTTTCTGGTCTTACCCTCATAACACCCTCACTGTTTTTGTCATCTATTCTCCTTTGCTGTGCAATCCAACCAAAAACTTCCTGTAGCTGCTTCACAGTAAAAAACATGATTGCTGCAGACTGTACATGAGAGGCAAGTGTGCATTTTCTTAGAGTATAATACATTTTCATAACACTCAGCTATGAATCTGACCAATGATCATTCTGAGATCATTTACATCTTACGGCTTCGGTATGCATTTTGTGATTTTGGGTGCTTAGTTGCAGATTCATTTTCTGTCAGTTGACTAATTGATTAACAGATCAAAATCATTTCAGTTCCAGTTAATACAGATGCAGCAATGCACAACTAGCATTTTACTGTTGAAGCTGGTCGGAGTGGAGCTAATTTGAACTATTTTATATGCGATTCAGTATTTTACTCCAGTGGTTCCCTACTTAGGGGTCAGTCAGGTCAGGAAAAACATAGTTCTGCCACACAAAGTATTTATTTTTAAATAAGTGGTGGCCATTTGGGTCCCAGTATTGCAACTCCCATCTGGGAAAAAGGGAAGGATGTAAAAAAAAAAGGTGCTAAGCAACCAGTTTGAGCTCCATTGTCAGCCATAAGGTTCCTATAAAATGTGAAATAACACATTCTTCCTGTTTCAAATGAAAAGTTGAACTCATACACAATGAAATGCACTCTTGATCAATTCTATGCACTCAGGTTTTTTTTTCTGCTACAGCCTCATTTGGTCTGGTATAGATAGTAGCTTATGGTGAGATAGATTTTGATATGTAACCGATACACTTTAAAGCACACCATGGCCAAATCCTGAGTCTGTTTATTGCCATTGAACACAACAAGGGACCTGGTGGATACCTTTGCCTTATTGTTGACCCTGATGGGCACACACACACTGATCCTACAGTATATGGAGCTGATACACACTTCTTCCCATCACTTAACCTACAAGTATGTGGGGCCCACTTGGATATGCTGGATTGAACTCTATTAGAATATCCAGGATTATTACTTTAAACAGTCTGGGTGCTTCCTACAGGAAATGTCCTTTTTCCAAAATAGTGATTTTGTGTTATTTCATTTCAAGGTCATGTTTATGAATGACAAATACACAACGACACTGATTAATAAAAATGTAAAAGTAACTCACATGGATGCTGATGTTTTTTAAAACATCATTTGTCACAACACTTGAACTCTACTGGAAAAGTTCCACTTACGAAATCATGAAAACCATGTTTCAGTTCAGAACAGAGTAAACACAACCGCATGTGAAGACACCATATCCTGTTTAACTCTATTCCTCCCTGCCTTTCTCTCTCCAGAACACATGTTACACTGATACCTTTTCCCAGTTGCGTTAATGGTCAAAGTGACATCACACTCACCCATCAGAAAATATTTGTGGCCAGAGTTGAATTACAAAAAAGCCATCTCCAGGCCATTTCCTCATCATGTGTTATTTATTAAAAAAAGGATGACAAGATAAAGACACATCACACCTGTTGAATGACTCAGAGTGCAATCCCTTACAGCATCAGAACTCATCAAATCCTCCCTGCTGGCTTTAAGGGCACACCTTGATGTGTCTACATGTGGAAAATAAGGAGGAGACAACTATGCAATATTTTTAGAGAAAATGTTCACTTACTTCACAAGTTCTCCTCCTCCGGTGGATGATCTGTATTTATATGGTGATAATTCAGCACGTTCTCTTCTCTGCTGCTTCTGTTTCTCAACAGGAGAAAGTTTGCTTCTGTTTAATCTTTTTCTTTCTTTCTTTCTTTCTTTCTTTCTTTCTTTCTTTCTTTCTCTGTCTTTATTCTCTCACTCTCTTGCAGAGGTAGCGTGGGATATCCTCCCCTCGGTGTGGCAGCTGTGTTCACTGGCACATGTGCACTCACATTGACTCTTTCTCTCTATGTACAGTTATACTATAAATGGAGCTCAAGTCTCTCCCACCCACTCAACTGCTCTTAACACACACACACACACACACACACACACACACACACACACACACACACACATGCATACCACTAACTTTAATGGATCAGACTTCTTGCTCAAATTTGTTTCACTCAGCTGCAGAATCTGGACACATTTAGTTCAGTAGTTTGATAGAAAATAATAAACCTTCTATCTCCGGTTTTGGTGATTTTAATGCTGTCAAATAAGTTAAGGACTTATATATATATACATAGATATACATTATATTCCCTAACTCCCTCAGTGTCCTAAAACTAATTACTATAATTTGGATAATTTCAAAAAATCCATTGTCATCTAGAAAAAACAATGTATTTGTTCTTGTGAAACTGACATTTTGGAAATAAAGTTTTTTTCCTGACATCAGCACTGATGTAGTGGTAGCTTGCTCACTGGCCCCATCATGTGGTGAACTGTAATGCCTTCAAAAGACACGCATGCACACTCACACGCACGCTCACAAGCACGCACGCACACACAATAAATAGAATAAATAATTCACAGGGACTTCAGTCTTATGACATGTACAGACAGACAATGGCACTGCGTAAAAAAATTGTAGCATACCCAGTCAGGGTGGAGAGTTTTCAGGTAAAGACTACCTGCATTCCACCAATCTTACATATGAAGTTCAGTTTACTTGTCATGAGGAGTACTACATAGTAGCTCTGGAGGAAGCTTTACAAAGTTTGAAAAGATAACATTGATGATCAGGGTACAGTTTGGGGTTGAACACATTTTTAACAGTAAGCCTGAGTTACAGGGAGGGAGGGTCTAATGAAAAATGCTATTGAGTTGCATTATGGGAGGTGTAGGATCCAGTGTTTTCGGATCTTGACCCATACTATTACCCATATATTTTTTTAATGTGTCTCTTGCAAGCCAACCAAATGTTTGGAAGTCCAATACAGAATTCTTGGTGTACCCCTTTAAGGTTAGTGGCACTTACATTGTTTTGTTTTTATAATAGCCTCCACTTTGTAAGATGTGAAGTGTTTGTTGTAGTAGACATGGAATATGCCCAGAAAACTTTGACTTATGTTAATTTTATATAGTTTACTACTTAAAGGTTCTATATGTGGGAATCAGAAATTCGTTCTCATTAGTGACATCTGTGGCTGTTTAATGAACTGCAGTCAACATCCTGGTGCTTGCGCTCGCGACTATTGCAGGTGATGTCTTTCTCCTCGCTTACACTTCTCGTAATTACATAAAAGATCTCTAATATTGTGTTTTGCACCATGTTTCAGCAAAGCATTTCTCACTCCCAGTCAGTCAGCTCCAACCCCCCGCTGTGTGTACATACGCTCACTCGCTCACACACAAACACACACACACACAGAGGCTCCTGTTGTGCTGTGGCCGCTGGCTGCTGAGAGCCAATCCGCACCACCCAACTCGCACAAATATGCATTGATGGACCACTCGAACCTGACCCAACCCGCAAATTTTTTTTACCAACCGTGTTCACTAAACAGTGAGCTGTGGCCAGGGAGCAACACGCTGTGGTTTTGTTGTGACGTGTGCTTATTACGACCTTTGGACTACCAACAGGAAAAACAAAAAGGGGTAAGCTATGTTCTGCTATCGCTCTGGAGCTTGTTTTCTGCTCCTTTGTTGAAGAAATGATGTTGTTTTAGCTGTGTGTGCTCGGGAGTGGGTGGCTTGTCATTGCGGGGGTGTTTTGTTGTGAAATGTGTTGTGGTTAACGGAGACAGCTAGCTGTTTCATTAGCTGGAGAGCTAATATCTGCAGGGTGTTTCTAGTCGGATAGCACCGTTTTTCTTGTGTTGGTGTGTGGTTATCTGGTGTGGTTGTCTGGTCGTTTGTTGATGTTAGCGGGAGAGAGGCAAGGCACTTGGGAACATGCAAAAATGTCACATCCTTTGGATTTTCACAGAAAATCCGGCCCGAGTCCTTCACATAGAAATGAGTCCATAGGCTGTTACAGACAACTGAGAAAGCTGGGGAGGGTCTCATTTTTTACATCATATTACTACCCGTTCACTCATTGGCAATAAAAAACAATTAACACGTGTAAATTGCTTTACAATTCTACATATAGAACTTTTAAGATGGATTTATACTTTTGTATTAAGGTGATATACCATAGCTACAGCAGCTCTGTGTGTAGGCTCTGAAGCTTTACTATGATGTAACTGAAACACGCCTCCTCAAAAATGGTAGTGGCTTTCTTAATAGGTCTTTAAAAAGTAATTTAAATGATTATTCAATAAGATTTTTTTACAGGTTTTTTTTAAATGATAATGTTTCAACAGAATTGATAAAAGAAATTGGAAAAAATAAGTAAAAGAACAAATAAAGTAAAGATGTGGGCTTGGCTTTTCAGGTCTTAAACTGGTCACTTACATTTTTGGGAAATACACCAGGTTGAAATAACCAGAATTATCCTTACGTTGATTTAAAATAATCCATAGGTGATCTTACTTTTGATGCTGTCTGTCAGCTCTTATTGGAGGTTACACCCATCTTTGCTGTGGAGTTGCCATCTGAGATTATGCATACATCAGTGTCATCCCTCTTTCTTTAATGCAGTGGGGACTGTGGTGGGCTTGTTTATCCTGTAACTGTCTCTGTTAGCCCAGCATCTGCTCCATCTTTACAGGGGAGGTGATGGGAGTTCTGTGTTGATCCAAAAATAGTTTGAATCTCTTAAATATCATAGCAATAGTTAAACATTTTGGAAAATGTTCTTATTTGCTTTCCTTCCAAGAGTCAGATGAGAAGGTCGTTACCTGTATTGTGTCTGTGCATTGACTACGGAGCTACAGCTGGAGGTCGATTAGCTTTCAACATTTTTTTTTTACAGATATTAGGGGAGAACGGGGTAACATGAGCCATTTTTTACATTTGATGATTTTACTGCAAAATGAAAGTGTATTTGTTTCAAATAATAGTAACTACATATACCTCAGGTTGTTTTGTACCCATGGAAATTAAAACAAGTTATCGAATTATTATGGTTTTAGAACAATGAGCCATCAAAAAAAGTTATTCCTATGGCACAACTTGCCCCATGGTAGGGGTAAAATGAGCATGGGGATGGGGTAACTTGAGCACTCTAGGGGTAATTAGTGCTTCGATTAAATACTGATATACTTATATACTCAGCCCAATTGAACACCTATGATAGATTTTAGACCAATGTGTTAGACAGCACTCAACACCACCATCATCAAATGAGGAAATATCTTTTTGAAGAATGGTGTTCATCCCTCCAGAAGAGTTCAGAGACTGTAGAATCAATGCCAAGGTGTACTGAAGCTGTTCTGGTGACCCAACACCTTACTAAGACACTTTATATCGGCTTTTCCTTTAATTTATCACCCATCTGTATGTACAGCATGTTTGTGTGTGGCTTAAACTTAACGTCAGTCAACAATTAGGTATTTATTCATCAACATTGTAACACTTGTAACAGTGATCAAACATTAACATGAACAATGTCTCTAGTTTCTAGAATATCAGAAAATAATTTCTGGGGGTAAATTGAGCCATTGACTCAACTTGCCCCAACATCACTGGCACGTTTTACCCAACAACCTCCATTTTGACAAAACTGTTTCACACAGTGGTTCAGATCCACAGTTATGCTAAGTTTATGACCTTGTTTTGTAGCTTACACTGACTTAAATTAACATGTAATCATGTCCAAAATTTATCTATTTTAATTAAGATACAAGACTGATAAATTTAGTAACATGATGAATTCACTTGGCATGACAAAAACCTTTTTTTTTTTTGCTCTGTTTTGCTTACCACTCTCTCCATGTGCTTGAGTCCGAGATGGATTGATTAATGTGAACAATACTTTCTTAATTTGTGGTCACATGATTACTTTTGTTTATGGTTACCTAGATAAAGGGAGTGGCTCATTTTTCCCACTGGCTCTGTTTACCCCGTTCTCCCCTACAGTTGTAAGACACAGATAGATAATGGCCAATTAAAGTTACCGCAAATCTCCACAGGGTGGGTTACAATCCTGTGTATAGTGCACAAAAAACTCTTCTGTTTACAGATCATCGAGCCACCAGATGATCATTGAGCAGATCATCTGGTGGCAGTACTGTGTAACTATATGCCTCATCTGTGGACACAACATGATGTTATACCTCAACACTCATTTTTGAAGGTTTGGCAGAAGAAAAGTCCCACAAGTTAAATTGCCTACAGAAGCATACTGCTCTTGGGTGATCAAGTAATATGTGTATTTTCACTTACATTACTCAAAAAACATTTATGGATTAACTGTCTCATTATGTCCTTTTCAACAAGAAAATGCTACAACTAAGTGATGATACATTGGAATATGGCCTCTTTTGTATTACTCACCCAATGTGGGGATTTCTTTTAATAATACAAAGACATTATGGCTGAAATTCACTTTTTCGTGTGTGTTTTAAGTGTAATACTATTCAAGTGTGACCTTATCATATTCCAGGGACCAGTGCATTGCCTAAAAACATTTCAGCAGCAATGCAGCCCAGAGATCTCACAGACACCTTTACACATTACTACACATATTACTATGGTTATAAAGAGTAACTCAAAGGAAAACTCCTGCTGTCTACACTTAACTGTCAATTTTGCAAGCCTAAATGAAAAACTGGCTCTGAATGTGGAACTGGTGACTCAAAAAATTGGGGAGGACAGGAGGAAAACCAACATGGAATCTTACAACAAACTGCATCATACTATATCATTGTCTCTACCTGATGAAATCGGAGGGGTAGGGGGCAATTTTATATGCCAATAAATCAATTTGCTTTCAAAAACAAAAACCCCTGAGTGGTGAAGACATAGCATAAACATATTGTTTCTAAACAAAGAAGTGCTCATTTTAGCTGCGGAGTGGTTCAGAATGTGTCATTTTACCAACAAAGCAAAATTCAAATTTATAGTATTGTTCTATTGTTACAACAGATTTATGTTCTCATCAGAAACAGACAACATATCACATGATTTACATGTGTTTCCTGTGTATTTTCTTAGTATACAGAAATATATAAAGTACCACAAAGCTTATAATCTGATACAGGTACAGATCAGTGCTGAATACTAGAAAGACTAAACACTAAAAACATTCACAGATCTAAAAGTGTAGGTTCACATCAGAAAGTATTAATGCATGTATCAAATACATGACTTACACACTCTGATCTATGTGCACAACATACAAAATATAGTCTTCAAAGTTGACATGTTAACACTTATTATTCTAGTTACTTTAAGCTTATTACTCAATATAGATTCAGCTTAAAAATGAACTGAAGAAATTCTCACAAGCCAGCAGCCAGACCTCCTGCACACTCATTCACTAATCACACAACATCAACAGCTGACTTAACAACCACTCAATTAAAAGTCCGGACAGCTCACTTTAACTTCAACAAGCAAACTACCCACAACACATTATATATATATATCTGCTGCACTCTAGTTAATGAGATAAATTCACACAACAGCCACAGAGAAATATTTAACCATCAGAGATTAAATTAGCAACCAAAGAGACAGAGAGAGAGAAGCTGTATCTGACGTCTTCTTCTTTCTTTCATGGAGATGAAGTATTCATGTCATAGCATCCATTTGTAGCTGTTGGTCATCTTGTTTGTTAGTTAACAGAACTTTGTGGCTGCTGCTTAACCCGTCTGCTATCATTAGCAACAATGACAAACAAGCTAACTCTCCTGGTTGTTTCTTCGGTTGCTTCTCTCTCCAGCCTCCCCGGAGGCATCCTGCCGCTGCTGCCTGCACAGTCCAAATCCATTCTCCCGTTAGCTTAACAACAGTCCTTAACAGTCCTTCCATGGATGTATAAAGAGTCCTTCAGACTGCTACAGCAAGCTAACTGTTGCATTGGCTAACGCAAGCAGCCATCTACTGCTCGTTATCTACTACTGCTACTCTGCCTTAAAGTGGAGAGAATTGAAGATGAATTTTGGAAACTATCATCGGACCAACATGATGTCAATATTGAATTCTGGTTGTTGATTGGTTAGAGAGGACGTCCTCCCTTGGAGCATCATTTTACGTGTCTTGGCCAATCATAGATTAGAATGAAAAAAAAAATGTATATCAGAATTTAATAAATCTATCAGAGAACGCAGAGAATAGGTGCAGTAGCTTGATAAAAGGTTGAGGAAAAAAGAAAAAAATGAAACATTGGAAGCTGTTTGGAGCAGATGAAATCACAGACCCAAAGTGAAAAGTTAGGCGTTCTTTGGAGTGAATGTGGAATAAAGACGGCATGGAGAACTTCTAGACAGCAGCAGCAACATGTACAGATGATGTAGAAGGGAGAAGTGGTAATGCTAGCATGGCAGCATGCTCACAATGACAACGCTAACATGCTAATGCTCAGCAGGTATGCAGGTATAATGAATACAATGGTTATCATGTGTTAGCATTGGCTAATTACAAAGCTGAGGCTAATAGATGAAAAGTTAGATCACCAAAGTAATTCCAGTTCATCCTATGGGGAATAATCAATGTGTGTACTAAAATCTGACACATAGTAGTCCATCCAACACATGTCGAGACACTTCATGCAAAACCACAAAACTCTACCTCATGGTGACAACAGAAGAAAAGTCAGGAGATCACAAAAGGTAGTAGGACACATCATCTGGGAAATTTTAATGTCTGAACCAAATTTTGTGCAAATCTATCAATCTGTCCTGTAGATGTTGAATTATTTGACAAGTGACAACCTTGACCTGCTGGAGGTGCTACAGGAAAAGTCAGCGAGTGTAAAAAAGAATAAAACAGTGAAGTGTACTGGAGGAGAGTTGTGTGATGTGTTTAAATTTTAATGGATTTGCATTTAAGCTCACTGCACTTCTCTCTCTCTCTCTCTGTGTGTGTGTGTTCTTAGTTAGAAAGTTAGAATTGACCATCAATGTCTGTACAAAATGTGATAGCAGTCCATCCAGTTGTTGAGATATTTCTGCCTGGACCAACCAACACTGCCATCCCAGTAGCCATGCTGTTAACATGGAAAAACTTCCAGAAACATTAATTATGAGCAACCTCGCCCAACGATGGGGAGGATCATCTGATTGATATTTTCAAGGTTTTCAGACTTTGTTTTCTGTGTAATCTATTTTGGATCTTTCATAATGCATCAAACAATCACAACACACTTGAATTCTCAACCATTTTGTAATTTATTGTTGTTTTCATCCTGTAACATCATTTCCCATGACAACAAACTCTCCAAGAGTAGAATGAACAAGAAAAAAGTTTGAATTAAAAACTACAAAACGGGGTTCCCTTGTTTGGCTCTTAATGGAAATGTTGTTGGTTAGCCATTGATGAGGGAACAGAGATGAAGAGAGGGAAACATGAAGAAAATAAATATATATTTTATCAAGTTCTTCAATTGAACCTTTATTTTAACAGGCGAGTCAGTTAGGAACCTTATGCTGCTCTGTATAAACCTCCTTTTACTCATTCTACTCCTACAGACGTGGGTGTGAGCTAATAGGAAGAATAATGTTAATAACATTAACAAAGAAAACAACAGCGTAAACAAAGTTGGAACACCGGGGATTTGTTGCAGCAGGGCTGTCGTCACTGCCAACAAGAAACATATTAATAATAAAAATGAAAAATAAATAGTATCTCATTCTTAGGTGCATCTACATGTGTTTATCCTGCCTTAGTGGTATCAAAAAGAAAATATCTTATTGCAACAAAACAGAAAAATGAGGCAGAACTGTGGGCAGCACAGAAGCAGAGGCTTCTTTATGGTTTTGGATAAATAACAAAGAATAGTAGTGACTAAAATAAAGCTTCAATTAAAAAAACAAAACAAAAACACACAGAACTCTACTGTGTTTCCACAACAGGTCATGACTTTTCAAGAGGTGAGTTGGTCGAGAGATTTTGACATCAGAAAATGTAATGCTTTCCTTTCTAATGCAATCGGTTTACATTTTCATTAGATTATATCATAAAAGGCTTAGGACAGTTAGGACTATTGTTAGAGAAAAAAATGCAGAGAATAAAGTTGAAATATTTTGAGAAAAAGTTGTACTGTTGTGACAATAAAGTCTTTATCCGAAGAAAAAGTCACAATTTTCAAAAAAGGTCACGATGAGAGTAAAATTGTAATTTAGAAAAAAGGTACAATGTCACAAGAATAAAGTCACAATTTTAGGAGAAAGTCATACCATTATGAGAAAAAAGTAATTTTGAAAAAGTCTGAATATTAAAGTTAAGTTGCAATTGAACAAAAATAATAGCCAAAAATTTTGTTCAATATTACTAAACAATGACCTGCAGTTTCATAAATTTCACCAAAAAGCTTCTTATTATCAAAGATTTTAGGATATTGAATGTACTGTGTACATAAAATTACGACTTTATATTGTAATATTTTGACTTTTTGCTCACGACTTTTACTCAAAATTACTTTATTCTCAAAATATCCACTTTTTTTCATAACAGTAAACTGCAATACGTGGTCAACAGGGCCATATGTGATGTACAACAAAAAATGACCAATGCTTTTTTAACATATAAAAATCCCATCAATAGCAAACAGAATGAGATGTCACAGTGGTATCACTGGAGAAAATGGCAGACAAGTCACTGACATTTGCCAAAAAACCCCCCAAAAAACACATTTAAATGAAACACTTGCTCACTGTCAGACCTATTGTATGAGTTGTGGTAACATTTGTAGGAATCTGTGTATTACAGCTCCACTAAAAGCATTAGTTGTCAATTTGAAATCCTGCATCTGAATTCATTTTCAGTAAACTAGCAGAGGCAGTTTCTGTGGTAAACAGGCATGGGGAGGAAAAAAGTATAAAAAAAAAAGAAAAAGAAAAAGGAAGTAACTAAAATTGAAAACAGTGTTGCATTGTACTGAGCACATACACATACAGTATATTTAAAACCTTAACATGAAAGAAAGACCCACATTAATCCACCTAGCTTACATACATGTAGCAGTCGATCCGCATTGTTTAGATGCGGAGTGTAACATCTCTATCTATAATATAATAATCATTTCTTAACTAATCAAACACACTTGACTCATTCATCCTGATGTGAAGGCTTAAATCCAGCTTCAGTCATTCTATGAAGCCTCGGGATGTCTAGAGAACCAGCTGAAGCCTGGTCAAGTCACTTTTAAGACCTTTTCAGTGTCAGTAACAATCAACAGAAAAGAAAATGAAACATACTGAACTGTAGATCTATGAGAAGAAAGGTCTAAGTGAATGGCCTTTAAGATTATAAATGCTATCTTGAACTTTACTTCGATGTGAACCTGTAGACACCCAGCTGTACACAGAACCTACATGAACAAACTCTGCAGGACATGTCTGAGTCTCTGCAGAATGAACTAGTTACAGTACAGACCAGGACTGAACTTCCACTCTTTAACTTGTCAGAAATGTGTGACGTGTATTGACATATGTTCTGTAATGGTCTGCTAACAGTCTTCCTTCACAGGTTAAATGCTTGTTTTCCTCTCATGTACATTATCTACAATGAAGTTCTAACGTAATGTGACTGAATGTTTCTGCACTGCAGCATAAAGACTGTCAGAGCAGCCAGTTGGGGGACTCTACTGTACATCTAGTTGTTTGGCCTCATCACCTGTTTCTGACCACCAATTATTGGTGGGAAATTACAGTACAGATGTAAAGCTGGTGTGTGTATGCATGTGTGTGTGTGTGTGTGTGATTCTGGGCCACTTGGAGCTTCTCTCTTTCTTCTACCTAATCCAAAAATTTTTCAACCAGAAATTCTCATCTAAAAGGTGCTATGTGTAGCATTTTCACCATCAATATATCATCATCATGCTGTTAGGATTAACAGCAAACATCTACATCAGTGGTTCCTAACCTGGGGATTACTTATCGGACTTTTCTCTAAACTTTGCCCTCACTTTAAGTACTGGTTATTTTTTTTACTTTGTCAGTGATCAGTTCCACCAGCCCTTTGTAAATTCAAACTTAGCCTCATTATAATGTAAGTTTTCTCAAAGAGATTTAAACACCACTAAATTAAAACAGACTGCACCACACAAACTAGTTTTATACTTTCGTATAAATTAGTTCTTAACTGACAGGTGTAACTGTTGCTTAGGTAACCAAACTAGCTAACTGACCGAACTAACGTTAGCTTGCTAAGACATTACAAGCTTAGAGTGAAGAGTAAAAGAGCTAAAATGGAATACAGTTGACATATCTGACCTGACACTTAAAAAAATGCAGTTTATAATTGGTTAAACTGGAAAGACTAAATTAAATTTCATACACAAAAAAACAAAAAAAACCCACTATACACCTTTACAAAATGTTATGCTAATAACCAAATAATGCTGTTTAGGTTAGCGTAATCTGAAATTCCCCTCTCACTCTAAACTCCATGAATACTACTATCTGTGAAACACAGATTTCTAAATGTATTCATGTATGACAAAAGAAAAGTCACCATGCATACCTAAATTCCAACATTTACAAAAGACTGTCAAGCTAGCTCATATTGCTTTTCCTCCTTGAACTGAAATTTTCACAGGCTATGTTGTGTGACAATTACCTTCTGTTGATTGCATTTGATCTGAGAGCACGACAGATGTTTCCCTGCATCCAATTACACATTAATGAAGTCTTGACCAGATACCTCTTAGGTTTTAATTGTACAACTGAATTTAGTAACTCACTAGTTTGAAGCCACTTACTAAGAATTTAGGAAGGACTTTACACACAAACTTAGTGAAGAATTGATGAAAAGCTGGTGCAACACAGTCCTGGTCACTATAAAGAAAGGAATATTAGTCTAAGATAAATGCAACCTGTGACAAGCCAAAAAACCACATACTGTATCTAGACTGTTTTTACATTGTGTGTCACTGGGTCAAATTTGGAGGGAAGACTAAATGCTGAATGTTTTGTTTTGTAAAAGTAAAGTGAAACTTTATTCCAGTAACAATATTAACTGCACAGTTTTAACTGGATTTTATTCTGCTTTTTGTTTTTTAAAAAACACAAGCATTTTGAAGTTAGCTTGCTAACCTGCTAAAGTTTATCAGCTAACCTTTAGTATTATAGTTTTAGCAGGTTGGCATGCTATGGTCATTAGTTTTGGAAGTATATTGTCAGCGATATATGCAATTCTGACAAATAGACCAGAAGCCATAGAGACAAAAAGGGTGTGCAGGTACAAATATATTTACATAAAATGTGAGAGAGACAATTAGCTACACAAAGCACCTTTTAGTTTTGAGGAAGTGATGGTCTTAAACTGCCTTTCACTTTCTTTCTTGTTTTTCTGATTGTCTATAGGCTAAATATTTCACTCTTTATCCCTTACATTCTCGTGTGTCAGCATGTTTTGCTTTCCTTGCGTGCTTCTTGTTTCTCTACCTCATCTCACCCTAACACATTCCATCCCCCCATCTTCTGCATTTTTCTTTTGAATAGTCATTCTTTCTCACAGACTTCCTTCTTTCAGTCTCCTGTCTTTCACTGTCTCCCCCCACAGTCCACCCATCCTCTCTTTCTCCTGACACTACCAGAAGATGTTGGTGATGTCTGAGTCCAGGCTGAAGATCCAGATCACTAACGGTGCAGAGATTAGAACAAATGACCAGGACACGCCCTTCACGGAATGACGAAGCCTTGTTGTAATGGCGCTGATGAGTCCTGTGTTGGCGCTCATCCTCTGCAGCTCCTCTTCCTCTTCCAATGTCTTTTTGAGAAATGGATTTGAACAAAGGAAAATGGTTAGACATTGTTCACATTGACATACAAATAACCCTGATACACATTAACAGAGGCATGGAGTGAACGCATCAAGATCATGTCCTCTGACCTGGAACTGGCTTCCTGGTTCAATGTAGTTGCGTGCTAGGAACTTGAGGGCCTCGTCCATCAGGATGACAGGAAGTGACATCTTCAACACTACCACCCACTGAGGCCACGACAGAGGGCGTATCTGGAATATCATCTGAAGAAACGAGCAGAGGAATGAGGGTTACTTAACCCTTGGATACATGGAGTGTCTCTCTCTGTCCAGTATTTGTATCCTGGGTAATAAATGTCTAAATGTAGAATACTTGGAATTTTCTAGCATAAAAATGATTGAATCAGTACTGGCCTTTTCAGTAAACCTTTTAGAACCTTTTAGACACATTCAGAACATGCATGCATGCGTACTTACTGGCAGTGGGTCAACATATAGAATGAGGAAGTGTAGAGCCATGGACAGACAGATGGCCCCCACCAGCCAGGGGTTGGACCAGGGAGGCATTTTCAGCAGGGACTGGTTCTCTGACAGACTGGGCAGCACAGGAAAAGTCAATTTAACAGGTCAGAACAACTTCATTTCTATCCACAGCCACTTGGTTTTACACAAAATCATTCCACTCTGATCAAATACTGAATAACACTGCAGCTTATCTCACTGCAGTACTGGTAGGGTCCTTTCGTATCAAATGTGGGATGTGTAGTTTAGTGTGTGGATGAGTTTGTTTTGTTCTTACCTGTTCAAGGCGTTGCACATCTCTATGGTAACCAATACAGACAGGGCCATGGTCATAGGATACGGAGACTCAAAGACTGAACACTGCACACCAGCAAACTCCATGTGGCCTTCACTGCACTGCAGGTAGTGGGACTGTGGAGAACACAAATGTGTACATAACATTCCTGCCACCATCCTACTTACCTGTCTCACTTCCCATCTTAGTTATTATCCTGCAAGTGCACATCCCTTTACCAGAGGCTGACCAATACATTGACATGCCCAATATTATCAGACAATATATGCAGTAATAGATTTTTTCTACCCTCTTGGGGGCAGTGGAAAAAACTGTAATCACAACATTGACATATCATCACTTTATAAAGTTGTTATGATGAACATATTAGCAAACACTGACTTATTTACACATCTGACAGACATGGAGCAACATTAACATTCATTCGAAGTCTTGTTTCTGGCCACCTGATGGATGTAAGTCCAATATTCACTCTCCTTTTAGCTCTGTTTTGGATTCCACCAACTTTTGATGAAAGATATCTAGCTCTTTAGCTGCTAAATGTTTCACCATGTCCATCAGCTGGTCGTTAACTTTGTCTGTCTGGTGCTGAGCACGTAGTACGCAGTGGGAATGTATAAGAACTTTATCACTGCAAACAGCTGCCTGCTGCTGCTGGAGACGATGCTGATGAGAGTGATGGGACAGAACCAAAATGTTTAAGTAAAACCAAAACAACGAGACACTAAAACACTCAATGGAGCAGATGGGAACCGTCAGTGATAATTTCATATACATATATATTTTCAAAGCCCTTTGCACTGTGTCCATTTTTACTCTGTTATGTTTTTATTTTAATTGATCCATTTGATTATATTTGAAAACTATTCTTCTCCTTCCTCATTACCTGAAAACTAAAGGATTGTATCAACATTGTTAATACAGAACAGCTGTTACTAGCGTCACTAGGTCTGACCTATAATGCATCTATAACCTGCAGTTTTTCAGTTTGTCAATTAGCTGTTTGATAGTTTTAAGTACAAATGAAGCTGTAACATTTTTGCCTGTGTAGTGTAATAATACCATGTTTACAGCCACAAGAGGGTTTCAGCTGCTCACTGTGTTTGAGCTAGTACCATTAAACACCTATATATACTGTAGGTACACAAAGCATAAGAGACAGATAGTAGGATAAACAGGTGTAGTGATGGTGAGATGTGTGCTTACCAGTTGATAGAAGGAGAGTTTCGGTCCGTCATGGGCTGCCATGAACCACCAGGCAGCAGCTCCGACAGTGGCTGCTCCCACATAACCTGCAGAATACAGGTTCTGTAAGAATTTATAGTCTAAAGAACAGAACATCTTGTAAGATGCTCTGGTAATAAATACCGTACTGATCTGAATATAAGACGACCCTGATTATAAAACGACCCCTCCTTTTTCGAGACTCATTTTTGGAAAAAGTCTTACAACTTGGATTAAATTACTCTTATTTGTTTTTTACTTGTATTTACCTAATTTATGTGCACTCGTTTCATTTCAGCACAGTGTGATGCTCTCTACTGAGCTTTGCTGTCAGTTATGGTTGCGCTGAGTTTCTCTCCTCTCCTCTGTTTCACCATGGGCGGGACTGCCCCTCTACACATACACGGAACCGCCCAGTAGAGCAGAGGAAAGACAGTGAAGTAGTCGAGTTAATGACAACACTCGTTACATTACTGTTACTCAGTTGTTGGTAAACTTGGCCTACTTTTGAGCCACTTTATTTGAGATGTTCACTGTGTCTCTCCATCTTTCAGGCCCCCGGCACTGTAGGCTAGTTGTGAGGGATGGTGGCTCGCCTCAGTCAGGAGTGGAGCACTCATTTTACAGATTTTTGGCGCCATCTGTTGTTGTGAATGTATATTGACATTTAAAAGTCTAGACCCTGAATATAAGACAACCCCACTTTTTCAGACAAATTTGCAGTAAAAAAACACCTGTAAATAATGTGGAGCTTTTTATGTGCTTGGTAGTAGTAACGATCATGATTTCACTCACATCCGACGATGAGGTAGCGACAGAACAACCAGCTGGAGATAAGAGGCTCTTTGGGGGAGCGGGGAGGGCGGGACATGATGTCTAGGTCAGGAGGGTTGAAGCCCAGCGCGGTTGCTGGGAAACCATCGGTGACTAAGTTGACCCACAGCAGCTGGACTGGGATCAGCGCTTCTGGCATGCCCAGTGCAGCAGTCAGAAAAATACTGAGGAGGAAAGAACATACGGGAGAAGAGGAAACAGTGAGCAGCCTAAATGAGACATGAGCTAAATATCTCTTTTAATCTTAGAATCAACTGTTGTCTAAAGTCTATACTCCACTTGGCTCTCTCAAAGCTTTTGGCTCAATTTTCAGCATCTACTTGTATCAGCTTCCATTTTTTTACTAACCAGACCACCTCTCCTATGTTGGATGATATCAGGTATCTGATGAACTGTTTCATGTTGTTGTAAATGGCTCTGCCCTCCTCCACAGCAGCCACGATGGTGGAGAAGTTGTCGTCAGCAAGGATCATCTCAGAGGCCGACTTGGCCACCGCTGTGCCACTGCCCATAGCGATGCCGATCTCTGCTTTCTTCAACGCCGGAGCATCATTCACCCCGTCACCTGTCTGAAGCCATGAGAGAGGGGTGCAAGGCCATAAATATGATGAAAAGCATGCATGTATGCAAAAAAATAGAGTGATATCATGTCATGTCATATTGCATACCAGCATGTCTGTGAGGCAGTGCACTCACCATGGCAGTGATGTCACTCAGGCTCTGCAGGTACTCCACTATGCGGCTCTTGTGTGCCGGTTCTACCCGGGCGAAGCAGCGTGCTGTCTGGCAGGCCTGACGTTGCAGGTGAGGGGGCAACTCGTCAAACTCCCGCCCCGTCAGGCCCCCATTTGCCCCTGCACCCTCCTGCTCCTCTTCCTGCTCTGTAATGATGCCCACTCGCCGGCAGATAGACAGGGCTGTGCCCTTGTTATCACCTGGAGAGGTGAATGAAGTATGAAGAGTTGCTATGTCATTGCTTGGATTGTACATGAAATCACAGCCACTGAAACATCTTTTTAAATGAGAGAGAGAGAGAGAGAGCCTGAGAAGGATCTTGAGATAGAGAAAGAGCATAAAGAAAGACTAGAAAGATCATAAAGGAGAAGAGTTTTGAATGACATTTCCTGCCTCACAGTGACTAGTTGTTGTTCATTTGCAGATCGTGGTCACCAAGAAGCTGCATAAATCTAAATGAGCAAGTTCAGGTAGGTGGGTGCTGTACTATTGGCCACTCTGTAGCAGAGCTCAAACAAGTGTCTCAAGTGTCCCACAACCGTCCCGAAATCTACTTTCAACTGTCCCAGACTTAACAACCATCTGTCTACTAAAGGAAGGAATCTCTGTATGCACACCCAAAGGAGTACAGTGTTGAATTTGGTGCAATTGGACACGTGATGCATTGAATATTAATAAACTTTGAATAAACTAGTAGTCAGCGAGCCGCTCCGCTCTGTGCAGGGCGGAGTTTCAGGGGCCTGCCAACTGACTCCAGCATGTCAGAGATGAGGCGTGACACGAGTCAGAGAAAAGTGCGCCAAAAAGAGATAATTAGACAGTGAAAACAGAGCTTTTAATCAAGAAATGCCACTCTTATCCTGCTATTTTTACTGTCCCCGTGAAAACGGGACATCCTTAAATGAAAGCGCTGCTCTGCAGGCAAATATTAGTGACTTGAACCTGATGTGGACAGCGATGAGGAGAGTCGTGAAAGTGAAGAGGCATGAGCTGTTTTTGTCTGGTTACACACCAGACATGCTGCTGCATTTTGGACCATTTGCAGAGGTTTTACTGTGCATGCTGGCAGCGCTGCCAGAAGTGTGTTATTGTAGTCAAAGCAAGAGATGACCACTGCCTGTACGAGGAATTCAGCGGCATACTCAGTCAGATGAGACCTGATCTTTCTGATGTTTTATAGTGCAAAGCGACATAACTGAGTGACAGATGCAACTTGCTCAGTGAAAGTTGGTCATCTATCAGGACAGCCAGATTTCTAGTAGAATTTGTTGGAGATAGTGAGGAGGAGCTGAGCTTGATACTAATGTTACATCACTACACTGGATGAAAATCATATAAGAGTCTCTCTTGTTGTATTATCATTAATTGATAAATATTTGGTATCTGTATAGGAGGACATATATTTTACAGGAAAACATGTGTTTGTGCACACATGGGCATTTTGGTGTGTGTGTAGTTGTGTGTGTGTGCAAGCTTACCTGTGATCATGATGACTCGTATTCCAGCCTGCCGACACATTCGCACTGCACCGAGCACCTCTTTCCTGGGGGGGTCCAACATGCCCACACAGCCCACAAAGGTCAGGTCCGACTGGGGAGAGGGAGGAGAGAGAGTGATGGCACATTCTTTACTTTGTTCAACATTCTGCACAAGTAGCTTGATTATCTAGAGCCAGCGGTAAACACTGAATCATCACCTCATAATCAGCAAAGGCAGCTGAGTTCTCCAGGTTGAGGCAGTGGATGTCAGGTGGCGAGTCCCTGGTTGCCATGGCAAGGCACCTGAGCGTGTCTCGTCCCGAGCCCCACTCCCGCACGGTGGACAGGAGCTGTTCTCGAGCTGCTGAGCTCAAAGGCACACGAACAGAACCACTGACCCGGATATAATTACAGCGCTCCAGCACACTCTCTGGAGCTCCCTGAAGAGACACAGGGGAAAGATTAGACACCGAAGGGAGGAAGAAGTCATGACTCTCATTAAATAGCCTCTGGATTAACAAATGTCTCAAAGCAAGTGGCGCATAACTGACCTTGACAAACATCTTGGCACCAGACGCAGACCTGGTGAGTTTATTTGATGAACAGAAGACAGACATGGACTTCCTGTCTCTGGAGAACTCCAGTGTCAGCTCCTTCCTCATCAGTTGCTTAATCACCTGAAGACAACCAACAAAAAGACAAATATAGTATACGATTAATCTTTAGTACAGTTCAGTGAGCTTCAATGGCAGGACATACATAGATAAAAACAGAAACTAGTTTTCATGTGTCAATACTCATTCAAACAGCTTAATGGTCTCATAGGCAAGGAGAGAAGAAAAAGCATGGAAATGTTTCAGCTAAGTCCTGCATAATGAATGCAGAGGAAAGAGGGTCACTTAATCATACACATCAGCACTTTCTTACAGAAGCCTCTCTCTCATACACACGCACACGCATACAGGCACTTACAGAGCAGCATGCTGTAGCTCTCTCAGGTGGACTCAGTCCTCTCAGGTCGGTGTCAAAGACATTCATTTTCTCCACCAGACAGCAGAGGGCAGTCTCTGTTGCTTCCCCGACCTTCTCATACACACCCTTTGCCTGAAACACACACACACACACACAAGGAACAGAGGTTAAAACATGATTCAGAATCAGATTCCAGTTGTAAATAGTTCCAAATCCATATACGGTCATCTAACATGGTCTGAGCCACTGCTGCTGCCATGTTTGCATTTCATACCTCGTTGTAGTCCAGTGATGAGTCATTGCACAGTGCGCAGATGGAGGCCATCTCCACCAGGCCTTCATACTGACTGCACTTCACCACTGAGCCGTCCTTGTAGCTGGAGACAGAGACAGGGGGAAAGATGGAGGAAAAATCAAAAGAAAGATAGATCAATTTAAAGGTTATACGTGTAATAATCCATATCCATGCATAATCCATTAGCTGTCAGGGGTTATGGGTTAAGAGTTGAATGTTAAAGACACTCACACTTCCCCTTCAGGGGCATAAGTAGATCCAGTCACTGTGAACTCGCTCAGGCTGCAGCGCTCCCCTGACACACTGTCTACAACAAACAACTAAACACACATGCACACACACGTAGACATTGCAGTAGTTGATTAGTTCAGTTGCGTTAGAAGTTCACATTTTAGGTTAGTTCCACATTTCAGCATGCTGTTGTTGGTTTTTGAGGGCAACTTCATCGTGATTGACTTTTAAAATTGCCACTGGTTGAACTGTCATGTCCTGTATCTTGCTGTGTGTACTGATGCTTCTTTCACTGCTGATGATGGAAGACTCGAATAAAATACTGAGAGGGGTTGGATTTACATATGCTATACATGTACTATAATGGTTCACCTAGTAAATTCAGTATAATGTACATTCCCACAGCATTAATTATATCACTACGACAACAGAGTTGTGTCAGACTCACCACTCTGTGGCTCAGTTTCTCTTTTTTTATTGTTTTCATTCACTAACTAATTCCAATTACTTTTACATTGCCATTTGTACTGAGTGTCACATTAAAAGCCTTCCAGGAACAGGAGGGATAATTCCCTTTAAGCTGCTGGAAGGCTTTTACTGTGAAACATCTGTGCAGGACGTGGCTAGGCCTAACTCTAATATAAGCCTGTTTCAAAATAAAATCTGGATTCTCTCCATTGTTGAGATAAAGTAGAAGCCCAGCCACAATTGGAGAATTTACAGTATTCACATTACTTGTGGAAGTGTTAGGTTAAATTAACCATTCGCCATTAGTAGTTTATTTGGAGTAGTGAACAAATTTATTACTGATCGATGCCAAAATGACTATGTAATCAATAAAAAACTCGATGAGACTGACTTGGTAAAAGGTGGATGTAAGCCCATATCTATGAGTCTGGTGTCACGTTTCTCCCAGATCTTACCCTGCAGACTGACATCTGGTTGGTGGTCAGTGTTCCTGTCTTGTCGGAGCAGATGACAGAAGTGCAACCCAGCGTCTCCACTGATGGCAGGCTGCGGACGATAGCGTTCTTCCTGGCCATCCTCCTGGTTCCCAGGGCCAGGCAGGTAGTGATGACTGCTGGGAGGCCTGGAAATAAATATTAAAGACAATCTATGAGGAGGACAAAGTATGTTAGCATTTGTATATGCAGGAAAGCTTTACAGTCCTTCCCAAACAAAAAAATGACCTTCAATTAGAAAAACATGAAATGCTGATGTGTAAGAAGTGATGGCATATCTGTACAGATCAATAGATAAGATGCTTGACCTTCTGGTATGGCAGCAACAGCCAGTGCCACAGCGATCTTGAAATAGTAAACAGCTCCTCTAAGCCAGCTGCCTCCATGGACGGGATCATTAAAATGCCCCACATTGATGGCCCACACCGCCACGCAGATCACACTAATCACCTGCAGGGTAACAACAAGTGTTAGTAGTAGTAACACATTCCTCAGACTTTTATCACTGTAGTAGATTTCAAGATTTTATCAAAGGTCAAAAACAATAATAAATGCAAAGTTATCCAAAGTGACCCCAAACACATTTTTACAATAAACACACACACACACACACACACACACACACACACACAGGTCCTTGCCTTAGACAGCTGCTCTCCAAACTGGTCTAGTTTCTGTTGTAGTGGGGTCCGTTCAGGGTCAGTAGAGGCCATCTCATCTCGGATTTTTCCGATCTCCGTCTGCACCCCTGTCGCCACGACAACCCCAATGGCTCTCCCCGCTGCAATGTTGGTACCCTGGGCAATGGTCATGATAGGCACAACTTCATTCTTATACTGTCAAACTCATCTTTATCTTAACAAAATCATTAGTTTCCGAACATCAGCAAAGAACACCCCAAAGAACTAATACTATGGTAACAAGGCATCTGTTTGTGTTTGTGTATGCTCCCACATATAACAGTGAAAGTGAAATCTATTATCTCACTGTACCAATTTTTTTTCTCTCCTTTATTATCAGATTCTAATGTGTTTCCAGAACATGTGTGTGTGTGTGTTATGTATGTGAAGTCGCACTCAGGTTGAGCAGTACTCTGATGACCACACCAACAAAGACAACCTGCAGGTCTGCAGCCTGTCAGAGGCTTGATGCTAAATAAAACATCAATGGCTGTTGTTCTTTGACCACAGACCACCTGGTGACTCAGCAGCCTTTGAGGTCTGACAGAGATAATACAACACACACACACACACACACACACACACACACACACACACACACACACACACACACACACCGTCACTGCTTTGTCCCTTCAAATAATGGTCATGTTCCCTCTCATTCACACACTCCTGCTTCTATAACCCAACACACATTCTACATGTTTCTTTAAACTCTCATATTCTTATATGTTGCCATGTATGGAACCCTTTAATATTTTCCCTGTTACTTTTTCTTTTATTTTAAATACTTTATATAATATTGTCCAGAGCAGTGGTTATACTGGACATGTTATTAGCAGTTCATAGCACAATTATCTAGTTAATTCCAGTGGGTCTGAATTGTTTTGTGCATCCACTCAGTGTCCTGCATTTTTTAGAGCTCTCACAGGGCTCCCACTCTTTTCTAGAGATCATTTTTCAGGACAATTTCAGTGATGATCTAGCTGGTATGACAGACCAGGGATCACACCATTCACTAATATGTTTCTCTCTGTGGAAGTTTTGCAGTCTATGGCTATAACTTATCTATGAAATCATCTCTTACATGCTTAGAAATGATGAAAAAATGATCATAGAATAATGCAAACACACCTGCAGATGTACAGTACTTCACTTTATTAGTATAACCAAGTTACAATGATGGTTTGGGCAACTCTCACCTCAGCTTTCTCTTTTCTCTCTTACTTCCTCTCCCACTTTCTCTCCCACGGCTAAGTAAAAAATAGAGCCAGCAAAAGTTATTGGCAGTGCATAGCCCAACATAAATTGACAAACTAAATGACATCCAAATGTATCATGGATATTCATACTGCAAAGTGGTCAATATAAAACAAAGCAAATTTCACATTCAAATAAAAATGTTCCTCATTGAGTTTAGTGTGGTCTCTTGACACTCTCCTGCAGAGTTTTTGCTAGAGCTGTCAGTTCTTCAATTTTCTCTGTAACACTTTTGCGATGGGCATTTGATTTTGACAATAATGTGAAGTCCTGTTTTTTCTCTGCCCTGACTGCTATTTCATTTGCCTCTTTTTGCATCGTCTCAGTGCTTTGCATTATTCTTTGCTGTTTTGCTTTGACATTTGCTTTTTCATGGTGGAGGTCCTTTCTTTTCTTCTCATTAGCAGCTTGGTCTTTTTTCTTTTTTTCATCCTCCAGGTACTGCACATACATCATCCTTGCTCCTTTGCAGTGCTGAATGAGGTCTTTTGGCAGGGCTTCATCATGCATGCCCAACCATTGCATCCTGGACCAAGCACAATGTGCCACAGTGCTGCATACTCTGCTCTGCGACTTCCAAGAAATTCACCAAACATGCAGCTGTAAACAAAATCTTGGAACTCTGCTTTATGATGTGCCCTGGCATGCAATGAAAATGCTTTATACTGATCAAGAACGTTTGTCACAGGCAGTGTACCATTCCACATTGAGGAGAACCTGTAGGAGTTTCTAAAATAATGCTATTGCACTTTCAGCAGCTGTTACCATGGTCACAGAGTCAAGGTAGCTCATATGCCACAGTGCCGGGTACATAAGAGGACTTCTCTCCATGATTTTCTTGCATGTCACATCAAGGATGGAATCACATTCTTTCTTGAACACCTGTATGTTCACTGCATTTTCCTGGAGCTTTTCACATGCTGTCTCCAAAGCTTGCTTTGTGGAAAATTCCATGTCCAGCTGTTTGAATGTAAAAAGGATTGCTTTGTCATGTGGGCCCAGTTTCAGCAGCTGAACAAGTGTCTTTATCTTATCCAGTTCTTCCCTTCTGATAAAGCTAGACAGCAAGCCTCTCAGGGTGAACTGCAGCTCCTTTGCTAAAAAAGGCACCATTGGTGCATCTGTCTGGAATGTCTCCAAAAAAGGCTTCAGCTGTCTAGCAATATACACAAAACATTGGAGCTTAGCCTGAAAACAGGGGTCATCAGTGGCCTCTTTTACTGTACAGCAGGATGCAGATGATGGCACTTTCTTGTGGCTGCTGATGTACTCCTGCACCACTGGCCACACTTCTATTGCCCGCAAGGCAACTGCTAAGTCTTCCACCCATTGATAGACACAGATCTTCAGAGGAAATGTTGTTTTGGTCACCTCAGTGAAGTCATCTCACCTTGCTGGTGACTCATGGAATAACTGCCAAAGAGCTCTCCCACCTTCTAACCTGTTTCTTTCTCTCCATTTTGAAAGCTTCCAAACAACAACTTCCCATATTGATAATCTTTGGCACATCTGGGTCCACTTGGCTGTTGTCCGCTTGGAATATCTTAAGGAACTTCCAGTTGACTTTAGGGCCATCCATTGAGACCTGAGACCTACTCTGCCTCTGAAAGGCTAGTACTCGTTGCTTTTGTTGGTTAGATTGGTTAGGTATAGGCACAAGGAGTGAGATGGTTAAGGTTAAGCTTAGAATATCAGGGTCAGAGCCAATCAGAGACAGAGTAGGGGCGGGTCTTCGCAGAATGCGTGGCGGAAAAAAAAAAAAACATTTTTGGGACAAGCCAGCAGCTCAATCTTGAGCCACTTACTCTCCGTCCAGGCCTGTGATGGCTGGGAGTTATTTACGGTTAATGCCATATGAGCAGCACCGGGCTGGCCATACCAAATTGGTGTGTCTGTGTGTGTAGTAGTGTGTGTGTGTGGTTGGTGTGGACCGGGAGGGCTTTTAAATCATGATGTTATGATGGTAGAGGGCTCAGTTGTCAATGACTGTCAGCCATTGGCAATGGATGATGGCATCGGCCCAACACACATTTGATACCATTGCTCCTAGCCAGAGTTGAATCACAAACCTTTGGCAAAACAAGCTAGCAATGACTGGAAAATTGGTCAACTGCTTTACAGGTTTTCCAGGATACATGGGTACCCTGTCTGAGCTCCTTGAGCAGAACAAACATGTAACTCTGAGCAGATAAACAATTCACCTCAACTCTTTTCTCTTAGAGCTGCAGAATTCACCTTTTACTCACCTTTCACCCTATTTTGTTAACTTTTGTTGATTTGGTCATTTTCCTTGATTTTTGTGCTTCTACTATGGTTAAGTAGGCAATGTAGTTAGTTTATTCGTCTGTTTTAATTGCGTTTATTGTTGATATACGACCGCGAGTCTGCACAGGGTGTTTTATTTTGAAAATTGACCGGATGCTGTTTCTTTGTCTGACTTCCTGTCCAGCTCGATCTGCTCTGTGCTACTTGACGCGGCCTCCGCCAAAAATAGACAAGGCGCCTATCTTTAGCGCAGTGGAGCGAAGAGCCGCTTCTGGGACGCTTCTGAGACACGTTGCGGCGTGCCCAGTGGAATCACAAGCGTTGACTTGAGTGGCCGCGATCAGCTCCGGCGGCTGCATCAGAGCTGGAACGCGGCACACGCGCACCCGGAATTTAGGTGTTTCAGTGACCACTGCTCAACTAATTGAGTAAAATCTGTATCTGAGGTGTGGAGATTTTTTGAAATCAATGCTGATTAGAAGAGGAGATAATATAGATAGGAATGTAAGGTAACAACGTACATTTGTTCCAGCACTATATTTAAAGCTATAATGTGTAAGAATTGGCCAGAATTTTAAGTTTAAAACATTCCCAAATTAACTGCAATTATCAACAGAATGTGAAGAAATAAATAGTTTTAATGTTATGTCAAAGACCTATATGCATTGTGTTGCAGAGATGTCTACTTAAATTAGCATGCTAATCAGCTAGCTGCGGCCCATACTGTCACTTTGTACTACAGGGGTGACAGTGAGTCACTGTAGCATTCAGTCTGCCCTCAGTCCAACATGAGAGGAAGAACAACAACTGCTGTTGAACTTTTCACTGTGGGACTATTAATATGTCACTTTATTAAGTTTTAACATTTTTTTCAGGTGAGAAAGTGACCATGTAGACTCCCAATATGTGGTCAGTTTATCCAAGTAACACCTATTTGGAAAGTTGCACCGACGTTGTTGGAGCAGCTGCTGCAGACGCTGCATCAGCTGTTTATATCAGCTGATCCAAGGCATCAGCTATGTGAAAGCTGGTATGAGCCATTTGGCATCGTAGCACATTGTAGTTATCTGGATCGACATTGAAATATCATAATAATAATTAACATATTAGGTCTCTCCTAGATTACTGTATTGCAAAATGGTAGCAATTAATGAAAAAATGATACTGTGTGGCATTACCATTAGTGAGTTCTGAGACATTTTATGATTTACAGCTACCCTAAGGGCAAGTGTGTAAATATTTAGTTGTTACTGTGAGTTATGTTGTAATTTATCTCTGTGGTGCAACTACTCTCTGATCTGTGCAGCCCGTTTGTAATTTAATACTGTCTCTAATGTTTCCGTAGCATTTTGATACCTTGACAACCCCACAGCACAGATTCACTGTAAACAGTAAGCTTTGTGCTATATTCAGTGAGTGATAATAGTGGCAGGGTAGCACGTGTGTGTGTGTGTGTGTGTGTGTGTGTGTGTGTGTGTGTGTGTGTCAGGAGTGATATGCTGCCCCCTATTTGTTTGGATCAGGTGGCCAATTCTTACACATTATACCTTTGAACCATAAAGCTAGTTTTATTCTGTATTTTTGTAATTGCCAACATATCCAATGAAAAGACTAAAACTAACAATGTGTTAGTCCGACTCTCAATACTTTATGACTTCCCTACTGTGTTTTTGTCACTCCACCCCAAGCCCGTCAGTTCCTACTGAAGGCGAAGGCGATCTTTAAAAACAACTTGCAAATGTTTTATTTTAGTTTTTAAAAGGCTCTGTAATTTCCAAACACAGCTGGACACTGTTTTTTAGTAAACTTAATACAAACAGGAGGAAATAGTGAATTGTTGGGGAGATGTGTGGCAGGACTGTGTGTGTGGGATTGAGTCAAAATAAACATCATCCTTCAAGTAAAACATTTTAAATACTTAAACACTTGACTTTTCCTGGCTGTGTGTTTTATGTTGATTGGATTAACAAAAAGTAAAAGTACAAAAGTGACAACCCCCCAAAAAGGAAAAATGATAGAGACACAATGACATATGGTTTTTGAGACTCACAGAGAAAAGCATGTTCTTCTTGTCCTGGTTGACAGCTCGGGGATCTGGTACAGGGTCTGTGTGTTTAAGCACTGAGACAGACTCCCCCGTCAGGATGGACTGGTCCACTCTCAGAGTGGTGGAACGGATGGAAGTCAGCCTGATGTCAGCTGGTACCTTGTCACCAACTGAGGGGTGGTGGGAAGAGAGAAAAGACAAAGATTCTTTATTTCACCTTTCATCACTGTATTTAGTTCAGAGTAACACAAATATGGTGTCTGCACTGAATTCTGTATATGAACTTTGGTTTGCTTTTCCTCGCTCAAAATTAAGTGACAATAGTAATACTTCCGAAAATCCAAACAGTAGCATAACAAAGCATAGATTTACTGTTATACATCATGAAATACTTTTATGCAACATAAATGTAGATTATATAGAAGAGTTTCTTGATTTCCCTTTCTCCTCACCTACTGCCTCACCAATAAAAAAGCAAGCAAGGTTATAAACCAGAGAAGCCACTCTCCCTGGATGACAAGCAAACATTCCCACTCCATTTACCATCACAACTATTCTTAAATTGACACAGTCAGGATGGCAGATTGTAAAACACAGACATGGACACACCAGGCAGCCTCCTCTGCATTCTCTTTTAAGATGAAGACTAAGTCTTTTTTTAGTTATTTTGCATGTTTAGATTAGCATTGTTTTCAGTATGACGGGTTTCTCTGTTAATTATGGGAGTTAAAACCACAAGGAGACAAACTCTGGTCTTGTACCATGTGATTATATAGATTATGAATGTTTTATCAAAAATATTCAAAACAATCATCTAATGAAAGAGTTGTAATCTTACCCACACACAAAAAACAGGTATTTTGGCCAACATAATGTCCTGGATTTGTCTCAACTTCACCTCTTTTTTTCATGTTAATGGTCCAGTAATGCCACCACAGACACTGTGGCTTAAACAAGCAAAACACTCCACTTCTCTCCCTCCTGTCAAACTTGCTTCTCCAAATGCTGCAGTTGCCTAACAGACAACAGCGTGGTCTTGTTACCTACAATAGTACTTTTTAACAAACTGTTTCATTTGAGACTAGAGAGATGAAATCTGTTCACTGGATAAAACAGATGCAAATAAGGACAGACGTCTAACAGATGAAAGGTTAACATTCTTTCTTTAGAAAGAACACAGCTGTTCATAAACTGTTTACAAGTGTTTATATGCGAGTGAGTCAGAGAAACTCAGAGAGAGCAGTTCAGAGAAAGAAATGTATTGAGAGGCTGCACGGACATATCAGACTTTTGGTTTCTTCCATTCGGGATTGTTATACTGGCCAGTTTAAAAGCTCTCAGCTATTTCTGAGATCTATTAAAGCACTACAAAAAAAAAAACAAAAAAACCTTGACATTGTTGGAGAGAGTACTGAAACATTTAACTGGAGTAAATATATTCATACCTTTTCTATTTAATTTAAAAACACTGCTTCAAAAACGTACAAGTTAGGTCTAATTAATGTCTTAATTAATTCTATGTATTTAAGGGGGGACTTACGGGTCAAGTGGCGAGAGATGGAGGATTAGTCAAGCTCTCCACGCCTTCAAACAAATAAACAATTTGATGTGTTTTTACAGATAAATAGCCTACTTTTGAAAAGAAATGTGCAGGTAAACCTGCAGAAAGCTGACCCATACGAGTAAAGTAACCACCAGAAAACAGCAGCGAAAAAGAGCGAAGCATGAATCCAGACGCAGCTCTGACAATGTGACAATGTTCTCTGAACTGAAAGCAGATTTAAATTTGGAGTTGAAGCCAGAAATAAAGTCACTCTGCGATGAAATGAAACATAGATTTGACCAACTGGAAGAGAAAGTGACAACTCTGAATGAAACAGTCAAAAAACGGGACAGCAGACTTGAAGAAGCAGAATCTCAGGTAAGCACTTCAGAGGACTGCAATGCTTTTGCAGAGAGACTGTTATCCTTCCTTCTGCAAAGTAATCAGTACACTACAAGAGAAATGCCAAGATCTGGAAAACCAAGTGACAGAGGATTCCGAGAACAGCTCAAGTTTATTGAGCATTTTAAGAATTTTAAACTTATTCCCTGAACTCAATCTGGGGACAGAAAGAGCCCAGAGGTCATCGAGTTCAGAGGGAAGCGGACCACTCTACTACTCTGCAGAATAAAAAGAAAGAATATATTGAGATTAAGAAACAACTGAAATTGAAGAATATCAGATTCCAGTCACTCTATCCAAACAGGCTCAAAGTTTTCTTTGAGAATGAAGTGGTGGTATTCAACTCAGCTTGGGAAGCAGCAGATGGCCTGCGTGGATATGGAATCAACTGCAAGTTGAGAAGCAGAACTTGCCTGAAAAGAATCGCATGGACTGGGCCAATCCATTCTGTGGGACATAAGGTTTGAGCCTGAACTGAAATGTCCGATCATCAAGAACACTGTTGCTCTTTTTGGAAATGAACATCTCTAAACAGAGAGCTTCAACAAACTGAAAGACAGGTATTTACACTCACACACTCACACGCATACAATTTTGATGCTACTCACTTTCCCTCACACTATAAATACATGTGAACCACCTAAATAGATGCAAATATTCTATAGAGCTGTTTCTAAGATCTTGCAGCTCTGGGCCTTAGCTCAAGACCTTAGCATCCATGCACGAACACAAGCGTGGAAGACTGTGGACAGCTACCTTAAGCGCTTGGTAGCACAAGTGGAAGTTATATCCTGTCTTTTTCTTTTTTCTTTTCTTAGTTTTGTACATTCTTTTTGTTATCTTAGGAAATATGAGGATATATTCGATGTTTTCTTTACAAATAAGGTATTTAAAAATATCTACGCTGGTTTAGAAGGTCTATAGGATACATTGTTGAATAAAAATGGGAAAACTTGTTCTTGGATACAGGGAGTATTGCTTTTAAAATAAAAAAATATGAAGTGATAGTGTATGAACATTAACATAATTTCATTCAATATTAATGGTCTGAACAAGCTCATTAAGAAGACTAAAGTGCTTGCACAAATGAAGCATCAAGGAGGTGATATTGTATTTATGCAAGACACACACTTGAGAAATTAGCAAAATTGTTTAATGCCCAGGTTTTTTCTTCATCCTACCACTCATTCAGAAGAGGTGTTATAATTATGATAAGGAACCATATCCCATTTGAGGTAGAGAATACAGTCTGTGACAAAGAGGGCAGATATGTTTTTGTGGTAGGGAAGATAGATGGAGAATATATCACACTATTAAATATATACAATCCCCCTGAGGAAGGCCCAGGTACAATTGAGAGGATTATTGATTTAGTTACACCACAAAGTAAAGGGATAAATGTGTTAGGACGAGATTTTAATCTATTGATGAATCAAAAAATGAATTCACAAAGTAGTACAAAACACAGGCCCAAAAGGACACACTTCTGATGAGGAAATTCTATAAAGATATTGGAATAGTGGATGTATGGCGAACTTTAAATCCAATTCAAAGAGATTACACATATTATTCCTCAGTTACAGGAAACTATTCAAGACTTGATTATTTCTTTATGTTCTCAAAAGACTTATCTATAGTTAGTATTAAAATTGTCCAAAGACATCTATCAGACCATGCACCTTTACAAATGACATTAAGGAGGAGTAAGGAAAAAAAGCTCTGATATTTGGAGATTTAATAACTCCCTTCTTTTAGAAAATGAGTTTAAAAAGAATTTGCTACAAGAATATATAAAGTATAATGATACAGAAGATATAAATCCAGCAATACTATGGGAAGGGGCAAAGGTTGTTCTATGGGGTGAAATAATAGCCTACGCCTCTTTTAAGAAAAAACAAAAAGAAAACGCAAGAAAAACTCGAGAGGAATATTGAAGAATTAGAAAAAGTATATAAAACTTCTGGGGAAACCTCAGTATTGAAGAACCTTAAAGAGGCTAAAGCAACAATGAATGATTTCTTAAATACGGAAGTAGAAAAATCACCATCCTTTGTAAGACAAAGAACATACAATGGAGGCCCCAGAGCAGCTAAGGTGTTGGCCTACAAAGTTAAAAAACAGCAAAAAAAGGCAACAGAAGTGCAATTAAATGAAAAGCATACAAAGATATTAATAAGGGGTTGGAATGAGACAGCAAATCAATTTGCAAATTACCAGGATCTCTATGATGCTGCTCAAAATATTGTAAACAAGGACAAGTTAATGCAGTTTTTCCAAAAGTTAAACTTACCTAAAGTTACAGAAGAACAGAATATCACACTTACAAAGGCAATATCAGAGGACGAGATTTATAATCATATTAATAAACTTAAGATACATGAGTCTCCTGGAAGTGATGGATATATGAACGTTTTACAAGAATTCAAGTATGACCTTGTTCCACTTCTATGTAAAGCTTATAAATGGGCATTTGATAATAAAATATAGGCAGCGACGTGGAACTCTGCTATTATAACAGTAATACATAAGGTATAAGGTAAAAATCCTATAGATTGTTCATCCTATAGGCCAATCAGTCTTTTAAACACAGATCATAAACTTCTATCTTCAATACTAGCCACCAGAATAGCAAAAATTATACCACAACTAATAAATCCAGATCAAACTGGGTTGATTAGTCAAAGACAATTGTTGAAAATGTGAGAAGAACATTCAACATTATAGAAACAGCTCAGACACAGAATCTCTCTGTGGGAAGGGTTACCTTAGATGCTGAGGTCTTTAATAAGGTCCTATGTCCTTCTCTATTTGAAACCTTAAGGAACTTTGGTTTACACACCATCTTTATAAATTAGTTGAAAGCTATGTATAAACAACCAAATGCGAGAGTCAGAGTTAATAGGGTAATGTTTAATATCTTTAAAATATTGAAAGGCACTAGGCTGGGAGATCTGTTATCCCCACTGATCTTTGCCTTATGTACTGAACCACTGGCAGACTGTATTAGGTTAGAACAAAAAATAAAAGGCATATATACAGCAGGAGAAAATCATAAACTGTCCATGTACACAGATGATATATTCATTTATTTATCTAAGCCTGAACAGTCAATTGAAGGGTTAATGAATGTAATTGGGAGAAGGATGTGGAAAGGATAAAATATCTTGGGATAAATATAACAAAGAGTCTGGACAATCTGTATTTCAAAAACTTTGGAGAATTAACAAGGCAAATTAAACAAGACTTAAATAGATGGTCTATAATCCCTTTTTCCCTTTGGAAAAGAGTTAAAATTATACAGATGAATATATTCCTTTTCAAAGCACTACCCATATATATTGTCTTTAACATGTTCAAACAGTGGGATTCCATAATAATGAAATTCATATGGAATGGCAGAAAACCAAGAATAAAAATGGAATATCTTAAAACTGCCCAAAGAAATGGGCACTCTAAATTTACCAAACCTGCAAGCTTACTATCAAGCAGCACAAGTAAGAAATGCCAAAGTATGTATACTAGAAAGCTCACATACAAGATGGAGGGAAATGGAGTTATATTGTGGAGATATACCACTAACTGTTCTGCCTTTCTCCAAATATAAAAAAACATATGTTGAGAATCTGGACAATAAACAATAGACACCATTGTGTCGATTGCCAGTCAAAAAATTGCTGTCAACTCAATTCTCATTTATTTAGATGTTTCCAAGTGAGAAGTTTCCTCTTTAAGGTACTAAAAAAACAAGAGCTAAGAGAAGCTAAATCTTGTTTTTATCTCAATATTTTGAATGAGGCAAAAGGAAACAGTAAATTGATCTGGAAAAACATTGATAATCCCACAAGGAGGGACCCAAAACTTTTAGGAGATTTTAAACTCAAAGTACAGGGAAAGTTAATTGAAGATCATTTTACTGTTGCTTCTGTCTTTAATATTTTTTTTTTGAGTCTTTATATGAGTTAGATGCTACAGGCCAGGTTTTCAAGCTGGTAGAGACTAATGAGTTACAAGTAAACAAAATCATCAGCTCCTTAAAAAGCTCCAAAAGTAGAGATGCTTTCCAATTAGACACTATGTTTATCAAATCACACAAAGATATTTTAACTCCCCCTATTGCTCATTTAATTAACTTGTCTTTTAAACACAGCTCCTTTCCTGATGACTGGAAATGTGCCATTGTCACGCCTATTTTTAAATCTGGAGACCGCCTTGAAGCCAGTAACTACAGACCAATAAGTATACCGCCAGTGCTCTCAAAGGTTGCTGAGAAAGTTGTCATTAAACAAATGACAACATTTCTTAAAGGGGACGTACTATGCTTTTCCTTATTTTCAGATATATATATAATATATAAAGTCACAATTTTGGATGTTCATGTTAAAACTGGCCGACGTGTCAAATAACAAGGTAAACATATGTAGCAGTAATCCCTGTGAGCAAAAAGCAGCAGCTTTAGACTGCTCTGAACGCTCGGTTTCCAACAGTTTTTTCTACTTTTGGCCCGAGCTGACATCAGTTTGTGACGGATTTCTTTATATGGACACCTGCTACATGCACAGTGTGTGAGTTTGCTGCTCCGCCCCATGAGTAGTTACACCAAGCCATGACGCCATTACACAGCGCAGCAAAGTAAAATAAGTAGTTTACCTGTTGGAGGTGTGCTGGTTGTCTGCAGCTCTTCATAAAACAAGTTCTACTAGATCCTCCAGAATATCCTCTATACAAAATTGTACCATACCATTTTGTCGCACTGCATTTGGGCAGTCAGCTTTCTCTGTGAAAGTTACAACTCAGTGGAATGTCCTACCTGATGATATGAAGAACTGTAGTTCTATCAATGCATTCAAGGCCAAATTAAAACATCAACTAAAGACAAATCAGCTGTGTGACCACTGAGTCTAGTTTACATTATTAATTTTTAATTGACATTGTGGGTGTATGTGATGTGCTATTGTGTGTAGCTTTGTATTTGGTATGGTGTGTTCTGTGTTTTTTTTTTTTTGTTTTTTTTTTGTTTTTTTGTTGTTGTTGTTGTTTTTGCTTTGTACTGTTTGTTGTTGTGCTGTTGTATGTTTTGATTGGGGGGGGACTACAGATGCAAATTAGCTTCAAGCTAACTCCAGTGCAGTGCATCTTTAATGTTTAAAACTGCACACTGTCCAAATATAAGACACAATACTTCTAATGACCCTAGATGTGATAACTAAGACAATACTAAAGATGATATTAATTGCACTGATGTCTTTTTCTTTGTACATGGGTATACACAAGAATGTGGGTGTGAATATATGGGAGCGGCCATCTTGCTTGATGGTCTGTGCAGTAGAGTTGGGCAGCAGGATGATGGCCCACGGAACACACTCCCTCAGCTGTTCCGCGGCCTGACGGAGGTTTGAGAGTGGTTGTTACAGCTGTCAATCATGACGTCAGACCCCCTTTCTATATCGTCCAATAACTAATTAAAAACAAACTTGTTAGAAAAATGAGCACTTGGACAAACATTAGCATGATAAGAACTATCTGAAATGACAGAATCCATCTTTGGGAAAAATTTTGGTGTGTACCTTGATTTTTTAGTTTGGCTCATGTCCTATCCACTAACATGGAGAGGGCGGGACTTATGAATTACACTGCAGCCAGCCACCAGGGGGCAATCAAGATGTTTTGGCTTCACTTCTGGGGAGTTGTCATCTTTATGTGCAGTCTATGGTACGCACACACTCACATGTGTGTGTACATATGCATGTGTATGTTTGTGTGGGTGCATGTGTGTGTGTCCCATGGATGTCTGCACCACTTAAGGACCAATATCTACCAAGATTTCCTGGATTTTGGTGGATTCGATTTTTTATAATTTATAATTTCTGAAAATGCAAATAAAAAATTCTATGTATTTCAATTAAATTAAAAACAACAATTCAAGTATCTATAAATAGAGTAAAAATAATTTGATTGATTATCCTAACTCATGGTCCATTTACTTAATTTCAACCACATCTCACCTGTCTAAATCTGTGTACGGAGCTTGCTTAGTGTTTTTGCAGGATTTTACAGATTTTTATTGACTAGTTTAGCAATTTTGTGAGAATAAAATTTCCATAACCAACAGAGTCGATGTTCAGGGCAACAAAAACAAAACCAAACTCATAATAAACCATAGTTTTTGTTATCAAAGAGATAAGTCAGTTTAAGAGTTATTTCTTAGTTCAATTATATCACCCTATATCAGCTGTATAGTCATTTAAGTCATCCATGCTTGCTGCCATTTCTGTGACCTTTTTTCTGGCTGTCACACAGAAGGATAACCTCCCTTCTCTTAATCCCACCTGCAAAGCTCTGATTGGCTTGGTTGTCTTTCTGCCATCTGGCAATGAGCACACTACCAGACATAATTGATTGAGGACTGTCACCTTGACATTTGAATTACCACTCTAATGTCAGAAAAAATAGATTTGAACTTTTATCATGATCTGTCAAAATTCAGTGTGTAAGCACAGCAGGCCATGCCTTATACTCCAACAGGGGGCGTTTGTGAAGCGCATTTTATCTTTTGCATGCCCTGTTGGTCTGTCAGTAGACTAGACTGTTGATGTCTTTGTTAATGCAAAATGGAGTAAACTATCAGGCCATGCTATGTGTATAATCAAGACACCAAACTATATTAGATGTAATGTGTTGAAGCATTTTAGATTCAACACTGCAGATGGTCTTTTAAAAATAAAGCTGCCTTATAGCAATGACAGCTTTTCACTTGAGTGAGGCAGTGGAAGCACCTAAACTGAACAGAACGTCAGTTCTACAATATAGTTGAGGTTTTCAAATTACCTCTTACAAACTAGAGTAAGTTCTCATTCATTTGAACTTGATTTTTTCAAAGAGAGTGACAGCCCTAATTTAAACTTGCTGAAAAAAAACCATCAGAGATTTGGGCAGCAATTCAGAGGTCTGGAAACAGTTTATTTTAACAGGCCTTCTTCTGATGGCACACATCACAAACAGAGAGGTTATGCTATTAAATCTGTCATCATTTTAAGGTTTTTTTGTGATAATGATGTTACCGGCAGCTTCAGTCCAAAAATGTATCAACGGCTGCAGGAAAAATCATATTGCTCACTGCATTATGTTCTGCCAAAAGATGTTAAAAAGAGAATATAACAACAACAGCTTCAAGCTCTGTCCTGTGGTTCCAGCTCTGATTACTGTCACTGAGTTCCCATGCTCTGGGAGACAAATACTTTTACTACAGATGGAAGGGCACTGGATCACTTACACACACACGCACGCATGCACACACGCACACACGCACACACGCACACACAAAGACACAGACACACTCCTAACCCTGTTTCCACTCTCTGAGCCGCCTGAAATAGCAGTTGAATCTGGAGGATTCAACAGTTTTCCTACTGGGTCAAGCTAAAATCATATGTGTGTGAGAGTGTGTGTGTGTGTGTGCAGGCTGTTACTACAACTGACAGTGCTCAAACAGACCTTGAAAACAACCTTGAAAGACCTTGAAAAATGCTGGAAGGCACTGAGAGATGTGGAAAACACTGCTGTCGACCAGATTAGATATTCCATCCCCTCTAATGTGGTCGGTCAAATTGACGACAAGTGCTCACAGAAGAGACAGGGCATTGGATGCAAACGATGGCCGTCACACACACCTTAAAACTCTAAATGTACTCTAACACTCTAAAACACTTGAGAAAGATGGAGGCGGTCAAAAAACACTCCACGTGGATGAAAATGATTTACAGTCAAGGCCATTAGCTTAACTTTCACACAAAGCATAAACATACTGTTTAGAAAAGATTCAATCAATTGCTTTAGACCATACTATTCTTGCTGTGTATTTTAGCTTTCATGAATCTGTACTCCAAAACCCTCCAAGATTCTGGCTTTGAGATGCAATCAAATCAAATATTTTTCATGAAGGCCTTGCGTGCCTCTCACTGGGTTACCATGACGATAAAAGCCAGCTGAGAGGGCAGAGAGGTAGCAGCAGGCATGTAGATTAAGATGTTTGCCAGGAAGGACTAAACAAAGATGCCACAATGTTATTTCAGCCATGTCTAAAGTGGAAATGCACAGCGCTTAAATCCAAAGGTCATTCCATACTCACGGCAGCAGTGTAGACTCTAATACACAGCTGTCAAATACGTAAAAAACATGCCTTGTAAACTTGCTCCAATTTTCCATTAATTATTATTGTATTGAAGTACAATTACACCTGCTTGGATTTTGAGAGTAGATGTGGATTTTCTTGGCACTAAATTAGTCAAAGGTTATCTACTGAACTTTGAGTACTGTAAAAGATAAGAAATTTAAAGCTGCATTGATAGATTTTTGTATTGTTAGCGTTGAGCAATTATCACTCAACTCTGCAATTCTACTGACTTATTTAGCCTATTGTTTTGGTTTGAGCACAAGACCAACCGCTCCTATAAACCCACTGCACGCTACCTGCTCAGCACCAAATGGCAGAAAGACAAAGGTCATGTCGACACTAAGCCAGCTAAATTCTTAATGCATGTATTTTGGGGGCACCTGTCGGACCCTGAAGTTGTAATTACACGTTTGGCTACTATGTCAAATTCCACATGCTTCCTGGCGGCTTGCTGACTTGCTCGTCTCTCTTCCGCTCATGCTCAGTAGGAGAATTACCTGTTTTGGCATTTTAATGTGGATGGGGGTATTTGCAGAAACAAGATGAAGCTCCTGCTGTGGAGGCATGTTGTTTATATTCGAAGACAGTGTTTTAGAATTTAGCTGGCTTAAAGTGAACATAGTCGTAGTTAGCACCTAGCTGGTGAAGAAAGAGCTAGCAGCTAAAGAGCCAGATAATTAGGAGTTAGTGGGGAGTAATGCAGAAACTTGACTTCAAACGAATGTAATGGTAGCCCATGTCTTGCTAACACATTAGCCTTATCAACTTTGTGTGGCCATAGCATGTCGGGCTTGTGTGTCTGTCAGCTCGTTTTGGAGCTCAGTAAACCTCTAGTGGGCAGAAAACCTATGAATGCAGCTTTAGATCAAGTGGCAACTATGATAGCTCGAGACTGAAGCCAATGTGGAAGTACCTTAAGCTCAAGAGCACCACTCAGTGTTCCCAGTAAGCTAGCGTAAGCTTAGGTCCAAGGCAGCGCCGATGAAAAACTGCAACTCTGAGCTTTAAAGTAGTTCTAATGCAAAAACGGGTGACGTCAGGCCTCATTAAGTCTGGCTTCATATACAGATAATGCTTTAGATGGACAAAAACAAGTTGCAAAGCTAGCTTGCAGACTGTTGTTTATACAGTACAGGTGACTATGACTTGACTAGCAGTGTTGATTCTTTTTATAAGATCATCAGTATGCTGATTTTTTCACCTTCAAAATGCAAATGAACACCTTTTCACTTCAACATGGTGATGGATTATGCTGAAGGTGTGATTTAGGAAGTTTCTTTTGACATGTTTTAAGATGTCACAATTTTTCATGGTGTTAAATTGAATTGAATTTGTTGTCTATGATGGAGGAGCCAACAAGTTTAAAGCCAACACAGGGTGAGCATTTGACACTCAAGAGACATTTAAAATGTATTTTAAGGTGACAAAAATTGCACATTGCACAGTGTCTCAGGCTCAGTCAGACTAAGTGGAGATATACCTTTCAATACATGTATGATGAGAACAATGGTGCTTCTTGTAGTGTTATTTCTCTACGTACCGGCGACTTCCACAATATCTCCAGGAACAATATCTCGGGCTCTGACTCTCTGGACGCTCTTCTTGTCTTGTCGGTAGACTTTGCCCATCTCTGGCTCGTACTCCTTCAGAGCCTCAATGGCATTCTCTGCATTACGCTCCTGAAATACACAGCAACATAGAAAGTTGCCTTCTGATTAATAAGTAACATGTGAGACATTTTAACAGCACCAAAAAAAGAGTTTTTTCTCAATTGCTGATGTGGAAGTTAGAATTATTGATGGAAAAATCCCTTCCTGCATGATTATCCTCATGTGAAGACGAACACAGGCGGGAGGGGGATACAGGAAGCAACAGTTATTATAGCAGTGTTTCCCCTATAATAGCAGAGGCCTGGCAGGCTGCCAGGCCAACGAGAAGCCCCACCAGACCAAAAAATTATTTTTTAAATGTCAAAAATAATGTCAAATATCCATTAATTCGCAAATCAATAGTGTTTGGGAGCAGCTGAGCAGTGCTGTCTCGAAATGTGAGTTAACATCTGTGTCGTTCCCTGGGAAACTGAAGGTAACGTAACTCCTTTTAAGGAATAGGGCAGAGCCTAAGTGAGTGAGTGGTTAAGCGAGAGAGCGAGCGGCAGAAAAATAACGGTGGATGCGAGCAGAGCAGAGGAAAAGGTTAGCAGGAAGTTGTCAGTCTGGCGGTAAATGTACAGTACAGACTACAGTGTGTCAGTTAATAAATGCTGCAGCTTGTCAAGACCATGAAGAGTCACGTCTGTTGTTTCCCAAACTGCTGGAAAAGTGAAGGGGTTAGCTCCAAAGTTAGCAACAATGGGTTAGCCTAACCTGATGACGCTAAACAGATAAATAGAAAACATGTAGCTGCCTGCTAATCCCCCCCCCACCCCGTTTGAGAGATGGATATTTTCAGCACTTAATTACATGGGAGAATGGTGATGGGTTCATGAGAGCATGAGAGCATATAATAGTAATAATCTCTCAAGAAAAAGAAGCACATCCAACAGGCTTTGAAACCTGCAGCTGCCCTAATTGGGCCTTTTTTACAACCCAAACTAGGTCAACAGGAAACACCAGACGAAAAAAGAAACAAACACAACACAACATGAACCACAATGTTGTCCCATATGTGGCCAGTGTCTCTGAAAAGAATTAATAAAGTCATATTCCAGTGCATTTCAGATATGCCATGGGTGGTGAGAACTCTGGTGATTTATTAATTTATTATTAAATAACCTTTTTCATTCTGCTGATCATATGGCAGACCAGAGATGGCACTCAAAAATGCAACTAAGCTTCACAAAAGTCAGCAGTGATACAGCGAAATGTAATCACTTTAAAAATATTATTTCATGAAATGTAGCTGAATGTAGCGGCATCTCCCGACAACGTTGGCACAAATTTTCAAACAGGGGTTATTTGGATAAACTGACCACATATTAGGAATCTAAATAGTTACTTTCTCACCTATAAATAATAAAACTTAATAAAGTGACATATTAACAGTCCTACAGTAAAACTTACAACAGCTTTCAGTCTGGCTAATCTCTGCCATTGCTGCCGGTAGCTTGGGGCAGCGCTACTACTTCTTCCTTTCATGTTGGACTGAATGCAGACCAGATGCTATAATGGCTCACCCTGAGGTGCAAAGTGGTATTACGAGACAGGGCGGGCCAGGCTAGTTAGTTCATATGCTAACTTCAGTAGATATCTCTGCAACACATAGACGTCTTTGACATAACATCAAAACTGTTATTGCTTCACTTTCTGTTGACAATTTTAGTTCATATTTGAACAAGATTCTGGCCAAATCTTACATAGTGCATCTTTAAGCAGTTACTGCAGCATGGTATACAAATGCAGCGTCTTTAATATCCCCAGTCACAGTCATATTGCCTCAGCAGGCCCAATTCGGTGTTAAACAGTGTACAACAGTGCACATTGTGAGATGCATATTGTATATGGCTTGTAGCAGTAGTTACATTGTGAGATTTGGTCCTAAAATTCTCAAGAGTTTTGATACAGGCTGTTCTCAGCCGGTAGCCAGCTTGGCGAATTAGCTTAGTCTCAGTCCAGGGTTTCTGCAGTGTTCACCAAATTAAAAAGACTTTTTAATACCACAAGTACATGAATTTATTGTCATTTATATAATCTTTGTCAGTGCTTCCTGGCTGTATAGAACAACAATTCTTCATAATATAATTAATCTTTTCACATGACCTGGCAGAAATTAGATTAATGGATTAAGCAATTACAAAATAATTAATCAATTGAAATTTTTGCTAAAATTGACACTTGCCCACAGTGATTGGATGAGCCTCCTAGCTACTGTTGCTGCAGTAGTGACAGTGTTTGCTGCAGGTCTGATGGTGCTGACTGAAATTTCACAAAACTGGATTAAACAGCTTCCTGCAGCACAATCCACTATCGCACCAGTCTCAACCAAACTACAATCTCTTGTAGTTTATAGATGTAGAACATCTCTTGACAGCCCGCTAACACATAAAAATCTACCACAACTAATGTTCCTGTCTACAGCAGGAAAGATGAAATATTGAAGATCTTCATACCTTTTAAGGCCTTTTTTAAGGCAAATGAATTCACTGCTTTTCGAGACTTTTAAAGTCCTGCAAATACTGTGTCAGTCAGCTTTAATTTAAAAACATCAGCTCATCAAGTGTAAAAAACAGCCTAGCATGACTGTGCATGATTATGTGATTGATCATTTTAATCAATTCATAACATTTTAGAGCCTCAATATTACCGAATGGTCCAGAGGTTTTGGCAGTTGGCAATTAAATTGTCTCTTTAATGTGTCTCTTAAACACAATATGATCAATGCAAAGTGACTGTCAATCCACCTATACACATGCACACACACTGTTTACCTGCCATACTCCTACAATAGCATTGGCGATGAGGATGAGTAGGATGACGAAGGGTTCAACAAAGGCTGTGATTGTCCCCTCCCCTTCTTCGAACCAAGCCAGCGTCTATGAGATACAAATGACAAGACAGAGAGAAAGGTGAGGATTTGTTGTAGATTGTTATTGTTGTGTTGTATGTGTGTGTAAATTTCACTCGTTTCTCTCACATAACTCACACATAATTACAGAAACGTGCGATGACTAATGAAAAAGCGCTGCCTACAATCTTTGTCTGTGTGCCAAAGGGCGTACTTTTCTGTGCCCGATGGCAGTATGTGTGTAATATCTTCGGCTTTTCCTGGTGGCTCTGGTTGGTTGCAGTTGCTAAGTGGCCACCAAAAGATACTTTTTCAAACCGCTAGCCAATCCACTAGCCACCAGCAGCTGGCTTCCTGCTACATTGTACGGCGCATGATCACAGCTAAACAACACAGAGCTACTTAAGGCCGTAGCCCCACCTAGTCGAAAAGCCAAGCCACGCCACTGTATGTGAGTGTGTTTCCTTACAAAGGAGATGCAGGCAGCCAGCAGCAAGATTCGAACCAACAGATCCTCAAACTGTTCCAAGACCAGTTCCCAAAGTGACTTCCCTGCACGAGGACAGCAAGGAACACAATGAGAAAGAAAGAAAGACTTAGATGAGGTAGTCATAGAGTGATGAAGCTGATGTAAGAAGGAAAAACAGAATGTATTAATCAGGTATAGATAGATAACTCACCTTCTTCAGCTGGCAATTCTGCGAGTAAATAAAGAGTTAAAGGTAGAAAGAAAGGAGAGAGGGTAGGGAAAAAATAAATAGTTACATCATCATCACCACGGATACACTTTTTACTGACATTAGAATATATGATAGATGTGATGTAGATTGACAGCACACTACTGTAAATGTGTATCTGTGTACACATTTCATCATGACAGTGTATGAGAAACCCTTAACCTGAATTAATTCTAAAATCACATTTTATATGAATATGTTTGCTACTATAATTATGCCCATTATCATTATTAGTAGTATAATGGTATTCATTTTAATAAACAAAAGTTGGATGAAATCCACTGCACAGAGCTTTACTGTTGTGTAGATACAGTGGATAATCTATTTGTTTTAAAGAGATGTAATAACTCTTAATCTAAAAAAAAAAAAACAGTTTCCATTTGTACCATTGGGTCCCCATCTCTCCCTGGTCTTCTTCAGCTGCTCACAGCTCAGACCTGTAGACTCATTTACACTGAAGAAGCCTAGAACTTCCTCCACCGTCTTAGTATGAGCATTATCCATCACTATGGAGAAAGAAGGAGAAAGAAGACTTATTAAGTTATAGAGGCAGTTGTAAAATTGAAAGTAACTGTGTTCTATTGTAGTGTATAAACACCCAGTAATACAACAGGAAGGTAATGGGGTTTTCATGAGGCTGCTAATTATATTTTGGAATTGAAGATGCAAACAGCAAATATTTCATGCTGTTTTCAACATTTTTCAACAAAATTTGATTATTTTCATGTTAAAAATATTCATAAAAATCTGCTGTTTTCCTCAGACTTATGTTCTTATCAAGGTGTTAAACCTCTAGGAAAGCATTTACACCCTCATGGGACATAAAAACATTGAGAATATAGGAAATTATAGGAACAAATAAGAATCTAATAATAAAACATATCAAACATTATTGATACACTTTTCATCATGTCAGAGAGATTAAGCACACTGACAGAACAAATCTGATTTTCAGTTAACGATAGTTTTTCAGTATTTTCCACACTTGAAAGGTAGAATGCTTCTTGGCATTGGCACCTGCAATAAAAATTGCACACAGTCACAGCATTAGTTGGCTGGGGAATCAGATGCACCCTATAGCCAAGCAACCACACAAACTGGAACCTGCAGAGACAGGCCCAAGAGGCATGAATAGGGTGTGAACATGCTCTGAATAAATATCCCCCCGTGTCCCATCACATTAGACTATATTTATTTTTGTATCTTTTAGGCAGTGCTTCTCTGAAAGGCAACTTAGCCTCAGACTTTCTCGCCTCGCTCCAAACTCCATTCAAAAATGTGACAATTTAACGCTCTCTTTTCTATAGACAAATAAACGGCATGTAGTCAAACAAGATTTAAGGCATTTTGCAAACAGGTAAGGCCCACTTGTCAATTCGGTTTATGTCTAATACACCGGGTAGGCTAGTTAAACTTATTTAAATAAAAATGTAATGCTTAGCATAATTTTCCTGTCATTGCCATCATCTCCTTTCACCACTATGCCCGTGTGTGAGCGAGCGACCTGCAATAATTAAACAACTTTAAATATAAGTGCTTCATGGTGGACCGTGTAAGCCGAATTTATCACAACACTCCATCCTTAATGACCCCTAAAGGCCCTGACTCACATCATATCACGCAGGCCTACTGTGAGGCAATTTTAACCCTGGAGAGTCGTCATAAAATCACTGTTGCCAAATTCTGCATCTGCAGAATACGATATTGTGCAGCCGCCCCTGAATGCTGCACAAGATGCTCTGATTTATTTGCTTACGAAAGACTAAAAATTATGACACGTCCGGTCATTTGCTAAACGTTAAAATATGTAATGTTAGCTTTAAAATATGTAACGTTAGCGTTAAAATATGTAACGTTAGCGTTGATACTTTCTCGACGTTATTACGTGTAGCCTCGCCTGAATTCTGGGTTTTACAGATCACATAACGCCAAATACTCAGTGACATGTTGCGCACGACTAGTGAGTTTTGGCAGCAATTTGATATTGCTGCATAATTACCAGGTTGTGCGCGTATATATATCAACAGTCATGTGTCAAATGACAAGTGAAGCATCATAACTGAGCTAGCAGTTAGCTAGCCTCATAGCTAGCGTTGTGTTTACCGTTAATCCTCCGGAGATGAACAGGTTGCTTCCCAGAGAGGTCGTCTGTCCACCAGCCCTGCAGTATTAGTCAGACAGGATATATCACGGCACCATGCGTGTTGGATGGAAAATACCCACAGCAACAAAAGGAAAGCAATAAAAATGCAGTTTGAAAAACAGTTTTAACAACAGGCTATCTGGTTATACTGAGACAGCCGCTCATGAGTGAGAAATCATCAGGACGACATTTCCATTAAACAGTATCTGATCCCCGAGCGGTAAAAATGGTGTGTCTTTGAAAAATAAGGCTTGTTTAAGGCAAATGTTTCTTTAAATATGGTTCAAGACTGTTTTATCCGGACAGTTTAGTGCTATTACTCCTCATCCTGCAGGAGTGTCTGTCGGTCACTGATATTCAGGTTGCAGCATTCAATAACGTCAAGCCGCTTAATGACAAAATACAACTTCCGGTCGTAGTTTTCACAGTAAAGACTTCTCCTCTGAAGAAATGCTTCATGCCGCGATGTATTCTCAAATTATATTTCACAATAACCATCATTTGACGGTATTGTTGAAAAATCCCAAGAAGTGCTGCACAGCCACCGAGTAACGGATAGCTACGCCACCAGCGACTCGGGTTTCACCTTTAATTTGAAATCAAAGTCGTAACACTTCCGGTATTATTGGAACTGATTCTGCGTAGCTTGACGCTGCTGCCCGGAATGAACGTGATTAACGGTGTTTGCCAACAGAAACCCAACGGAGCTCAGAAAGAACCAATGAGAGGCCCCGTAATCAGACTGACGCAGCACTTAAACAAATCAGCGTGTAGTATCCTGTAATATCCCGCCCACTGGAAGCTTAGTCGCCAAGCTCTTGATCAATCAGCGAGCGGTGCGTCTGCTTTCGCACAACTGATCTTCATGAGAACCAATTAGCGTTGAGTTCCGAGCCTTTGACTGTGCTGCAGACCAATCGAACGGCACTGGAGGCGGGATAATCGCTAAAAGTGCAACGGGAAGCCCCACCTCTCCCCCGACGTCCATTTGTAAGTGACCCACAGTGTTAGCTCGTAAATTAAAAAAAATAAAAAAATAAAAATTAGCTGGTAAATTGTATTTGTGAAACACTTTTTTAAAGTAAGTCCGCAAAGTGCGTTTAAGTTAATATAAGCCGCACAATCAATATTATTTGCAAAAACATTTTTATTTATTTAGTTCAAAATTTTAAATGGAGGATAAGCCCCTTGAGACGCACCATCTCGTTTTCGAGGGGGTCCTCAGGCACAGTGACTTGTTTTTTTCACCTAAAAGTGAGCAGTATATTCTCATCTCTTTTCAAAAACATAATTAACTCGACGAGATTACTCATAAACTCGACGGGTTTACAGCACACTGAGAAAGACCAATGTCCTTAAAGAAGTGTTGGACGCACATCTGTATTATCGCTATTGGGAGTATACTGTATATTAGGCCTGGCTATCATGACCTTTCACGAATGCTGAACTCTTTCCAACATTGAGATCTGTTCATACTCACTGTGTTGGATTTTTCCTCTCTTGGGAATACTGCAGAACACATTCATTCTTTATCTCTCTTGCGAATCTCGTAAAGAGTGAAAGAAAGAGAGTGTGTTATGTCAGGTCAGTTATAAAAAGACTAAGGAAAATGCATGTCAGTGTGTTGACCACATGGGAGATAGCAGAGGGCAGATGTCTTATGTGACTCCTTCACCATTTCATTTCTACAGTGTCAACAGTGATCCGACCCCACACTCCATTATACATCATAGCAAAGAACAGTCCAGTGCTTTGGTAGAATTTTGTTTATTAAAAATGTGAATAAAAACTTAGTGTGTAAAAGACAACATAGCAGTGGGTGTTCATCATTCTTCTGATTCCGTCCTGGAAAATGGATCCTCTGTTGCTCTTCATAAGGTATCTCCCTTAACAACACACTCCCCTTCCTTCCCCCCCCCCCCTCCTAAACTTTTTCCCTTTTTTCTGGAGCTTTGAAACCTGTCTTTACATTTGTTGGAGTTTGTTCCTTAGGCCTTCGTCCTCACAAAGGATATTCGCTCCATAAGCTGAAAGACAAACAACACAATCACTGCTGTACAAATTAAGATCATTTTTATCGGTGTGAGTTTGTGCTTTAGTGTTAAATGTTAATTAAACACAAGCAGCCATACAAGAACTTCGTTAAATTAAATTCAAACTACAAATATGCAAAATTTTAAAGGTCAAAGACAAGAAACGAACAAATCTACTGGCGTATTACTGACACATATCAGTTGGGACCAAAAATGTAAAAAAGGCTCAAAAAGTGCGAAAAGTGCTCTTCTCAAGCTCCAATCAGGATTCAGCAGCATTTGAATCATTGTCTGACGCCAGTTGGCAACTAATGACACTGGTGTAACTGCCACTAAGTAGCTTCTATGGGCCTAAATATGTTTACTTCCTGCCATAGCCTTATTTCTCCAAGTCACCTGCTTTTGAGTATAGGAGTTAATACAAAGTAAGCATTATATGGTGTTTTCAAATACTCCAGGATACCACCAAACCCCCGCAGTTCTGGAGATTAGACTGTGTGTTATGTGTGTATGTGTGTTGTGTGTGTGTGTGCCAGTGTGTTACCTCAGGTTGTACTCAGGGTCAGTGTGTGTTTGCAGTAGCAGGTATCTGATCTCCTCAGGTGGGTTCAGACCATGGAGCTTTGCCCTCTCCCATCTCTGCAGCCTGCTGATACCTGGAAAGAGAGAGAAATAATATGTTTTCCTCCTGGTGGACCAAAGAATATTACAGAAAAATAGTTACAATATATACCTGTAGATGTCAGTGGAGGACATACAGACTATAGAGAAACATGGATATAGTGTCATCCACAGACATTTTACGGCATGGAGTTCTCAGATATTAGAGTTAGGCTGGGTGGAGTTGAGCTGTGATATGCTGAGACTCCTGTCAAACATGGCAAACATGCCCCAGAACTACTGCTATAAAAGTACTACTGTACTTCTATTTAATCCACTACTTTTCAGCACAAGTAAGGTTGGGGTGTTATGTTTTTCTGAAACATGGTTCGACAACTCCATTAACAATGCTGAGATAGAAATAGAAAATTGTACAGTCATTAGGAAAGACAGGAACATAAAGCAGGCGGTGTTTGAGTTTATGTAAGATCAGACATAGGTTTTAATGTCAGATCTGGTTTAGATCATGTTAACATAGAGGCTGTGTGGCTCAACATTTTATTACCTAAATCCAAACCTTATTTTAATTGGAGCCTGTTACAGACCACCTGACCAAAACAACTTCTATGAACTATTAGAAGAGACCTGCGCAAACTCTGATGACTTTGTTAAATCTGAGGTGATTATGATTGGAGACTTTTACACAGTTCACAAGGGTTTGTGCCTCTACCCAAACCATCACTGACTTAGTATTTGTATCAGACCAATCCAAAATCTCAAAAACTGGGGTTCAAGACAATGGTCTAAGTGCAAGTGTTTCCCCTATAATAGTACAGGCCTGGTGAGCCGCCAGGCCAACAAGAACCCTGCCAGGCCAAAAAAATATTTTTTTAATGCCAAAAATAACATTAAATATACATTCATTCAGAAATCAATAGCGTTTGGGAGCCTATGTGCAGCGCTATTCTGAAATATGAGTCAACCTCTGTGTTGTTGCCTGGGAAACTCTTGATAGCATAGCTACTTTAAGGGATAGGGCACTGTGTAATATGTGTTAGTAGCAAGTGAGTGGTTGAGTGAGAGCAAGCGGCAGAAAAGTGACGGTGAATGTGAGAATGGGAAAAGTTGTGCTCTGAGTTTTGCTCAGCACCCACTAATATATGGTGTCCCACAGGGGAGCATTTTAGGTCTACTTTTCTTTTTGCTATGTCAACGACATGAAGCCAGCCTGTGATTGCAATGTGTTCCTTTATGCAGACGATTCAGCTCTCCTAGTACTATCATCATGATACATTAGAAGTAGAACAATTGCTTAGTTCAGCACTCCACAAAGTTAGAATGTGGTTAGCAGAAAAAAGTTGTCTCTCAATCTCAGCAAAACAGAGTCGATACTCTTTGGGTGAAAAATAAAACTTAAGAAGTCTCCTGGGTTCAGAGTGATAGTTGGTGACTTTGAAGTTATAGCCAAGGAATAAGTTACTTACCTAGGGTGTATATTAGACAATAGTCTATCTGGCGAGAGTGTGGCACTAAAAGTTCTCTCAAAGGTCAATCAAAAAATCTAATTTCTTGCTAGAATATCCACTTAAATCGATAGGAATTCTCTTGAAATATTTGCAGGGACACTTGTAGAATGCCATTTTGATTATGCCTGCACTTCATGGTATACAGGCATCCCTTAGATCCTTAAAAAAAAGTTACAGACCTCTGAAAACAAAGAAGTTAGGTTGATTCTTAAACTCCACGCCCAAATACATCTTCTCCCTGATCATTTTATTAGACTCAAGTGGCTCGGGGTGGAAGAGAGTATCATGTATCAAAATGTGTATTGTTCACAGGATTGTCAATAACGTGGTACCCAAATATCTAAGTAATTATTTTTCCTGGGTATACGACGTTCAGAGTTATTCCACTAGAGGGAGCTCTACTGACTTTGTGCTATGCAGATTTAAAAGCTGTATGGGACAGGACTGGTTTTTACATTCAGCAGCTGTTTTTATGCTCATTCGCTGTTAGGAATTGGTTACCTGCAAGCCTTAAGTCGATTAGCTCTGTTGGAAACTTTAAGTCCTATCTAAAGAGTTGGCTGAGTAGCAGCTGGTCCTAAATATAACTACTTAAGTTGAGTTGCAGTATTTCCTAAATACCCATTTTGTTTGTTTTAATTGTTCTGGGTTATGAGAACATATGGTTTTTAAGTCTGACTGATTTTGACTAATTTAGGTATAGATTAAGCCATTTTTGCATACATATGGTTTTATGCTGTATATTGTAGTATTGATTCATGTAATAATTATTGAATTGGTAGGATTAATTATTGAATTGGTAGGATACCCTGTACTGTATATGTATTGTATTGCTGCCTTCTCTCTGCTTCAACCCAGTAGCACAGAAGATCTATACAATCACGACAGTTTCAAAGTGGCACCAAGATTAGTGTCACCAATTCAGTGTCCGACCAAATGTGAAATATGATCACAATCTCCTTTTCTGTTCTTGAGTTATGGCGTTGAATAATGGCCAGAAAAATGTTTTTGCAGAACATTATGATGTCAGTGAAGTTGACCTTTGAGTTATAAAATGTCATCACTTCATCATTTTATCCTGTTAGATATGTGTGTGAAACTTTGGCATAATTAGCGTCTGAATTCTTGATTTATGGCCAAAAACATCTTTTGTGAGGTCACAGTGACCATGACCTTTGACCACCAAATTCTAATCAGTTCATCTTGAGTCCAGGTAGATATTTGTACCAGATGTAATTAAATTCCCTCAAGGTGTTCCTGAGATATTGCTTTCAAGAGCATGGAACGGACGGACGGACAACCTGAAAACATAATGCTTCCTGCCACAGTTGTCACCAGCGCAGAGACATAAAAACAACAATGAACTAAAAGAGGCTAATAGGCTGCCTAGAACTGAGGGGAACTCTCACATGTGGTGCTACCTGTAGGTAGCAACCTACCTATGAAAAGGTTTGCTTGTACTGAAGTACAAGCAAACCTTTTCACATTACACAGTAATGTAACACAGAACAGATCGACTGTTTATATAAGAGTGTTGATTATTGCAGCTTTAACATATCTGTGTGATAACGAATAACAAAATACACCCTCTGCAACTGGAAAGTATAGATAAGCTTGGCCTATCAGATCAAACATCCTTTTCTGTTAGAAAACACAGCCACATGTTTAACTGTCTTATTACATGTACTTTGTTGTTTTTAGTTGTTGCGGGGTGTATTTTCTTTATTTTTTTGTTGAAGCTAGGCTAACAGTTTCCCTCCTCTTCTAATCTTTGTGCAAAGTGAAACATATCCAGGACCTATCTTTGTGCAGGATACACAGAGATTGAACTCCTATTGTATTTCTGAAAAAGTCAGACACCTCTTTTTTGGCATATTTTGTGATGTAAGCCTTTACATTATTTAGCATGCAGAACTTGCTGTATTAAAACTGTCTTTGTTATAGCTGATCTTCCTTTTATTCTCAATTCTTATATTAAAAAAAACTACACAATTTAAAAAAAGAAGAAAAAAGTTCCTCAACAACTGAGTTGTATAAGTATTTTTTTTTTCACTACTCAGAGATTCCTCAGCCTGTACACAAACTCAAAGTAGTGAATATTTTTTCATTTGACAAAACTTACTACAAACTTTGTTAAATTCAAAAGCCAGACATTCTAAAGCAATATATACGTGTAGGTGTGTCACCTGTGCAGGGCCCAAATCTCCAGTCCAGATCGAAGTCTCTGAGCTTCTGCAGCTCCTCCTCTCTGACTGTTTTAATTTCAGCCTCTGGTCCATCAAAAAGATTCAGAGAGAATTCAAGTCACTATTATATCAGAACAAAGTGTATGTTAAATATACATATATTATAAGTAATATTAAACTGAAATTAACATAAACAACATTAAATTTCAAACCACAATTCTCTCTCTCTCTATATATAGTATATACAGCATACATATACAGTGCTGCTTGAAAGTTTGTGAACCCTTTAGAATTTGCTCTATTTCTGCATAAATATGACCTAAAACGTGATCAGATTTCCATTCAAGTCATAAAACTAGATAAAGAGACATTAGTTAAACAAATGAGACAAAAACCTTACACTTACTCATTTATTTATTGAGGAAAATGATCCAATGTTACATATTTGTGCGTGGCAAAAGTATGTGAACCACTAGGATTTTCAATTTATTTGAAGGGGAAATTAGAGTTGGGTGTTTCAATCAATGGGATGACAATCAAGTGTGAGTCTGGGAGGCCCTGCTTTATTTAAAGAAGAGAAATCTGGGTCTTCACTATTAAAGTCTGAGCTTCACAACACAGGTTTTTGGAAGTGTATCATGGCTCAAACAAAGGAGATTTCTGAGGACCTTAGAAGAAGAGTTGTTGATGCTCACCAAGCTGGAAAGGGTTACAAAACCATTTCTAAAGAGTTTGGACTCCACCAGTTAACTGTCAGGCGGATCATGTCCAAATTGAAGACATCCAACACCATTGTTACCCTCTCCAGGAGTGATCGAACAACAAATATCGTGTAATAGTCCGGGAGGCCACAATGGACCCCAAGGTAATGTCTAGGAAACTAAAGGTCTCTCTTGCAGTGGCTACAGTCAATGTTCATGAGTCCACCATCAGGAGAACAATGAACATCAATGGTGTGCATGGATAAGTCAGAAGGTGATTGGAAAAATATTCTGTGAATAGATGAGACCAAAATCAAACTTTTTGGCTTGAATGAGAAGCGTTATGTTTGGCAATGAGCGAACACTGCATTCCAGCATAAGAACCTTATCCCATCTGTGAAACGTGGTGGTAGTATCATGGCTTGAGCCTGCTTTGCTGCCTCTGAACCAGGACAGCTTGCAATTATTGATGGAGCTATGAATTCTGAGTTGTACCACCAAATTCTACAGGAAAATGTCAAGGTATCTGTCTGTGAACTGAAGCTCAACAGAAAGAGAGTCATGCAGTAAGACAACGACACGAAACGCACAAGTCGTTCTATCAAAGAATGGTTAAAGCAGAAGAAAGATAATGTTTTGGAATGGCCGAGTCAAAGTCCTGACCTTAATCCTATAGAAATGCTGTGGAAGGACCTGAAGCATGTAGTTCATGTTGAGAAGCCCACCAACATCCCTGAGTTGAGACTGTTCTGTAAGGAGGAATGGGCTAAAATTCCTCAAAGCCGATGTGCAGAGCTGATAAACAGTTACCGGAAATGTTTGTTTAAAGTTATTGCTGCAAAAGGGGGTCACACCAGTAACTGAAAGCAAGGGTTCACATACTTTTGCCTCCCACAAATATGTAAGATTGGATAATTTTCCTCGATAAATAAATGAAAAAGATGAAAAAAATGTTTTTTTTTGTCTCATTTGTTTATTTGGGTTCACTTTATCTAGTTTTAGGACTTAAATATCTGTGTAAATATCTGATCACGGTTTAGGTCGCAGTTATGCAGAAATAGAGCAATTTCTAAAGGGTTCACAAACTTTCAAGCAGCACTGTACATATATATGTATTTAACCTTTTTCATATCAAGATTTCATTGACTGTTTCATAAAGTAATGTTGGAAACAATCAATGCCTGTTTCACTGAGGGGACATACAAATAACATCACAAATGACTACTATACAAACACTGTGCTACTCCTCACCTATCTGTGGTGGAGGAGGAGTAGGTGTCTTCCGTCGTTTTCCGCCTCTCCTTGCTTTCTTCACCACCTTGAATGAATCAGTTATCAGTCCTCGCTTGGTTGTCATGGTGACAGATGATCTGGAAAACACACATATGCAAGCATTTAGGAAAAACCTCTCAAACATTATTTAGACTTCACTGGGACACTAAAATTCTCCACTAAAACTAATACTACTACTGACACTTTTACTTTAACTAATACTGATAATAACATTTGTTGTGATTTTTTTAATACTCAAATAGGACTTATCATTATCTTCTGAATGGATGTTAACAAGTTAGAATGAGAAAAATGTAGGTGCACAAGAAAGAAAGACTTTGAGATTACTGTACCATCTTTATCTGCTGATTTTGTAATAGTTACCCATGTTAAGATATATTTGATGCACAAAAGTGAGGAAGGCTGCAATGACAATGTAATTATTTAGTATTATTTTATTCCAAATTGCAAGTTGTACCTATTTGCAGCCCCAATGAGAGTCCCCCACATCTAATGTGTGATTAGGTGATCATTCTTTAGACAAAATCATTCACACTCATTCAAAATAAATGGAAGCCTCTGTCTCTACATTTACGCAATAGTCTCTACTTGTCAATTGCAATAATTCAGTAATAACATGTCAATGTAGCATGTGTGTATTAGTGCTGAATCATTGTGTGGCTGAACATGTCTGAGTAAAGGCTGGACTACTTCTGCTCATGACTGCAAATAAAATCGGGATTAACGCACATTTGATCTCCTTTACGGCAGTGTTATATCCGTCTGACTCTTTGATACAACGCTGCTTTCTACACCACTTCCTGCAGTTCTGTGGTTAAACCAGACTGATAGCATACTGTGTCTAAATGGTCAAAAACTGCATGTAACTACAAACTATTAAAATGACGCATTTCCCTCTGCACTCTGTAGTGCTGGCACCGATCTCCATTTAAAAATCTGATGATTTATGTTGAGTTGTTTCTCAGCAAATATGGCAGGTGGGATGGTTTATTATAATGTTAACGACGATTTCAGCTTCAATTCGGTGCGAATGAATGACAGTAATCTCAGTGATAATTGCACACTTCTGCCTTTGAACTTTTTCTCTGATCGCCACTCCCTATTCCTCCACAAAACACATTGAGTTTTGGTTGGACGGACGAATATGGAGGATCAGTTACGAAAGAGTTAACGCGTTATTACAATTTTACGTTAATCTGTCAGAAGACTCTGCTCATTATAAAAAAGATCGATGAGCTATGTCTGTTTGTCGGTGATCGAATCTGCAGGAAATAATCAGATGTTTCAGAGTCGCTCGATAGATAGACGTGTTTCACCGTGCATAACTAAATGTTGAGCTTGATGTTTTTGCACATATACGATTATCCAATTCCTGTTCTCATAATATTGAACATACCTGGATATGCAAACAATAAAAGCTCAATCAGATGTGTCGCCCTGCTCGAAATGTTTTCTCCTCATTCACTCTGCGAGTACACCAGTCGAGCAAAACAGTAACGACTCTTCCTCTACTGTCTGGACGGTGGGTTCGAGCCCAGGTGGCCCCTTTGCTGCCCCCTGCCGTTTTATCTGCACATTACAGTCAAGCAGTATAAACTGCTAAATTACACATTTTATATGTTAATAGCGTAGAGGTTCTAATTTGTTGCATCTTAACCTTCATAATATGATGAGATTGTAGATTGTGGATCATTTGTGGATATGATGTTTAGTCAACAGTGTGATACAATTAATTAGCTGTATAAATAATCAATTGACTGTTTAAGACGAATTTGTAGGTTATTTGAATAACACCATGAAGATCAAAACAGGGTTCATTCACATTTGTGTGTGTGTGTGTGTGTGTGTGTGTGTGTGTGTGTGTGTGTGTGTGTGTGTGTGAGTGTGTGTGTAGAAGTATGTTCTCCATCTCCTTGGATGTCAGTCGTCAGTCTGACTGGCAACCTCAGAATAACATAAACAAGATGGCTTTCTGTTCCACTCAGCTTTTAGTTTATGTGTGTAAATCTGCTCTTAAAAGGTCTCTTTGCTCTTTTTCTTTACCTGTTAGTCCACCGACACCCCCCACAACCTTCCTCAGCTGTACTTTGTGTTTAGTGCTAATTAGCAAATGTTAGCATGCTAACATGCTAAACTAAGATGGTAAACATTATAGCTGTTTAACATCAGCATGTTGGCATTGTTATTGTGAGCATTTTAGCATGCTAATGTTAGTATCAAATCTGGCCCTCCAGCAAAAACATAAAGAAAGATTAACTTTTCACTTTCATACTGTCATCAAAACTTTTATTTTTCACGAATCAACTATCTGTACTACAAGCAAATCTACTATTACATCTGTAATGTGGTAATGCAACACAGAGGAAACACTTTCATATACCAGTCATTTTTGCCAAATTTGTATTAATATAAGTTGCTCTAATTCGGTTCTTCCTCACTTACTAATGGAAAAAATGACATTTGCTGTCAGATAGAGTCCCAAGAGAAACAGTTTCATCAGTCAATTACATCCTTAAATTAATTAACAGAAATAAAATATATAATATATATATATATATATATATATATATATATATATATATATATATATATATATATATATATATATATATATATATATATATATATATATATATATATATAATAAAATATATATATATATATATATATATATATATATATATATATATATATATATATATTTATATATATATATATATATCGGGGGAAAATACAGGCCTGTGTTTTCACCACACCTGTGAAATGGTGCCCCATAGCTGATCTCTTCTCCACTTCCATCTCAGCAGACAGTGAGAAGAAGACATTTACTGCATTTTATTCTTTATTTGGATTCCCATTAGGTTCCATAAAGTGGCTGTTAGTCTTCATGGGGGGCACATGAAAGTATACTGATATGATCTTTACATCTAATGCTTTTATCATATGGATGGATGTAGTCTTTACAATGAAAATGAAGATGGTGATGATGATGGAAGTTAACCTAATGATGATGTGATGATGGGTGACAGGAAAGCAGAGGACAATAGCAGAGTCTCTGTCTTACTGGCTGTAAATATCATAATCAATACAAATCTTTTTGACCTGTTCTGCAGTCTTCTTCCTTGGTATTTCCCTCTCCATGTCTCCCTTATCCCTCCATCCAGACAGACCACTTACCACGTAATCTAATCTAAGGTACTTCTGTCTGTGTGTGTGTTTGAGTGTTAACTAAGAGAGACAAATGCCTCTCTCTTTGTCTGTGTATTTACATTAAAAACAAGATGGCAATATGATTTAATAATGAGCTCTTTATCTTAGCAAGCATACAAAAATCCAACAGTGTCCCAGTAGATGTGCTAGCAGCTCTGTGAGGATATGCACAGCAGTGCTTTGAGCTAAACGCTAACATTAGCATGCTAAAATGCTCACAAAACAATGCTAACATGCTGATGTTAAACAGCTATAATGTTTACCATCTTAGTTTATCATGTTAGCATGCCAACATTTGCTAATTAGCACTAAACACAAAGTACAGCTGAGGAGGGTTGTTGGGGGTGTCGGTGGACTAACAGGTAAAGAGAAAGAGAGCAAAGAGACCTTTTAAGAGCAGATTTACACAAACACATAAACTAAAAGCTGAGGGAACAGAAAGCCATCTTGTTTATGTTATTCTGAGGTTGCCAGTCAGACTGACGACTGACATCCAAGGAGATGGAGAACATACTTCTACACACACACACACACACACACACACACACACGAACAAACAAACAAACAAACAAACACCATCGTTGAGTGCAACTTCAACTAGAGGTCCTCTTATACCAGGCCACATTGGAAAAAGTGTTATTTTGATCATTAATGGTTGTTAATATCATTTATGTGTAAAGACAAATTAAATTGATTCATAAATTGTGACAAAACACAGAACAGTTAGTAAATATGAAGTGACCAAAATTAAATCCATATGACACCGGAATAATTCTTGTAAAATACTTAAGTATTGTCTAATCAATTGGTGACAAGCAAGTCATGTTTTGGAAAAAATGCTTTCACACATTGAAATTCCACAAATGTGCTGAAAAAAAGCCCAATGTCCGAGTTTTTCACCAGCACTTAAACCAAGCGGCATCTATTGAAGCCAATGTGGAGGTACTCAAAAGTGCCACCAACGGTCACTAAGGTGTGTTTATAGAGCATGAAAAGCAACACCCTGCACTCCTTATTTGGAAGGTCCTGGCTCCAAATGGAAAATATGGTGCCGACCATAAGCATCAACTCTAGGCTTCAACCCGGCTCCAATGCAAACCAACGGGTGAAGTCACACCTCACTACGTCTATCATATACAGGCTATGACTGAAACGCAACATGCATTTGTGGATGGAGGTTGTGAAACGAGTCTCAAAGCTCCGCGTACAAATGTGACATTTATATTCGCAGGATGGTTTTCAAAAGCAAATGTTATTAGAGGAATGAACTTGAAGTTTGAAATATATACATTTATTCATGATATTTATTCAAGTCGGGTTGAATTTTTTTGAATAATTGTGTTACATTTGGTCAAATTGGTTGGTATCTGTTTGCAGATTGGAAAATGCATTTGAGAACATTATAAATTACTTACAAATTTCCTTGCACATTTGTAAATATTGTTTCTATTTGTGGATTATGAAACATGTATTTGTCACCAGACTACTTTCTCTCCATATGGTGGGGTGCTATAAATCTCCACTGAAACCTACAGTATATATAAATAACATTAACAACCATATTAATGATAAAAATGAAATATTTTCAATGTGGCCTAGTATGAAACTACTAGTTGAAGCTGTACAGAACAGCAGATGAACTGAAAAGTGGTGTGTGTATGTGTGTGTGCGTGTGCGTGTGTGTGTGTGTGTGTGTGTGTGTGTGTGTGTGTGTGTGTGTGTGTGTGTGTGTGTGTGTGCGTGTGTGTGTGTGTGTGTGTGTGTGTGTGTGTGTGTGTGTGTGGGAAGTATGTTCTCCATCTTCTTGAACGTCAATCCTCAGTCTGACTGGCGACCTCTGAACAACATAAACAAAGTGGCTTCCTGTTTGCTCAGCTTTTAGTTTATGTGTGTGTGTAAATCTGCTCTTAAATGGTCTCTTTGTTCTCTTTATCTTTACTTGTCACACCCCCCATTCTCTTGTCCTCCACTCCCTCCTCCTTTTCCCTCCTCATCCTTTATATCCCTTGCCCCAGTTTATCAAATTCCCCTCTCTTTTTCCATTGTATTCCTTTTTGTCCATCTCTAATCCCCCCTGTTCTTCCAGAGGGCAAGACAGAATTAATGATATTTTACCACTTCCTGGTTCTCATCCGATGACTTGTCATAAGTGACTGCTGTTTAATGGATGCATTCAGAGATTCTTTATAGCATTAGACTGAAGGCAGCTATGATTGAATTAGTGTGAAATGTTATCTCCTGGATATGGTTTGTGATGTGTATTCGGATGTAGAAACTGATACATGGGTCTGATAGTAGCCTTTTATACAAAATGAGATCTGATCTACTCACTGTGGTCCACCTTTGACATGATGGATATAATGCAGTTTGAATCATTAAATATTTAGCGTAGAATTTATCATTTACTGGTTGTGTGAGGGCAAATGTCTTCTAAAGTACTGAATTGATGCTGATGAATTTTTCAATCATCTCCATTTAAACAGAAACGTTATCAGTTATCAGTATGTTGTTGCAATGTAACAATACATCCTACATCTGATCTAGGCGGGACCTTGGCTTATGGTTCATATTATTATTCTGGTGTTTTGAGCCAAAAATGAACAATGTCAAAATGTCTAAAAATAACAGTGCCAGTTCTGAGGGAACACGTGTAAATGGTAAAGAAGGTCTTCAAATAATATTCATTCTAATCAGTTCAGGTTAGGATCTTGTTAGCAGGTCTTTTGGGCCTGTGTTCTCAGATTCTTTTAGGATTCGGTCTTTCCTCTCTCTTTTTTAAATAAACTTTATGGGGGCCAACATCCGCAGTGTGTCCATACAGTCATGTTGTGCAGAAATGCATTTAAAAGTTGATGTGAAGCTCATATGAGGCTTCAGCAGTCTGAGTTAGTCATATCAAGTGCCACATTTACAGTCTTTTTAGCATCAAATTCCCTCTTTGTGTTTCCTCAAACAGTGTTTCCTTGTTGAGCTGCGGTAGAAGTGTAGTAACAAAAAAAGAAACTTTGACACTAAAAAGACTGTAGAGTTGAAAGATATCTACTTGATTTGACTCATTTGGACGCTGAAACTTCATATTAGTTTCAGATAAACTTTTAAATACATTTTTGCACACAAGGAGGACTGTGGATTTTGTCCTCCATCACTTACATTGTAAGTGCATTATGAAGGGATCTTCTAATGGTCAGTATGAACAGGAGGAATGATTACAGTAAGAAAAACATGTTTCAGTGTTCATTAGGGCACCTGACTGTGGTTTTAAGACACATTTGAAAAATTGTGAACCTTTCCTTTAAGACCTCTGTCAACAGTTAAAGAAAAAAAAAAAAAAGCTTAGTAGCTTAAAGACTTGATGCAGGGGGAGACTAGACTAACTGTATCACAAGGGGAAAAACACACCCTCCAACAACCCTAAAGGTGTCCTTTTTCTTTAAAGCTCATGTTTTCTATTTTCTCTTCCAGTTTTGATTGAGCTGGGGGCTGCTTCATCTCTTTTTTAAATGTAATTTATGCATGTTGGCTTCAGGTAGGTTCCCCGAGGCTCTGTTGTGGCTTGTGGCCAAAATGTTAGACCTCTGAATACCTCTAACCTCTCTTAGTGAACAAAACCAAAAACTAGCATAGCTTAGCTTGAAAACTGGAAGTATGGTGAAAATGCTCCCCCGGATATAACACAAGTGGGAAAATGTCTTTCAGGTTTCTTCAATTTAACAACTTCTTAAACCCATTTCTTTTTTTGCTGTTGTTTGTTTGTTTTGTTTTGTTTTGTTTGTTTAAATGTGTCATTAAGATATGTTAGAGATATTGGTAAGCTAGCAGCTTCCCCTTGCTTCCAGTCTTTTTACTAAGCTAAGCTAATCATATTTCAGACCTATCTTTTTTCTAGACGCTAAGAGATTGAAACTGATATTAAAGTGATATTTATTTTCCCCCCTGTCAATAAAAGAGTCAAAGGAGGTGTATTTCCCAAAATATTTGATTGTTCCTTGACTCCTTGGCTCTAATCACAAGGCAAATTACTTCAAAGGCCAATTTTATTTCCAGTAGTTACACATACTCATTAAATTAACAGATTACATAGGAAAAAAGCTCAATTTCAATACATCTGAAAGCAGATGCTATTGTTTTCCCTCTTTGACTGTAAACCTGTGTTTACTGATGCTGCACACAGAAAACCTGACAATGAATGTCCATGATGCACTGAGAAGAGGGAGGGAGGAGGACTTTGAGGAGTCATTTAGATAAATGAGTGGAAACCAGAGAGTAAGAAATAGAAAAGAGAGGGAGGAAATAAGAGACTGACAGAATGGGTGAAGAGAGAGATAAGGACAAAGAGAGAGAGAGAGAAAGCTGTTTTCTTGTTTACTACTTTGTCAAAGCCTGAAGTTACGGGAAGAAGAGCATCAGTGGAGGCTGGTGTCACTGGGATTTCTGAACTGCGTTCTTGAAGGCAGCTCTGTTTCCAGTGTGAGGAGATACAACTCATGGATATCTGGATACTGCTCTCAGTGTTGGATCTGAAATATAGATTTTCCTTCTTTTTCAACACAGAACATTAATGAAGATGTCAGCCACTTTTCAGGACCCTAATATGCACTTGCTGTAGGCACATACACACACTGCTTTATTTGGAGTTCAGTTTAAGTTTTGTTTGTATTTCTATCATTTCGGTTATATTTCTGTAAGACATATCACATATACAAAACACAATCTTTTTTGTATTTACTCTCATACACACACATATACCGCTAGGATGTGGTCATGTTTTACAGACTTCTTTACCTATGAAACCACCAAGTCGGTGGTAGTGAAGAGCTGGACCATTGGCATCATCAACCGTGTTGTCCAACTCCTCATCATCTCTTACTTTATTGGGTGAGTATGTTATATTTCTAATACGTTTCTGAATCTAAATGAAACCAAAAATTAGAAAACTCAGTGATGAAAACCAAATGAAAAGTGTATGAAAAAAAAACAGATTTTGCCAGTGTTGTGTTAAAACTTGTTTGGATGGAAGAGTAGCAGCTGCCAGTTTCACGTATGTATATTTCAAAGACATTTATATTGATAGACATTGATCATGTACATTATATTGCACAGATCTTTAATTAGCAACCAACTACTTATTACTATCTAGATGATGTGATGGTGATGATAACAATTCATGTACATTAAATGAGTCAGATTTATACAATTTTTAAAGATTATATGTCTGTGAGTATATTTTTAAAAAAAATCAGTCTATATGAGGGTAATTCTTTTGGTAATTGAATATGATCTTTGTCAATCTTATTAATGCTCAATAAAAAATATAATTTGTCAAACAATGAAGTTATGCTAACATATGTTTGTGTCGTTTAAATGGATTAAGATGCATTTCTAGTTAATCACCTATGTTATATTTTTAAGACAACATGAAAGTTACCTAATTATTGTATCTACATCCACAACGGATCAGTTTTCTTTTGGTAACAACATAGTTACACACACAAAACAAATGAATAAAGCATTTAATGATGTGTAGCATTCACATATGGTTTTATATTATTATATGGTTTCAATTAAATACTTATTTAATTTGTTTGTTGATAAAAAATCCATTTGGTGCAGTTGTAGTCATGTATTACCCAGTGCATCTTCCTGTGCTCTTGTTACTGTTAGTGGATGCCTCTTTTTTTTTTTTCAACAAGGGCTCAATAGAAGCTTACAGTATTGTAGCAGCATGTGTAGAACAAGGACCACTGCTAAAATGTCTCTTTCCCAACCAGACCTCACTGATAGCCTCCCCATGTTAATGATCTTATGAGTTCTTGGTATTGACGTACAGCCATTAGCTCAAACTTCGAACCCTGTAATTGGAGATCTCTCCGCTAGCTGAGAGCTGCCTGACACATTTGTTTGTTAAAAAACTGCACAGGTCTGATTTTTCAGTCTGAGCTTATTTTCACATTTTGTGTATGTTTCAGGTGGGTGTTTGTCTATGAGAAGGCCTACCAGGTGAGAGACACAGCGATCGAATCCTCTGTGATGACCAAGGTCAAAGGTTTTGGAGTCTACAATAACAGGGTCATGGATGTTGCAGACTATGTCACTCCTACACAGGTATGGATGGATGGATGGATGGATGGATGGATGGATGGATGGATGGATGGATGGATGACTGGCAGAAGTACAGAGTGATTGTGATGTGTCATATGTGTTTTCTGCAGGGAGCTTCAGTCTTCTGCATTATCACCAAACTGATCACTACGGAGAACCAAGTCCAAGGATCCTGTCCTGAGGTCAGTTACTGTCACAACCATTACTACAACTTACATACTACTACTGTTATTAGTATTTCACTATTAATACTTCTAGCACCATTACAACTACTATACATCAACATTAAAACAGATATAATCCATATTTTTTTAATAACAACATATGAAATGACAGTGTGTAATGTGAGAGTGTTGCTCTTAGTGATGAGCCTCCAGAGAATTATCACCTGAATTATCAGCTGAATTATCAGCAGCTCCCTTATGGAGCTTTATATCAAGTTTCAGCTCATTCAGTTTAGCTGTTTCAGTGCTCTCTAAAAACCCACTGTAGCTACCTGCTCAGCACTAAATGGCAAGCAGAAACAGTTAGCTGTAGACTAGCTGGTGAACATAGTGGAGCATTTAGCAGCTAAAGAGCCAGATATTTCCCTCAGGAGTTATTAGAGAGCAAAACCAGAGCTTATATTCACCAACTTGTTTCTCTTGCCCCCAAGTTGCGAAAGAATCAGTTAATGCAGGTTTAAGAAACATACAGAAAATAATTACAAAGGTAATCCATTTCCATTGCCTTTGTACACATTAATGCCACCTTGAAAGTTTGTCTTGCATTCTGTCTAATTGGCCCTTCACTGTTATTCCAAATAGTACTAACAGTCTGAAAAACTGTGTCATATGGACTCAAAAATCATAAAACATAAAACAGTAAACTAAACATTTTGTCCAAGTTGTGCAGAGTTGCAAGGTATTAATATAGCAGATCTCAAATATGAATACAGTGCCCCAACTATGCTACCAAAATGTATATAACATTTCTTTATAAGCTAAATTCACAGGATATGACGATCAGTTCTGGATTTGTCACTATGTTAAGTATGACACCTTAGAAAAACATCAGGTCATGCTGCTCAAAACCTGTAGGACTTCAATGTCATAAAGTGGGCTCCTTCCTTCGCCAGTTTTTCATTGAGTTTGCCATATCATACCAAAAAGCTGGCTAAAACAGAGGACTAAATGTTTGCCAAGGTATGCATGTCTGCTCTTAGCATTATCACAGTATAAAGTTGACATGGTAAACTGTTCAGTGTTAGCAAACAATTGCTTATTTACACATCCAGCAGACCCAGAACGCGTTCTGAATCATTTTCAGTTAGCCTGACAAATGTAAATTTATTCTACTTTTACTCTGGTTTGGTTTACACCAAATCCTGAGAAAAGTCGCTACCTTTGTCTGTCTTCCATTTGGTGATGAAAATTCTCTGTGGGTATGTCACTACAAGCATCCTCTTTCATATCACACCTAGTCACTTGATCCATTGTTGATAAAAAAAATAATAATTCATGCGATTGTGTTTTACACAGAGTGAGAAGAAGTATATTTGTACACAGAACAGCAACTGCTCAAGGTTCGTTAACAAGCCAGGAAGTTATGGTGAGACCTTCTGTCTTTCTCTTTTTCTTCTATTCTCATTTCTACACGAAAGTATCTGATAAAAACATTTTTACAATTACTACTATTATTGCTCATGCATATAAAACTGTGTTGAATTAACACGTCACAGTCATTGGTTGTTTCTGAGCCTCACATTTATTCAGGTTTTTTCCAGTTTGTATAAATCCTTTTCTTTTCCTGCTCAGGAATTCTTACGGGGAGGTGTGTTCCTTTCAACGCCACCCTCAAGATGTGTGAGATAAAAGGGTGGTGTCCTGCCGAGATTGACACCATCAAGACGTAAGACAATACTGTGCATGTGATAGAGAGATTTTTTCACTTACCAGGCTTTGCTATCACTGTTGTGTGCTGTGAAGAACACTGACTTGAAACATTGAGAAAGATCAGGATTTTCCTGCAAGGTCATAATATGCAATTATATATGCTAGTAATATCTATCCACATAGATAGTTTTGGTTTTATTTGTCCAGTTTGTGTGAAATCTGTCTTCTGCCTCCACCTCAATACAGTGAGGTTGAATGGAAATGTGTCCATTGTTAGAAAGAGTCTTGCCACACCATGATAAGCAAAGAGAAAATTGTGTGCTGGCTTTGTGAGGTTTGAGAAAAATACCAAAATCAAACACAAGTATCTGTGTTTTCTTTTATGTTCCTCCCTCTCTCACTCTCTTTCTCCCTCTCTCTCTCTCTCTCTCTCTCAGTACACCAATGATGGAGGTGGAGAATTTCACCATTTTCATCAAAAACAGCATCCGTTTCCCAACCTTCAACTACACTAAGTATGACAATTATAATTTTACATATGATGACAACACTGATGATGAGGTATGACATGCTGATATGAGGTTATGTCTGTGTGTGCACAGAGGGAACTTCCTCCCCACCATCACTAGCGATTACATCAAAACATGTAACTTTGACATGGTCAACAACACCTACTGCCCCATCTTTAGAGTGGGAGACGTGGTCCGCTACGCACAGCAGAACTTCACCAAACTGGCAGACAAGGTAGAGTCAAGAGCTGCTGAGGCTTTGCAGCAAGTCCAAGTCAAGTCTTTAAAAGAATTTTGCAAATCAAGACATGAGTCTCTCAGGTTTCTAAGTGCTGACCATTAAATGACACAGCATTTGAGCCTTTACAGTATTTTCTACACAACTGAAACCACACCCTTTCTATATATAGGCCTAATTACTAACCAAGGTGTATGCGTATATAATACATTGCGTGACACTGTCTTACTTGTTATTGTTCTGGGATTTTACCAAGTCAGAACTTGAGACATGACATGTTTTTGCCTTTAAGTCTCTAGTCATATCTTTAGGGAGTCAAGTCTTACAGTATGTCTGATTCAAGTCTCAAGTCAAAGTCTCTAATTCATTTTGTCTCAAGTCCTCATTTTTGTGACTTAAATCTGAGTCAAATCTCAAGTAAAAGTGTTTACTCCTAATTTTATGACGTCATTTTGACTTGAATCGAGCCTCAAGTCAAAGCTTTATATGAACATGATGACAAAATGATCTTATTGAACATATATGCCAAACGTTTTCAACTTTTTCATTTTTTTCAACACAGTACAACTAAGGCACAATTAGCATTCAGTAGTTCTGTCTAGGCAACTCAAAGCATTTGGTTATGGTGAGATTGTGATCTTAAATACTGAAAAACTGAAAAGAAATATGAGACAAGTTATAAACCCTGGTCTGCTGTTTTAGAAGAATGTCACACTACTTTCTGTATAGAATAGAATATAGAACATAACCCAGGCAGTGTAACAATTCTCCCAAACATATTAGCATGTGCAAATTAGTTGCATATAAACACCATTCCAGGCAGGCAAGGTTAAGCACATACTAGAGGTCTTCACAGATCCTGAATGTTGGACGCCATCCAAAACGGATATGTAGAAAACCTAACTGAACCTAACATGTATAGACCTGATCCAAAGGGGACTCAACCACAGCCAGATCCCACCTCGATAGACATGAGTATAATCAGATCATAAATACGGTCGATCTAACCAGACCCACATAGAGACCGCCAACACCAGCAGTAGCATGATGTCCTATCATTTAATAAACAGCCACAATCAAAAAGAGCAGCAAAAATGACTGAATAATAATGTCCTACAAAAGAAGAAAGTTACAGAAATGAATTCCCAAAATAATATTATACTTCAAGGGCTAATTCATAGACATAACAGGAAGTCCTGTTTTCACCTCATACACCAGCAATGTTTAGTAATAGACATTTTTAATAAATGTTACTGGTTTACAAGAATACTGTGGTCAGGAAGCACAGGAGAGACTTTGTTTTCCGTTCCAGGGCAAAAGTTGTTGCTAACTTTGAACCCCTTTGTTGCTAACTATTAACTCCTTCACTTTAGCCTGCAGTTAGCAAACAAAACACAGTAACTTGGGTTGGGTCTTGAGGAACTGAAGCTTTTATTTGCTGACACACTGTAGCTTAAATGGTACATTCACAGTTATACTGCTAATATTACTGTACTCCAACTGGCAGCACCTGGCACCTGGCCTCACTTGACTGCACACTCACTATGCACTGAGCTATTCTTTAAAGGAGCTATTCCTATAACACGTGATCAGAGCTAATACTGACTATCTATGTCTATATCTTTTGCCAGGGAGGAGTGATAGGAATAAAGATCGGCTGGATGTGTGATCTGGACAAATCAGACGACCAGTGTAACCCGTCATACTCATTCACCCGACTGGATGCCATGTCACAGAAGAATGCTGTCTCACCTGGATACAATTTCAGGTATACAGCTGCAGGGTTTGAGTATGTGAACGGCTGCATTGTTCACTTTTGGGTTGCTTTTTATAATGTTTCTATACAAAGATCAGTCAATCAAATAGCAATAAAATTCTCTGGATAATCATGATCTCCAGAGGAAGATTTTCAAATATTGAAGTAACCCCCCTAACCTTTTACTAACTATTTCACTAAAATTTCCACTTGTACACATATAAATCTATCCAATTACAGGTCAATTCAAAGGCAGAGTTCCATAACACTTACCAAGCTTATTAATGCACCGCTCCCCCTTTGCTTTAGTGCCACCCTCACACTGACTCTCTACAATAGATATCAATGTCAATAACACAAGGCCATGGTTTTATGAAGTTTGTGGTGAATATCTACAGCTCCAGGAGAATTTTAATTTAGTTAGTTTTTTTTTTTTGCAATTGGGTTCTTATTTTTATAGTCTTCGCCTTCATTTTTGTTCAACACTCGCATTTTTCATGTGGGGACATGCCAAGTCTGTATCTGAGCTTCCGCCATTGATTTTATTTGCTCCATTGACCATTTACAAAAGTGCTTTTAACTGTGTATGATATACTTTATACATGATAGTTAATGATTCAGATTATTGTTGCATACAGATACATAGACTTCAAAAATGTGTATTATAATATACAAATTTGCTTTGTTTGTCTGTTTTTAAAGGTTTGCCAAATACTATAAAATGGATAATGGGACTGACTACCGAACATTGGTCAAAGCCTATGCTATTAGGTTTGATGTGCTTGTCAATGGGAATGTGAGTGTACTCCTTATACCAAGAATCAATTGTTTCCATTGAGAAATAATTAATATTTGTGTTGAAAAAGCTTCAGTTAAGTAATGTACTATCTGCTATAACTAATGTCACTGGGATATGGATCAGTCATTTTGACAGCTCAAGATGAAAGCTACTTTGTTCCTCTTTAGGAGGCACCAGTAGCCTGAGATTTCTATGTGTTATATTATGTATGACTTAATGTCTTGTTAGCGTTACTGGAGGTCTAACAGAATAATCTATACAATACATTTAAATGCAATCCTGGTAACAGTATGGCCTTACTATTTGGGCTTAGGATCCTGGAAGGTTAATTATCTATAAAATAATTTCAGGTCAGATAAAGAAATGAAATTTGACTATCATGCATCAGCATTTTGTCTTAAAGGCTGAGGCCTTTCTGGGTGGAATTTTTATGTTCTCTCCATTTCTACTGTAATGTACCACAACTAAATTATAAAGACCTCTGAGATGAGAAAGCAGGAATAAACAACACAGTTGGCATGATTTAGTTTATTTGCTTGCTCCTCTTTTTTCTGTTACCCCCAGTGGCCTCCTCATGTCAAAACTTAAGGAAAAACTTATTTACTGCCACTTCATGCAAATCAGATGATCAGCACCATTAATCAAAATTAATTGAGGGAATTAAATGAACAGAGCAAGAAATTTCTTGCACTCCCACGTTTAGAGCAAGTGATGTCCAGAAGATTGAAACCTGCTGATGTAAATGATCATTTTTCCTTTATAGGCAGGGAGGTTCAACATGATCCCTACACTCATCAACATGGTGGCAGCCTTCACTTCAGTGGGAGTGGTGAGTTTTACTGGTACTGGTTCTCATAAATGATCAACTGAGCTGATCATTTTTGTTTCTAATTTAAAAGGTTCTCTTTTAAAGGTACCATCGGTAGCGCTATAGAGCAAACTTACACATGCACAAGGACTCAAAAACATGCATGCCAACACAATCTTATAGTACATCTATGCCATGTTCAGACTGACATTAGCTCTATGTGAAAGACCGCAGCCCTCTCATTCATCTGAATGGGGGCCGTGCATTGACACAATGGGGGTACCGACAGGCAAAAACATTAAATGTCAGTTCAGCATTACATCATCTGGCAAGGCACTATGTGAGCCAATCACACACGCGCAAGTGCACTTTCCTGGTGGATTACATTAATGTCATTTTTCTGCTGTTTATTTCACTGTCATCACAATGAAAGTTAAAATACTTTCCGACATGATAACTTTCCAGAGTGGTAGGATCCTGTCTGCGAGTATTGCAAACCATTGTGCTGTGTTTTGGCATCTAATTAGCCTTCAAACGCCTTAAACCATCACTCCCTGAATCATATTTAATAGTCTCACCGGTACCTTAAACAACACGTCCACACCAACGCAGCCCCCTGTGCTGTTTTAATGCAGGGCTGCTTTCAGTCTGAATCCCTGCAAAGGCATCTCACCAATGCATTTTGGTGAGAAATATGTATTTTAAACATTATTGTGTTTGTTTATAAGAAAACTCCATACAGTACCTATAAATATCATCACAGGTACATTTTGACATGTGTTGTACTTTACTACATCATGAACATTTCCTCCCAGCTCACTGAAACTCAACTGTAAACTTTCAACTGTGGACTACACATCCCTACTCTTGTTTTGATGAGTGCTTTATAAATCAAGGTTATCATTATTGTTATTACTATTTAGGGCACGGTGCTGTGTGACATCATACTGTTGAACTTCCTGAAAGGAGCGGAGCAGTACAAGGCCAAGAAATTTGAAGAGGTAAAATGCCAAGTTCTTAAGATAATTGATAACTGCACTTCAGTAAATCTGACCTTATTAATCACAGTGTTTGTAATCACAAGTATGTGATGAGTTTAACCTTAAAACTACATTATTTTTGCCACTTGGGGCAGTGGAACAAGCTGTAAACACAACATTGACATATTTTCACATTACAAAGTTGTTATGGTGAACATCTTAACACTTGTATATTTGCACATTCAGCAGACACAGAGCAACAGTAGCATTCACTGTGTTTCAGTCCACCTGATGAATAATCAATCAATATTGACTCTCCTTTTAGCTTTGATTTGGTCTCCACCAACTCCTGAGAAAAATATCTGGCTCTTTAGCTGCTCGGTGCTTCAGTGTGTTCATTAGTTAGTTGCTAACTATGTCGGTCTGCTGTCTGGTGCTGTGCAGGTAGTATACAGTGGATTTATCTGAACTTTTTCACTGAAAACAGCTGCCTGCTGGAAACTAAGTTGATGAAAGTGGAGTTTGTTGCAGGAAAACTGAAAAAGTGAGCTAAAAGAGGCTAAACAGCTCTGTAGAGCTGAGAGGAACTGCAGAGTTGGGTGATAATTCTCTGCAGCTTTGTCATTACAATTACTCCTTTCACATTAGTTAATCATTTACATCCTTCCTTCCTTCCTTTGTTCATATAACTATTTATTTAAAGCAGCTATAAACTCAAAATGTTTAATCAGTTTATTACTTGAAAGAACAGTGTGGACTAAAACTTTTGAATAAGATGACGGGTGATAGATTTTTCTTACAAAACTATACTTAATTCGAATGTATGTGTACAATTAAGACATGACAACCACCAAAACTGGAGTTCGGAGGTTTTCAGATGGCAATATGAGTGGCAATAGATGCAACTAAAAAGCAAAACATCACTCTCCGTCTTTCATATACTGTAGGTGTCGGACACAGAGCTGGATCCCAAGTGCAATGGGCTGTACCGCTCCCAGCTGTCACTCAGACACAGTGAGACCATCATGAGGTCCAGTGACTCAGGAGCATTTTCTATTGAACATTACAGTTAAAGGAGAGGAGCAACAGCCAAAGAGAAGGGAGCAGTGGACTGAGGAAGAAACATGTGGGATGGGTTTCAAAAATATTTGATTAGTTTTAATCATTCAAGGCCGTCTTTATATAATATCATACTTAAACGTCCCCCAAATGTATGGTTAAACAAGATCTGAAGAACCGTGCAGGTTTGTAGAGAAACATTTATTGAATTGTCACTCTGTTGGCCTAAAATATTCCAGAATAGCAAGTGATGATGTAATGAGAAACATTTTACAAAAGCATGAGTGTATTTGCATGTTGACACTTTAAAAATGTGACTTTGGCTCAAGGTTTTCTGAGCAAGAAGAAATGAATTAGACTTGAAAAATGATTGCATATTTCAGTTTTCTTTGCTTGTTTTGAACTTTGTATCATAACTACTGTAATGTACCACAACTATATTATAAAGACCTCTGAGATGAGAAAGCAGGAATAAACAACACAGTTGGCATGATTTGGTTCATTTGCTTGGCCCTCTTTTTTTTTGTTACCCCCAACGGCCTCCTTATGTCAAAACTTAAGCAAAACATATTTACTGGCACTTAATGCAAATCAGATGATCTGCGACTGGGCACGTCTACATATAGTATGTCTCAACATCAGTAGCAGTCACGAAAAGATCCAGCTAATCCATGCCAACAGCCGTGCACCACTACACCGTCAGAGTGGCACTTCAAGGATTATCCATATATTATCTATATTCCTTTGTTATCCAGGTATAACAGAGGAATATATAAAGGTATAACACCATGTTTTACCACAGTGTTTCTGACATTAGGGACAATTATCTCAGCCCTGCTGATGGAAACATGCCAAAATCACCTCATTTCTGTGACATTTTAAAGTTCTCACAAATGTCACAAACAAGATAAGAATAAATAAATCTCAAGAAAAGAGATATGATGATGTGATTAGGAGGTGGAGATATATGGAGGAATAGGGGGATGGATGAGTCACAGGGAAACAGCAAAACTAGATTATGTGGATGCAATCGAGAGAAAGAAAGCAAATTCAATAAGGAGAGAAGCACCATGTGATGTGTTCTCATGTTCCTAATGGAGCTTCTAACCATAGTAAGCACCATGCTGTGTAAATTGTTAATGTTGAGCTTCCAAGATATGACCATATTGGGGTGGTAAAAATGCACTGTAAGATAGAGGATGCCACATACTGAGGTGAGCAATACTGTCATACTCAAATCTCACATTTTCAACAATGTGGCTTCTATCTCACAAACAATTCAAGCACCTTCTCTGTTATTTTTATGTTTTCACACTGTCTTGTGGAAGTTTTACCTCATCTTTGACATGAGAACCACAGAAATCTTAAAAACAGAATCAGAAAAAACGCTAAATCTAATACATTTCAACGCACGTGGCAGTATCAAATTAGAAGTACTTTGATAGCAAGCTTTGTGTTGATCTATTCACCTCTACCTCAAAGGTTCACAGCATTTGGGCTTAATCAGACTCACCATCAGCCTCTTTGTAATCTCCTGGAAGTTCACTGCAGTAGAGTGCTGAGCCTTTTTGGTTATTTAGTGCAGTAAAAGTGTGTAACTTTGAAAGAACAAACTCTCTTTTCCTGTGGCACATATTTGCGTGCAGTTTATGCTGAACATGAAAAAATATATAATACTGTCTGTTCCAAACTGCACCATTCTCAATGCATCCATAATCAGCCTCCACCACAGTTACATGATTAATGAGGTTTGTTCATGGATTCACTCCGCAGCAGCTCTGTTTGTGTCAGTTCAGCACCTCGGACAGCAACGGATGAACAAGACTCTCAAGGAGAAGAGGACAGGAAGTTCTGACTGCTCTCACCTGAAGAGCTGAGACACAGCTGCAACTAATCACAAATCACTATTTTTAGCCAGTTCTTAATTTTTCAGGCACAGGGAACTGCCTTTTTTTCTCTACATATACACTCCTCCAATGTGCTAAAGCAACAGAAACAATGTTTCAAATGCCAAATACCAAATCAAATTCAAAGTGTAAAGGAGAAATATCTTAGATTGTCCTCAATAAAAAAATCGTCTTCCTCTGTTTGACTTTGTAAAATATGCAGCAGAATTCTATTTGTCACATCTAACAAATGATCAGATTGGTGAGAAGGTGTGTTGAGGGGGGGGGTCTGGGTTGCAGAGACACTTTGCTATCACCCTGTAGTTACTGATGCAGAGCGAGCCTCTCCCCACCACTATAAACAGTCAATCATCAGCAAAGTCAATTTAATTGATCAGTGAGGCAGCCTGTGTGAATATACTTCTTCACTCTGTGCTGTTGGGCAGCTCTGACTCTAACTGCCCCTGTCATCTAGCTGCAGCACCATCTGCTGGACATTGACCATAACACGTTATTAAAAGCTCTCTTCATCTGGTTTTTTCAACGTTAGTCTTTTTAGTACCAAAGTTCCTCTTTTTGTTCCTATTCTTCCACTGCAGCTCAACAGGAAAACACTGTCTGAGGAAACACAAAGAGGGAATCTGATGCTAAAAAGACTGTAAATGTGTCAGATGTCCACTTGATATGACTAACTCAGACTGCTGAAGACTGATATGATGCAACTTTTAAATGCATTTTTGCACAAAATGACTGTGTGGACACACTGTGGATTTTGGCTTCGATCACGTACAAGGGGATCTTTTAATAGCCAGCATGAACAGGAGGAATGATTACAGCGAGGAAAACCTCTTTCACTGTTCAAATAGGCACCTGACTGTTGTTTTAAGACACACTTGAAAAATTATGAACCTGTCCTTTTAGTATTTCCCATTTATTTTTGCAAATCCACATGTTAATTAGCCGCCACTGGAGGAAAGGAAAACTGTTCAGAAACAGATAACATGTAACGATATAGACTGACAGATTATCTTCTGCAATCATTTTTGGCCTTTAGTGGATGGAGCAAGTACAGACATTGCAAAAAAGTAAGTTGCTCAGATTCAGCAGCAGCCCCCAGGGGTTTGTCATCAAATCTCTCATGGCTCTGAAGACCACAAAGAATAGGCATATATGTCAGGTTTGTTGGATCCCTGCTCATATAGGTGTGAAAGGAAATGAACAAGCAAACAGATTTGCAAAGAAGTAGTTTATGGTATTGGAGAAGCAAAATCTCTAATCAGAGCAGCCATGATTAATGCCACCATGATTGCGAGATGGAATTCAGACAACAAAGGGAGACATTACTATAGGATACAGAAGTCTGTTCATTTAAAGACGTTTAGAGGAGGATGTCATAATCATAGAGAAGATGTGATCTTTACACGGCTAATGAGTGGGCATGCAGGTTTTGATTCAATGCTATGTGTAATCGTAAAACGTTCATTAAATCTTTATCCGGCGCCGGAGGATGCGCAACATATAATTAGGCAATGTAGTGAATATATTTCAGAAAGGGAGACACTGAGAGAAATAATGCATGAGGCAGGTCTGGAATGGAGTTTGAAAGAATTGTTAAATTACTTAAATGATTATCATTATCATTATGAAAAGCAATGAGTATACCGATGATGTAATGTTATTGGTCTACGCACTCCGACACAGTAGGTGGCGGTAATGCACTGACATCCCACAATAAACACAAAGAGGAAGAATGTTGAGGAGAAAATACATTCACGAGTGCGACAGGGACGACAGAAAAGGTAAAACTGTCTGCTGCTCTGTGTCTTCCTCTGTCTACGTTAGTTTGATGATAGTACGTTGGTTTTAAAGGTTTCCAGTCTTCAGTACAAACGGCTTCCTGCTGGTCTTTAGCTGTGAGTTTGCTTGTTGCAGGCAGAGAGGCTTTGTGAACCTTGATAGCACTCCGTGTTGACAGCTGGAAGCAGTCTTAACATAAATGACGAAGCTTTGAGGTGAGCCTGATAACTGTGTGTTGGACTGAAACGAAACTTTCTCAAACATTGAAGCTTTACACAGTTGTGTCGATAAGCTCCAGGCAGGGCACAAAATTAGCACCAGCCAAATGCTGGTAAATTATGCTAGTGTCTGGTAGTCTATGGTAATCTATTGAGTGGCTGGTAAATGAGAACATTCACAAGCCATTTAGCCAGTGGACCAAAACGTTACTTTAGCATCCTGACTCCAGGAATGTCTGCAGCCTTGAGGATGTCTGGAGATATTTCTTCATCCTGTGATCTTAGTTATTGACGACGCTCAAGTTAGCTTCAGAGTCAAGTTAAGGGAAACATAAATGACTATATTTAGGCTGATTCTCCGATTTCACTGAAATTTCTGCATCCAGACTACATTAGACCAGTGACAGATCAAAACCACTATACTTAGACTCGTCTAATTTCTTCTAATATATAATATCTGTTAAATCGCCCTTTCTCAGTTTTCACAAATAGAATAAATGTTTCACAAATCTGAAACTGTGTTTTAATGACTCTAGAGTATCCTAGGTAAGGCTAAGTGTAGTGGTTTTTGACCTGGACTAATGTGGTCTGGATAGAGACATATCTGTGTTTTTTCTGTTTTTGCAAGCAAAATAAAGGTTTCACAAATCTGAAAGAGGGTTTAAACAGCGTGAAGGCTTTTGCTACGATGTCTAACACTTTTTCACAAGTGTTAGTGGTGAAAAAACGGAGAATCAGCCACTAAATATCATTATTTATGTTTCCCTTAACTTTTCCCTTAACCTTGAATCAGAAACTGACTTCAGTGTTGTGAGTTTTTGTCACGTTAGCATTCAGACTGTTAGCAGCTGTGTTTTGGTGGTGGTGACATACTTTCTAATATTGAATTCACTCCTTCATATTAACATAGGTTGTCACATTAATCAGATTTTTCCTGTTAACACCTTTTCTCTCTATAGTCCTAACACCACACTGGATGTTGTGGTTAACTCTGACTGTCATGTTGTATGAATTAGTGAACATGAAGTAGTGCAGTCAAACGAAGCAGAATCTGTAATCAGGTCAGTCTTCTGGATGGGATCTACCACACACACGTGCATACATGTGCATTTGTGTGTTGAACTGAACTTTGTTTATTCTGTCGTGTTGAAAACTGAGAGCATCAGTTCAAACATACTGGAGACGTCAGTCTGGATGCTCCGTCCAGTTTTTCACAACAGTTCACACAACAGTCACAGACACTGAAGACAACAGAAGCTCATCATTGCTCTGCTTGATTATTTAAAAGCATTTGAACAGATGATTCTGCTTATTCACATTTCATATGATTTATTTTATTCATATTAACTAATTCAACTTTAATTCATGCTATCAACAAATCTCTTAAATGATAAATAAATATTATTTTAGTGTAATTTAAGGCTCAAATAAGTTGGGAAAAGGCTTTAGGGAAGCTCCAACAGTGACTTATCTCTACTGAAGAGGAACAAAGTGACTGAAGAGTGAGTGGAGGCAGACAGGAAGAACTGTGTGGACACTATGTCATCTGTTACTTATTGAGCGCAGATACTTTGACATCATATTTACTTTGCATTATCTGTTTTCTTTCAGCAGATTCACCTGACGGCACAAGTTTCTCCTCCTCAGTCCAGTTTGGCCACTGATTCCTCTGATTTCCAGCTGACATTCTTAATAACAGCATCATAAAAACACTACCATCAAGAACACTTTGGATCAGAGTCAAGCTCTGATTTAGCAGGTATGGCTCTATCATGGCTATTTACCATGCTCCTACTGAATTATGGGAAATCAAGCAGTATTTTTCCATGTTTTAACTATCTATTGGAGATGTATCTGGAGAGAGCCTTGAGCGCAATGTTTAACCCTAACCCAACCTGTCATCAGTTTAGGTGACTGTGATCAACTTTTATTATTTTATGAACATAGATGCTGTAATCTTATAAGTAACTGAATTCTTAATTGTGAAATCTAATCACTAATGGATGCTTAATGTTAAAATTGAACATTTAATAATATTTAACATTTAATACTTAAATAATATTTATCTGATGACACTGAAATGTTTTACCTAGAAAACCATTTATCTGAGTTTATTTGTTTTATGAATTCCCCTCTTTGATTTGAATTTCAAGTTTCAAAAATGTAATTTCCTGTGTGTATGTACACACACACACACACACACACACACACACACACACTTACATGCTACTGGTCAAAAGTTTTAGAACACCCCAAATTTTCCAGTTTTTATTGAAATGTAAGCAGTTCAAGTCCAGTGAATAACCTTAAATTCTACAAAGGTAAGCAGTCTGCCAGAGGTAAAAAAAAAAAAAAAAAAAAAAAAAGTTATATGTATATATATTTGGTGTCGATGGTGTGTTGTGTTGAGCATGTAATTTGCATACTTTTAATTTTCTAAATTATCTCTTGTACTAAAGGACCAACAATGGTGGTTCTTTTTATTTCAGTGGATCCTGGTAGCTCATTAAAGACATATCTTAAAGAATTAGGAAGCTGGAGAATGTGATGATCAGTGTTTTTTTTTTCACATAGTGAGTAGTAACTGTATGCTTCCATTTCCACATGAATCCATCTCAACTTTCCTCTGTAGTGTCTCTGTACTCCCATCACAATGAATAGCAGCCTCTCTCTGTCTCAGCTTTTGAGTCTGTATGTGTGAACGGCCTGTAAGAACTTCTCTACGGGTTTATTTTGAACACAGGCACTGCTGCCTGATTTCACCTTATTTTTTAAGTACATCTCATCACAAGATGCCTTCTCCTGATTTGATTTGCCCAGCAATTCTTCCATGTTCTGGGGATAATTTAGTTTAAAATGGGCATGTTTGGTGTTTGTAGTGGCATTTTACATTACCACTCTTCATTATGGCCACCATTTCATTGTAAATCAAACACATAGGCTACAGTAGATCTCAAGTACATTGTTCAGGAGGTGATAATGTTGTTTCATGTGAATTAACAATCAAGTCCTACATTGACCTTTATTTCTCTGTCTCTTATCTTCTTCTTAGTCGAACCAAATGGACACGGACAGAAGTCCCATTGAAGAGGAGCCATACCATTGTGACCAATGTGGGAAAACTTTCTTTTTGAAATCTAGTTACAAACAACATATGCGTACTCACACCGGTGAGAAGCCATATCGTTGTGACCTGTGTGGGAACAGATTCCCTTATTTAAGTAGTTATAAAAAACACCTACGTATCCACACTGGAGAGAGACCATACCAGTGTGAACAATGTGGGAAGAGGTTCCGCTGCTCTGATGAAATGAAGCTGCACCAACGTACCCATACTGGAGAAAAACCATACAGCTGTGACCAGTGTGCTAAGAGTTTCAGTCGGCGTAGTTACTACATTGATCATCTTCGTATCCACACTGGAGTTAAACCATACTGCTGTGACCAATGTGGGAAAAGCTTCAGTCGTTCTTATACTTATAGACAACACATGCGCATCCACACTGGAGAGAAACCATACTGGTGTGACCAATGTGGGAAGACTTTTAGAAGTTCAAGTAATTACGCCCAACACGTGCTTGTTCACTCTGGAGAGAAACTGTATTGCTGTGAGCAATGTGGGAAATGTTTCTATTATTCAAGTAGTTACAAACAACACCTGCATGTTCATTCTGGAGAGCTTCCATACTGCTGTGAGCAATGCGGGAAAAGTTTCAGTCAGTCAAAGAGTTACAACCAACACCTACGGATTCACTCTGGAGAGACACGATATTGCTGTGACCAATGTGGGAAAAGTTTTTATTATTTAAGTAGTTACAACCAACACCTGCTTGTACACTCTGGAGAGAGAGCGTTCTGCTGTGACCAATGTGGGAAAAGTTTCTATCATTTAGGTACTTTCAAGCGACACCTGCGAGTCCACACTGGAGAGAAACTGTATAGCTGTTCACAGTGTAAGAAGTCATATGCTTGGCTGAAGTCATTGAAGAACCACCGCTGCAGCAGCAAAGCAAATGAAAAGAGTACTGACTGTTTGTAGGAAGGGAAAAAAATGTGTTTTGATTTTAATGTCGTAATCATTACATTTCACATTGATTTCATTCCATATATGGTCAGTATTTTTTCAGCAATAGCTATTCAATGTATTTGCATTCCGTTACGTATTTCTCAATATTTGTTGGCAGAGTTTGTTCAACTCGCCCACCTACGTGTGATGGATCTAGTGATGCATGTGTGTAATCCATTGTTTGTTTCGGATGCATTTCATTCATCTCACTCACTCTCTTATAGACACATCAGACCTGTATTAACCCTTTCATGCATAGTGGTCACTACAGTGGACAGCTATTCAAAAGCCGTTTTCTTAGATATGCATGGGTTTTGATGGTATAGTTGCACATCAGCCACCACAGTGGACTATAGTGTGTCATCCCATGTTTGAAAAAAAATTAAGTTCAAATATTTTTTTTCATGCCCAAAGGAGAATAAAAACACTTAGGAAAAAAAATCCTGACTGAGGTTATCATAATTCATGCATGAAAGGGTTAAAGCACAGGCCAAGGCTCGACTATTTTCCAGCTGTTGACTTTAAGCTCCTTCTTCTGTTCAGTATGTTGAAAATCTGGACAACTTATCTACAGATGAGTCTGAGATATTGAGATATTGATGATTTTGCGTCTGTATGGCTGAGGACCAAACTGACAATTCAATAAAGAACAAAAAAAGTGATGACATCAATTCATGGCTAATTTTCAAAGCACGTTCAGTAGTTTCTTTTCCTCTCATAATTGCCCACCCTATAACCATGTCTCTTGCTGCCTCAAGGGACATCCCCACCCAGAAAGTGGTGCTGACACCCACAGGTGGTGGAGCAGATAAGACTTCACTTTGGATGGATAGAGGAGGATCCCTTTGTCATGGAGGGGAACACTCACTGCCCGCTGTGGTCTTCGATGCACTGCCCAGCAGGTCCACTGAGGATGGATGCTTTGGAGGGTGAGGTTGATGTGTTCCTAGTTGGCCCTAAACTGGTCTTACAGGCTGTGGATGGCAGAAGTTCAGGAGCTGCTGAGAGGCGGCCAGTGGTGTTTTTCCCCTGTTAGATTGGATATGTAGTCTCAAGTGCAGGGCACAATATGGCACCCAAAGAACCTTCATGTGTAGCCCTTGAACTACAGTGTTTGCAGGTGAATTGTGGAGCTGTGTGGATCTCCCTTCTGTTTGAGAACACAGTTGCAGATGTGACAGCCGTGTTTCTCCTGCGCGTGTGATGAATGGATCACACAACAGGATCACAGATGTGATTTGGTTAGAAAGAGCATGGTACTTGGTCTTTCACAACCAGTTTTATGGTAACAAGCTCCAGAAAATACACGGACTGGCAGTGTCTTAGTGAGGGGAATAGTGGAACGAAGTACCCAGGCATGGGGAGGGCCCTCATAAAGCCTGGAGTGGTTTTATCTGCAATTTTGATATTTCACGTTAGTAGCATTATATTTAAACTATAAGTGCCCCCCCCCCCCCCCCCCCCCACCCACCCACCCCCGAAAGGTGCACATGGTTTAGTCCGTTGCTGTGGACAAAAATAGTTACAAACTGTTCTTCAGATACTGTAATTGTGCTAATGCTGAGGAGTTTAGGTGATGGATGTATAATAAGAGCTGGATATCATGCCACCACTCAGCCTTACAGCCAATTTTTCCCAGTGGTCACTCACAGTATTGCAGTGAAAAATCCCCCTGTGGCCCAAAAAGCATTTTTCCCATAGACCACCATTGTAAAGGAGACGTCTGTAAAACTGTTGACAGGACACCTCCAACTGCAAAGAAATTCAATTATGACTTTCTATTATGAATTTTTGATCCATGGAGGTTTTATATTTGTAAAACTTTCCTTGAGCCAAAAGAAGCGATTTAAAAATCTATGACATCATCACAATGTAAAGTCTATGGGTCAGGGGGTAATTCGCAGGCAGGGCCGGGCGGAGAAACTGTACTGTGCATATTCAGTACAAACTGAACGTGGAAGCAAACCCAGAAGCTAGAAACTTGTCTTGGTGTATGTGCCTGACAAGCAATTCCTATAGGACTGAATGGGCACCATTTTTAATCCAGTAACCAGCTCTAATAATACATCCATGCTTCAGGTGAAATTGAAGCTGTCATGTCACTTAAAAGGCCATATTATACCCCCTTTCCACAAGTTAACACAGTTCCCTGGAGGTTTAAATCAAATGTATCTGACATACTTTGGTCAAAATACCACAAGGATCAAGCGCCACAGCAGCCTTCTCATCCTCTCTAAACAGCTCTGTTAAGAACGGCCAGTTTGAGTGTAAATAAACGTTTAAGATTTTGCTGTGATTTAATCGCAATAAGCAGATTGAAAGGATGCCAAAATAACTACATCATGTCGATTTGTAAAAAGTCTGAATTCACCCTTTGTCAGGTGTATACGCAAGACAAGCAAACAACTGCTAAAATGCTTTTTTGTATGGAGCTCAGATTGACATCAGAGCTATGCTAACATTGTAGCTGCTCCATCCACACTCGAAATAATGTCATGTAAAGGCATAAATACTGCAGGAATCTTATTGTTTATACACATCGATATCTACATACTGTGTAACATTAGAATTATATAAACTCACCAGCATTTAATATGTTTATTTTTGATGACAGCAGCTGAGGTGGTGTGCGACTCCAGTATTAGCTCAAATTAGGGTAAGAAGTGAGATTGAAGATAAATCCACTTAATCCCAAAAGTTGAAAAAACAAACTTCTGCCGGTAAACTGTTCCGGATCGGAGAAGGATCGGGTGTTTATTCCTCTAGAAGATGAGACAGCAACAGCAGCGATGCAGGACTCTTCAGTTCTGCTCCCCAGTTGCCTTTCTCCTGCAGAACAAGAGTAATGATTAGAGCCAGGAACAAAACAAAAGCCACAGCGCAAAGTCAATGGGCTGGCGGTGCTGTTTTGAGATTTAGGCTGCCGTCATCGACACAGTGCAGCACCTGTCCAAGGTGTGAGCACATCCACGCGGGCGGATTTCGTTTTCATTGACATCACATAACTTATGAATTACAAAAAGAAAAAAACAAAACAAACAAAACAAAACAAAACAAACAACAACCAAAAGCCTGAGTTCATCAACAGCTTCCATTCAATCATTCAATTATTAAGCACAATCTAGTATCCCACAACACACTTGTAAACAGGCTGCTGAGTAAATGACGTGAGATCTTCAATTGTGGGGTTTTTTTTTCCCACGCTGAAGCTTATTTTTCATCTCCTGGAAAGTTATTGGCCGCCTTTTCAACTCTTTACACATTGAGTGAGAAAATCGGCCTCATACAGGAAGACCTCTGCTTTTCTACATTCCAAGAACCACGTTGTTAATTGGGATAATAATGATAATAATGACAATAATAATAATAATAATAATAATAATAATAATAATAATAATGATGATGATGATGATGATGATGATGATGATGATGATGATAATAATAATGATGATGATGATGATAATGATGATGATGATGATGATGATGATAATAATAATAATAATAATAATAATAATGATGATGATGATGGTAATGATGATGATGATAATAATAATAATAATAATAATAATAATAATAATAATGATGATGATGATGATGATGATGATGATGATGATGATAATAATGATGATGATGATGATGATAATGATGATGATGATGATGATGATGATGGTAATGATGATGATGATAATAATAATATTAATAATAATAATAATAATAACAACAACAACAACAACAACAACAATAATATAATGATAAAAAATAATATAGAAATGATAATTGATTTTTTCTATTGACCAGCTAGGTTGGCCAAACTACCATAATATGGCATTGTCTGCTGTGTGCTTTAAGAGATGGACCTGCATTTATCTCAGTAGCAGTATCCCACAATCACCTGGCCTTTGGAGTAAGCCTGTCTGCTTGTGTGTTTGCACATGGAAACATCATATCCTGCTTTCACAATTCCTGGAGAAGCTCTTATCCCTGTTTGCAGCATCCAAGCAATTCTCAACCACTTTTCAGGGCAGACTTATGGAAACTCTTGTTTTTCAACCATCTGAAACCTCACCAGCGGGATGCACTTTTACATGGAAATGTGGCTGTGATCTGATGAAATCTGACAATCAATCAATCAATCAATCAATCCCTCATCAACAGGATTATTTCTCTCTCAATCCTAGAAAAGATGAAAAGTCAACGCTTTCTTGTCCTGGCTGAGCGTTTTGTCTCATTTGCGCTGGCCTCATCCCCACTTCTGTAAAACATTACAAGTGGAGCCACTTGAGCTGACATGAGACACAGGGGAAACTAATTGTGCCCACCTCTGCTCCAGGTCACAGCGCTGGGCTGCCTGCCTGCCGTCCACAGGCCCGCTTACGGCGGCTCTGCCAACCTGGGCTCCTCTCTGTGCATCAGCTGCGGCATCGGGGTCAAAGACGCTGAAGGACGACAGGATATCCGCCTTATGGTCCAGGGACACCCCCGCTCTGGAGGACTCAGGCTCAGGCAGCACAATCTCCTCACCACTGTCTCTCAGGCATTGACTTTCAAGGGCTCAAGTCTCATATTATCTTCAACTCAACTTTCAAAGACTTTTTTCTACACAAGGAGCCTTGTGCGTTTTGGCCCCCATCACTTACACTCTAAGTGCCTTATGAAGGGATCTTCTCATGCTCAGTGTGAACAGGAGGAATGATTAGAGCCAGGAACAAAACAAAGCCGTGTCCACCTTCAGTTGGGCACCTGACTATTGTTTTAGGACAGGAGACTTGAAAAAGTGTGAAGCTTTCCTTTAAAAAAAACTGTCAAAACACGGTGCTTTCCCACAGTCAATGATCAGGCCAAGTTGAAAAGTGCCTTGACTGAAATAGTCTTTGCTCTTGTCATTGAATGAGGGTATTTGTGTGATGTGGCTGACATTGTTAAGAGCAGGTGAGGATACGGCAGCTGCACATGAGCTGGATGACATGATGCTTTGAGAGAGCAAAATGTTAAAAACGAGTTTGATGGCAAAGACATGATGAGTTGAGGTAAAAAGCAACTACTCAAGCTGGGGGACCCTTGGTGCCGGAATATGCATCGACAGTACTGGGGTAGAGGGCATGTCATGATCAGTCTCTACTCCTGACACATGTTATGGCTGCCCTCCATTAATACCCACCAGCACTAGCCAACGCAATCACCGTAGGACACAAGGCATCAGCTTAAGCGGCTACTAACAGACCGTAAAGTTCCGGCGCTATTTATAGGTGTCCGACCTGATGCCGGGCTCACCCATGGTGCTTCCTCTTATACTTGGGCTGTTTCCATGTCAAAAAGTCCCAGCTTCTCCTATACTCCCGTCTAAAAATACTTTCACATTTAAAATTACTTGAATTTTTTCATTATTGGCTTTTATTTGACAGATAATGCCCCTTGGAACTATGGGTAAGTAAGAATTGACCAATGATTGCGCAGAAGGTGTTTATCAACAAATCTGATGACATATCCATCAAATATTGACTTTTATCACCTCTATGCTGATTGCTCAGGTCAACTATGAGCCAAATAATCCTCCTCATCTTTCCAAAGCTGTCATTGTAGCAGTCTTTTCATGTTTTGTCCGTTTCAAACAAGAGCCGCTAGATAATGTGAAGCACCTGTCATGTCTCACGTCACCCTTGACCAGCAGAATCGAACGTTCAGCATCACCGCGGCAACGGCGCGAGGGAAATGAGCTGCAATACTATTTTTAGCCACAGCGCAAAGTCAATGGGCTGGTGGTGCTGTTTTGAGATTTAGGCTGCCGTCATCGACACAGTGCAGCACCTGTCCAAGGTGTGAGCACATCCACGCGGGCGGATTTCGTTTTCATTGACATCACATAACTTATGAATTACAAAAAGAAAAAAACAAAACAAACAAAACAAAACAAAACAAACAACAACCAAAAGCCTGAGTTCATCAACAGCTTCCATTCAATCATTCAATTATTAAGCACAATCTAGTATCCCACAACACACTTGTAAACAGGCTGCTGAGTAAATGACGTGAGATCTTCAATTGTGGGGGGTTTTTTCCCACGCTGAAGCTTATTTTTCATCTCCTGGAAAGTTATTGGCCGCCTTTTCAACTCTACACATTGAGTGAGAAAATCAGCCTCATACAGGAAGACCTCTGCTTTTCTACATTCCAAGAACCACGTTATTAATTGGGATAATAATGATAATAATGACAATAATAATGACAATAATAATAATAATAATAATAATAATGATGATGATGATGATGATGATGATGATGATAATAATAATAATGATGATGATGATGATGATGTAATGATGATGATGATAATAATAATATTAATATTAATAATAATAATAATAATAACAACAACAACAACAACAACAATAATATAATGATAAAAAATAATATAGAAATGATAATTGATTTTTTCTATTGACCAGCTAGGTTGGCCAAACTACCATAATATGGCATTGTCTGCTGTGTGCTTTAAGAGATGGACCTGCATTTATCTCAGTAGCAGTATCCCACAATCACCTGGCCTTTGGAGTAAGCCTGTCTGCTTGTGTGTTTGCACATGGAAACATCATATCCTGCTTTCACAATTCCTGGAGAAGCTCTTATCCCTGTTTGCAGCATCCAAGCAATTCTCAACCACTTTTCAGGGCAGACTTATGGAAACTCTTGTTTTTCAACCATCTGAAACCTCACCAGCGGGATGCACTTTTACATGGAAATGTGGCTGTGATCTGATGAAATCTGACAATCAATCAATCAATCAATCCCTCATCAACAGGATTATTTCTCTCTCAATCCTAGAAAAGATGAAAAGTCAACGCTTTCTTGTCCTGGCTGAGCGTTTTGTCTCATTTGCGCTGGCCTCATCCCCACTTCTGTAAAACATTACAAGTGGAGCCACTTGAGCTGACATGAGACACAGGGGAAACTAATTGTGCCCACCTCTGCTCCAGGTCACAGCGCTGGGCTGCCTGCCTGCCGTCCACAGGCCCGCTTACGGCGGCTCTGCCAACCTGGGCTCCTCTCTGTGCATCAGCTGCGGCATCGGGGTCAAAGACGCTGAAGGACGACAGGATATCCGCCTTATGGTCCAGGGACACCCCCGCTCTGGAGGACTCAGGCTCAGGCAGCACAATCTCCTCACCACTGTCTCTCAGGCATTGACTTTCAAGGGCTCAAGTCTCATATTATCTTCAACTCAACTTTCAAAGACTTTTTTCTACACAAGGAGCCTTGTGCGTTTTGGCCCCCATCACTTACACTCTAAGTGCCTTATGAAGGGATCTTCTCATGCTCAGTGTGAACAGGAGGAATGATTAGAGCCAGGAACAAAACAAAGCCGTGTCCACCTTCAGTTGGGCACCTGACTATTGTTTTAGGACAGGAGACTTGAAAAAGTGTGAAGCTTTCCTTTAAAAAAAACTGTCAAAACACGGTGCTTTCCCACAGTCAATGATCAGGCCAAGTTGAAAAGTGCCTTGACTGAAATAGTCTTTGCTCTTGTCATTGAATGAGGGTATTTGTGTGATGTGGCTGACATTGTTAAGAGCAGGTGAGGATACGGCAGCTGCACATGAGCTGGATGACATGATGCTTTGAGAGAGCAAAATGTTAAAAACGAGTTTGATGGCAAAGACATGATGAGTTGAGGTAAAAAGCAACTACTCAAGCTGGGGGACCCTTGGTGCCGGAATATGCATCGACAGTACTGGGGTAGAGGGCATGTCATGATCAGTCTCTACTCCTGACACATGTTATGGCTGCCCTCCATTAATACCCACCAGCACTAGCCAACGCAATCACCGTAGGACACAAGGCATCAGCTTAAGCGGCTACTAACAGACCGTAAAGTTCCGGCGCTATTTATAGGTGTCCGACCTGATGCCGGGCTCACCCATGGTGCTTCCTCTTATACTTGGGCTGTTTCCATGTCAAAAAGTCCCAGCTTCTCCTATACTCCCGTCTAAAAATACTTTCACATTTAAAATTACTTGAATTTTTTCATTATTGGCTTTTATTTGACAGATAATGCCCCTTGGAACTATGGGTAAGTAAGAATTGACCAATGATTGCGCAGAAGGTGTTTATCAACAAATCTGATGACATATCCATCAAATATTGACTTTTATCACCTCTATGCTGATTGCTCAGGTCAACTATGAGCCAAATAATCCTCCTCATCTTTCCAAAGCTGTCATTGTAGCAGTCTTTTCATGTTTTGTCCGTTTCAAACAAGAGCCGCTAGATAATGTGAAGCACCTGTCATGTCTCACGTCACCCTTGACCAGCAGAATCGAACGTTCAGCATCACCGCGGCAACGGCGCGAGGGAAATGAGCTGCAATACTATTTTTAGCCACAGCGCAAAGTCAATGGGCTGGTGGTGCTGTTTTGAGATTTAGGCTGCCGTCATCGACACAGTGCAGCACCTGTCCAAGGTGTGAGCACATCCACGCGGGCGGATTTCGTTTTCATTGACATCACATAACTTATGAATTACAAAAAGAAAAAAACAAAACAAACAAAACAAAACAAAACAAACAACAACCAAAAGCCTGAGTTCATCAACAGCTTCCATTCAATCATTCAATTATTAAGCACAATCTAGTATCCCACAACACACTTGTAAACAGGCTGCTGAGTAAATGACGTGAGATCTTCAATTGTGGGGGGTTTTTTCCCACGCTGAAGCTTATTTTTCATCTCCTGGAAAGTTATTGGCCGCCTTTTCAACTCTACACATTGAGTGAGAAAATCAGCCTCATACAGGAAGACCTCTGCTTTTCTACATTCCAAGAACCACGTTATTAATTGGGATAATAATGATAATAATGACAATAATAATGACAATAATAATAATAATAATAATAATGATGATGATGATGATAATGATGATGATGATGAAGATGATGATGATAATAATGATGATGATGATGATGATGATGATGATGATAATAATAATGATGATGATGATGATGATGATGATGATAATAATAATAATAATGATGATGATGATGATGATGTAATGATGATGATGATAATAATAATATTAATATTAATAATAATAATAATAATAACAACAACAACAACAACAACAATAATATAATGATAAAAAATAATATAGAAATGATAATTGATTTTTTCTATTGACCAGCTAGGTTGGCCAAACTACCATAATATGGCATTGTCTGCTGTGTGCTTTAAGAGATGGACCTGCATTTATCTCAGTAGCAGTATCCCACAATCACCTGGCCTTTGGAGTAAGCCTGTCTGCTTGTGTGTTTGCACATGGAAACATCATATCCTGCTTTCACAATTCCTGGAGAAGCTCTTATCCCTGTTTGCAGCATCCAAGCAATTCTCAACCACTTTTCAGGGCAGACTTATGGAAACTCTTGTTTTTCAACCATCTGAAACCTCACCAGCGGGATGCACTTTTACATGGAAATGTGGCTGTGATCTGATGAAATCTGACAATCAATCAATCAATCAATCCCTCATCAACAGGATTATTTCTCTCTCAATCCTAGAAAAGATGAAAAGTCAACGCTTTCTTGTCCTGGCTGAGCGTTTTGTCTCATTTGCGCTGGCCTCATCCCCACTTCTGTAAAACATTACAAGTGGAGCCACTTGAGCTGACATGAGACACAGGGGAAACTTATTGTGCCCACCTCTGCTCCAGGTCACAGCGCTGGGCTGCCTGCCTGCCGTCCACAGGCCCGCTTACGGCGGCTCTGCCAACCTGGGCTCCTCTCTGTGCATCAGCTGCGGCATCGGGGTCAAAGACGCTGAAGGACGACAGGATATCCGCCTTATGGTCCAGGGACACCCCCGCTCTGGAGGACTCAGGCTCAGGCAGCACAATCTCCTCACCACTGTCTCTCAGGCATTGACTTTCAAGGGCTCAAGTCTCATATTATCTTCAACTCAACTTTCAAAGACTTTTTTCTACACAAGGAGCCTTGTGCGTTTTGGCCCCCATCACTTACACTCTAAGTGCCTTATGAAGGGATCTTCTCATGCTCAGTGTGAACAGGAGGAATGATTAGAGCCAGGAACAAAACAAAGCCGTGTCCACCTTCAGTTGGGCACCTGACTATTGTTTTAGGACAGGAGACTTGAAAAAGTGTGAAGCTTTCCTTTAAAAAAAACTGTCAAAACACGGTGCTTTCCCACAGTCAATGATCAGGCCAAGTTGAAAAGTGCCTTGACTGAAATAGTCTTTGCTCTTGTCATTGAATGAGGGTATTTGTGTGATGTGGCTGACATTGTTAAGAGCAGGTGAGGATACGGCAGCTGCACATGAGCTGGATGACATGATGCTTTGAGAGAGCAAAATGTTAAAAACGAGTTTGATGGCAAAGACATGATGAGTTGAGGTAAAAAGCAACTACTCAAGCTGGGGGACCCTTGGTGCCGGAATATGCATCGACAGTACTGGGGTAGAGGGCATGTCATGATCAGTCTCTACTCCTGACACATGTTATGGCTGCCCTCCATTAATACCCACCAGCACTAGCCAACGCAATCACCGTAGGACACAAGGCATCAGCTTAAGCGGCTACTAACAGACCGTAAAGTTCCGGCGCTATTTATAGGTGTCCGACCTGATGCCGGGCTCACCCATGGTGCTTCCTCTTATACTTGGGCTGTTTCCATGTCAAAAAGTCCCAGCTTCTCCTATACTCCCGTCTAAAAATACTTTCACATTTAAAATTACTTGAATTTTTTCATTATTGGCTTTTATTTGACAGATAATGCCCCTTGGAACTATGGGTAAGTAAGAATTGACCAATGATTGCGCAGAAGGTGTTTATCAACAAATCTGATGACATATCCATCAAATATTGACTTTTATCACCTCTATGCTGATTGCTCAGGTCAACTATGAGCCAAATAATCCTCCTCATCTTTCCAAAGCTGTCATTGTAGCAGTCTTTTCATGTTTTGTCCGTTTCAAACAAGAGCCGCTAGATAATGTGAAACACCTGTCATGTCTCACGTCACCCTTGACCAGCAGAATCGAACGTTCAGCATCACCGCGGCAACGGCGCGAGGGAAATGAGCTGCAATACTATTTTTAGCCACAGCGCAAAGTCAATGGGCTGGTGGTGCTGTTTTGAGATTTAGGCTGCCGTCATCGACACAGTGCAGCACCTGTCCAAGGTGTGAGCACATCCACGCGGGCGGATTTCGTTTTCATTGACATCACATAACTTATGAATTACAAAAAGAAAAAAACAAAACAAAACAAACAACAACCAAAAGCCTGAGTTCATCAACAGCTTCCATTCAATCATTCAATTATTAAGCACAATCTAGTATCCCACAACACACTTGTAAACAGGCTGCTGAGTAAATGACGTGAGATCTTCAATTGTGGGGGGTTTTTTCCCACGCTGAAGCTTATTTTTCATCTCCTGGAAAGTTATTGGCCGCCTTTTCAACTCTACACATTGAGTGAGAAAATCAGCCTCATACAGGAAGACCTCTGCTTTTCTACATTCCAAGAACCACGTTATTAATTGGGATAATAATGATAATAATGACAATAATAATGACAATAATAATAATAATAATAATAATGATGATGATGATGATAATGATGATGATGATGAAGATGATGATGATAATAATGATGATGATGATGATGATGATGATGATGATGATAATAATGATGATGATGATGATGATGATGATGATAATAATAATAATAATGATGATGATGATGATGATGTAATGATGATGATGATAATAATAATATTAATAATAATAATAATAATAATAACAACAACAACAACAACAACAACAATAATATAATGATAAAAAATAATATAGAAATGATAATTGATTTTTTCTATTGACCAGCTAGGTTGGCCAAACTACCATAATATGGCATTGTCTGCTGTGTGCTTTAAGAGATGGACCTGCATTTATCTCAGTAGCAGTATCCCACAATCACCTGGCCTTTGGAGTAAGCCTGTCTGCTTGTGTGTTTGCACATGGAAACATCATATCCTGCTTTCACAATTCCTGGAGAAGCTCTTATCCCTGTTTGCAGCATCCAAGCAATTCTCAACCACTTTTCAGGGCAGACTTATGGAAACTCTTGTTTTTCAACCATCTGAAACCTCACCAGCGGGATGCACTTTTACATGGAAATGTGGCTGTGATCTGATGAAATCTGACAATCAATCAATCAATCAATCCCTCATCAACAGGATTATTTCTCTCTCAATCCTAGAAAAGATGAAAAGTCAACGCTTTCTTGTCCTGGCTGAGCGTTTTGTCTCATTTGCGCTGGCCTCATCCCCACTTCTGTAAAACATTACAAGTGGAGCCACTTGAGCTGACATGAGACACAGGGGAAACTTATTGTGCCCACCTCTGCTCCAGGTCACAGCGCTGGGCTGCCTGCCTGCCGTCCACAGGCCCGCTTACGGCGGCTCTGCCAACCTGGGCTCCTCTCTGTGCATCAGCTGCGGCATCGGGGTCAAAGACGCTGAAGGACGACAGGATATCCGCCTTATGGTCCAGGGACACCCCCGCTCTGGAGGACTCAGGCTCAGGCAGCACAATCTCCTCACCACTGTCTCTCAGGCATTGACTTTCAAGGGCTCAAGTCTCATATTATCTTCAACTCAACTTTCAAAGACTTTTTTCTACACAAGGAGCCTTGTGCGTTTTGGCCCCCATCACTTACACTCTAAGTGCCTTATGAAGGGATCTTCTCATGCTCAGTGTGAACAGGAGGAATGATTAGAGCCAGGAACAAAACAAAGCCGTGTCCACCTTCAGTTGGGCACCTGACTATTGTTTTAGGACAGGAGACTTGAAAAAGTGTGAAGCTTTCCTTTAAAAAAAACTGTCAAAACACGGTGCTTTCCCACAGTCAATGATCAGGCCAAGTTGAAAAGTGCCTTGACTGAAATAGTCTTTGCTCTTGTCATTGAATGAGGGTATTTGTGTGATGTGGCTGACATTGTTAAGAGCAGGTGAGGATACGGCAGCTGCACATGAGCTGGATGACATGATGCTTTGAGAGAGCAAAATGTTAAAAACGAGTTTGATGGCAAAGACATGATGAGTTGAGGTAAAAAGCAACTACTCAAGCTGGGGGACCCTTGGTGCCGGAATATGCATCGACAGTACTGGGGTAGAGGGCATGTCATGATCAGTCTCTACTCCTGACACATGTTATGGCTGCCCTCCATTAATACCCACCAGCACTAGCCAACGCAATCACCGTAGGACACAAGGCATCAGCTTAAGCGGCTACTAACAGACCGTAAAGTTCCGGCGCTATTTATAGGTGTCCGACCTGATGCCGGGCTCACCCATGGTGCTTCCTCTTATACTTGGGCTGTTTCCATGTCAAAAAGTCCCAGCTTCTCCTATACTCCCGTCTAAAAATACTTTCACATTTAAAATTACTTGAATTTTTTCATTATTGGCTTTTATTTGACAGATAATGCCCCTTGGAACTATGGGTAAGTAAGAATTGACCAATGATTGCGCAGAAGGTGTTTATCAACAAATCTGATGACATATCCATCAAATATTGACTTTTATCACCTCTATGCTGATTGCTCAGGTCAACTATGAGCCAAATAATCCTCCTCATCTTTCCAAAGCTGTCATTGTAGCAGTCTTTTCATGTTTTGTCCGTTTCAAACAAGAGCCGCTAGATAATGTGAAGCACCTGTCATGTCTCACGTCACCCTTGACCAGCAGAATCGAACGTTCAGCATCACCGCGGCAACGGCGCGAGGGAAATGAGCTGCAATACTATTTTTAGCCACAGCGCAAAGTCAATGGGCTGGTGGTGCTGTTTTGAGATTTAGGCTGCCGTCATCGACACAGTGCAGCACCTGTCCAAGGTGTGAGCACATCCACGCGGGCGGATTTCGTTTTCATTGACATCACATAACTTATGAATTACAAAAAGAAAAAAACAAAACAAAACAAACAACAACCAAAAGCCTGAGTTCATCAACAGCTTCCATTCAATCATTCAATTATTAAGCACAATCTAGTATCCCACAACACACTTGTAAACAGGCTGCTGAGTAAATGACGTGAGATCTTCAATTGTGGGGGGTTTTTTCCCACGCTGAAGCTTATTTTTCATCTCCTGGAAAGTTATTGGCCGCCTTTTCAACTCTACACATTGAGTGAGAAAATCAGCCTCATACAGGAAGACCTCTGCTTTTCTACATTCCAAGAACCACGTTATTAATTGGGATAATAATGATAATAATGACAATAATAATGACAATAATAATAATAATAATAATAATGATGATGATGATGATAATGATGATGATGATGATAATGATGATGATGATGATGATGATGATGATGATGATGATAATAATAATGATGATGATGATGATGATGATGATAATAATAATAATAATGATGATGATGATGATGATGTAATGATGATGATGATAATAATAATATTAATAATAATAATAATAATAATAACAACAACAACAACAACAACAACAATAATATAATGATAAAAAATAATATAGAAATGATAATTGATTTTTTCTATTGACCAGCTAGGTTGGCCAAACTACCATAATATGGCATTGTCTGCTGTGTGCTTTAAGAGATGGACCTGCATTTATCTCAGTAGCAGTATCCCACAATCACCTGGCCTTTGGAGTAAGCCTGTCTGCTTGTGTGTTTGCACATGGAAACATCATATCCTGCTTTCACAATTCCTGGAGAAGCTCTTATCCCTGTTTGCAGCATCCAAGCAATTCTCAACCACTTTTCAGGGCAGACTTATGGAAACTCTTGTTTTTCAACCATCTGAAACCTCACCAGCGGGATGCACTTTTACATGGAAATGTGGCTGTGATCTGATGAAATCTGACAATCAATCAATCAATCAATCCCTCATCAACAGGATTATTTCTCTCTCAATCCTAGAAAAGATGAAAAGTCAACGCTTTCTTGTCCTGGCTGAGCGTTTTGTCTCATTTGCGCTGGCCTCATCCCCACTTCTGTAAAACATTACAAGTGGAGCCACTTGAGCTGACATGAGACACAGGGGAAACTTATTGTGCCCACCTCTGCTCCAGGTCACAGCGCTGGGCTGCCTGCCTGCCGTCCACAGGCCCGCTTACGGCGGCTCTGCCAACCTGGGCTCCTCTCTGTGCATCAGCTGCGGCATCGGGGTCAAAGACGCTGAAGGACGACAGGATATCCGCCTTATGGTCCAGGGACACCCCCGCTCTGGAGGACTCAGGCTCAGGCAGCACAATCTCCTCACCACTGTCTCTCAGGCATTGACTTTCAAGGGCTCAAGTCTCATATTATCTTCAACTCAACTTTCAAAGACTTTTTTCTACACAAGGAGCCTTGTGCGTTTTGGCCCCCATCACTTACACTCTAAGTGCCTTATGAAGGGATCTTCTCATGCTCAGTGTGAACAGGAGGAATGATTAGAGCCAGGAACAAAACAAAGCCGTGTCCACCTTCAGTTGGGCACCTGACTATTGTTTTAGGACAGGAGACTTGAAAAAGTGTGAAGCTTTCCTTTAAAAAAAACTGTCAAAACACGGTGCTTTCCCACAGTCAATGATCAGGCCAAGTTGAAAAGTGCCTTGACTGAAATAGTCTTTGCTCTTGTCATTGAATGAGGGTATTTGTGTGATGTGGCTGACATTGTTAAGAGCAGGTGAGGATACGGCAGCTGCACATGAGCTGGATGACATGATGCTTTGAGAGAGCAAAATGTTAAAAACGAGTTTGATGGCAAAGACATGATGAGTTGAGGTAAAAAGCAACTACTCAAGCTGGGGGACCCTTGGTGCCGGAATATGCATCGACAGTACTGGGGTAGAGGGCATGTCATGATCAGTCTCTACTCCTGACACATGTTATGGCTGCCCTCCATTAATACCCACCAGCACTAGCCAACGCAATCACCGTAGGACACAAGGCATCAGCTTAAGCGGCTACTAACAGACCGTAAAGTTCCGGCGCTATTTATAGGTGTCCGACCTGATGCCGGGCTCACCCATGGTGCTTCCTCTTATACTTGGGCTGTTTCCATGTCAAAAAGTCCCAGCTTCTCCTATACTCCCGTCTAAAAATACTTTCACATTTAAAATTACTTGAATTTTTTCATTATTGGCTTTTATTTGACAGATAATGCCCCTTGGAACTATGGGTAAGTAAGAATTGACCAATGATTGCGCAGAAGGTGTTTATCAACAAATCTGATGACATATCCATCAAATATTGACTTTTATCACCTCTATGCTGATTGCTCAGGTCAACTATGAGCCAAATAATCCTCCTCATCTTTCCAAAGCTGTCATTGTAGCAGTCTTTTCATGTTTTGTCCGTTTCAAACAAGAGCCGCTAGATAATGTGAAGCACCTGTCATGTCTCACGTCACCCTTGACCAGCAGAATCGAACGTTCAGCATCACCGCGGCAACGGCGCGAGGGAAATGAGCTGCAATACTATTTTTAGCCACAGCGCAAAGTCAATGGGCTGGTGGTGCTGTTTTGAGATTTAGGCTGCCGTCATCGACACAGTGCAGCACCTGTCCAAGGTGTGAGCACATCCACGCGGGCGGATTTCGTTTTCATTGACATCACATAACTTATGAATTACAAAAAGAAAAAAACAAAACAAAACAAACAACAACCAAAAGCCTGAGTTCATCAACAGCTTCCATTCAATCATTCAATTATTAAGCACAATCTAGTATCCCACAACACACTTGTAAACAGGCTGCTGAGTAAATGACGTGAGATCTTCAATTGTGGGGGGTTTTTTCCCACGCTGAAGCTTATTTTTCATCTCCTGGAAAGTTATTGGCCGCCTTTTCAACTCTACACATTGAGTGAGAAAATCAGCCTCATACAGGAAGACCTCTGCTTTTCTACATTCCAAGAACCACGTTATTAATTGGGATAATAATGATAATAATGACAATAATAATGACAATAATAATAATAATAATAATAATGATGATGATGATGATAATGATGATGATGATGATAATGATGATGATGATGATGATGATGATGATGATGATGATAATAATAATGATGATGATGATGATGATGATGATAATAATAATAATAATGATGATGATGATGATGATGTAATGATGATGATGATAATAATAATATTAATAATAATAATAATAATAATAACAACAACAACAACAACAACAACAATAATATAATGATAAAAAATAATATAGAAATGATAATTGATTTTTTCTATTGACCAGCTAGGTTGGCCAAACTACCATAATATGGCATTGTCTGCTGTGTGCTTTAAGAGATGGACCTGCATTTATCTCAGTAGCAGTATCCCACAATCACCTGGCCTTTGGAGTAAGCCTGTCTGCTTGTGTGTTTGCACATGGAAACATCATATCCTGCTTTCACAATTCCTGGAGAAGCTCTTATCCCTGTTTGCAGCATCCAAGCAATTCTCAACCACTTTTCAGGGCAGACTTATGGAAACTCTTGTTTTTCAACCATCTGAAACCTCACCAGCGGGATGCACTTTTACATGGAAATGTGGCTGTGATCTGATGAAATCTGACAATCAATCAATCAATCAATCCCTCATCAACAGGATTATTTCTCTCTCAATCCTAGAAAAGATGAAAAGTCAACGCTTTCTTGTCCTGGCTGAGCGTTTTGTCTCATTTGCGCTGGCCTCATCCCCACTTCTGTAAAACATTACAAGTGGAGCCACTTGAGCTGACATGAGACACAGGGGAAACTTATTGTGCCCACCTCTGCTCCAGGTCACAGCGCTGGGCTGCCTGCCTGCCGTCCACAGGCCCGCTTACGGCGGCTCTGCCAACCTGGGCTCCTCTCTGTGCATCAGCTGCGGCATCGGGGTCAAAGACGCTGAAGGACGACAGGATATCCGCCTTATGGTCCAGGGACACCCCCGCTCTGGAGGACTCAGGCTCAGGCAGCACAATCTCCTCACCACTGTCTCTCAGGCATTGACTTTCAAGGGCTCAAGTCTCATATTATCTTCAACTCAACTTTCAAAGACTTTTTTCTACACAAGGAGCCTTGTGCGTTTTGGCCCCCATCACTTACACTCTAAGTGCCTTATGAAGGGATCTTCTCATGCTCAGTGTGAACAGGAGGAATGATTAGAGCCAGGAACAAAACAAAGCCGTGTCCACCTTCAGTTGGGCACCTGACTATTGTTTTAGGACAGGAGACTTGAAAAAGTGTGAAGCTTTCCTTTAAAAAAAACTGTCAAAACACGGTGCTTTCCCACAGTCAATGATCAGGCCAAGTTGAAAAGTGCCTTGACTGAAATAGTCTTTGCTCTTGTCATTGAATGAGGGTATTTGTGTGATGTGGCTGACATTGTTAAGAGCAGGTGAGGATACGGCAGCTGCACATGAGCTGGATGACATGATGCTTTGAGAGAGCAAAATGTTAAAAACGAGTTTGATGGCAAAGACATGATGAGTTGAGGTAAAAAGCAACTACTCAAGCTGGGGGACCCTTGGTGCCGGAATATGCATCGACAGTACTGGGGTAGAGGGCATGTCATGATCAGTCTCTACTCCTGACACATGTTATGGCTGCCCTCCATTAATACCCACCAGCACTAGCCAACGCAATCACCGTAGGACACAAGGCATCAGCTTAAGCGGCTACTAACAGACCGTAAAGTTCCGGCGCTATTTATAGGTGTCCGACCTGATGCCGGGCTCACCCATGGTGCTTCCTCTTATACTTGGGCTGTTTCCATGTCAAAAAGTCCCAGCTTCTCCTATACTCCCGTCTAAAAATACTTTCACATTTAAAATTACTTGAATTTTTTCATTATTGGCTTTTATTTGACAGATAATGCCCCTTGGAACTATGGGTAAGTAAGAATTGACCAATGATTGCGCAGAAGGTGTTTATCAACAAATCTGATGACATATCCATCAAATATTGACTTTTATCACCTCTATGCTGATTGCTCAGGTCAACTATGAGCCAAATAATCCTCCTCATCTTTCCAAAGCTGTCATTGTAGCAGTCTTTTCATGTTTTGTCCGTTTCAAACAAGAGCCGCTAGATAATGTGAAACACCTGTCATGTCTCACGTCACCCTTGACCAGCAGAATCGAACGTTCAGCATCACCGCGGCAACGGCGCGAGGGAAATGAGCTGCAATACTATTTTTAGCCACAGCGCAAAGTCAATGGGCTGGTGGTGCTGTTTTGAGATTTAGGCTGCCGTCATCGACACAGTGCAGCACCTGTCCAAGGTGTGAGCACATCCACGCGGGCGGATTTCGTTTTCATTGACATCACATAACTTATGAATTACAAAAAGAAAAAAACAAAACAAACAAAACAAAACAAAACAAACAACAACCAAAAGCCTGAGTTCATCAACAGCTTCCATTCAATCATTCAATTATTAAGCACAATCTAGTATCCCACAACACACTTGTAAACAGGCTGCTGAGTAAATGACGTGAGATCTTCAATTGTGGGGGGTTTTTTCCCACGCTGAAGCTTATTTTTCATCTCCTGGAAAGTTATTGGCCGCCTTTTCAACTCTACACATTGAGTGAGAAAATCAGCCTCATACAGGAAGACCTCTGCTTTTCTACATTCCAAGAACCACGTTATTAATTGGGATAATAATGATAATAATGACAATAATAATGACAATAATAATAATAATAATAATAATGATGATGATGATGATAATGATGATGATGATGATAATGATGATGATGATGATGATGATGATGATGATGATGATAATAATAATGATGATGATGATGATGATGATGATAATAATAATAATAATGATGATGATGATGATGATGTAATGATGATGATGATAATAATAATATTAATAATAATAATAATAATAATAACAACAACAACAACAACAACAACAATAATATAATGATAAAAAATAATATAGAAATGATAATTGATTTTTTCTATTGACCAGCTAGGTTGGCCAAACTACCATAATATGGCATTGTCTGCTGTGTGCTTTAAGAGATGGACCTGCATTTATCTCAGTAGCAGTATCCCACAATCACCTGGCCTTTGGAGTAAGCCTGTCTGCTTGTGTGTTTGCACATGGAAACATCATATCCTGCTTTCACAATTCCTGGAGAAGCTCTTATCCCTGTTTGCAGCATCCAAGCAATTCTCAACCACTTTTCAGGGCAGACTTATGGAAACTCTTGTTTTTCAACCATCTGAAACCTCACCAGCGGGATGCACTTTTACATGGAAATGTGGCTGTGATCTGATGAAATCTGACAATCAATCAATCAATCAATCCCTCATCAACAGGATTATTTCTCTCTCAATCCTAGAAAAGATGAAAAGTCAACGCTTTCTTGTCCTGGCTGAGCGTTTTGTCTCATTTGCGCTGGCCTCATCCCCACTTCTGTAAAACATTACAAGTGGAGCCACTTGAGCTGACATGAGACACAGGGGAAACTTATTGTGCCCACCTCTGCTCCAGGTCACAGCGCTGGGCTGCCTGCCTGCCGTCCACAGGCCCGCTTACGGCGGCTCTGCCAACCTGGGCTCCTCTCTGTGCATCAGCTGCGGCATCGGGGTCAAAGACGCTGAAGGACGACAGGATATCCGCCTTATGGTCCAGGGACACCCCCGCTCTGGAGGACTCAGGCTCAGGCAGCACAATCTCCTCACCACTGTCTCTCAGGCATTGACTTTCAAGGGCTCAAGTCTCATATTATCTTCAACTCAACTTTCAAAGACTTTTTTCTACACAAGGAGCCTTGTGCGTTTTGGCCCCCATCACTTACACTCTAAGTGCCTTATGAAGGGATCTTCTCATGCTCAGTGTGAACAGGAGGAATGATTAGAGCCAGGAACAAAACAAAGCCGTGTCCACCTTCAGTTGGGCACCTGACTATTGTTTTAGGACAGGAGACTTGAAAAAGTGTGAAGCTTTCCTTTAAAAAAAACTGTCAAAACACGGTGCTTTCCCACAGTCAATGATCAGGCCAAGTTGAAAAGTGCCTTGACTGAAATAGTCTTTGCTCTTGTCATTGAATGAGGGTATTTGTGTGATGTGGCTGACATTGTTAAGAGCAGGTGAGGATACGGCAGCTGCACATGAGCTGGATGACATGATGCTTTGAGAGAGCAAAATGTTAAAAACGAGTTTGATGGCAAAGACATGATGAGTTGAGGTAAAAAGCAACTACTCAAGCTGGGGGACCCTTGGTGCCGGAATATGCATCGACAGTACTGGGGTAGAGGGCATGTCATGATCAGTCTCTACTCCTGACACATGTTATGGCTGCCCTCCATTAATACCCACCAGCACTAGCCAACGCAATCACCGTAGGACACAAGGCATCAGCTTAAGCGGCTACTAACAGACCGTAAAGTTCCGGCGCTATTTATAGGTGTCCGACCTGATGCCGGGCTCACCCATGGTGCTTCCTCTTATACTTGGGCTGTTTCCATGTCAAAAAGTCCCAGCTTCTCCTATACTCCCGTCTAAAAATACTTTCACATTTAAAATTACTTGAATTTTTTCATTATTGGCTTTTATTTGACAGATAATGCCCCTTGGAACTATGGGTAAGTAAGAATTGACCAATGATTGCGCAGAAGGTGTTTATCAACAAATCTGATGACATATCCATCAAATATTGACTTTTATCACCTCTATGCTGATTGCTCAGGTCAACTATGAGCCAAATAATCCTCCTCATCTTTCCAAAGCTGTCATTGTAGCAGTCTTTTCATGTTTTGTCCGTTTCAAACAAGAGCCGCTAGATAATGTGAAACACCTGTCATGTCTCACGTCACCCTTGACCAGCAGAATCGAACGTTCAGCATCACCGCGGCAACGGCGCGAGGGAAATGAGCTGCAATACTATTTTTAGCCACAGCGCAAAGTCAATGGGCTGGTGGTGCTGTTTTGAGATTTAGGCTGCCGTCATCGACACAGTGCAGCACCTGTCCAAGGTGTGAGCACATCCACGCGGGCGGATTTCGTTTTCATTGACATCACATAACTTATGAATTACAAAAAGAAAAAAACAAAACAAACAAAACAAAACAAAACAAACAACAACCAAAAGCCTGAGTTCATCAACAGCTTCCATTCAATCATTCAATTATTAAGCACAATCTAGTATCCCACAACACACTTGTAAACAGGCTGCTGAGTAAATGACGTGAGATCTTCAATTGTGGGGGGTTTTTTCCCACGCTGAAGCTTATTTTTCATCTCCTGGAAAGTTATTGGCCGCCTTTTCAACTCTACACATTGAGTGAGAAAATCAGCCTCATACAGGAAGACCTCTGCTTTTCTACATTCCAAGAACCACGTTATTAATTGGGATAATAATGATAATAATGACAATAATAATGACAATAATAATAATAATAATAATAATGATGATGATGATGATAATGATGATGATGATGATAATGATGATGATGATGATGATGATGATGATGATGATGATAATAATAATGATGATGATGATGATGATGATGATAATAATAATAATAATGATGATGATGATGATGATGTAATGATGATGATGATAATAATAATATTAATAATAATAATAATAATAATAACAACAACAACAACAACAACAACAATAATATAATGATAAAAAATAATATAGAAATGATAATTGATTTTTTCTATTGACCAGCTAGGTTGGCCAAACTACCATAATATGGCATTGTCTGCTGTGTGCTTTAAGAGATGGACCTGCATTTATCTCAGTAGCAGTATCCCACAATCACCTGGCCTTTGGAGTAAGCCTGTCTGCTTGTGTGTTTGCACATGGAAACATCATATCCTGCTTTCACAATTCCTGGAGAAGCTCTTATCCCTGTTTGCAGCATCCAAGCAATTCTCAACCACTTTTCAGGGCAGACTTATGGAAACTCTTGTTTTTCAACCATCTGAAACCTCACCAGCGGGATGCACTTTTACATGGAAATGTGGCTGTGATCTGATGAAATCTGACAATCAATCAATCAATCAATCCCTCATCAACAGGATTATTTCTCTCTCAATCCTAGAAAAGATGAAAAGTCAACGCTTTCTTGTCCTGGCTGAGCGTTTTGTCTCATTTGCGCTGGCCTCATCCCCACTTCTGTAAAACATTACAAGTGGAGCCACTTGAGCTGACATGAGACACAGGGGAAACTTATTGTGCCCACCTCTGCTCCAGGTCACAGCGCTGGGCTGCCTGCCTGCCGTCCACAGGCCCGCTTACGGCGGCTCTGCCAACCTGGGCTCCTCTCTGTGCATCAGCTGCGGCATCGGGGTCAAAGACGCTGAAGGACGACAGGATATCCGCCTTATGGTCCAGGGACACCCCCGCTCTGGAGGACTCAGGCTCAGGCAGCACAATCTCCTCACCACTGTCTCTCAGGCATTGACTTTCAAGGGCTCAAGTCTCATATTATCTTCAACTCAACTTTCAAAGACTTTTTTCTACACAAGGAGCCTTGTGCGTTTTGGCCCCCATCACTTACACTCTAAGTGCCTTATGAAGGGATCTTCTCATGCTCAGTGTGAACAGGAGGAATGATTAGAGCCAGGAACAAAACAAAGCCGTGTCCACCTTCAGTTGGGCACCTGACTATTGTTTTAGGACAGGAGACTTGAAAAAGTGTGAAGCTTTCCTTTAAAAAAAACTGTCAAAACACGGTGCTTTCCCACAGTCAATGATCAGGCCAAGTTGAAAAGTGCCTTGACTGAAATAGTCTTTGCTCTTGTCATTGAATGAGGGTATTTGTGTGATGTGGCTGACATTGTTAAGAGCAGGTGAGGATACGGCAGCTGCACATGAGCTGGATGACATGATGCTTTGAGAGAGCAAAATGTTAAAAACGAGTTTGATGGCAAAGACATGATGAGTTGAGGTAAAAAGCAACTACTCAAGCTGGGGGACCCTTGGTGCCGGAATATGCATCGACAGTACTGGGGTAGAGGGCATGTCATGATCAGTCTCTACTCCTGACACATGTTATGGCTGCCCTCCATTAATACCCACCAGCACTAGCCAACGCAATCACCGTAGGACACAAGGCATCAGCTTAAGCGGCTACTAACAGACCGTAAAGTTCCGGCGCTATTTATAGGTGTCCGACCTGATGCCGGGCTCACCCATGGTGCTTCCTCTTATACTTGGGCTGTTTCCATGTCAAAAAGTCCCAGCTTCTCCTATACTCCCGTCTAAAAATACTTTCACATTTAAAATTACTTGAATTTTTTCATTATTGGCTTTTATTTGACAGATAATGCCCCTTGGAACTATGGGTAAGTAAGAATTGACCAATGATTGCGCAGAAGGTGTTTATCAACAAATCTGATGACATATCCATCAAATATTGACTTTTATCACCTCTATGCTGATTGCTCAGGTCAACTATGAGCCAAATAATCCTCCTCATCTTTCCAAAGCTGTCATTGTAGCAGTCTTTTCATGTTTTGTCCGTTTCAAACAAGAGCCGCTAGATAATGTGAAACACCTGTCATGTCTCACGTCACCCTTGACCAGCAGAATCGAACGTTCAGCATCACCGCGGCAACGGCGCGAGGGAAATGAGCTGCAATACTATTTTTAGCCACAGCGCAAAGTCAATGGGCTGGTGGTGCTGTTTTGAGATTTAGGCTGCCGTCATCGACACAGTGCAGCACCTGTCCAAGGTGTGAGCACATCCACGCGGGCGGATTTCGTTTTCATTGACATCACATAACTTATGAATTACAAAAAGAAAAAAACAAAACAAACAAAACAAAACAAAACAAACAACAACCAAAAGCCTGAGTTCATCAACAGCTTCCATTCAATCATTCAATTATTAAGCACAATCTAGTATCCCACAACACACTTGTAAACAGGCTGCTGAGTAAATGACGTGAGATCTTCAATTGTGGGGGGTTTTTTCCCACGCTGAAGCTTATTTTTCATCTCCTGGAAAGTTATTGGCCGCCTTTTCAACTCTACACATTGAGTGAGAAAATCAGCCTCATACAGGAAGACCTCTGCTTTTCTACATTCCAAGAACCACGTTATTAATTGGGATAATAATGATAATAATGACAATAATAATGACAATAATAATAATAATAATAATAATGATGATGATGATGATAATGATGATGATGATGAAGATGATGATGATAATAATGATGATGATGATGATGATGATGATGATGATAATAATAATGATGATGATGATGATGATGATGATGATAATAATAATAATAATGATGATGATGATGATGATGTAATGATGATGATGATAATAATAATATTAATATTAATAATAATAATAATAATAACAACAACAACAACAACAACAATAATATAATGATAAAAAATAATATAGAAATGATAATTGATTTTTTCTATTGACCAGCTAGGTTGGCCAAACTACCATAATATGGCATTGTCTGCTGTGTGCTTTAAGAGATGGACCTGCATTTATCTCAGTAGCAGTATCCCACAATCACCTGGCCTTTGGAGTAAGCCTGTCTGCTTGTGTGTTTGCACATGGAAACATCATATCCTGCTTTCACAATTCCTGGAGAAGCTCTTATCCCTGTTTGCAGCATCCAAGCAATTCTCAACCACTTTTCAGGGCAGACTTATGGAAACTCTTGTTTTTCAACCATCTGAAACCTCACCAGCGGGATGCACTTTTACATGGAAATGTGGCTGTGATCTGATGAAATCTGACAATCAATCAATCAATCAATCCCTCATCAACAGGATTATTTCTCTCTCAATCCTAGAAAAGATGAAAAGTCAACGCTTTCTTGTCCTGGCTGAGCGTTTTGTCTCATTTGCGCTGGCCTCATCCCCACTTCTGTAAAACATTACAAGTGGAGCCACTTGAGCTGACATGAGACACAGGGGAAACTTATTGTGCCCACCTCTGCTCCAGGTCACAGCGCTGGGCTGCCTGCCTGCCGTCCACAGGCCCGCTTACGGCGGCTCTGCCAACCTGGGCTCCTCTCTGTGCATCAGCTGCGGCATCGGGGTCAAAGACGCTGAAGGACGACAGGATATCCGCCTTATGGTCCAGGGACACCCCCGCTCTGGAGGACTCAGGCTCAGGCAGCACAATCTCCTCACCACTGTCTCTCAGGCATTGACTTTCAAGGGCTCAAGTCTCATATTATCTTCAACTCAACTTTCAAAGACTTTTTTCTACACAAGGAGCCTTGTGCGTTTTGGCCCCCATCACTTACACTCTAAGTGCCTTATGAAGGGATCTTCTCATGCTCAGTGTGAACAGGAGGAATGATTAGAGCCAGGAACAAAACAAAGCCGTGTCCACCTTCAGTTGGGCACCTGACTATTGTTTTAGGACAGGAGACTTGAAAAAGTGTGAAGCTTTCCTTTAAAAAAAACTGTCAAAACACGGTGCTTTCCCACAGTCAATGATCAGGCCAAGTTGAAAAGTGCCTTGACTGAAATAGTCTTTGCTCTTGTCATTGAATGAGGGTATTTGTGTGATGTGGCTGACATTGTTAAGAGCAGGTGAGGATACGGCAGCTGCACATGAGCTGGATGACATGATGCTTTGAGAGAGCAAAATGTTAAAAACGAGTTTGATGGCAAAGACATGATGAGTTGAGGTAAAAAGCAACTACTCAAGCTGGGGGACCCTTGGTGCCGGAATATGCATCGACAGTACTGGGGTAGAGGGCATGTCATGATCAGTCTCTACTCCTGACACATGTTATGGCTGCCCTCCATTAATACCCACCAGCACTAGCCAACGCAATCACCGTAGGACACAAGGCATCAGCTTAAGCGGCTACTAACAGACCGTAAAGTTCCGGCGCTATTTATAGGTGTCCGACCTGATGCCGGGCTCACCCATGGTGCTTCCTCTTATACTTGGGCTGTTTCCATGTCAAAAAGTCCCAGCTTCTCCTATACTCCCGTCTAAAAATACTTTCACATTTAAAATTACTTGAATTTTTTCATTATTGGCTTTTATTTGACAGATAATGCCCCTTGGAACTATGGGTAAGTAAGAATTGACCAATGATTGCGCAGAAGGTGTTTATCAACAAATCTGATGACATATCCATCAAATATTGACTTTTATCACCTCTATGCTGATTGCTCAGGTCAACTATGAGCCAAATAATCCTCCTCATCTTTCCAAAGCTGTCATTGTAGCAGTCTTTTCATGTTTTGTCCGTTTCAAACAAGAGCCGCTAGATAATGTGAAACACCTGTCATGTCTCACGTCACCCTTGACCAGCAGAATCGAACGTTCAGCATCACCGCGGCAACGGCGCGAGGGAAATGAGCTGCAATACTATTTTTAGCCACAGCGCAAAGTCAATGGGCTGGTGGTGCTGTTTTGAGATTTAGGCTGCCGTCATCGACACAGTGCAGCACCTGTCCAAGGTGTGAGCACATCCACGCGGGCGGATTTCGTTTTCATTGACATCACATAACTTATGAATTACAAAAAGAAAAAAACAAAACAAACAAAACAAAACAAAACAAACAACAACCAAAAGCCTGAGTTCATCAACAGCTTCCATTCAATCATTCAATTATTAAGCACAATCTAGTATCCCACAACACACTTGTAAACAGGCTGCTGAGTAAATGACGTGAGATCTTCAATTGTGGGGGGTTTTTTCCCACGCTGAAGCTTATTTTTCATCTCCTGGAAAGTTATTGGCCGCCTTTTCAACTCTACACATTGAGTGAGAAAATCAGCCTCATACAGGAAGACCTCTGCTTTTCTACATTCCAAGAACCACGTTATTAATTGGGATAATAATGATAATAATGACAATAATAATGACAATAATAATAATAATAATAATAATGATGATGATGATGATAATGATGATGATGATGAAGATGATGATGATAATAATGATGATGATGATGATGATGATGATGATGATAATAATAATGATGATGATGATGATGATGATGATGATAATAATAATAATAATGATGATGATGATGATGATGTAATGATGATGATGATAATAATAATATTAATATTAATAATAATAATAATAATAACAACAACAACAACAACAACAATAATATAATGATAAAAAATAATATAGAAATGATAATTGATTTTTTCTATTGACCAGCTAGGTTGGCCAAACTACCATAATATGGCATTGTCTGCTGTGTGCTTTAAGAGATGGACCTGCATTTATCTCAGTAGCAGTATCCCACAATCACCTGGCCTTTGGAGTAAGCCTGTCTGCTTGTGTGTTTGCACATGGAAACATCATATCCTGCTTTCACAATTCCTGGAGAAGCTCTTATCCCTGTTTGCAGCATCCAAGCAATTCTCAACCACTTTTCAGGGCAGACTTATGGAAACTCTTGTTTTTCAACCATCTGAAACCTCACCAGCGGGATGCACTTTTACATGGAAATGTGGCTGTGATCTGATGAAATCTGACAATCAATCAATCAATCAATCCCTCATCAACAGGATTATTTCTCTCTCAATCCTAGAAAAGATGAAAAGTCAACGCTTTCTTGTCCTGGCTGAGCGTTTTGTCTCATTTGCGCTGGCCTCATCCCCACTTCTGTAAAACATTACAAGTGGAGCCACTTGAGCTGACATGAGACACAGGGGAAACTTATTGTGCCCACCTCTGCTCCAGGTCACAGCGCTGGGCTGCCTGCCTGCCGTCCACAGGCCCGCTTACGGCGGCTCTGCCAACCTGGGCTCCTCTCTGTGCATCAGCTGCGGCATCGGGGTCAAAGACGCTGAAGGACGACAGGATATCCGCCTTATGGTCCAGGGACACCCCCGCTCTGGAGGACTCAGGCTCAGGCAGCACAATCTCCTCACCACTGTCTCTCAGGCATTGACTTTCAAGGGCTCAAGTCTCATATTATCTTCAACTCAACTTTCAAAGACTTTTTTCTACACAAGGAGCCTTGTGCGTTTTGGCCCCCATCACTTACACTCTAAGTGCCTTATGAAGGGATCTTCTCATGCTCAGTGTGAACAGGAGGAATGATTAGAGCCAGGAACAAAACAAAGCCGTGTCCACCTTCAGTTGGGCACCTGACTATTGTTTTAGGACAGGAGACTTGAAAAAGTGTGAAGCTTTCCTTTAAAAAAAACTGTCAAAACACGGTGCTTTCCCACAGTCAATGATCAGGCCAAGTTGAAAAGTGCCTTGACTGAAATAGTCTTTGCTCTTGTCATTGAATGAGGGTATTTGTGTGATGTGGCTGACATTGTTAAGAGCAGGTGAGGATACGGCAGCTGCACATGAGCTGGATGACATGATGCTTTGAGAGAGCAAAATGTTAAAAACGAGTTTGATGGCAAAGACATGATGAGTTGAGGTAAAAAGCAACTACTCAAGCTGGGGGACCCTTGGTGCCGGAATATGCATCGACAGTACTGGGGTAGATAGAGGGCATGTCATGATCAGTCTCTACTCCTGACACATGTTATGGCTGCCCTCCATTAATACCCACCAGCACTAGCCAACGCAATCACCGTAGGACACAAGGCATCAGCTTAAGCGGCTACTAACAGACCGTAAAGTTCCGGCGCTATTTATAGGTGTCCGACCTGATGCCGGGCTCACCCATGGTGCTTCCTCTTATACTTGGGCTGTTTCCATGTCAAAAAGTCCCAGCTTCTCCTATACTCCCGTCTAAAAATACTTTCACATTTAAAATTACTTGAATTTTTTCATTATTGGCTTTTATTTGACAGATAATGCCCCTTGGAACTATGGGTAAGTAAGAATTGACCAATGATTGCGCAGAAGGTGTTTATCAACAAATCTGATGACATATCCATCAAATATTGACTTTTATCACCTCTATGCTGATTGCTCAGGTCAACTATGAGCCAAATAATCCTCCTCATCTTTCCAAAGCTGTCATTGTAGCAGTCTTTTCATGTTTTGTCCGTTTCAAACAAGAGCCGCTAGATAATGTGAAACACCTGTCATGTCTCACGTCACCCTTGACCAGCAGAATCGAACGTTCAGCATCACCGCGGCAACGGCGCGAGGGAAATGAGCTGCAATACTATTTTTAGCCACAGCGCAAAGTCAATGGGCTGGTGGTGCTGTTTTGAGATTTAGGCTGCCGTCATCGACACAGTGCAGCACCTGTCCAAGGTGTGAGCACATCCACGCGGGCGGATTTCGTTTTCATTGACATCACATAACTTATGAATTACAAAAAGAAAAAAACAAAACAAAACAAACAACAACCAAAAGCCTGAGTTCATCAACAGCTTCCATTCAATCATTCAATTATTAAGCACAATCTAGTATCCCACAACACACTTGTAAACAGGCTGCTGAGTAAATGACGTGAGATCTTCAATTGTGGGGGGTTTTTTCCCACGCTGAAGCTTATTTTTCATCTCCTGGAAAGTTATTGGCCGCCTTTTCAACTCTACACATTGAGTGAGAAAATCAGCCTCATACAGGAAGACCTCTGCTTTTCTACATTCCAAGAACCACGTTATTAATTGGGATAATAATGATAATAATGACAATAATAATGACAATAATAATAATAATAATAATAATGATGATGATGATGATAATGATGATGATGATGATAATGATGATGATGATGATGATGATGATGATGATAATAATAATGATGATGATGATGATGATGATGATAATAATAATAATAATGATGATGATGATGATGATGTAATGATGATGATGATAATAATAATATTAATAATAATAATAATAATAATAACAACAACAACAACAACAACAACAATAATATAATGATAAAAAATAATATAGAAATGATAATTGATTTTTTCTATTGACCAGCTAGGTTGGCCAAACTACCATAATATGGCATTGTCTGCTGTGTGCTTTAAGAGATGGACCTGCATTTATCTCAGTAGCAGTATCCCACAATCACCTGGCCTTTGGAGTAAGCCTGTCTGCTTGTGTGTTTGCACATGGAAACATCATATCCTGCTTTCACAATTCCTGGAGAAGCTCTTATCCCTGTTTGCAGCATCCAAGCAATTCTCAACCACTTTTCAGGGCAGACTTATGGAAACTCTTGTTTTTCAACCATCTGAAACCTCACCAGCGGGATGCACTTTTACATGGAAATGTGGCTGTGATCTGATGAAATCTGACAATCAATCAATCAATCAATCAATCCCTCATCAACAGGATTATTTCTCTCTCAATCCTAGAAAAGATGAAAAGTCAACGCTTTCTTGTCCTGGCTGAGCGTTTTGTCTCATTTGCGCTGGCCTCATCCCCACTTCTGTAAAACATTACAAGTGGAGCCACTTGAGCTGACATGAGACACAGGGGAAACTAATTGTGCCCACCTCTGCTCCAGGTCACAGCGCTGGGCTGCCTGCCTGCCGTCCACAGGCCCGCTTACGGCGGCTCTGCCAACCTGGGCTCCTCTCTGTGCATCAGCTGCGGCATCGGGGTCAAAGACGCTGAAGGACGACAGGATATCCGCCTTATGGTCCAGGGACACCCCCGCTCTGGAGGACTCAGGCTCAGGCAGCACAATCTCCTCACCACTGTCTCTCAGGCATTGACTTTCAAGGGCTCAAGTCTCATATTATCTTCAACTCAACTTTCAAAGACTTTTTTCTACACAAGGAGCCTTGTGCGTTTTGGCCCCCATCACTTACACTCTAAGTGCCTTATGAAGGGATCTTCTCATGCTCAGTGTGAACAGGAGGAATGATTAGAGCCAGGAACAAAACAAAGCCGTGTCCACCTTCAGTTGGGCACCTGACTATTGTTTTAGGACAGGAGACTTGAAAAAGTGTGAAGCTTTCCTTTAAAAAAAACTGTCAAAACACGGTGCTTTCCCACAGTCAATGATCAGGCCAAGTTGAAAAGTGCCTTGACTGAAATAGTCTTTGCTCTTGTCATTGAATGAGGGTATTTGTGTGATGTGGCTGACATTGTTAAGAGCAGGTGAGGATACGGCAGCTGCACATGAGCTGGATGACATGATGCTTTGAGAGAGCAAAATGTTAAAAACGAGTTTGATGGCAAAGACATGATGAGTTGAGGTAAAAAGCAACTACTCAAGCTGGGGGACCCTTGGTGCCGGAATATGCATCGACAGTACTGGGGTAGAGGGCATGTCATGATCAGTCTCTACTCCTGACACATGTTATGGCTGCCCTCCATTAATACCCACCAGCACTAGCCAACGCAATCACCGTAGGACACAAGGCATCAGCTTAAGCGGCTACTAACAGACCGTAAAGTTCCGGCGCTATTTATAGGTGTCCGACCTGATGCCGGGCTCACCCATGGTGCTTCCTCTTATACTTGGGCTGTTTCCATGTCAAAAAGTCCCAGCTTCTCCTATACTCCCGTCTAAAAATACTTTCACATTTAAAATTACTTGAATTTTTTCATTATTGGCTTTTATTTGACAGATAATGCCCCTTGGAACTATGGGTAAGTAAGAATTGACCAATGATTGCGCAGAAGGTGTTTATCAACAAATCTGATGACATATCCATCAAATATTGACTTTTATCACCTCTATGCTGATTGCTCAGGTCAACTATGAGCCAAATAATCCTCCTCATCTTTCCAAAGCTGTCATTGTAGCAGTCTTTTCATGTTTTGTCCGTTTCAAACAAGAGCCGCTAGATAATGTGAAGCACCTGTCATGTCTCACGTCACCCTTGACCAGCAGAATCGAACGTTCAGCATCACCGCGGCAACGGCGCGAGGGAAATGAGCTGCAATACTATTTTTAGCCACAGCGCAAAGTCAATGGGCTGGTGGTGCTGTTTTGAGATTTAGGCTGCCGTCATCGACACAGTGCAGCACCTGTCCAAGGTGTGAGCACATCCACGCGGGCGGATTTCGTTTTCATTGACATCACATAACTTATGAATTACAAAAAGAAAAAAACAAAACAAAACAAACAACAACCAAAAGCCTGAGTTCATCAACAGCTTCCATTCAATCATTCAATTATTAAGCACAATCTAGTATCCCACAACACACTTGTAAACAGGCTGCTGAGTAAATGACGTGAGATCTTCAATTGTGGGGGGTTTTTTCCCACGCTGAAGCTTATTTTTCATCTCCTGGAAAGTTATTGGCCGCCTTTTCAACTCTACACATTGAGTGAGAAAATCAGCCTCATACAGGAAGACCTCTGCTTTTCTACATTCCAAGAACCACGTTATTAATTGGGATAATAATGATAATAATGACAATAATAATGACAATAATAATAATAATAATAATAATGATGATGATGATGATAATGATGATGATGATGATAATGATGATGATGATGATGATGATGATGATGATGATGATAATAATAATGATGATGATGATGATGATGATGATAATAATAATAATAATGATGATGATGATGATGATGTAATGATGATGATGATAATAATAATATTAATAATAATAATAATAATAATAACAACAACAACAACAACAACAACAATAATATAATGATAAAAAATAATATAGAAATGATAATTGATTTTTTCTATTGACCAGCTAGGTTGGCCAAACTACCATAATATGGCATTGTCTGCTGTGTGCTTTAAGAGATGGACCTGCATTTATCTCAGTAGCAGTATCCCACAATCACCTGGCCTTTGGAGTAAGCCTGTCTGCTTGTGTGTTTGCACATGGAAACATCATATCCTGCTTTCACAATTCCTGGAGAAGCTCTTATCCCTGTTTGCAGCATCCAAGCAATTCTCAACCACTTTTCAGGGCAGACTTATGGAAACTCTTGTTTTTCAACCATCTGAAACCTCACCAGCGGGATGCACTTTTACATGGAAATGTGGCTGTGATCTGATGAAATCTGACAATCAATCAATCAATCAATCAATCCCTCATCAACAGGATTATTTCTCTCTCAATCCTAGAAAAGATGAAAAGTCAACGCTTTCTTGTCCTGGCTGAGCGTTTTGTCTCATTTGCGCTGGCCTCATCCCCACTTCTGTAAAACATTACAAGTGGAGCCACTTGAGCTGACATGAGACACAGGGGAAACTAATTGTGCCCACCTCTGCTCCAGGTCACAGCGCTGGGCTGCCTGCCTGCCGTCCACAGGCCCGCTTACGGCGGCTCTGCCAACCTGGGCTCCTCTCTGTGCATCAGCTGCGGCATCGGGGTCAAAGACGCTGAAGGACGACAGGATATCCGCCTTATGGTCCAGGGACACCCCCGCTCTGGAGGACTCAGGCTCAGGCAGCACAATCTCCTCACCACTGTCTCTCAGGCATTGACTTTCAAGGGCTCAAGTCTCATATTATCTTCAACTCAACTTTCAAAGACTTTTTTCTACACAAGGAGCCTTGTGCGTTTTGGCCCCCATCACTTACACTCTAAGTGCCTTATGAAGGGATCTTCTCATGCTCAGTGTGAACAGGAGGAATGATTAGAGCCAGGAACAAAACAAAGCCGTGTCCACCTTCAGTTGGGCACCTGACTATTGTTTTAGGACAGGAGACTTGAAAAAGTGTGAAGCTTTCCTTTAAAAAAAACTGTCAAAACACGGTGCTTTCCCACAGTCAATGATCAGGCCAAGTTGAAAAGTGCCTTGACTGAAATAGTCTTTGCTCTTGTCATTGAATGAGGGTATTTGTGTGATGTGGCTGACATTGTTAAGAGCAGGTGAGGATACGGCAGCTGCACATGAGCTGGATGACATGATGCTTTGAGAGAGCAAAATGTTAAAAACGAGTTTGATGGCAAAGACATGATGAGTTGAGGTAAAAAGCAACTACTCAAGCTGGGGGACCCTTGGTGCCGGAATATGCATCGACAGTACTGGGGTAGAGGGCATGTCATGATCAGTCTCTACTCCTGACACATGTTATGGCTGCCCTCCATTAATACCCACCAGCACTAGCCAACGCAATCACCGTAGGACACAAGGCATCAGCTTAAGCGGCTACTAACAGACCGTAAAGTTCCGGCGCTATTTATAGGTGTCCGACCTGATGCCGGGCTCACCCATGGTGCTTCCTCTTATACTTGGGCTGTTTCCATGTCAAAAAGTCCCAGCTTCTCCTATACTCCCGTCTAAAAATACTTTCACATTTAAAATTACTTGAATTTTTTCATTATTGGCTTTTATTTGACAGATAATGCCCCTTGGAACTATGGGTAAGTAAGAATTGACCAATGATTGCGCAGAAGGTGTTTATCAACAAATCTGATGACATATCCATCAAATATTGACTTTTATCACCTCTATGCTGATTGCTCAGGTCAACTATGAGCCAAATAATCCTCCTCATCTTTCCAAAGCTGTCATTGTAGCAGTCTTTTCATGTTTTGTCCGTTTCAAACAAGAGCCGCTAGATAATGTGAAGCACCTGTCATGTCTCACGTCACCCTTGACCAGCAGAATCGAACGTTCAGCATCACCGCGGCAACGGCGCGAGGGAAATGAGCTGCAATACTATTTTTAGCCACAGCGCAAAGTCAATGGGCTGGTGGTGCTGTTTTGAGATTTAGGCTGCCGTCATCGACACAGTGCAGCACCTGTCCAAGGTGTGAGCACATCCACGCGGGCGGATTTCGTTTTCATTGACATCACATAACTTATGAATTACAAAAAGAAAAAAACAAAACAAAACAAACAACAACCAAAAGCCTGAGTTCATCAACAGCTTCCATTCAATCATTCAATTATTAAGCACAATCTAGTATCCCACAACACACTTGTAAACAGGCTGCTGAGTAAATGACGTGAGATCTTCAATTGTGGGGGGTTTTTTCCCACGCTGAAGCTTATTTTTCATCTCCTGGAAAGTTATTGGCCGCCTTTTCAACTCTACACATTGAGTGAGAAAATCAGCCTCATACAGGAAGACCTCTGCTTTTCTACATTCCAAGAACCACGTTATTAATTGGGATAATAATGATAATAATGACAATAATAATGACAATAATAATAATAATAATAATAATGATGATGATGATGATAATGATGATGATGATGATAATGATGATGATGATGATGATGATGATGATGATAATAATAATGATGATGATGATGATGATGATGATAATAATAATAATAATGATGATGATGATGATGATGTAATGATGATGATGATAATAATAATATTAATAATAATAATAATAATAATAACAACAACAACAACAACAACAACAATAATATAATGATAAAAAATAATATAGAAATGATAATTGATTTTTTCTATTGACCAGCTAGGTTGGCCAAACTACCATAATATGGCATTGTCTGCTGTGTGCTTTAAGAGATGGACCTGCATTTATCTCAGTAGCAGTATCCCACAATCACCTGGCCTTTGGAGTAAGCCTGTCTGCTTGTGTGTTTGCACATGGAAACATCATATCCTGCTTTCACAATTCCTGGAGAAGCTCTTATCCCTGTTTGCAGCATCCAAGCAATTCTCAACCACTTTTCAGGGCAGACTTATGGAAACTCTTGTTTTTCAACCATCTGAAACCTCACCAGCGGGATGCACTTTTACATGGAAATGTGGCTGTGATCTGATGAAATCTGACAATCAATCAATCAATCAATCCCTCATCAACAGGATTATTTCTCTCTCAATCCTAGAAAAGATGAAAAGTCAACGCTTTCTTGTCCTGGCTGAGCGTTTTGTCTCATTTGCGCTGGCCTCATCCCCACTTCTGTAAAACATTACAAGTGGAGCCACTTGAGCTGACATGAGACACAGGGGAAACTAATTGTGCCCACCTCTGCTCCAGGTCACAGCGCTGGGCTGCCTGCCTGCCGTCCACAGGCCCGCTTACGGCGGCTCTGCCAACCTGGGCTCCTCTCTGTGCATCAGCTGCGGCATCGGGGTCAAAGACGCTGAAGGACGACAGGATATCCGCCTTATGGTCCAGGGACACCCCCGCTCTGGAGGACTCAGGCTCAGGCAGCACAATCTCCTCACCACTGTCTCTCAGGCATTGACTTTCAAGGGCTCAAGTCTCATATTATCTTCAACTCAACTTTCAAAGACTTTTTTCTACACAAGGAGCCTTGTGCGTTTTGGCCCCCATCACTTACACTCTAAGTGCCTTATGAAGGGATCTTCTCATGCTCAGTGTGAACAGGAGGAATGATTAGAGCCAGGAACAAAACAAAGCCGTGTCCACCTTCAGTTGGGCACCTGACTATTGTTTTAGGACAGGAGACTTGAAAAAGTGTGAAGCTTTCCTTTAAAAAAAACTGTCAAAACACGGTGCTTTCCCACAGTCAATGATCAGGCCAAGTTGAAAAGTGCCTTGACTGAAATAGTCTTTGCTCTTGTCATTGAATGAGGGTATTTGTGTGATGTGGCTGACATTGTTAAGAGCAGGTGAGGATACGGCAGCTGCACATGAGCTGGATGACATGATGCTTTGAGAGAGCAAAATGTTAAAAACGAGTTTGATGGCAAAGACATGATGAGTTGAGGTAAAAAGCAACTACTCAAGCTGGGGGACCCTTGGTGCCGGAATATGCATCGACAGTACTGGGGTAGAGGGCATGTCATGATCAGTCTCTACTCCTGACACATGTTATGGCTGCCCTCCATTAATACCCACCAGCACTAGCCAACGCAATCACCGTAGGACACAAGGCATCAGCTTAAGCGGCTACTAACAGACCGTAAAGTTCCGGCGCTATTTATAGGTGTCCGACCTGATGCCGGGCTCACCCATGGTGCTTCCTCTTATACTTGGGCTGTTTCCATGTCAAAAAGTCCCAGCTTCTCCTATACTCCCGTCTAAAAATACTTTCACATTTAAAATTACTTGAATTTTTTCATTATTGGCTTTTATTTGACAGATAATGCCCCTTGGAACTATGGGTAAGTAAGAATTGACCAATGATTGCGCAGAAGGTGTTTATCAACAAATCTGATGACATATCCATCAAATATTGACTTTTATCACCTCTATGCTGATTGCTCAGGTCAACTATGAGCCAAATAATCCTCCTCATCTTTCCAAAGCTGTCATTGTAGCAGTCTTTTCATGTTTTGTCCGTTTCAAACAAGAGCCGCTAGATAATGTGAAGCACCTGTCATGTCTCACGTCACCCTTGACCAGCAGAATCGAACGTTCAGCATCACCGCGGCAACGGCGCGAGGGAAATGAGCTGCAATACTATTTTTAGCCACAGCGCAAAGTCAATGGGCTGGTGGTGCTGTTTTGAGATTTAGGCTGCCGTCATCGACACAGTGCAGCACCTGTCCAAGGTGTGAGCACATCCACGCGGGCGGATTTCGTTTTCATTGACATCACATAACTTATGAATTACAAAAAGAAAAAAACAAAACAAAACAAACAACAACCAAAAGCCTGAGTTCATCAACAGCTTCCATTCAATCATTCAATTATTAAGCACAATCTAGTATCCCACAACACACTTGTAAACAGGCTGCTGAGTAAATGACGTGAGATCTTCAATTGTGGGGGTTTTTTTCCCACGCTGAAGCTTATTTTTCATCTCCTGGAAAGTTATTGGCCGCCTTTTCAACTCTACACATTGAGTGAGAAAATCAGCCTCATACAGGAAGACCTCTGCTTTTCTACATTCCAAGAACCACGTTATTAATTGGGATAATAATGATAATAATGACAATAATAATGACAATAATAATAATAATAATAATAATGATGATGATGATGATAATGATGATGATGATGAAGATGATGATGATAATAATGATGATGATGATGATGATGATGATGATGATAATAATAATGATGATGATGATGATGATGATGATGATAATAATAATAATAATGATGATGATGATGATGATGTAATGATGATGATGATAATAATAATATTAATATTAATAATAATAATAATAATAACAACAACAACAACAACAACAATAATATAATGATAAAAAATAATATAGAAATGATAATTGATTTTTTCTATTGACCAGCTAGGTTGGCCAAACTACCATAATATGGCATTGTCTGCTGTGTGCTTTAAGAGATGGACCTGCATTTATCTCAGTAGCAGTATCCCACAATCACCTGGCCTTTGGAGTAAGCCTGTCTGCTTGTGTGTTTGCACATGGAAACATCATATCCTGCTTTCACAATTCCTGGAGAAGCTCTTATCCCTGTTTGCAGCATCCAAGCAATTCTCAACCACTTTTCAGGGCAGACTTATGGAAACTCTTGTTTTTCAACCATCTGAAACCTCACCAGCGGGATGCACTTTTACATGGAAATGTGGCTGTGATCTGATGAAATCTGACAATCAATCAATCAATCAATCCCTCATCAACAGGATTATTTCTCTCTCAATCCTAGAAAAGATGAAAAGTCAACGCTTTCTTGTCCTGGCTGAGCGTTTTGTCTCATTTGCGCTGGCCTCATCCCCACTTCTGTAAAACATTACAAGTGGAGCCACTTGAGCTGACATGAGACACAGGGGAAACTTATTGTGCCCACCTCTGCTCCAGGTCACAGCGCTGGGCTGCCTGCCTGCCGTCCACAGGCCCGCTTACGGCGGCTCTGCCAACCTGGGCTCCTCTCTGTGCATCAGCTGCGGCATCGGGGTCAAAGACGCTGAAGGACGACAGGATATCCGCCTTATGGTCCAGGGACACCCCCGCTCTGGAGGACTCAGGCTCAGGCAGCACAATCTCCTCACCACTGTCTCTCAGGCATTGACTTTCAAGGGCTCAAGTCTCATATTATCTTCAACTCAACTTTCAAAGACTTTTTTCTACACAAGGAGCCTTGTGCGTTTTGGCCCCCATCACTTACACTCTAAGTGCCTTATGAAGGGATCTTCTCATGCTCAGTGTGAACAGGAGGAATGATTAGAGCCAGGAACAAAACAAAGCCGTGTCCACCTTCAGTTGGGCACCTGACTATTGTTTTAGGACAGGAGACTTGAAAAAGTGTGAAGCTTTCCTTTAAAAAAAACTGTCAAAACACGGTGCTTTCCCACAGTCAATGATCAGGCCAAGTTGAAAAGTGCCTTGACTGAAATAGTCTTTGCTCTTGTCATTGAATGAGGGTATTTGTGTGATGTGGCTGACATTGTTAAGAGCAGGTGAGGATACGGCAGCTGCACATGAGCTGGATGACATGATGCTTTGAGAGAGCAAAATGTTAAAAACGAGTTTGATGGCAAAGACATGATGAGTTGAGGTAAAAAGCAACTACTCAAGCTGGGGGACCCTTGGTGCCGGAATATGCATCGACAGTACTGGGGTAGAGGGCATGTCATGATCAGTCTCTACTCCTGACACATGTTATGGCTGCCCTCCATTAATACCCACCAGCACTAGCCAACGCAATCACCGTAGGACACAAGGCATCAGCTTAAGCGGCTACTAACAGACCGTAAAGTTCCGGCGCTATTTATAGGTGTCCGACCTGATGCCGGGCTCACCCATGGTGCTTCCTCTTATACTTGGGCTGTTTCCATGTCAAAAAGTCCCAGCTTCTCCTATACTCCCGTCTAAAAATACTTTCACATTTAAAATTACTTGAATTTTTTCATTATTGGCTTTTATTTGACAGATAATGCCCCTTGGAACTATGGGTAAGTAAGAATTGACCAATGATTGCGCAGAAGGTGTTTATCAACAAATCTGATGACATATCCATCAAATATTGACTTTTATCACCTCTATGCTGATTGCTCAGGTCAACTATGAGCCAAATAATCCTCCTCATCTTTCCAAAGCTGTCATTGTAGCAGTCTTTTCATGTTTTGTCCGTTTCAAACAAGAGCCGCTAGATAATGTGAAGCACCTGTCATGTCTCACGTCACCCTTGACCAGCAGAATCGAACGTTCAGCATCACCGCGGCAACGGCGCGAGGGAAATGAGCTGCAATACTATTTTTAGCCACAGCGCAAAGTCAATGGGCTGGTGGTGCTGTTTTGAGATTTAGGCTGCCGTCATCGACACAGTGCAGCACCTGTCCAAGGTGTGAGCACATCCACGCGGGCGGATTTCGTTTTCATTGACATCACATAACTTATGAATTACAAAAAGAAAAAAACAAAACAAAACAAACAACAACCAAAAGCCTGAGTTCATCAACAGCTTCCATTCAATCATTCAATTATTAAGCACAATCTAGTATCCCACAACACACTTGTAAACAGGCTGCTGAGTAAATGACGTGAGATCTTCAATTGTGGGGGTTTTTTTCCCACGCTGAAGCTTATTTTTCATCTCCTGGAAAGTTATTGGCCGCCTTTTCAACTCTACACATTGAGTGAGAAAATCAGCCTCATACAGGAAGACCTCTGCTTTTCTACATTCCAAGAACCACGTTATTAATTGGGATAATAATGATAATAATGACAATAATAATGACAATAATAATAATAATAATAATAATGATGATGATGATGATAATGATGATGATGATGAAGATGATGATGATAATAATGATGATGATGATGATGATGATGATGATGATAATAATAATGATGATGATGATGATGATGATGATGATAATAATAATAATAATGATGATGATGATGATGATGTAATGATGATGATGATAATAATAATATTAATATTAATAATAATAATAATAATAACAACAACAACAACAACAACAATAATATAATGATAAAAAATAATATAGAAATGATAATTGATTTTTTCTATTGACCAGCTAGGTTGGCCAAACTACCATAATATGGCATTGTCTGCTGTGTGCTTTAAGAGATGGACCTGCATTTATCTCAGTAGCAGTATCCCACAATCACCTGGCCTTTGGAGTAAGCCTGTCTGCTTGTGTGTTTGCACATGGAAACATCATATCCTGCTTTCACAATTCCTGGAGAAGCTCTTATCCCTGTTTGCAGCATCCAAGCAATTCTCAACCACTTTTCAGGGCAGACTTATGGAAACTCTTGTTTTTCAACCATCTGAAACCTCACCAGCGGGATGCACTTTTACATGGAAATGTGGCTGTGATCTGATGAAATCTGACAATCAATCAATCAATCAATCCCTCATCAACAGGATTATTTCTCTCTCAATCCTAGAAAAGATGAAAAGTCAACGCTTTCTTGTCCTGGCTGAGCGTTTTGTCTCATTTGCGCTGGCCTCATCCCCACTTCTGTAAAACATTACAAGTGGAGCCACTTGAGCTGACATGAGACACAGGGGAAACTTATTGTGCCCACCTCTGCTCCAGGTCACAGCGCTGGGCTGCCTGCCTGCCGTCCACAGGCCCGCTTACGGCGGCTCTGCCAACCTGGGCTCCTCTCTGTGCATCAGCTGCGGCATCGGGGTCAAAGACGCTGAAGGACGACAGGATATCCGCCTTATGGTCCAGGGACACCCCCGCTCTGGAGGACTCAGGCTCAGGCAGCACAATCTCCTCACCACTGTCTCTCAGGCATTGACTTTCAAGGGCTCAAGTCTCATATTATCTTCAACTCAACTTTCAAAGACTTTTTTCTACACAAGGAGCCTTGTGCGTTTTGGCCCCCATCACTTACACTCTAAGTGCCTTATGAAGGGATCTTCTCATGCTCAGTGTGAACAGGAGGAATGATTAGAGCCAGGAACAAAACAAAGCCGTGTCCACCTTCAGTTGGGCACCTGACTATTGTTTTAGGACAGGAGACTTGAAAAAGTGTGAAGCTTTCCTTTAAAAAAAACTGTCAAAACACGGTGCTTTCCCACAGTCAATGATCAGGCCAAGTTGAAAAGTGCCTTGACTGAAATAGTCTTTGCTCTTGTCATTGAATGAGGGTATTTGTGTGATGTGGCTGACATTGTTAAGAGCAGGTGAGGATACGGCAGCTGCACATGAGCTGGATGACATGATGCTTTGAGAGAGCAAAATGTTAAAAACGAGTTTGATGGCAAAGACATGATGAGTTGAGGTAAAAAGCAACTACTCAAGCTGGGGGACCCTTGGTGCCGGAATATGCATCGACAGTACTGGGGTAGAGGGCATGTCATGATCAGTCTCTACTCCTGACACATGTTATGGCTGCCCTCCATTAATACCCACCAGCACTAGCCAACGCAATCACCGTAGGACACAAGGCATCAGCTTAAGCGGCTACTAACAGACCGTAAAGTTCCGGCGCTATTTATAGGTGTCCGACCTGATGCCGGGCTCACCCATGGTGCTTCCTCTTATACTTGGGCTGTTTCCATGTCAAAAAGTCCCAGCTTCTCCTATACTCCCGTCTAAAAATACTTTCACATTTAAAATTACTTGAATTTTTTCATTATTGGCTTTTATTTGACAGATAATGCCCCTTGGAACTATGGGTAAGTAAGAATTGACCAATGATTGCGCAGAAGGTGTTTATCAACAAATCTGATGACATATCCATCAAATATTGACTTTTATCACCTCTATGCTGATTGCTCAGGTCAACTATGAGCCAAATAATCCTCCTCATCTTTCCAAAGCTGTCATTGTAGCAGTCTTTTCATGTTTTGTCCGTTTCAAACAAGAGCCGCTAGATAATGTGAAGCACCTGTCATGTCTCACGTCACCCTTGACCAGCAGAATCGAACGTTCAGCATCACCGCGGCAACGGCGCGAGGGAAATGAGCTGCAATACTATTTTTAGCCACAGCGCAAAGTCAATGGGCTGGTGGTGCTGTTTTGAGATTTAGGCTGCCGTCATCGACACAGTGCAGCACCTGTCCAAGGTGTGAGCACATCCACGCGGGCGGATTTCGTTTTCATTGACATCACATAACTTATGAATTACAAAAAGAAAAAAACAAAACAAAACAAACAACAACCAAAAGCCTGAGTTCATCAACAGCTTCCATTCAATCATTCAATTATTAAGCACAATCTAGTATCCCACAACACACTTGTAAACAGGCTGCTGAGTAAATGACGTGAGATCTTCAATTGTGGGGGGTTTTTTCCCACGCTGAAGCTTATTTTTCATCTCCTGGAAAGTTATTGGCCGCCTTTTCAACTCTACACATTGAGTGAGAAAATCAGCCTCATACAGGAAGACCTCTGCTTTTCTACATTCCAAGAACCACGTTATTAATTGGGATAATAATGATAATAATGACAATAATAATGACAATAATAATAATAATAATAATAATGATGATGATGATGAAGATGATGATGATAATAATGATGATGATGATGATGATGATGATGATGATAATAATAATGATGATGATGATGATGATAATAATAATAATGATGATGATGATGATGATGTAATGATGATGATGATAATAATAATATTAATAATAATAATAATAATAATAATAACAACAACAACAACAACAACAATAATATAATGATAAAAAATAATATAGAAATGATAATTGATTTTTTCTATTGACCAGCTAGGTTGGCCAAACTACCATAATATGGCATTGTCTGCTGTGTGCTTTAAGAGATGGACCTGCATTTATCTCAGTAGCAGTATCCCACAATCACCTGGCCTTTGGAGTAAGCCTGTCTGCTTGTGTGTTTGCACATGGAAACATCATATCCTGCTTTCACAATTCCTGGAGAAGCTCTTATCCCTGTTTGCAGCATCCAAGCAATTCTCAACCACTTTTCAGGGCAGACTTATGGAAACTCTTGTTTTTCAACCATCTGAAACCTCACCAGCGGGATGCACTTTTACATGGAAATGTGGCTGTGATCTGATGAAATCTGACAATCAATCAATCAATCAATCCCTCATCAACAGGATTATTTCTCTCTCAATCCTAGAAAAGATGAAAAGTCAACGCTTTCTTGTCCTGGCTGAGCGTTTTGTCTCATTTGCGCTGGCCTCATCCCCACTTCTGTAAAACATTACAAGTGGAGCCACTTGAGCTGACATGAGACACAGGGGAAACTTATTGTGCCCACCTCTGCTCCAGGTCACAGCGCTGGGCTGCCTGCCTGCCGTCCACAGGCCCGCTTACGGCGGCTCTGCCAACCTGGGCTCCTCTCTGTGCATCAGCTGCGGCATCGGGGTCAAAGACGCTGAAGGACGACAGGATATCCGCCTTATGGTCCAGGGACACCCCCGCTCTGGAGGACTCAGGCTCAGGCAGCACAATCTCCTCACCACTGTCTCTCAGGCATTGACTTTCAAGGGCTCAAGTCTCATATTATCTTCAACTCAACTTTCAAAGACTTTTTTCTACACAAGGAGCCTTGTGCGTTTTGGCCCCCATCACTTACACTCTAAGTGCCTTATGAAGGGATCTTCTCATGCTCAGTGTGAACAGGAGGAATGATTAGAGCCAGGAACAAAACAAAGCCGTGTCCACCTTCAGTTGGGCACCTGACTATTGTTTTAGGACAGGAGACTTGAAAAAGTGTGAAGCTTTCCTTTAAAAAAAACTGTCAAAACACGGTGCTTTCCCACAGTCAATGATCAGGCCAAGTTGAAAAGTGCCTTGACTGAAATAGTCTTTGCTCTTGTCATTGAATGAGGGTATTTGTGTGATGTGGCTGACATTGTTAAGAGCAGGTGAGGATACGGCAGCTGCACATGAGCTGGATGACATGATGCTTTGAGAGAGCAAAATGTTAAAAACGAGTTTGATGGCAAAGACATGATGAGTTGAGGTAAAAAGCAACTACTCAAGCTGGGGGACCCTTGGTGCCGGAATATGCATCGACAGTACTGGGGTAGAGGGCATGTCATGATCAGTCTCTACTCCTGACACATGTTATGGCTGCCCTCCATTAATACCCACCAGCACTAGCCAACGCAATCACCGTAGGACACAAGGCATCAGCTTAAGCGGCTACTAACAGACCGTAAAGTTCCGGCGCTATTTATAGGTGTCCGACCTGATGCCGGGCTCACCCATGGTGCTTCCTCTTATACTTGGGCTGTTTCCATGTCAAAAAGTCCCAGCTTCTCCTATACTCCCGTCTAAAAATACTTTCACATTTAAAATTACTTGAATTTTTTCATTATTGGCTTTTATTTGACAGATAATGCCCCTTGGAACTATGGGTAAGTAAGAATTGACCAATGATTGCGCAGAAGGTGTTTATCAACAAATCTGATGACATATCCATCAAATATTGACTTTTATCACCTCTATGCTGATTGCTCAGGTCAACTATGAGCCAAATAATCCTCCTCATCTTTCCAAAGCTGTCATTGTAGCAGTCTTTTCATGTTTTGTCCGTTTCAAACAAGAGCCGCTAGATAATGTGAAGCACCTGTCATGTCTCACGTCACCCTTGACCAGCAGAATCGAACGTTCAGCATCACCGCGGCAACGGCGCGAGGGAAATGAGCTGCAATACTATTTTTAGCCACAGCGCAAAGTCAATGGGCTGGTGGTGCTGTTTTGAGATTTAGGCTGCCGTCATCGACACAGTGCAGCACCTGTCCAAGGTGTGAGCACATCCACGCGGGCGGATTTCGTTTTCATTGACATCACATAACTTATGAATTACAAAAAGAAAAAAACAAAACAAAACAAACAACAACCAAAAGCCTGAGTTCATCAACAGCTTCCATTCAATCATTCAATTATTAAGCACAATCTAGTATCCCACAACACACTTGTAAACAGGCTGCTGAGTAAATGACGTGAGATCTTCAATTGTGGGGGTTTTTTTCCCACGCTGAAGCTTATTTTTCATCTCCTGGAAAGTTATTGGCCGCCTTTTCAACTCTACACATTGAGTGAGAAAATCAGCCTCATACAGGAAGACCTCTGCTTTTCTACATTCCAAGAACCACGTTATTAATTGGGATAATAATGATAATAATGACAATAATAATGACAATAATAATAATAATAATAATAATGATGATGATGATGAAGATGATGATGATAATAATGATGATGATGATGATGATGATGATGATGATGATAATAATAATGATGATGATGATGATGATAATAATAATAATGATGATGATGATGATGATGTAATGATGATGATGATAATAATAATATTAATAATAATAATAATAATAATAATAACAACAACAACAACAACAACAATAATATAATGATAAAAAATAATATAGAAATGATAATTGATTTTTTCTATTGACCAGCTAGGTTGGCCAAACTACCATAATATGGCATTGTCTGCTGTGTGCTTTAAGAGATGGACCTGCATTTATCTCAGTAGCAGTATCCCACAATCACCTGGCCTTTGGAGTAAGCCTGTCTGCTTGTGTGTTTGCACATGGAAACATCATATCCTGCTTTCACAATTCCTGGAGAAGCTCTTATCCCTGTTTGCAGCATCCAAGCAATTCTCAACCACTTTTCAGGGCAGACTTATGGAAACTCTTGTTTTTCAACCATCTGAAACCTCACCAGCGGGATGCACTTTTACATGGAAATGTGGCTGTGATCTGATGAAATCTGACAATCAATCAATCAATCAATCCCTCATCAACAGGATTATTTCTCTCTCAATCCTAGAAAAGATGAAAAGTCAACGCTTTCTTGTCCTGGCTGAGCGTTTTGTCTCATTTGCGCTGGCCTCATCCCCACTTCTGTAAAACATTACAAGTGGAGCCACTTGAGCTGACATGAGACACAGGGGAAACTTATTGTGCCCACCTCTGCTCCAGGTCACAGCGCTGGGCTGCCTGCCTGCCGTCCACAGGCCCGCTTACGGCGGCTCTGCCAACCTGGGCTCCTCTCTGTGCATCAGCTGCGGCATCGGGGTCAAAGACGCTGAAGGACGACAGGATATCCGCCTTATGGTCCAGGGACACCCCCGCTCTGGAGGACTCAGGCTCAGGCAGCACAATCTCCTCACCACTGTCTCTCAGGCATTGACTTTCAAGGGCTCAAGTCTCATATTATCTTCAACTCAACTTTCAAAGACTTTTTTCTACACAAGGAGCCTTGTGCGTTTTGGCCCCCATCACTTACACTCTAAGTGCCTTATGAAGGGATCTTCTCATGCTCAGTGTGAACAGGAGGAATGATTAGAGCCAGGAACAAAACAAAGCCGTGTCCACCTTCAGTTGGGCACCTGACTATTGTTTTAGGACAGGAGACTTGAAAAAGTGTGAAGCTTTCCTTTAAAAAAAACTGTCAAAACACGGTGCTTTCCCACAGTCAATGATCAGGCCAAGTTGAAAAGTGCCTTGACTGAAATAGTCTTTGCTCTTGTCATTGAATGAGGGTATTTGTGTGATGTGGCTGACATTGTTAAGAGCAGGTGAGGATACGGCAGCTGCACATGAGCTGGATGACATGATGCTTTGAGAGAGCAAAATGTTAAAAACGAGTTTGATGGCAAAGACATGATGAGTTGAGGTAAAAAGCAACTACTCAAGCTGGGGGACCCTTGGTGCCGGAATATGCATCGACAGTACTGGGGTAGAGGGCATGTCATGATCAGTCTCTACTCCTGACACATGTTATGGCTGCCCTCCATTAATACCCACCAGCACTAGCCAACGCAATCACCGTAGGACACAAGGCATCAGCTTAAGCGGCTACTAACAGACCGTAAAGTTCCGGCGCTATTTATAGGTGTCCGACCTGATGCCGGGCTCACCCATGGTGCTTCCTCTTATACTTGGGCTGTTTCCATGTCAAAAAGTCCCAGCTTCTCCTATACTCCCGTCTAAAAATACTTTCACATTTAAAATTACTTGAATTTTTTCATTATTGGCTTTTATTTGACAGATAATGCCCCTTGGAACTATGGGTAAGTAAGAATTGACCAATGATTGCGCAGAAGGTGTTTATCAACAAATCTGATGACATATCCATCAAATATTGACTTTTATCACCTCTATGCTGATTGCTCAGGTCAACTATGAGCCAAATAATCCTCCTCATCTTTCCAAAGCTGTCATTGTAGCAGTCTTTTCATGTTTTGTCCGTTTCAAACAAGAGCCGCTAGATAATGTGAAGCACCTGTCATGTCTCACGTCACCCTTGACCAGCAGAATCGAACGTTCAGCATCACCGCGGCAACGGCGCGAGGGAAATGAGCTGCAATACTATTTTTAGCCACAGCGCAAAGTCAATGGGCTGGTGGTGCTGTTTTGAGATTTAGGCTGCCGTCATCGACACAGTGCAGCACCTGTCCAAGGTGTGAGCACATCCACGCGGGCGGATTTCGTTTTCATTGACATCACATAACTTATGAATTACAAAAAGAAAAAAACAAAACAAAACAAACAACAACCAAAAGCCTGAGTTCATCAACAGCTTCCATTCAATCATTCAATTATTAAGCACAATCTAGTATCCCACAACACACTTGTAAACAGGCTGCTGAGTAAATGACGTGAGATCTTCAATTGTGGGGGGTTTTTTCCCACGCTGAAGCTTATTTTTCATCTCCTGGAAAGTTATTGGCCGCCTTTTCAACTCTACACATTGAGTGAGAAAATCAGCCTCATACAGGAAGACCTCTGCTTTTCTACATTCCAAGAACCACGTTATTAATTGGGATAATAATGATAATAATGACAATAATAATGACAATAATAATAATAATAATAATAATGATGATGATGATGAAGATGATGATGATAATAATGATGATGATGATGATGATGATGATGATGATGATAATAATAATGATGATGATGATGATGATAATAATAATAATGATGATGATGATGATGATGTAATGATGATGATGATAATAATAATATTAATAATAATAATAATAATAATAATAACAACAACAACAACAACAACAATAATATAATGATAAAAAATAATATAGAAATGATAATTGATTTTTTCTATTGACCAGCTAGGTTGGCCAAACTACCATAATATGGCATTGTCTGCTGTGTGCTTTAAGAGATGGACCTGCATTTATCTCAGTAGCAGTATCCCACAATCACCTGGCCTTTGGAGTAAGCCTGTCTGCTTGTGTGTTTGCACATGGAAACATCATATCCTGCTTTCACAATTCCTGGAGAAGCTCTTATCCCTGTTTGCAGCATCCAAGCAATTCTCAACCACTTTTCAGGGCAGACTTATGGAAACTCTTGTTTTTCAACCATCTGAAACCTCACCAGCGGGATGCACTTTTACATGGAAATGTGGCTGTGATCTGATGAAATCTGACAATCAATCAATCAATCAATCCCTCATCAACAGGATTATTTCTCTCTCAATCCTAGAAAAGATGAAAAGTCAACGCTTTCTTGTCCTGGCTGAGCGTTTTGTCTCATTTGCGCTGGCCTCATCCCCACTTCTGTAAAACATTACAAGTGGAGCCACTTGAGCTGACATGAGACACAGGGGAAACTTATTGTGCCCACCTCTGCTCCAGGTCACAGCGCTGGGCTGCCTGCCTGCCGTCCACAGGCCCGCTTACGGCGGCTCTGCCAACCTGGGCTCCTCTCTGTGCATCAGCTGCGGCATCGGGGTCAAAGACGCTGAAGGACGACAGGATATCCGCCTTATGGTCCAGGGACACCCCCGCTCTGGAGGACTCAGGCTCAGGCAGCACAATCTCCTCACCACTGTCTCTCAGGCATTGACTTTCAAGGGCTCAAGTCTCATATTATCTTCAACTCAACTTTCAAAGACTTTTTTCTACACAAGGAGCCTTGTGCGTTTTGGCCCCCATCACTTACACTCTAAGTGCCTTATGAAGGGATCTTCTCATGCTCAGTGTGAACAGGAGGAATGATTAGAGCCAGGAACAAAACAAAGCCGTGTCCACCTTCAGTTGGGCACCTGACTATTGTTTTAGGACAGGAGACTTGAAAAAGTGTGAAGCTTTCCTTTAAAAAAAACTGTCAAAACACGGTGCTTTCCCACAGTCAATGATCAGGCCAAGTTGAAAAGTGCCTTGACTGAAATAGTCTTTGCTCTTGTCATTGAATGAGGGTATTTGTGTGATGTGGCTGACATTGTTAAGAGCAGGTGAGGATACGGCAGCTGCACATGAGCTGGATGACATGATGCTTTGAGAGAGCAAAATGTTAAAAACGAGTTTGATGGCAAAGACATGATGAGTTGAGGTAAAAAGCAACTACTCAAGCTGGGGCCTTGGTGCCGGAATATGCATCGACAGTACTGGGGTAGAGGGCATGTCATGATCAGTCTCTACTCCTGACACATGTTATGGCTGCCCTCCATTAATACCCACCAGCACTAGCCAACGCAATCACCGTAGGACACAAGGCATCAGCTTAAGCGGCTACTAACAGATCGTAAAGTTCCGGCGCTATTTATAGGTGTCCGACCTGATGCCGGGCTCACCCATGGTGCTTCCTCTTATACTTGGGCTGTTTCCATGTCAAAAAGTCGCAGCTTCTCCTATACTCCCGTCTAAAAATACTTTCACATTTAAAATTACTTGAATTTTTTCATTATTGGCTTTTATTTGACAGATAATACCCCTTGGAACTATGGGTAAGTAAGAATTGACCAATGATTGCGCAGAAGGTGTTTATCAACAAATCTGATGACATATCCATCAAATATTGACTTTTATCACCTCTATGCTGATTGCTCAGGTCAACTATGAGCCAAATAATCCTCCTCATCTTTCCAAAGCTGTCATTGTAGCAGTCTTTTCATGTTTTGTCCGTTTCAAACAAGAGCCGCTAGATAATGTGAAGCACCTGTCATGTCTCACGTCACCCTTGACCAGCAGAATCGAACGTTCAGCATCACCGCGGCAACGGCGCGAGGGAAATGAGCTGCAATACTATTTTTAGCCACAGCGCAAAGTCAATGGGCTGGTGGTGCTGTTTTGAGATTTAGGCTGCCGTCATCGACACAGTGCAGCACCTGTCCAAGGTGTGAGCACATCCACGCGGGCGGATTTCGTTTTCATTGACATCACATAACTTATGAATTACAAAAAGAAAAAAACAAAACAAACAAAACAAAACAAAACAAACAACAACCAAAAGCCTGAGCTCATCAACAGCTTCCATTCAATCATTCAATTATTAAGCACAATCTAGTATCCCACAACACACTTGTAAACAGGCTGCTGAGTAAATGACGTGAGATCTTCAATTGTGGGGGGTTTTTTCCCACGCTGAAGCTTATTTTTCATCTCCTGGAAAGTTATTGGCCGCCTTTTCAACTCTACACATTGAGTGAGAAAATCAGCCTCATACAGGAAGACCTCTGCTTTTCTACATTCCAAGAACCACGTTATTAATTGGGATAATAATGATAATAATGACAATAATAATGACAATAATAATAATAATAATAATAATAATGATGATGATGATGATAATGATGATGATGATGATGATGATGATGATAATAATAATGATGATGATGATGATGATGATGATAATAATAATAATAATGATGATGATGATGATGTAATGATGATGATGATAATAATAATATTAATAATAATAATAATAATAATAATAATAATAACAACAACAACAACAACAACAATAATATAATGATAAAAAATAATATAGAAATGATAATTGATTTTTTCTATTGACCAGCTAGGTTGGCCAAACTACCATAATATGGCATTGTCTGCTGTGTGCTTTAAGAGATGGACCTGCATTTATCTCAGTAGCAGTATCCCACAATCACCTGGCCTTTGGAGTAAGCCTGTCTGCTTGTGTGTTTGCACATGGAAACATCATATCCTGCTTTCACAATTCCTGGAGAAGCTCTTATCCCTGTTTGCAGCATCCAAGCAATTCTCAACCACTTTTCAGGGCAGACTTATGGAAACTCTTGTTTTTCAACCATCTGAAACCTCACCAGCGGGATGCACTTTTACATGGAAATGTGGCTGTGATCTGATGAAATCTGACAATCAATCAATCAATCAATCCCTCATCAAACAGGATTATTTCTCTCTCAATCCTAGAAAAGATGAAAAGTCAACGCTTTCTTGTCCTGGCTGAGCGTTTTGTCTCATTTGCGCTGGCCTCATCCCCACTTCTGTAAAACATTACAAGTGGAGCCACTTGAGCTGACATGAGACACAGGGGAAACTAATTGTGCCCACCTCTGCTCCAGGTCACAGCGCTGGGCTGCCTGCCTGCCGTCCACAGGCCCGCTTACGGCGGCTCTGCCAACCTGGGCTCCTCTCTGTGCATCAGCTGCGGCATCGGGGTCAAAGACGCTGAAGGACGACAGGATATCCGCCTTATGGTCCAGGGACACCCCCGCTCTGGAGGACTCAGGCTCAGGCAGCACAATCTCCTCACCACTGTCTCTCAGGCATTGACTTTCAAGGGCTCAAGTCTCATATTATCTTCAACTCAACTTTCAAAGACTTTTTTCTACACAAGGAGCCTTGTGCGTTTTGGCCCCCATCACTTACACTCTAAGTGCCTTATGAAGGGATCTTCTCATGCTCAGTGTGAACAGGAGGAATGATTAGAGCCAGGAACAAAACAAAGCCGTGTCCACCTTCAGTTGGGCACCTGACTATTGTTTTAGGACAGGAGACTTGAAAAAGTGTGAAGCTTTCCTTTAAAAAAAACTGTCAAAACACGGTGCTTTCCCACAGTCAATGATCAGGCCAAGTTGAAAAGTGCCTTGACTGAAATAGTCTTTGCTCTTGTCATTGAATGAGGGTATTTGTGTGATGTGGCTGACATTGTTAAGAGCAGGTGAGGATACGGCAGCTGCACATGAGCTGGATGACATGATACTTTGAGAGAGCAAAATGTTAAAAACGAGTTTGATGGCAAAGACATGATGAGTTGAGGTAAAAAGCAACTACTCAAGCTGGGGGACCCTTGGTGCCGGAATATGCATCGACAGTACTGGGGTAGAGGGCATGTCATGATCAGTCTCTACTCCTGACACATGTTATGGCTGCCCTCCATTAATACCCACCAGCACTAGCCAACGCAATCACCGTAGGACACAAGGCATCAGCTTAAGCGGCTACTAACAGATCGTAAAGTTCCGGCGCTATTTATAGGTGTCCGACCTGATGCCGGGCTCACCCATGGTGCTTCCTCTTATACTTGGGCTGTTTCCATGTCAAAAAGTCGCAGCTTCTCCTATACTCCCGTCTAAAAATACTTTCACATTTAAAATTACTTGAATTTTTTCATTATTGGCTTTTATTTGACAGATAATACCCCTTGGAACTATGGGTAAGTAAGAATTGACCAATGATTGCGCAGAAGGTGTTTATCAACAAATCTGATGACATATCCATCAAATATTGACTTTTATCACCTCTATGCTGATTGCTCAGGTCAACTATGAGCCAAATAATCCTCCTCATCTTTCCAAAGCTGTCATTGTAGCAGTCTTTTCATGTTTTGTCCGTTTCAAACAAGAGCCGCTAGATAATGTGAAGCACCTGTCATGTCTCACGTCACCCTTGACCAGCAGAATCGAACGTTCAGCATCACCGCGGCAACGGCGCGAGGGAAATGAGCTGCAATACTATTTTTAGCCACAGCGCAAAGTCAATGGGCTGGTGGTGCTGTTTTGAGATTTAGGCTGCCGTCATCGACACAGTGCAGCACCTGTCCAAGGTGTGAGCACATCCACGCGGGCGGATTTCGTTTTCATTGACATCACATAACTTATGAATTACAAAAAGAAAAAAACAAAACAAACAAAACAAAACAAAACAAACAACAACCAAAAGCCTGAGCTCATCAACAGCTTCCATTCAATCATTCAATTATTAAGCACAATCTAGTATCCCACAACACACTTGTAAACAGGCTGCTGAGTAAATGACGTGAGATCTTCAATTGTGGGGGGTTTTTTCCCACGCTGAAGCTTATTTTTCATCTCCTGGAAAGTTATTGGCCGCCTTTTCAACTCTACACATTGAGTGAGAAAATCAGCCTCATACAGGAAGACCTCTGCTTTTCTACATTCCAAGAACCACGTTATTAATTGGGATAATAATGATAATAATGACAATAATAATGACAATAATAATAATAATAATAATAATAATGATGATGATGATGATAATGATGATGATGATGATGATGATGATAATAATAATGATGATGATGATGATGATGATGATAATAATAATAATAATGATGATGATGATGATGTAATGATGATGATGATAATAATAATATTAATAATAATAATAATAATAATAATAACAACAACAACAACAACAACAATAATATAATGATAAAAAATAATATAGAAATGATAATTGATTTTTTCTATTGACCAGCTAGGTTGGCCAAACTACCATAATATGGCATTGTCTGCTGTGTGCTTTAAGAGATGGACCTGCATTTATCTCAGTAGCAGTATCCCACAATCACCTGGCCTTTGGAGTAAGCCTGTCTGCTTGTGTGTTTGCACATGGAAACATCATATCCTGCTTTCACAATTCCTGGAGAAGCTCTTATCCCTGTTTGCAGCATCCAAGCAATTCTCAACCACTTTTCAGGGCAGACTTATGGAAACTCTTGTTTTTCAACCATCTGAAACCTCACCAGCGGGATGCACTTTTACATGGAAATGTGGCTGTGATCTGATGAAATCTGACAATCAATCAATCAATCAATCCCTCATCAAACAGGATTATTTCTCTCTCAATCCTAGAAAAGATGAAAAGTCAACGCTTTCTTGTCCTGGCTGAGCGTTTTGTCTCATTTGCGCTGGCCTCATCCCCACTTCTGTAAAACATTACAAGTGGAGCCACTTGAGCTGACATGAGACACAGGGGAAACTAATTGTGCCCACCTCTGCTCCAGGTCACAGCGCTGGGCTGCCTGCCTGCCGTCCACAGGCCCGCTTACGGCGGCTCTGCCAACCTGGGCTCCTCTCTGTGCATCAGCTGCGGCATCGGGGTCAAAGACGCTGAAGGACGACAGGATATCCGCCTTATGGTCCAGGGACACCCCCGCTCTGGAGGACTCAGGCTCAGGCAGCACAATCTCCTCACCACTGTCTCTCAGGCATTGACTTTCAAGGGCTCAAGTCTCATATTATCTTCAACTCAACTTTCAAAGACTTTTTTCTACACAAGGAGCCTTGTGCGTTTTGGCCCCCATCACTTACACTCTAAGTGCCTTATGAAGGGATCTTCTCATGCTCAGTGTGAACAGGAGGAATGATTAGAGCCAGGAACAAAACAAAGCCGTGTCCACCTTCAGTTGGGCACCTGACTATTGTTTTAGGACAGGAGACTTGAAAAAGTGTGAAGCTTTCCTTTAAAAAAAACTGTCAAAACACGGTGCTTTCCCACAGTCAATGATCAGGCCAAGTTGAAAAGTGCCTTGACTGAAATAGTCTTTGCTCTTGTCATTGAATGAGGGTATTTGTGTGATGTGGCTGACATTGTTAAGAGCAGGTGAGGATACGGCAGCTGCACATGAGCTGGATGACATGATACTTTGAGAGAGCAAAATGTTAAAAACGAGTTTGATGGCAAAGACATGATGAGTTGAGGTAAAAAGCAACTACTCAAGCTGGGGGACCCTTGGTGCCGGAATATGCATCGACAGTACTGGGGTAGAGGGCATGTCATGATCAGTCTCTACTCCTGACACATGTTATGGCTGCCCTCCATTAATACCCACCAGCACTAGCCAACGCAATCACCGTAGGACACAAGGCATCAGCTTAAGCGGCTACTAACAGATCGTAAAGTTCCGGCGCTATTTATAGGTGTCCGACCTGATGCCGGGCTCACCCATGGTGCTTCCTCTTATACTTGGGCTGTTTCCATGTCAAAAAGTCGCAGCTTCTCCTATACTCCCGTCTAAAAATACTTTCACATTTAAAATTACTTGAATTTTTTCATTATTGGCTTTTATTTGACAGATAATACCCCTTGGAACTATGGGTAAGTAAGAATTGACCAATGATTGCGCAGAAGGTGTTTATCAACAAATCTGATGACATATCCATCAAATATTGACTTTTATCACCTCTATGCTGATTGCTCAGGTCAACTATGAGCCAAATAATCCTCCTCATCTTTCCAAAGCTGTCATTGTAGCAGTCTTTTCATGTTTTGTCCGTTTCAAACAAGAGCCGCTAGATAATGTGAAGCACCTGTCATGTCTCACGTCACCCTTGACCAGCAGAATCGAACGTTCAGCATCACCGCGGCAACGGCGCGAGGGAAATGAGCTGCAATACTATTTTTAGCCACAGCGCAAAGTCAATGGGCTGGTGGTGCTGTTTTGAGATTTAGGCTGCCGTCATCGACACAGTGCAGCACCTGTCCAAGGTGTGAGCACATCCACGCGGGCGGATTTCGTTTTCATTGACATCACATAACTTATGAATTACAAAAAGAAAAAAACAAAACAAACAAAACAAAACAAAACAAACAACAACCAAAAGCCTGAGCTCATCAACAGCTTCCATTCAATCATTCAATTATTAAGCACAATCTAGTATCCCACAACACACTTGTAAACAGGCTGCTGAGTAAATGACGTGAGATCTTCAATTGTGGGGGGTTTTTTCCCACGCTGAAGCTTATTTTTCATCTCCTGGAAAGTTATTGGCCGCCTTTTCAACTCTACACATTGAGTGAGAAAATCAGCCTCATACAGGAAGACCTCTGCTTTTCTACATTCCAAGAACCACGTTATTAATTGGGATAATAATGATAATAATGACAATAATAATGACAATAATAATAATAATAATAATAATAATGATGATGATGATGATAATGATGATGATGATGATGATGATGATAATAATAATGATGATGATGATGATGATGATGATAATAATAATAATGATGATGATGATGATGTAATGATGATGATGATAATAATAATATTAATAATAATAATAATAATAATAATAACAACAACAACAACAACAACAATAATATAATGATAAAAAATAATATAGAAATGATAATTGATTTTTTCTATTGACCAGCTAGGTTGGCCAAACTACCATAATATGGCATTGTCTGCTGTGTGCTTTAAGAGATGGACCTGCATTTATCTCAGTAGCAGTATCCCACAATCACCTGGCCTTTGGAGTAAGCCTGTCTGCTTGTGTGTTTGCACATGGAAACATCATATCCTGCTTTCACAATTCCTGGAGAAGCTCTTATCCCTGTTTGCAGCATCCAAGCAATTCTCAACCACTTTTCAGGGCAGACTTATGGAAACTCTTGTTTTTCAACCATCTGAAACCTCACCAGCGGGATGCACTTTTACATGGAAATGTGGCTGTGATCTGATGAAATCTGACAATCAATCAATCAATCAATCCCTCATCAAACAGGATTATTTCTCTCTCAATCCTAGAAAAGATGAAAAGTCAACGCTTTCTTGTCCTGGCTGAGCGTTTTGTCTCATTTGCGCTGGCCTCATCCCCACTTCTGTAAAACATTACAAGTGGAGCCACTTGAGCTGACATGAGACACAGGGGAAACTAATTGTGCCCACCTCTGCTCCAGGTCACAGCGCTGGGCTGCCTGCCTGCCGTCCACAGGCCCGCTTACGGCGGCTCTGCCAACCTGGGCTCCTCTCTGTGCATCAGCTGCGGCATCGGGGTCAAAGACGCTGAAGGACGACAGGATATCCGCCTTATGGTCCAGGGACACCCCCGCTCTGGAGGACTCAGGCTCAGGCAGCACAATCTCCTCACCACTGTCTCTCAGGCATTGACTTTCAAGGGCTCAAGTCTCATATTATCTTCAACTCAACTTTCAAAGACTTTTTTCTACACAAGGAGCCTTGTGCGTTTTGGCCCCCATCACTTACACTCTAAGTGCCTTATGAAGGGATCTTCTCATGCTCAGTGTGAACAGGAGGAATGATTAGAGCCAGGAACAAAACAAAGCCGTGTCCACCTTCAGTTGGGCACCTGACTATTGTTTTAGGACAGGAGACTTGAAAAAGTGTGAAGCTTTCCTTTAAAAAAAACTGTCAAAACACGGTGCTTTCCCACAGTCAATGATCAGGCCAAGTTGAAAAGTGCCTTGACTGAAATAGTCTTTGCTCTTGTCATTGAATGAGGGTATTTGTGTGATGTGGCTGACATTGTTAAGAGCAGGTGAGGATACGGCAGCTGCACATGAGCTGGATGACATGATACTTTGAGAGAGCAAAATGTTAAAAACGAGTTTGATGGCAAAGACATGATGAGTTGAGGTAAAAAGCAACTACTCAAGCTGGGGGACCCTTGGTGCCGGAATATGCATCGACAGTACTGGGGTAGAGGGCATGTCATGATCAGTCTCTACTCCTGACACATGTTATGGCTGCCCTCCATTAATACCCACCAGCACTAGCCAACGCAATCACCGTAGGACACAAGGCATCAGCTTAAGCGGCTACTAACAGATCGTAAAGTTCCGGCGCTATTTATAGGTGTCCGACCTGATGCCGGGCTCACCCATGGTGCTTCCTCTTATACTTGGGCTGTTTCCATGTCAAAAAGTCGCAGCTTCTCCTATACTCCCGTCTAAAAATACTTTCACATTTAAAATTACTTGAATTTTTTCATTATTGGCTTTTATTTGACAGATAATACCCCTTGGAACTATGGGTAAGTAAGAATTGACCAATGATTGCGCAGAAGGTGTTTATCAACAAATCTGATGACATATCCATCAAATATTGACTTTTATCACCTCTATGCTGATTGCTCAGGTCAACTATGAGCCAAATAATCCTCCTCATCTTTCCAAAGCTGTCATTGTAGCAGTCTTTTCATGTTTTGTCCGTTTCAAACAAGAGCCGCTAGATAATGTGAAGCACCTGTCATGTCTCACGTCACCCTTGACCAGCAGAATCGAACGTTCAGCATCACCGCGGCAACGGCGCGAGGGAAATGAGCTGCAATACTATTTTTAGCCACAGCGCAAAGTCAATGGGCTGGTGGTGCTGTTTTGAGATTTAGGCTGCCGTCATCGACACAGTGCAGCACCTGTCCAAGGTGTGAGCACATCCACGCGGGCGGATTTCGTTTTCATTGACATCACATAACTTATGAATTACAAAAAGAAAAAAACAAAACAAACAAAACAAAACAAAACAAACAACAACCAAAAGCCTGAGCTCATCAACAGCTTCCATTCAATCATTCAATTATTAAGCACAATCTAGTATCCCACAACACACTTGTAAACAGGCTGCTGAGTAAATGACGTGAGATCTTCAATTGTGGGGGGTTTTTTCCCACGCTGAAGCTTATTTTTCATCTCCTGGAAAGTTATTGGCCGCCTTTTCAACTCTACACATTGAGTGAGAAAATCAGCCTCATACAGGAAGACCTCTGCTTTTCTACATTCCAAGAACCACGTTATTAATTGGGATAATAATGATAATAATGACAATAATAATGACAATAATAATAATAATAATAATAATAATGATGATGATGATGATAATGATGATGATGATGATGATGATGATAATAATAATGATGATGATGATGATGATGATGATAATAATAATAATAATGATGATGATGATGATGTAATGATGATGATGATAATAATAATATTAATAATAATAATAATAATAATAATAACAACAACAACAACAACAACAATAATATAATGATAAAAAATAATATAGAAATGATAATTGATTTTTTCTATTGACCAGCTAGGTTGGCCAAACTACCATAATATGGCATTGTCTGCTGTGTGCTTTAAGAGATGGACCTGCATTTATCTCAGTAGCAGTATCCCACAATCACCTGGCCTTTGGAGTAAGCCTGTCTGCTTGTGTGTTTGCACATGGAAACATCATATCCTGCTTTCACAATTCCTGGAGAAGCTCTTATCCCTGTTTGCAGCATCCAAGCAATTCTCAACCACTTTTCAGGGCAGACTTATGGAAACTCTTGTTTTTCAACCATCTGAAACCTCACCAGCGGGATGCACTTTTACATGGAAATGTGGCTGTGATCTGATGAAATCTGACAATCAATCAATCAATCAATCCCTCATCAAACAGGATTATTTCTCTCTCAATCCTAGAAAAGATGAAAAGTCAACGCTTTCTTGTCCTGGCTGAGCGTTTTGTCTCATTTGCGCTGGCCTCATCCCCACTTCTGTAAAACATTACAAGTGGAGCCACTTGAGCTGACATGAGACACAGGGGAAACTAATTGTGCCCACCTCTGCTCCAGGTCACAGCGCTGGGCTGCCTGCCTGCCGTCCACAGGCCCGCTTACGGCGGCTCTGCCAACCTGGGCTCCTCTCTGTGCATCAGCTGCGGCATCGGGGTCAAAGACGCTGAAGGACGACAGGATATCCGCCTTATGGTCCAGGGACACCCCCGCTCTGGAGGACTCAGGCTCAGGCAGCACAATCTCCTCACCACTGTCTCTCAGGCATTGACTTTCAAGGGCTCAAGTCTCATATTATCTTCAACTCAACTTTCAAAGACTTTTTTCTACACAAGGAGCCTTGTGCGTTTTGGCCCCCATCACTTACACTCTAAGTGCCTTATGAAGGGATCTTCTCATGCTCAGTGTGAACAGGAGGAATGATTAGAGCCAGGAACAAAACAAAGCCGTGTCCACCTTCAGTTGGGCACCTGACTATTGTTTTAGGACAGGAGACTTGAAAAAGTGTGAAGCTTTCCTTTAAAAAAAACTGTCAAAACACGGTGCTTTCCCACAGTCAATGATCAGGCCAAGTTGAAAAGTGCCTTGACTGAAATAGTCTTTGCTCTTGTCATTGAATGAGGGTATTTGTGTGATGTGGCTGACATTGTTAAGAGCAGGTGAGGATACGGCAGCTGCACATGAGCTGGATGACATGATACTTTGAGAGAGCAAAATGTTAAAAACGAGTTTGATGGCAAAGACATGATGAGTTGAGGTAAAAAGCAACTACTCAAGCTGGGGGACCCTTGGTGCCGGAATATGCATCGACAGTACTGGGGTAGAGGGCATGTCATGATCAGTCTCTACTCCTGACACATGTTATGGCTGCCCTCCATTAATACCCACCAGCACTAGCCAACGCAATCACCGTAGGACACAAGGCATCAGCTTAAGCGGCTACTAACAGATCGTAAAGTTCCGGCGCTATTTATAGGTGTCCGACCTGATGCCGGGCTCACCCATGGTGCTTCCTCTTATACTTGGGCTGTTTCCATGTCAAAAAGTCGCAGCTTCTCCTATACTCCCGTCTAAAAATACTTTCACATTTAAAATTACTTGAATTTTTTCATTATTGGCTTTTATTTGACAGATAATACCCCTTGGAACTATGGGTAAGTAAGAATTGACCAATGATTGCGCAGAAGGTGTTTATCAACAAATCTGATGACATATCCATCAAATATTGACTTTTATCACCTCTATGCTGATTGCTCAGGTCAACTATGAGCCAAATAATCCTCCTCATCTTTCCAAAGCTGTCATTGTAGCAGTCTTTTCATGTTTTGTCCGTTTCAAACAAGAGCCGCTAGATAATGTGAAGCACCTGTCATGTCTCACGTCACCCTTGACCAGCAGAATCGAACGTTCAGCATCACCGCGGCAACGGCGCGAGGGAAATGAGCTGCAATACTATTTTTAGCCACAGCGCAAAGTCAATGGGCTGGTGGTGCTGTTTTGAGATTTAGGCTGCCGTCATCGACACAGTGCAGCACCTGTCCAAGGTGTGAGCACATCCACGCGGGCGGATTTCGTTTTCATTGACATCACATAACTTATGAATTACAAAAAGAAAAAAACAAAACAAACAAAACAAAACAAAACAAACAACAACCAAAAGCCTGAGCTCATCAACAGCTTCCATTCAATCATTCAATTATTAAGCACAATCTAGTATCCCACAACACACTTGTAAACAGGCTGCTGAGTAAATGACGTGAGATCTTCAATTGTGGGGGGTTTTTTCCCACGCTGAAGCTTATTTTTCATCTCCTGGAAAGTTATTGGCCGCCTTTTCAACTCTACACATTGAGTGAGAAAATCAGCCTCATACAGGAAGACCTCTGCTTTTCTACATTCCAAGAACCACGTTATTAATTGGGATAATAATGATAATAATGACAATAATAATGACAATAATAATAATAATAATAATAATAATGATGATGATGATGATAATGATGATGATGATGATGATGATGATAATAATAATGATGATGATGATGATGATGATGATAATAATAATAATAATGATGATGATGATGATGTAATGATGATGATGATAATAATAATATTAATAATAATAATAATAATAATAATAACAACAACAACAACAACAACAATAATATAATGATAAAAAATAATATAGAAATGATAATTGATTTTTTCTATTGACCAGCTAGGTTGGCCAAACTACCATAATATGGCATTGTCTGCTGTGTGCTTTAAGAGATGGACCTGCATTTATCTCAGTAGCAGTATCCCACAATCACCTGGCCTTTGGAGTAAGCCTGTCTGCTTGTGTGTTTGCACATGGAAACATCATATCCTGCTTTCACAATTCCTGGAGAAGCTCTTATCCCTGTTTGCAGCATCCAAGCAATTCTCAACCACTTTTCAGGGCAGACTTATGGAAACTCTTGTTTTTCAACCATCTGAAACCTCACCAGCGGGATGCACTTTTACATGGAAATGTGGCTGTGATCTGATGAAATCTGACAATCAATCAATCAATCAATCCCTCATCAAACAGGATTATTTCTCTCTCAATCCTAGAAAAGATGAAAAGTCAACGCTTTCTTGTCCTGGCTGAGCGTTTTGTCTCATTTGCGCTGGCCTCATCCCCACTTCTGTAAAACATTACAAGTGGAGCCACTTGAGCTGACATGAGACACAGGGGAAACTAATTGTGCCCACCTCTGCTCCAGGTCACAGCGCTGGGCTGCCTGCCTGCCGTCCACAGGCCCGCTTACGGCGGCTCTGCCAACCTGGGCTCCTCTCTGTGCATCAGCTGCGGCATCGGGGTCAAAGACGCTGAAGGACGACAGGATATCCGCCTTATGGTCCAGGGACACCCCCGCTCTGGAGGACTCAGGCTCAGGCAGCACAATCTCCTCACCACTGTCTCTCAGGCATTGACTTTCAAGGGCTCAAGTCTCATATTATCTTCAACTCAACTTTCAAAGACTTTTTTCTACACAAGGAGCCTTGTGCGTTTTGGCCCCCATCACTTACACTCTAAGTGCCTTATGAAGGGATCTTCTCATGCTCAGTGTGAACAGGAGGAATGATTAGAGCCAGGAACAAAACAAAGCCGTGTCCACCTTCAGTTGGGCACCTGACTATTGTTTTAGGACAGGAGACTTGAAAAAGTGTGAAGCTTTCCTTTAAAAAAAACTGTCAAAACACGGTGCTTTCCCACAGTCAATGATCAGGCCAAGTTGAAAAGTGCCTTGACTGAAATAGTCTTTGCTCTTGTCATTGAATGAGGGTATTTGTGTGATGTGGCTGACATTGTTAAGAGCAGGTGAGGATACGGCAGCTGCACATGAGCTGGATGACATGATACTTTGAGAGAGCAAAATGTTAAAAACGAGTTTGATGGCAAAGACATGATGAGTTGAGGTAAAAAGCAACTACTCAAGCTGGGGGACCCTTGGTGCCGGAATATGCATCGACAGTACTGGGGTAGAGGACATGTCATGATCAGTCTCTACTCCTGACACATGTTATGGCTGCCCTCCATTAATACCCACCAGCACTAGCCAACGCAATCACCGTAGGACACAAGGCATCAGCTTAAGCGGCTACTAACAGATCGTAAAGTTCCGGCGCTATTTATAGGTGTCCGACCTGATGCCGGGCTCACCCATGGTGCTTCCTCTTATACTTGGGCTGTTTCCATGTCAAAAAGTCGCAGCTTCTCCTATACTCCCGTCTAAAAATACTTTCACATTTAAAATTACTTGAATTTTTTCATTATTGGCTTTTATTTGACAGATAATACCCCTTGGAACTATGGGTAAGTAAGAATTGACCAATGATTGCGCAGAAGGTGTTTATCAACAAATCTGATGACATATCCATCAAATATTGACTTTTATCACCTCTATGCTGATTGCTCAGGTCAACTATGAGCCAAATAATCCTCCTCATCTTTCCAAAGCTGTCATTGTAGCAGTCTTTTCATGTTTTGTCCGTTTCAAACAAGAGCCGCTAGATAATGTGAAGCACCTGTCATGTCTCACGTCACCCTTGACCAGCAGAATCGAACGTTCAGCATCACCGCGGCAACGGCGCGAGGGAAATGAGCTGCAATACTATTTTTAGCCACAGCGCAAAGTCAATGGGCTGGTGGTGCTGTTTTGAGATTTAGGCTGCCGTCATCGACACAGTGCAGCACCTGTCCAAGGTGTGAGCACATCCACGCGGGCGGATTTCGTTTTCATTGACATCACATAACTTATGAATTACAAAAAGAAAAAAACAAAACAAACAAAACAAAACAAAACAAACAACAACCAAAAGCCTGAGCTCATCAACAGCTTCCATTCAATCATTCAATTATTAAGCACAATCTAGTATCCCACAACACACTTGTAAACAGGCTGCTGAGTAAATGACGTGAGATCTTCAATTGTGGGGGGTTTTTTCCCACGCTGAAGCTTATTTTTCATCTCCTGGAAAGTTATTGGCCGCCTTTTCAACTCTACACATTGAGTGAGAAAATCAGCCTCATACAGGAAGACCTCTGCTTTTCTACATTCCAAGAACCACGTTATTAATTGGGATAATAATGATAATAATGACAATAATAATGACAATAATAATAATAATAATAATAATAATGATGATGATGATGATAATGATGATGATGATGATGATGATGATAATAATAATGATGATGATGATGATGATGATGATAATAATAATAATAATGATGATGATGATGATGTAATGATGATGATGATAATAATAATATTAATAATAATAATAATAATAATAATAACAACAACAACAACAACAACAATAATATAATGATAAAAAATAATATAGAAATGATAATTGATTTTTTCTATTGACCAGCTAGGTTGGCCAAACTACCATAATATGGCATTGTCTGCTGTGTGCTTTAAGAGATGGACCTGCATTTATCTCAGTAGCAGTATCCCACAATCACCTGGCCTTTGGAGTAAGCCTGTCTGCTTGTGTGTTTGCACATGGAAACATCATATCCTGCTTTCACAATTCCTGGAGAAGCTCTTATCCCTGTTTGCAGCATCCAAGCAATTCTCAACCACTTTTCAGGGCAGACTTATGGAAACTCTTGTTTTTCAACCATCTGAAACCTCACCAGCGGGATGCACTTTTACATGGAAATGTGGCTGTGATCTGATGAAATCTGACAATCAATCAATCAATCAATCCCTCATCAAACAGGATTATTTCTCTCTCAATCCTAGAAAAGATGAAAAGTCAACGCTTTCTTGTCCTGGCTGAGCGTTTTGTCTCATTTGCGCTGGCCTCATCCCCACTTCTGTAAAACATTACAAGTGGAGCCACTTGAGCTGACATGAGACACAGGGGAAACTAATTGTGCCCACCTCTGCTCCAGGTCACAGCGCTGGGCTGCCTGCCTGCCGTCCACAGGCCCGCTTACGGCGGCTCTGCCAACCTGGGCTCCTCTCTGTGCATCAGCTGCGGCATCGGGGTCAAAGACGCTGAAGGACGACAGGATATCCGCCTTATGGTCCAGGGACACCCCCGCTCTGGAGGACTCAGGCTCAGGCAGCACAATCTCCTCACCACTGTCTCTCAGGCATTGACTTTCAAGGGCTCAAGTCTCATATTATCTTCAACTCAACTTTCAAAGACTTTTTTCTACACAAGGAGCCTTGTGCGTTTTGGCCCCCATCACTTACACTCTAAGTGCCTTATGAAGGGATCTTCTCATGCTCAGTGTGAACAGGAGGAATGATTAGAGCCAGGAACAAAACAAAGCCGTGTCCACCTTCAGTTGGGCACCTGACTATTGTTTTAGGACAGGAGACTTGAAAAAGTGTGAAGCTTTCCTTTAAAAAAAACTGTCAAAACACGGTGCTTTCCCACAGTCAATGATCAGGCCAAGTTGAAAAGTGCCTTGACTGAAATAGTCTTTGCTCTTGTCATTGAATGAGGGTATTTGTGTGATGTGGCTGACATTGTTAAGAGCAGGTGAGGATACGGCAGCTGCACATGAGCTGGATGACATGATACTTTGAGAGAGCAAAATGTTAAAAACGAGTTTGATGGCAAAGACATGATGAGTTGAGGTAAAAAGCAACTACTCAAGCTGGGGGACCCTTGGTGCCGGAATATGCATCGACAGTACTGGGGTAGAGGGCATGTCATGATCAGTCTCTACTCCTGACACATGTTATGGCTGCCCTCCATTAATACCCACCAGCACTAGCCAACGCAATCACCGTAGGACACAAGGCATCAGCTTAAGCGGCTACTAACAGATCGTAAAGTTCCGGCGCTATTTATAGGTGTCCGACCTGATGCCGGGCTCACCCATGGTGCTTCCTCTTATACTTGGGCTGTTTCCATGTCAAAAAGTCGCAGCTTCTCCTATACTCCCGTCTAAAAATACTTTCACATTTAAAATTACTTGAATTTTTTCATTATTGGCTTTTATTTGACAGATAATACCCCTTGGAACTATGGGTAAGTAAGAATTGACCAATGATTGCGCAGAAGGTGTTTATCAACAAATCTGATGACATATCCATCAAATATTGACTTTTATCACCTCTATGCTGATTGCTCAGGTCAACTATGAGCCAAATAATCCTCCTCATCTTTCCAAAGCTGTCATTGTAGCAGTCTTTTCATGTTTTGTCCGTTTCAAACAAGAGCCGCTAGATAATGTGAAGCACCTGTCATGTCTCACGTCACCCTTGACCAGCAGAATCGAACGTTCAGCATCACCGCGGCAACGGCGCGAGGGAAATGAGCTGCAATACTATTTTTAGCCACAGCGCAAAGTCAATGGGCTGGTGGTGCTGTTTTGAGATTTAGGCTGCCGTCATCGACACAGTGCAGCACCTGTCCAAGGTGTGAGCACATCCACGCGGGCGGATTTCGTTTTCATTGACATCACATAACTTATGAATTACAAAAAGAAAAAAACAAAACAAACAAAACAAAACAAAACAAACAACAACCAAAAGCCTGAGCTCATCAACAGCTTCCATTCAATCATTCAATTATTAAGCACAATCTAGTATCCCACAACACACTTGTAAACAGGCTGCTGAGTAAATGACGTGAGATCTTCAATTGTGGGGGGTTTTTTCCCACGCTGAAGCTTATTTTTCATCTCCTGGAAAGTTATTGGCCGCCTTTTCAACTCTACACATTGAGTGAGAAAATCAGCCTCATACAGGAAGACCTCTGCTTTTCTACATTCCAAGAACCACGTTATTAATTGGGATAATAATGATAATAATGACAATAATAATGACAATAATAATAATAATAATAATAATAATGATGATGATGATGATAATGATGATGATGATGATGATGATGATAATAATAATGATGATGATGATGATGATGATGATAATAATAATAATAATGATGATGATGATGATGTAATGATGATGATGATAATAATAATATTAATAATAATAATAATAATAATAATAACAACAACAACAACAACAACAATAATATAATGATAAAAAATAATATAGAAATGATAATTGATTTTTTCTATTGACCAGCTAGGTTGGCCAAACTACCATAATATGGCATTGTCTGCTGTGTGCTTTAAGAGATGGACCTGCATTTATCTCAGTAGCAGTATCCCACAATCACCTGGCCTTTGGAGTAAGCCTGTCTGCTTGTGTGTTTGCACATGGAAACATCATATCCTGCTTTCACAATTCCTGGAGAAGCTCTTATCCCTGTTTGCAGCATCCAAGCAATTCTCAACCACTTTTCAGGGCAGACTTATGGAAACTCTTGTTTTTCAACCATCTGAAACCTCACCAGCGGGATGCACTTTTACATGGAAATGTGGCTGTGATCTGATGAAATCTGACAATCAATCAATCAATCAATCCCTCATCAAACAGGATTATTTCTCTCTCAATCCTAGAAAAGATGAAAAGTCAACGCTTTCTTGTCCTGGCTGAGCGTTTTGTCTCATTTGCGCTGGCCTCATCCCCACTTCTGTAAAACATTACAAGTGGAGCCACTTGAGCTGACATGAGACACAGGGGAAACTAATTGTGCCCACCTCTGCTCCAGGTCACAGCGCTGGGCTGCCTGCCTGCCGTCCACAGGCCCGCTTACGGCGGCTCTGCCAACCTGGGCTCCTCTCTGTGCATCAGCTGCGGCATCGGGGTCAAAGACGCTGAAGGACGACAGGATATCCGCCTTATGGTCCAGGGACACCCCCGCTCTGGAGGACTCAGGCTCAGGCAGCACAATCTCCTCACCACTGTCTCTCAGGCATTGACTTTCAAGGGCTCAAGTCTCATATTATCTTCAACTCAACTTTCAAAGACTTTTTTCTACACAAGGAGCCTTGTGCGTTTTGGCCCCCATCACTTACACTCTAAGTGCCTTATGAAGGGATCTTCTCATGCTCAGTGTGAACAGGAGGAATGATTAGAGCCAGGAACAAAACAAAGCCGTGTCCACCTTCAGTTGGGCACCTGACTATTGTTTTAGGACAGGAGACTTGAAAAAGTGTGAAGCTTTCCTTTAAAAAAAACTGTCAAAACACGGTGCTTTCCCACAGTCAATGATCAGGCCAAGTTGAAAAGTGCCTTGACTGAAATAGTCTTTGCTCTTGTCATTGAATGAGGGTATTTGTGTGATGTGGCTGACATTGTTAAGAGCAGGTGAGGATACGGCAGCTGCACATGAGCTGGATGACATGATACTTTGAGAGAGCAAAATGTTAAAAACGAGTTTGATGGCAAAGACATGATGAGTTGAGGTAAAAAGCAACTACTCAAGCTGGGGGACCCTTGGTGCCGGAATATGCATCGACAGTACTGGGGTAGAGGACATGTCATGATCAGTCTCTACTCCTGACACATGTTATGGCTGCCCTCCATTAATACCCACCAGCACTAGCCAACGCAATCACCGTAGGACACAAGGCATCAGCTTAAGCGGCTACTAACAGATCGTAAAGTTCCGGCGCTATTTATAGGTGTCCGACCTGATGCCGGGCTCACCCATGGTGCTTCCTCTTATACTTGGGCTGTTTCCATGTCAAAAAGTCGCAGCTTCTCCTATACTCCCGTCTAAAAATACTTTCACATTTAAAATTACTTGAATTTTTTCATTATTGGCTTTTATTTGACAGATAATACCCCTTGGAACTATGGGTAAGTAAGAATTGACCAATGATTGCGCAGAAGGTGTTTATCAACAAATCTGATGACATATCCATCAAATATTGACTTTTATCACCTCTATGCTGATTGCTCAGGTCAACTATGAGCCAAATAATCCTCCTCATCTTTCCAAAGCTGTCATTGTAGCAGTCTTTTCATGTTTTGTCCGTTTCAAACAAGAGCCGCTAGATAATGTGAAGCACCTGTCATGTCTCACGTCACCCTTGACCAGCAGAATCGAACGTTCAGCATCACCGCGGCAACGGCGCGAGGGAAATGAGCTGCAATACTATTTTTAGCCACAGCGCAAAGTCAATGGGCTGGTGGTGCTGTTTTGAGATTTAGGCTGCCGTCATCGACACAGTGCAGCACCTGTCCAAGGTGTGAGCACATCCACGCGGGCGGATTTCGTTTTCATTGACATCACATAACTTATGAATTACAAAAAGAAAAAAACAAAACAAACAAAACAAAACAAAACAAACAACAACCAAAAGCCTGAGCTCATCAACAGCTTCCATTCAATCATTCAATTATTAAGCACAATCTAGTATCCCACAACACACTTGTAAACAGGCTGCTGAGTAAATGACGTGAGATCTTCAATTGTGGGGGGTTTTTTCCCACGCTGAAGCTTATTTTTCATCTCCTGGAAAGTTATTGGCCGCCTTTTCAACTCTACACATTGAGTGAGAAAATCAGCCTCATACAGGAAGACCTCTGCTTTTCTACATTCCAAGAACCACGTTATTAATTGGGATAATAATGATAATAATGACAATAATAATGACAATAATAATAATAATAATAATAATAATGATGATGATGATGATAATGATGATGATGATGATGATGATGATAATAATAATGATGATGATGATGATGATGATGATAATAATAATAATAATGATGATGATGATGATGTAATGATGATGATGATAATAATAATATTAATAATAATAATAATAATAATAATAACAACAACAACAACAACAACAATAATATAATGATAAAAAATAATATAGAAATGATAATTGATTTTTTCTATTGACCAGCTAGGTTGGCCAAACTACCATAATATGGCATTGTCTGCTGTGTGCTTTAAGAGATGGACCTGCATTTATCTCAGTAGCAGTATCCCACAATCACCTGGCCTTTGGAGTAAGCCTGTCTGCTTGTGTGTTTGCACATGGAAACATCATATCCTGCTTTCACAATTCCTGGAGAAGCTCTTATCCCTGTTTGCAGCATCCAAGCAATTCTCAACCACTTTTCAGGGCAGACTTATGGAAACTCTTGTTTTTCAACCATCTGAAACCTCACCAGCGGGATGCACTTTTACATGGAAATGTGGCTGTGATCTGATGAAATCTGACAATCAATCAATCAATCAATCCCTCATCAAACAGGATTATTTCTCTCTCAATCCTAGAAAAGATGAAAAGTCAACGCTTTCTTGTCCTGGCTGAGCGTTTTGTCTCATTTGCGCTGGCCTCATCCCCACTTCTGTAAAACATTACAAGTGGAGCCACTTGAGCTGACATGAGACACAGGGGAAACTAATTGTGCCCACCTCTGCTCCAGGTCACAGCGCTGGGCTGCCTGCCTGCCGTCCACAGGCCCGCTTACGGCGGCTCTGCCAACCTGGGCTCCTCTCTGTGCATCAGCTGCGGCATCGGGGTCAAAGACGCTGAAGGACGACAGGATATCCGCCTTATGGTCCAGGGACACCCCCGCTCTGGAGGACTCAGGCTCAGGCAGCACAATCTCCTCACCACTGTCTCTCAGGCATTGACTTTCAAGGGCTCAAGTCTCATATTATCTTCAACTCAACTTTCAAAGACTTTTTTCTACACAAGGAGCCTTGTGCGTTTTGGCCCCCATCACTTACACTCTAAGTGCCTTATGAAGGGATCTTCTCATGCTCAGTGTGAACAGGAGGAATGATTAGAGCCAGGAACAAAACAAAGCCGTGTCCACCTTCAGTTGGGCACCTGACTATTGTTTTAGGACAGGAGACTTGAAAAAGTGTGAAGCTTTCCTTTAAAAAAAACTGTCAAAACACGGTGCTTTCCCACAGTCAATGATCAGGCCAAGTTGAAAAGTGCCTTGACTGAAATAGTCTTTGCTCTTGTCATTGAATGAGGGTATTTGTGTGATGTGGCTGACATTGTTAAGAGCAGGTGAGGATACGGCAGCTGCACATGAGCTGGATGACATGATACTTTGAGAGAGCAAAATGTTAAAAACGAGTTTGATGGCAAAGACATGATGAGTTGAGGTAAAAAGCAACTACTCAAGCTGGGGGACCCTTGGTGCCGGAATATGCATCGACAGTACTGGGGTAGAGGGCATGTCATGATCAGTCTCTACTCCTGACACATGTTATGGCTGCCCTCCATTAATACCCACCAGCACTAGCCAACGCAATCACCGTAGGACACAAGGCATCAGCTTAAGCGGCTACTAACAGATCGTAAAGTTCCGGCGCTATTTATAGGTGTCCGACCTGATGCCGGGCTCACCCATGGTGCTTCCTCTTATACTTGGGCTGTTTCCATGTCAAAAAGTCGCAGCTTCTCCTATACTCCCGTCTAAAAATACTTTCACATTTAAAATTACTTGAATTTTTTCATTATTGGCTTTTATTTGACAGATAATACCCCTTGGAACTATGGGTAAGTAAGAATTGACCAATGATTGCGCAGAAGGTGTTTATCAACAAATCTGATGACATATCCATCAAATATTGACTTTTATCACCTCTATGCTGATTGCTCAGGTCAACTATGAGCCAAATAATCCTCCTCATCTTTCCAAAGCTGTCATTGTAGCAGTCTTTTCATGTTTTGTCCGTTTCAAACAAGAGCCGCTAGATAATGTGAAGCACCTGTCATGTCTCACGTCACCCTTGACCAGCAGAATCGAACGTTCAGCATCACCGCGGCAACGGCGCGAGGGAAATGAGCTGCAATACTATTTTTAGCCACAGCGCAAAGTCAATGGGCTGGTGGTGCTGTTTTGAGATTTAGGCTGCCGTCATCGACACAGTGCAGCACCTGTCCAAGGTGTGAGCACATCCACGCGGGCGGATTTCGTTTTCATTGACATCACATAACTTATGAATTACAAAAAGAAAAAAACAAAACAAACAAAACAAAACAAAACAAACAACAACCAAAAGCCTGAGCTCATCAACAGCTTCCATTCAATCATTCAATTATTAAGCACAATCTAGTATCCCACAACACACTTGTAAACAGGCTGCTGAGTAAATGACGTGAGATCTTCAATTGTGGGGGGTTTTTTCCCACGCTGAAGCTTATTTTTCATCTCCTGGAAAGTTATTGGCCGCCTTTTCAACTCTACACATTGAGTGAGAAAATCAGCCTCATACAGGAAGACCTCTGCTTTTCTACATTCCAAGAACCACGTTATTAATTGGGATAATAATGATAATAATGACAATAATAATGACAATAATAATAATAATAATAATAATAATGATGATGATGATGATAATGATGATGATGATGATGATGATGATAATAATAATGATGATGATGATGATGATGATGATAATAATAATAATAATGATGATGATGATGATGTAATGATGATGATGATAATAATAATATTAATAATAATAATAATAATAATAATAACAACAACAACAACAACAACAATAATATAATGATAAAAAATAATATAGAAATGATAATTGATTTTTTCTATTGACCAGCTAGGTTGGCCAAACTACCATAATATGGCATTGTCTGCTGTGTGCTTTAAGAGATGGACCTGCATTTATCTCAGTAGCAGTATCCCACAATCACCTGGCCTTTGGAGTAAGCCTGTCTGCTTGTGTGTTTGCACATGGAAACATCATATCCTGCTTTCACAATTCCTGGAGAAGCTCTTATCCCTGTTTGCAGCATCCAAGCAATTCTCAACCACTTTTCAGGGCAGACTTATGGAAACTCTTGTTTTTCAACCATCTGAAACCTCACCAGCGGGATGCACTTTTACATGGAAATGTGGCTGTGATCTGATGAAATCTGACAATCAATCAATCAATCAATCCCTCATCAAACAGGATTATTTCTCTCTCAATCCTAGAAAAGATGAAAAGTCAACGCTTTCTTGTCCTGGCTGAGCGTTTTGTCTCATTTGCGCTGGCCTCATCCCCACTTCTGTAAAACATTACAAGTGGAGCCACTTGAGCTGACATGAGACACAGGGGAAACTAATTGTGCCCACCTCTGCTCCAGGTCACAGCGCTGGGCTGCCTGCCTGCCGTCCACAGGCCCGCTTACGGCGGCTCTGCCAACCTGGGCTCCTCTCTGTGCATCAGCTGCGGCATCGGGGTCAAAGACGCTGAAGGACGACAGGATATCCGCCTTATGGTCCAGGGACACCCCCGCTCTGGAGGACTCAGGCTCAGGCAGCACAATCTCCTCACCACTGTCTCTCAGGCATTGACTTTCAAGGGCTCAAGTCTCATATTATCTTCAACTCAACTTTCAAAGACTTTTTTCTACACAAGGAGCCTTGTGCGTTTTGGCCCCCATCACTTACACTCTAAGTGCCTTATGAAGGGATCTTCTCATGCTCAGTGTGAACAGGAGGAATGATTAGAGCCAGGAACAAAACAAAGCCGTGTCCACCTTCAGTTGGGCACCTGACTATTGTTTTAGGACAGGAGACTTGAAAAAGTGTGAAGCTTTCCTTTAAAAAAAACTGTCAAAACACGGTGCTTTCCCACAGTCAATGATCAGGCCAAGTTGAAAAGTGCCTTGACTGAAATAGTCTTTGCTCTTGTCATTGAATGAGGGTATTTGTGTGATGTGGCTGACATTGTTAAGAGCAGGTGAGGATACGGCAGCTGCACATGAGCTGGATGACATGATACTTTGAGAGAGCAAAATGTTAAAAACGAGTTTGATGGCAAAGACATGATGAGTTGAGGTAAAAAGCAACTACTCAAGCTGGGGGACCCTTGGTGCCGGAATATGCATCGACAGTACTGGGGTAGAGGGCATGTCATGATCAGTCTCTACTCCTGACACATGTTATGGCTGCCCTCCATTAATACCCACCAGCACTAGCCAACGCAATCACCGTAGGACACAAGGCATCAGCTTAAGCGGCTACTAACAGATCATAAAGTTCCGGCGCTATTTATAGGTGTCCGACCTGATGCCGGGCTCACCCATGGTGCTTCCTCTTATACTTGGGCTGTTTCCATGTCAAAAAGTCGCAGCTTCTCCTATACTCCCGTCTAAAAATACTTTCACATTTAAAATTACTTGAATTTTTTCATTATTGGCTTTTATTTGACAGATAATACCCCTTGGAACTATGGGTAAGTAAGAATTGACCAATGATTGCGCAGAAGGTGTTTATCAACAAATCTGATGACATATCCATCAAATATTGACTTTTATCACCTCTATGCTGATTGCTCAGGTCAACTATGAGCCAAATAATCCTCCTCATCTTTCCAAAGCTGTCATTGTAGCAGTCTTTTCATGTTTTGTCCGTTTCAAACAAGAGCCGCTAGATAATGTGAAGCACCTGTCATGTCTCACGTCACCCTTGACCAGCAGAATCGAACGTTCAGCATCACCGCGGCAACGGCGCGAGGGAAATGAGCTGCAATACTATTTTTAGCCACAGCGCAAAGTCAATGGGCTGGTGGTGCTGTTTTGAGATTTAGGCTGCCGTCATCGACACAGTGCAGCACCTGTCCAAGGTGTGAGCACATCCACGCGGGCGGATTTCGTTTTCATTGACATCACATAACTTATGAATTACAAAAAGAAAAAAACAAAACAAACAAAACAAAACAAAACAAACAACAACCAAAAGCCTGAGCTCATCAACAGCTTCCATTCAATCATTCAATTATTAAGCACAATCTAGTATCCCACAACACACTTGTAAACAGGCTGCTGAGTAAATGACGTGAGATCTTCAATTGTGGGGGGTTTTTTCCCACGCTGAAGCTTATTTTTCATCTCCTGGAAAGTTATTGGCCGCCTTTTCAACTCTACACATTGAGTGAGAAAATCAGCCTCATACAGGAAGACCTCTGCTTTTCTACATTCCAAGAACCACGTTATTAATTGGGATAATAATGATAATAATGACAATAATAATGACAATAATAATAATAATAATAATAATAATGATGATGATGATGATAATGATGATGATGATGATGATGATGATAATAATAATGATGATGATGATGATGATGATGATAATAATAATAATAATGATGATGATGATGATGTAATGATGATGATGATAATAATAATATTAATAATAATAATAATAATAATAATAACAACAACAACAACAACAACAATAATATAATGATAAAAAATAATATAGAAATGATAATTGATTTTTTCTATTGACCAGCTAGGTTGGCCAAACTACCATAATATGGCATTGTCTGCTGTGTGCTTTAAGAGATGGACCTGCATTTATCTCAGTAGCAGTATCCCACAATCACCTGGCCTTTGGAGTAAGCCTGTCTGCTTGTGTGTTTGCACATGGAAACATCATATCCTGCTTTCACAATTCCTGGAGAAGCTCTTATCCCTGTTTGCAGCATCCAAGCAATTCTCAACCACTTTTCAGGGCAGACTTATGGAAACTCTTGTTTTTCAACCATCTGAAACCTCACCAGCGGGATGCACTTTTACATGGAAATGTGGCTGTGATCTGATGAAATCTGACAATCAATCAATCAATCAATCCCTCATCAAACAGGATTATTTCTCTCTCAATCCTAGAAAAGATGAAAAGTCAACGCTTTCTTGTCCTGGCTGAGCGTTTTGTCTCATTTGCGCTGGCCTCATCCCCACTTCTGTAAAACATTACAAGTGGAGCCACTTGAGCTGACATGAGACACAGGGGAAACTAATTGTGCCCACCTCTGCTCCAGGTCACAGCGCTGGGCTGCCTGCCTGCCGTCCACAGGCCCGCTTACGGCGGCTCTGCCAACCTGGGCTCCTCTCTGTGCATCAGCTGCGGCATCGGGGTCAAAGACGCTGAAGGACGACAGGATATCCGCCTTATGGTCCAGGGACACCCCCGCTCTGGAGGACTCAGGCTCAGGCAGCACAATCTCCTCACCACTGTCTCTCAGGCATTGACTTTCAAGGGCTCAAGTCTCATATTATCTTCAACTCAACTTTCAAAGACTTTTTTCTACACAAGGAGCCTTGTGCGTTTTGGCCCCCATCACTTACACTCTAAGTGCCTTATGAAGGGATCTTCTCATGCTCAGTGTGAACAGGAGGAATGATTAGAGCCAGGAACAAAACAAAGCCGTGTCCACCTTCAGTTGGGCACCTGACTATTGTTTTAGGACAGGAGACTTGAAAAAGTGTGAAGCTTTCCTTTAAAAAAAACTGTCAAAACACGGTGCTTTCCCACAGTCAATGATCAGGCCAAGTTGAAAAGTGCCTTGACTGAAATAGTCTTTGCTCTTGTCATTGAATGAGGGTATTTGTGTGATGTGGCTGACATTGTTAAGAGCAGGTGAGGATACGGCAGCTGCACATGAGCTGGATGACATGATACTTTGAGAGAGCAAAATGTTAAAAACGAGTTTGATGGCAAAGACATGATGAGTTGAGGTAAAAAGCAACTACTCAAGCTGGGGGACCCTTGGTGCCGGAATATGCATCGACAGTACTGGGGTAGAGGGCATGTCATGATCAGTCTCTACTCCTGACACATGTTATGGCTGCCCTCCATTAATACCCACCAGCACTAGCCAACGCAATCACCGTAGGACACAAGGCATCAGCTTAAGCGGCTACTAACAGATCATAAAGTTCCGGCGCTATTTATAGGTGTCCGACCTGATGCCGGGCTCACCCATGGTGCTTCCTCTTATACTTGGGCTGTTTCCATGTCAAAAAGTCGCAGCTTCTCCTATACTCCCGTCTAAAAATACTTTCACATTTAAAATTACTTGAATTTTTTCATTATTGGCTTTTATTTGACAGATAATACCCCTTGGAACTATGGGTAAGTAAGAATTGACCAATGATTGCGCAGAAGGTGTTTATCAACAAATCTGATGACATATCCATCAAATATTGACTTTTATCACCTCTATGCTGATTGCTCAGGTCAACTATGAGCCAAATAATCCTCCTCATCTTTCCAAAGCTGTCATTGTAGCAGTCTTTTCATGTTTTGTCCGTTTCAAACAAGAGCCGCTAGATAATGTGAAGCACCTGTCATGTCTCACGTCACCCTTGACCAGCAGAATCGAACGTTCAGCATCACCGCGGCAACGGCGCGAGGGAAATGAGCTGCAATACTATTTTTAGCCACAGCGCAAAGTCAATGGGCTGGTGGTGCTGTTTTGAGATTTAGGCTGCCGTCATCGACACAGTGCAGCACCTGTCCAAGGTGTGAGCACATCCACGCGGGCGGATTTCGTTTTCATTGACATCACATAACTTATGAATTACAAAAAGAAAAAAACAAAACAAACAAAACAAAACAAAACAAACAACAACCAAAAGCCTGAGCTCATCAACAGCTTCCATTCAATCATTCAATTATTAAGCACAATCTAGTATCCCACAACACACTTGTAAACAGGCTGCTGAGTAAATGACGTGAGATCTTCAATTGTGGGGGGTTTTTTCCCACGCTGAAGCTTATTTTTCATCTCCTGGAAAGTTATTGGCCGCCTTTTCAACTCTACACATTGAGTGAGAAAATCAGCCTCATACAGGAAGACCTCTGCTTTTCTACATTCCAAGAACCACGTTATTAATTGGGATAATAATGATAATAATGACAATAATAATGACAATAATAATAATAATAATAATAATAATGATGATGATGATGATAATGATGATGATGATGATGATGATGATAATAATAATGATGATGATGATGATGATGATGATAATAATAATAATAATGATGATGATGATGATGTAATGATGATGATGATAATAATAATATTAATAATAATAATAATAATAATAATAACAACAACAACAACAACAACAATAATATAATGATAAAAAATAATATAGAAATGATAATTGATTTTTTCTATTGACCAGCTAGGTTGGCCAAACTACCATAATATGGCATTGTCTGCTGTGTGCTTTAAGAGATGGACCTGCATTTATCTCAGTAGCAGTATCCCACAATCACCTGGCCTTTGGAGTAAGCCTGTCTGCTTGTGTGTTTGCACATGGAAACATCATATCCTGCTTTCACAATTCCTGGAGAAGCTCTTATCCCTGTTTGCAGCATCCAAGCAATTCTCAACCACTTTTCAGGGCAGACTTATGGAAACTCTTGTTTTTCAACCATCTGAAACCTCACCAGCGGGATGCACTTTTACATGGAAATGTGGCTGTGATCTGATGAAATCTGACAATCAATCAATCAATCAATCCCTCATCAAACAGGATTATTTCTCTCTCAATCCTAGAAAAGATGAAAAGTCAACGCTTTCTTGTCCTGGCTGAGCGTTTTGTCTCATTTGCGCTGGCCTCATCCCCACTTCTGTAAAACATTACAAGTGGAGCCACTTGAGCTGACATGAGACACAGGGGAAACTAATTGTGCCCACCTCTGCTCCAGGTCACAGCGCTGGGCTGCCTGCCTGCCGTCCACAGGCCCGCTTACGGCGGCTCTGCCAACCTGGGCTCCTCTCTGTGCATCAGCTGCGGCATCGGGGTCAAAGACGCTGAAGGACGACAGGATATCCGCCTTATGGTCCAGGGACACCCCCGCTCTGGAGGACTCAGGCTCAGGCAGCACAATCTCCTCACCACTGTCTCTCAGGCATTGACTTTCAAGGGCTCAAGTCTCATATTATCTTCAACTCAACTTTCAAAGACTTTTTTCTACACAAGGAGCCTTGTGCGTTTTGGCCCCCATCACTTACACTCTAAGTGCCTTATGAAGGGATCTTCTCATGCTCAGTGTGAACAGGAGGAATGATTAGAGCCAGGAACAAAACAAAGCCGTGTCCACCTTCAGTTGGGCACCTGACTATTGTTTTAGGACAGGAGACTTGAAAAAGTGTGAAGCTTTCCTTTAAAAAAAACTGTCAAAACACGGTGCTTTCCCACAGTCAATGATCAGGCCAAGTTGAAAAGTGCCTTGACTGAAATAGTCTTTGCTCTTGTCATTGAATGAGGGTATTTGTGTGATGTGGCTGACATTGTTAAGAGCAGGTGAGGATACGGCAGCTGCACATGAGCTGGATGACATGATACTTTGAGAGAGCAAAATGTTAAAAACGAGTTTGATGGCAAAGACATGATGAGTTGAGGTAAAAAGCAACTACTCAAGCTGGGGGACCCTTGGTGCCGGAATATGCATCGACAGTACTGGGGTAGAGGACATGTCATGATCAGTCTCTACTCCTGACACATGTTATGGCTGCCCTCCATTAATACCCACCAGCACTAGCCAACGCAATCACCGTAGGACACAAGGCATCAGCTTAAGCGGCTACTAACAGATCGTAAAGTTCCGGCGCTATTTATAGGTGTCCGACCTGATGCCGGGCTCACCCATGGTGCTTCCTCTTATACTTGGGCTGTTTCCATGTCAAAAAGTCGCAGCTTCTCCTATACTCCCGTCTAAAAATACTTTCACATTTAAAATTACTTGAATTTTTTCATTATTGGCTTTTATTTGACAGATAATACCCCTTGGAACTATGGGTAAGTAAGAATTGACCAATGATTGCGCAGAAGGTGTTTATCAACAAATCTGATGACATATCCATCAAATATTGACTTTTATCACCTCTATGCTGATTGCTCAGGTCAACTATGAGCCAAATAATCCTCCTCATCTTTCCAAAGCTGTCATTGTAGCAGTCTTTTCATGTTTTGTCCGTTTCAAACAAGAGCCGCTAGATAATGTGAAGCACCTGTCATGTCTCACGTCACCCTTGACCAGCAGAATCGAACGTTCAGCATCACCGCGGCAACGGCGCGAGGGAAATGAGCTGCAATACTATTTTTAGCCACAGCGCAAAGTCAATGGGCTGGTGGTGCTGTTTTGAGATTTGGGCTGCCGTCATCGACACAGTGCAGCACCTGTCCAAGGTGTGAGCACATCCACGCGGGCGGATTTCGTTTTCATTGACATCACATAACTTATGAATTACAAAAAGAAAAAAACAAAACAAACAAAACAAAACAAAACAAACAACAACCAAAAGCCTGAGCTCATCAACAGCTTCCATTCAATCATTCAATTATTAAGCACAATCTAGTATCCCACAACACACTTGTAAACAGGCTGCTGAGTAAATGACGTGAGATCTTCAATTGTGGGGGGTTTTTTTCCCACGCTGAAGCTTATTTTTCATCTCCTGGAAAGTTATTGGCCGCCTTTTCAACTCTTTACACATTGAGTGAGAAAATCGGCCTCATACAGGAAGACCTCTGCTTTTCTACATTCCAAGAACCACGTTGTTAATTGGGATAATAATGATAATAATGACAGTAATAATAATAATAATAATAATAATGATGATGATGATGATGATGATGATGATGATGATGATAATAATGATGATGATGATGATGATGATGATGATGATGATAATAATGATGATGATGATGATGATAATGATGATGATGATGATGGTAATGATGATGATGATAATAATAATATTAATAATAATAATAATAATAATAATAACAACAACAACAACAATAATATAATGATAAAAAATAATATAGAAATGATAATTGATTTTTTCTATTGACCAGCTAGGTTGGCCAAACTACCATAATATGGCATTGTCTGCTGTGTGCTTTAAGAGATGGACCTGCATTTATCTCAGTAGCAGTATCCCACAATCACCTGGCCTTTGGAGTAAGCCTGTCTGCTTGTGTGTTTGCACATGGAAACATCATATCCTGCTTTCACAATTCCTGGAGAAGCTCTTATCCCTGTTTGCAGCATCCAAGCAATTCTCAACCACTTTTCAGGGCAGACTTATGGAAACTCTTGTTTTTCAACCATCTGAAACCTCACCAGCGGGATGCACTTTTACATGGAAATGTGGCTGTGATCTGATGAAATCTGACAATCAATCAATCAATCAATCAATCCCTCATCAACAGGATTATTTCTCTCTCAATCCTAGAAAAGATGAAAAGTCAACGCTTTCTTGTCCTGGCTGAGCGTTTTGTCTCATTTGCGCTGGCCTCATCCCCACTTCTGTAAAACATTACAAGTGGAGCCACTTGAGCTGACATGAGACACAGGGGAAACTTATTGTGCCCACCTCTGCTCCAGGTCACAGCGCTGGGCTGCCTGCCTGCCGTCCACAGGCCCGCTTACGGCGGCTCTGCCAACCTGGGCTCCTCTCTGTGCATCAGCTGCGGCATCGGGGTCAAAGACGCTGAAGGACGACAGGATATCCGCCTTATGGTCCAGGGACACCCCCGCTCTGGAGGACTCAGGCTCAGGCAGCACAATCTCCTCACCACTGTCTCTCAGGCATTGACTTTCAAGGGCTCAAGTCTCATATTATCTTCAACTCAACTTTCAAAGACTTTTTTCTACACAAGGAGCCTTGTGCGTTTTGGCCCCCATCACTTACACTCTAAGTGCCTTATGAAGGGATCTTCTCATGCTCAGTATGAACAGGAGGAATGATTAGAGCCAGGAACAAAACAAAGCCGTGTCCACCTTCAGTTGGGCACCTGACTATTGTTTTAGGACAGGAGACTTGAAAAAGTGTGAAGCTTTCCTTTAAAAAAAACTGTCAAAACACGGTGCTTTCCCACAGTCAATGATCAGGCCAAGTTGAAAAGTGCCTTGACTGAAATAGTCTTTGCTCTTGTCATTGAATGAGGGTATTTGTGTGATGTGGCTGACATTGTTAAGAGCAGGTGAGGATACGGCAGCTGCACATGAGCTGGATGACATGTTACTTTGAGAGAGCAAAATGTTAAAAACGAGTTTGATGGCAAAGACATGATGAGTTGAGGTAAAAAGCATCTACTCGAGCTAGGGGACCCTTGGTGCCGGAATATGCAACGACAGCACTGGGGGAGAGGACATGTCATGTTCAGTCTCTACTCCTGATATATGTTATAGTTGCCCTCGATCAAGACCCGCCAGTACTAGCCAATGCAATCACCGTAGAACGCAAAGCATCAGCTTGAGCAGCTACTAACGCGCCAAAAGGTCCCGGCGCTATTTATAGGTGTCCGACCTGATGCCGGGCTCACCCATGGTGCTTCCTCTTATACTTGGGCTGTTTCCATGTCAAAAAGTCGCAGCTTCTCCTATACTCCCGTCTAAAAATACTTTCACATTTAAAATTACTTGAATTTTTTCATTATTGGCTTTTATTTGACAGATAATGCCCCTTGGAACTATGGGTAAGTAAGAATTGACCAATGATTGCGCAGAAGGTGTTTATCAACAAATCTGATGACATATCCATCAAATATTGACTTTTATCACCTCTATGCTGATTGCTCAGGTCAACTATGAGCCAAATAATCCTCCTCATCTTTCCAAAGCTGTCATTGTAGCAGTCTTTTCATGTTTTGTCCGTTTCAAACAAGAGCCGCTAGATAGTTTGAAGCTCCTGTCATGTCTCACGTCACCCTTGACCAGCAGAATCGAACGTTCAGCATCACCGCGGCAACGGCGCGAGGGAAATGAGCTGCAATACTATTTTTAGCCACAGCGCAAAGTCAATGGGCTGGTGGTGCTGTTTTGAGATTTAGGCTGCCGTCATCGACACAGTGCAGCACCTGTCCAAGGTGTGAGCACATCCACGCGGGCGGATTTCGTTTTCATTTACATCACATAACTTATGAATTACAAAAAGAAAAAAACAAAACAAACAAAACAAAACAGAACAAAACAAACAACAACCAAAAGCCTGAGTTCATCAACAGCTTCCATTCAATCATTCAATTATTAAGCACAATCTAGTATCCCACAACACACTTGTAAACAGGCTGCTGAGTAAATGACGTGAGATCTTCAATTGTGGGGGGTTTTTTTCCCACGCTGAAGCTTATTTTTCATCTCCTGGAAAGTTATTGGCCGCCTTTTCAACTCTTTACACATTGAGTGAGAAAATCGGCCTCATACAGGAAGACTTCTGCTTTTCTACATTCCAAGAACCACGTTGTTAATTGGGATAATAATGATAATAATGACAATAATAATAATAATAATGATGATGATGATGATGATGATGATGATGATGATGATGATGATAATAATAATAATAACAACAACAACAACAACAATAATATAATGATAAAAAATAATATAGAAATGATAATTGATTTTTTCTATTGACCAGCTAGGTTGGCCAAACTACCATAATATGGCATTGTCTGCTGTGTGCTTTAAGAGATGGACCTGCATTTATCTCAGTAGCAGTATCCCACAATCACCTGGCCTTTGGAGTAAGCCTGTCTGCTTGTGTGTTTGCACATGGAAACATCATATCCTGCTTTCACAATTCCTGGAGAAGCTCTTATCCCTGTTTGCAGCATCCAAGCAATTCTCAACCACTTTTCAGGGCAGACTTATGGAAACTCTTGTTTTTCAACCATCTGAAACCTCACCAGCGGGATGCACTTTTACATGGAAATGTGGCTGTGATCTGATGAAATCTGACAATCAATCAATCAATCAATCAATCCCTCATCAACAGGATTATTTCTCTCTCAATCCTAGAAAAGATGAAAAGTCAACGCTTTCTTGTCCTGGCTGAGCGTTTTGTCTCATTTGCGCTGGCCTCATCCCCACTTCTGTAAAACATTACAAGTGGAGCCACTTGAGCTGACATGAGACACAGGGGAAACTTATTGTGCCCACCTCTGCTCCAGGTCACAGCGCTGGGCTGCCTGCCTGCCGTCCACAGGCCCGCTTACGGCGGCTCTGCCAACCTGGGCTCCTCTCTGTGCATCAGCTGCGGCATCGGGGTCAAAGACGCTGAAGGACGACAGGATATCCGCCTTATGGTCCAGGGACACCCCCGCTCTGGAGGACTCAGGCTCAGGCAGCACAATCTCCTCACCACTGTCTCTCAGGCATTGACTTTCAAGGGCTCAAGTCTCATATTATCTTCAACTCAACTTTCAAAGACTTTTTTCTACACAAGGAGCCTTGTGCGTTTTGGCCCCCATCACTTACACTCTAAGTGCCTTATGAAGGGATCTTCTCATGCTCAGTATGAACAGGAGGAATGATTAGAGCCAGGAACAAAACAAAGCCGTGTCCACCTTCAGTTGGGCACCTGACTATTGTTTTAGGACAGGAGACTTGAAAAAGTGTGAAGCTTTCCTTTAAAAAAAACTGTCAAAACACGGTGCTTTCCCACAGTCAATGATCAGGCCAAGTTGAAAAGTGCCTTGACTGAAATAGTCTTTGCTCTTGTCATTGAATGAGGGTATTTGTGTGATGTGGCTGACATTGTTAAGAGCAGGTGAGGATACGGCAGCTGCACATGAGCTGGATGACATGTTACTTTGAGAGAGCAAAATGTTAAAAACGAGTTTGATGGCAAAGACATGATGAGTTGAGGTAAAAAGCATCTACTCGAGCTAGGGGACCCTTGGTGCCGGAATATGCAACGACAGCACTGGGGGAGAGGACATGTCATGTTCAGTCTCTACTCCTGATATATGTTATAGTTGCCCTCGATCAAGACCCGCCAGTACTAGCCAATGCAATCACCGTAGAACGCAAAGCATCAGCTTGAGCAGCTACTAACGCGCCAAAAGGTCCCGGCGCTATTTATAGGTGTCCGACCTGATGCCGGGCTCACCCATGGTGCTTCCTCTTATACTTGGGCTGTTTCCATGTCAAAAAGTCGCAGCTTCTCCTATACTCCCGTCTAAAAATACTTTCACATTTAAAATTACTTGAATTTTTTCATTATTGGCTTTTATTTGACAGATAATGCCCCTTGGAACTATGGGTAAGTAAGAATTGACCAATGATTGCGCAGAAGGTGTTTATCAACAAATCTGATGACATATCCATCAAATATTGACTTTTATCACCTCTATGCTGATTGCTCAGGTCAACTATGAGCCAAATAATCCTCCTCATCTTTCCAAAGCTGTCATTGTAGCAGTCTTTTCATGTTTTGTCCGTTTCAAACAAGAGCCGCTAGATAGTTTGAAGCTCCTGTCATGTCTCACGTCACCCTTGACCAGCAGAATCGAACGTTCAGCATCACCGCGGCAACGGCGCGAGGGAAATGAGCTGCAATACTATTTTTAGCCACAGCGCAAAGTCAATGGGCTGGTGGTGCTGTTTTGAGATTTAGGCTGCCGTCATCGACACAGTGCAGCACCTGTCCAAGGTGTGAGCACATCCACGCGGGCGGATTTCGTTTTCATTTACATCACATAACTTATGAATTACAAAAAGAAAAAAACAAAACAAACAAAACAAAACAGAACAAAACAAACAACAACCAAAAGCCTGAGTTCATCAACAGCTTCCATTCAATCATTCAATTATTAAGCACAATCTAGTATCCCACAACACACTTGTAAACAGGCTGCTGAGTAAATGACGTGAGATCTTCAATTGTGGGGGGTTTTTTTCCCACGCTGAAGCTTATTTTTCATCTCCTGGAAAGTTATTGGCCGCCTTTTCAACTCTTTACACATTGAGTGAGAAAATCGGCCTCATACAGGAAGACTTCTGCTTTTCTACATTCCAAGAACCACGTTGTTAATTGGGATAATAATGATAATAATGACAATAATAATAATAATAATGATGATGATGATGATGATGATGATGATGATGATGATGATGATAATAATAATAATAACAACAACAACAACAACAATAATATAATGATAAAAAATAATATAGAAATGATAATTGATTTTTTCTATTGACCAGCTAGGTTGGCCAAACTACCATAATATGGCATTGTCTGCTGTGTGCTTTAAGAGATGGACCTGCATTTATCTCAGTAGCAGTATCCCACAATCACCTGGCCTTTGGAGTAAGCCTGTCTGCTTGTGTGTTTGCACATGGAAACATCATATCCTGCTTTCACAATTCCTGGAGAAGCTCTTATCCCTGTTTGCAGCATCCAAGCAATTCTCAACCACTTTTCAGGGCAGACTTATGGAAACTCTTGTTTTTCAACCATCTGAAACCTCACCAGCGGGATGCACTTTTACATGGAAATGTGGCTGTGATCTGATGAAATCTGACAATCAATCAATCAATCAATCAATCCCTCATCAACAGGATTATTTCTCTCTCAATCCTAGAAAAGATGAAAAGTCAACGCTTTCTTGTCCTGGCTGAGCGTTTTGTCTCATTTGCGCTGGCCTCATCCCCACTTCTGTAAAACATTACAAGTGGAGCCACTTGAGCTGACATGAGACACAGGGGAAACTTATTGTGCCCACCTCTGCTCCAGGTCACAGCGCTGGGCTGCCTGCCTGCCGTCCACAGGCCCGCTTACGGCGGCTCTGCCAACCTGGGCTCCTCTCTGTGCATCAGCTGCGGCATCGGGGTCAAAGACGCTGAAGGACGACAGGATATCCGCCTTATGGTCCAGGGACACCCCCGCTCTGGAGGACTCAGGCTCAGGCAGCACAATCTCCTCACCACTGTCTCTCAGGCATTGACTTTCAAGGGCTCAAGTCTCATATTATCTTCAACTCAACTTTCAAAGACTTTTTTCTACACAAGGAGCCTTGTGCGTTTTGGCCCCCATCACTTACACTCTAAGTGCCTTATGAAGGGATCTTCTCATGCTCAGTATGAACAGGAGGAATGATTAGAGCCAGGAACAAAACAAAGCCGTGTCCACCTTCAGTTGGGCACCTGACTATTGTTTTAGGACAGGAGACTTGAAAAAGTGTGAAGCTTTCCTTTAAAAAAAACTGTCAAAACACGGTGCTTTCCCACAGTCAATGATCAGGCCAAGTTGAAAAGTGCCTTGACTGAAATAGTCTTTGCTCTTGTCATTGAATGAGGGTATTTGTGTGATGTGGCTGACATTGTTAAGAGCAGGTGAGGATACGGCAGCTGCACATGAGCTGGATGACATGATACTTTGAGAGAGCAAAATGTTAAAAACGAGTTTGATGGCAAAGACATGATGAGTTGAGGTAAAAAGCATCTACTCGAGCTAGGGGACCCTTGGTGCCGGAATATGCAACGACAGCACTGGGGGAGAGGACATGTCATGTTCAGTCTCTACTCCTGATATATGTTATAGTTGCCCTCGATCAAGACCCGCCAGTACTAGCCAATGCAATCACCGTAGAACGCAAAGCATCAGCTTGAGCAGCTACTAACGCGCCAAAAGGTCCCGGCGCTATTTATAGGTGTCCGACCTGATGCCGGGCTCACCCATGGTGCTTCCTCTTATACTTGGGCTGTTTCCATGTCAAAAAGTCGCAGCTTCTCCTATACTCCCGTCTAAAAATACTTTCACATTTAAAATTACTTGAATTTTTTCATTATTGGCTTTTATTTGACAGATAATGCCCCTTGGAACTATGGGTAAGTAAGAATTGACCAATGATTGCGCAGAAGGTGTTTATCAACAAATCTGATGACATATCCATCAAATATTGACTTTTATCACCTCTATGCTGATTGCTCAGGTCAACTATGAGCCAAATAATCCTCCTCATCTTTCCAAAGCTGTCATTGTAGCAGTCTTTTCATGTTTTGTCCGTTTCAAACAAGAGCCGCTAGATAGTTTGAAGCTCCTGTCATGTCTCACGTCACCCTTGACCAGCAGAATCGAACGTTCAGCATCACCGCGGCAACGGCGCGAGGGAAATGAGCTGCAATACTATTTTTAGCCACAGCGCAAAGTCAATGGGCTGGTGGTGCTGTTTTGAGATTTAGGCTGCCGTCATCGACACAGTGCAGCACCTGTCCAAGGTGTGAGCACATCCACGCGGGCGGATTTCGTTTTCATTTACATCACATAACTTATGAATTACAAAAAGAAAAAAACAAAACAAACAAAACAAAACAGAACAAAACAAACAACAACCAAAAGCCTGAGTTCATCAACAGCTTCCATTCAATCATTCAATTATTAAGCACAATCTAGTATCCCACAACACACTTGTAAACAGGCTGCTGAGTAAATGACGTGAGATCTTCAATTGTGGGGGGTTTTTTTCCCACGCTGAAGCTTATTTTTCATCTCCTGGAAAGTTATTGGCCGCCTTTTCAACTCTTTACACATTGAGTGAGAAAATCGGCCTCATACAGGAAGACTTCTGCTTTTCTACATTCCAAGAACCACGTTGTTAATTGGGATAATAATGATAATAATGACAATAATAATAATAATAATGATGATGATGATGATGATGATGATGATGATGATGATAATAATAATAATAACAACAACAACAACAACAATAATATAATGATAAAAAATAATATAGAAATGATAATTGATTTTTTCTATTGACCAGCTAGGTTGGCCAAACTACCATAATATGGCATTGTCTGCTGTGTGCTTTAAGAGATGGACCTGCATTTATCTCAGTAGCAGTATCCCACAATCACCTGGCCTTTGGAGTAAGCCTGTCTGCTTGTGTGTTTGCACATGGAAACATCATATCCTGCTTTCACAATTCCTGGAGAAGCTCTTATCCCTGTTTGCAGCATCCAAGCAATTCTCAACCACTTTTCAGGGCAGACTTATGGAAACTCTTGTTTTTCAACCATCTGAAACCTCACCAGCGGGATGCACTTTTACATGGAAATGTGGCTGTGATCTGATGAAATCTGACAATCAATCAATCAATCAATCAATCCCTCATCAACAGGATTATTTCTCTCTCAATCCTAGAAAAGATGAAAAGTCAACGCTTTCTTGTCCTGGCTGAGCGTTTTGTCTCATTTGCGCTGGCCTCATCCCCACTTCTGTAAAACATTACAAGTGGAGCCACTTGAGCTGACATGAGACACAGGGGAAACTTATTGTGCCCACCTCTGCTCCAGGTCACAGCGCTGGGCTGCCTGCCTGCCGTCCACAGGCCCGCTTACGGCGGCTCTGCCAACCTGGGCTCCTCTCTGTGCATCAGCTGCGGCATCGGGGTCAAAGACGCTGAAGGACGACAGGATATCCGCCTTATGGTCCAGGGACACCCCCGCTCTGGAGGACTCAGGCTCAGGCAGCACAATCTCCTCACCACTGTCTCTCAGGCATTGACTTTCAAGGGCTCAAGTCTCATATTATCTTCAACTCAACTTTCAAAGACTTTTTTCTACACAAGGAGCCTTGTGCGTTTTGGCCCCCATCACTTACACTCTAAGTGCCTTATGAAGGGATCTTCTCATGCTCAGTATGAACAGGAGGAATGATTAGAGCCAGGAACAAAACAAAGCCGTGTCCACCTTCAGTTGGGCACCTGACTATTGTTTTAGGACAGGAGACTTGAAAAAGTGTGAAGCTTTCCTTTAAAAAAAACTGTCAAAACACGGTGCTTTCCCACAGTCAATGATCAGGCCAAGTTGAAAAGTGCCTTGACTGAAATAGTCTTTGCTCTTGTCATTGAATGAGGGTATTTGTGTGATGTGGCTGACATTGTTAAGAGCAGGTGAGGATACGGCAGCTGCACATGAGCTGGATGACATGTTACTTTGAGAGAGCAAAATGTTAAAAACGAGTTTGATGGCAAAGACATGATGAGTTGAGGTAAAAAGCATCTACTCGAGCTAGGGGACCCTTGGTGCCGGAATATGCAACGACAGCACTGGGGGAGAGGACATGTCATGTTCAGTCTCTACTCCTGATATATGTTATAGTTGCCCTCGATCAAGACCCGCCAGTACTAGCCAATGCAATCACCGTAGAACGCAAAGCATCAGCTTGAGCAGCTACTAACGCGCCAAAAGGTCCCGGCGCTATTTATAGGTGTCCGACCTGATGCCGGGCTCACCCATGGTGCTTCCTCTTATACTTGGGCTGTTTCCATGTCAAAAAGTCGCAGCTTCTCCTATACTCCCGTCTAAAAATACTTTCACATTTAAAATTACTTGAATTTTTTCATTATTGGCTTTTATTTGACAGATAATGCCCCTTGGAACTATGGGTAAGTAAGAATTGACCAATGATTGCGCAGAAGGTGTTTATCAACAAATCTGATGACATATCCATCAAATATTGACTTTTATCACCTCTATGCTGATTGCTCAGGTCAACTATGAGCCAAATAATCCTCCTCATCTTTCCAAAGCTGTCATTGTAGCAGTCTTTTCATGTTTTGTCCGTTTCAAACAAGAGCCGCTAGATAGTTTGAAGCTCCTGTCATGTCTCACGTCACCCTTGACCAGCAGAATCGAACGTTCAGCATCACCGCGGCAACGGCGCGAGGGAAATGAGCTGCAATACTATTTTTAGCCACAGCGCAAAGTCAATGGGCTGGTGGTGCTGTTTTGAGATTTAGGCTGCCGTCATCGACACAGTGCAGCACCTGTCCAAGGTGTGAGCACATCCACGCGGGCGGATTTCGTTTTCATTTACATCACATAACTTATGAATTACAAAAAGAAAAAAACAAAACAAACAAAACAAAACAGAACAAAACAAACAACAACCAAAAGCCTGAGTTCATCAACAGCTTCCATTCAATCATTCAATTATTAAGCACAATCTAGTATCCCACAACACACTTGTAAACAGGCTGCTGAGTAAATGACGTGAGATCTTCAATTGTGGGGGGTTTTTTTCCCACGCTGAAGCTTATTTTTCATCTCCTGGAAAGTTATTGGCCGCCTTTTCAACTCTTTACACATTGAGTGAGAAAATCGGCCTCATACAGGAAGACTTCTGCTTTTCTACATTCCAAGAACCACGTTGTTAATTGGGATAATAATGATAATAATGACAATAATAATAATAATAATGATGATGATGATGATGATGATGATGATGATGATGATAATAATAATAATAACAACAACAACAACAACAATAATATAATGATAAAAAATAATATAGAAATGATAATTGATTTTTTCTATTGACCAGCTAGGTTGGCCAAACTACCATAATATGGCATTGTCTGCTGTGTGCTTTAAGAGATGGACCTGCATTTATCTCAGTAGCAGTATCCCACAATCACCTGGCCTTTGGAGTAAGCCTGTCTGCTTGTGTGTTTGCACATGGAAACATCATATCCTGCTTTCACAATTCCTGGAGAAGCTCTTATCCCTGTTTGCAGCATCCAAGCAATTCTCAACCACTTTTCAGGGCAGACTTATGGAAACTCTTGTTTTTCAACCATCTGAAACCTCACCAGCGGGATGCACTTTTACATGGAAATGTGGCTGTGATCTGATGAAATCTGACAATCAATCAATCAATCAATCAATCCCTCATCAACAGGATTATTTCTCTCTCAATCCTAGAAAAGATGAAAAGTCAACGCTTTCTTGTCCTGGCTGAGCGTTTTGTCTCATTTGCGCTGGCCTCATCCCCACTTCTGTAAAACATTACAAGTGGAGCCACTTGAGCTGACATGAGACACAGGGGAAACTTATTGTGCCCACCTCTGCTCCAGGTCACAGCGCTGGGCTGCCTGCCTGCCGTCCACAGGCCCGCTTACGGCGGCTCTGCCAACCTGGGCTCCTCTCTGTGCATCAGCTGCGGCATCGGGGTCAAAGACGCTGAAGGACGACAGGATATCCGCCTTATGGTCCAGGGACACCCCCGCTCTGGAGGACTCAGGCTCAGGCAGCACAATCTCCTCACCACTGTCTCTCAGGCATTGACTTTCAAGGGCTCAAGTCTCATATTATCTTCAACTCAACTTTCAAAGACTTTTTTCTACACAAGGAGCCTTGTGCGTTTTGGCCCCCATCACTTACACTCTAAGTGCCTTATGAAGGGATCTTCTCATGCTCAGTATGAACAGGAGGAATGATTAGAGCCAGGAACAAAACAAAGCCGTGTCCACCTTCAGTTGGGCACCTGACTATTGTTTTAGGACAGGAGACTTGAAAAAGTGTGAAGCTTTCCTTTAAAAAAAACTGTCAAAACACGGTGCTTTCCCACAGTCAATGATCAGGCCAAGTTGAAAAGTGCCTTGACTGAAATAGTCTTTGCTCTTGTCATTGAATGAGGGTATTTGTGTGATGTGGCTGACATTGTTAAGAGCAGGTGAGGATACGGCAGCTGCACATGAGCTGGATGACATGTTACTTTGAGAGAGCAAAATGTTAAAAACGAGTTTGATGGCAAAGACATGATGAGTTGAGGTAAAAAGCATCTACTCGAGCTAGGGGACCCTTGGTGCCGGAATATGCAACGACAGCACTGGGGGAGAGGACATGTCATGTTCAGTTTCTACTCCTGATATATGTTATAGTTGCCCTCGATCAAGACCCGCCAGTACTAGCCAATGCAATCACCGTAGAACGCAAAGCATCAGCTTGAGCAGCTACTAACGCGCCAAAAGGTCCCGGCGCTATTTATAGGTGTCCGACCTGATGCCGGGCTCACCCATGGTGCTTCCTCTTATACTTGGGCTGTTTCCATGTCAAAAAGTCGCAGCTTCTCCTATACTCCCGTCTAAAAATACTTTCACATTTAAAATTACTTGAATTTTTTCATTATTGGCTTTTATTTGACAGATAATGCCCCTTGGAACTATGGGTAAGTAAGAATTGACCAATGATTGCGCAGAAGGTGTTTATCAACAAATCTGATGACATATCCATCAAATATTGACTTTTATCACCTCTATGCTGATTGCTCAGGTCAACTATGAGCCAAATAATCCTCCTCATCTTTCCAAAGCTGTCATTGTAGCAGTCTTTTCATGTTTTGTCCGTTTCAAACAAGAGCCGCTAGATAGTTTGAAGCTCCTGTCATGTCTCACGTCACCCTTGACCAGCAGAATCGAACGTTCAGCATCACCGCGGCAACGGCGCGAGGGAAATGAGCTGCAATACTATTTTTAGCCACAGCGCAAAGTCAATGGGCTGGTGGTGCTGTTTTGAGATTTAGGCTGCCGTCATCGACACAGTGCAGCACCTGTCCAAGGTGTGAGCACATCCACGCGGGCGGATTTCGTTTTCATTTACATCACATAACTTATGAATTACAAAAAGAAAAAAACAAAACAAACAAAACAAAACAGAACAAAACAAACAACAACCAAAAGCCTGAGTTCATCAACAGCTTCCATTCAATCATTCAATTATTAAGCACAATCTAGTATCCCACAACACACTTGTAAACAGGCTGCTGAGTAAATGACGTGAGATCTTCAATTGTGGGGGGTTTTTTTCCCACGCTGAAGCTTATTTTTCATCTCCTGGAAAGTTATTGGCCGCCTTTTCAACTCTTTACACATTGAGTGAGAAAATCGGCCTCATACAGGAAGACTTCTGCTTTTCTACATTCCAAGAACCACGTTGTTAATTGGGATAATAATGATAATAATGACAATAATAATAATAATAATGATGATGATGATGATGATGATGATGATGATGATGATGATGATAATAATAATAACAACAACAACAACAACAATAATATAATGATAAAAAATAATATAGAAATGATAATTGATTTTTTCTATTGACCAGCTAGGTTGGCCAAACTACCATAATATGGCATTGTCTGCTGTGTGCTTTAAGAGATGGACCTGCATTTATCTCAGTAGCAGTATCCCACAATCACCTGGCCTTTGGAGTAAGCCTGTCTGCTTGTGTGTTTGCACATGGAAACATCATATCCTGCTTTCACAATTCCTGGAGAAGCTCTTATCCCTGTTTGCAGCATCCAAGCAATTCTCAACCACTTTTCAGGGCAGACTTATGGAAACTCTTGTTTTTCAACCATCTGAAACCTCACCAGCGGGATGCACTTTTACATGGAAATGTGGCTGTGATCTGATGAAATCTGACAATCAATCAATCAATCAATCAATCCCTCATCAACAGGATTATTTCTCTCTCAATCCTAGAAAAGATGAAAAGTCAACGCTTTCTTGTCCTGGCTGAGCGTTTTGTCTCATTTGCGCTGGCCTCATCCCCACTTCTGTAAAACATTACAAGTGGAGCCACTTGAGCTGACATGAGACACAGGGGAAACTTATTGTGCCCACCTCTGCTCCAGGTCACAGCGCTGGGCTGCCTGCCTGCCGTCCACAGGCCCGCTTACGGCGGCTCTGCCAACCTGGGCTCCTCTCTGTGCATCAGCTGCGGCATCGGGGTCAAAGACGCTGAAGGACGACAGGATATCCGCCTTATGGTCCAGGGACACCCCCGCTCTGGAGGACTCAGGCTCAGGCAGCACAATCTCCTCACCACTGTCTCTCAGGCATTGACTTTCAAGGGCTCAAGTCTCATATTATCTTCAACTCAACTTTCAAAGACTTTTTTCTACACAAGGAGCCTTGTGCGTTTTGGCCCCCATCACTTACACTCTAAGTGCCTTATGAAGGGATCTTCTCATGCTCAGTATGAACAGGAGGAATGATTAGAGCCAGGAACAAAACAAAGCCGTGTCCACCTTCAGTTGGGCACCTGACTATTGTTTTAGGACAGGAGACTTGAAAAAGTGTGAAGCTTTCCTTTAAAAAAAACTGTCAAAACACGGTGCTTTCCCACAGTCAATGATCAGGCCAAGTTGAAAAGTGCCTTGACTGAAATAGTCTTTGCTCTTGTCATTGAATGAGGGTATTTGTGTGATGTGGCTGACATTGTTAAGAGCAGGTGAGGATACGGCAGCTGCACATGAGCTGGATGACATGTTACTTTGAGAGAGCAAAATGTTAAAAACGAGTTTGATGGCAAAGACATGATGAGTTGAGGTAAAAAGCATCTACTCGAGCTAGGGGACCCTTGGTGCCGGAATATGCAACGACAGCACTGGGGGAGAGGACATGTCATGTTCAGTCTCTACTCCTGATATATGTTATAGTTGCCCTCGATCAAGACCCGCCAGTACTAGCCAATGCAATCACCGTAGAACGCAAAGCATCAGCTTGAGCAGCTACTAACGCGCCAAAAGGTCCCGGCGCTATTTATAGGTGTCCGACCTGATGCCGGGCTCACCCATGGTGCTTCCTCTTATACTTGGGCTGTTTCCATGTCAAAAAGTCGCAGCTTCTCCTATACTCCCGTCTAAAAATACTTTCACATTTAAAATTACTTGAATTTTTTCATTATTGGCTTTTATTTGACAGATAATGCCCCTTGGAACTATGGGTAAGTAAGAATTGACCAATGATTGCGCAGAAGGTGTTTATCAACAAATCTGATGACATATCCATCAAATATTGACTTTTATCACCTCTATGCTGATTGCTCAGGTCAACTATGAGCCAAATAATCCTCCTCATCTTTCCAAAGCTGTCATTGTAGCAGTCTTTTCATGTTTTGTCCGTTTCAAACAAGAGCCGCTAGATAGTTTGAAGCTCCTGTCATGTCTCACGTCACCCTTGACCAGCAGAATCGAACGTTCAGCATCACCGCGGCAACGGCGCGAGGGAAATGAGCTGCAATACTATTTTTAGCCACAGCGCAAAGTCAATGGGCTGGTGGTGCTGTTTTGAGATTTAGGCTGCCGTCATCGACACAGTGCAGCACCTGTCCAAGGTGTGAGCACATCCACGCGGGCGGATTTCGTTTTCATTTACATCACATAACTTATGAATTACAAAAAGAAAAAAACAAAACAAACAAAACAAAACAGAACAAAACAAACAACAACCAAAAGCCTGAGTTCATCAACAGCTTCCATTCAATCATTCAATTATTAAGCACAATCTAGTATCCCACAACACACTTGTAAACAGGCTGCTGAGTAAATGACGTGAGATCTTCAATTGTGGGGGGTTTTTTTCCCACGCTGAAGCTTATTTTTCATCTCCTGGAAAGTTATTGGCCGCCTTTTCAACTCTTTACACATTGAGTGAGAAAATCGGCCTCATACAGGAAGACTTCTGCTTTTCTACATTCCAAGAACCACGTTGTTAATTGGGATAATAATGATAATAATGACAATAATAATAATAATAATGATGATGATGATGATGATGATGATGATGATGATGATGATGATGATGATGATAATAATAATAACAACAACAACAACAACAATAATATAATGATAAAAAATAATATAGAAATGATAATTGATTTTTTCTATTGACCAGCTAGGTTGGCCAAACTACCATAATATGGCATTGTCTGCTGTGTGCTTTAAGAGATGGACCTGCATTTATCTCAGTAGCAGTATCCCACAATCACCTGGCCTTTGGAGTAAGCCTGTCTGCTTGTGTGTTTGCACATGGAAACATCATATCCTGCTTTCACAATTCCTGGAGAAGCTCTTATCCCTGTTTGCAGCATCCAAGCAATTCTCAACCACTTTTCAGGGCAGACTTATGGAAACTCTTGTTTTTCAACCATCTGAAACCTCACCAGCGGGATGCACTTTTACATGGAAATGTGGCTGTGATCTGATGAAATCTGACAATCAATCAATCAATCAATCAATCCCTCATCAACAGGATTATTTCTCTCTCAATCCTAGAAAAGATGAAAAGTCAACGCTTTCTTGTCCTGGCTGAGCGTTTTGTCTCATTTGCGCTGGCCTCATCCCCACTTCTGTAAAACATTACAAGTGGAGCCACTTGAGCTGACATGAGACACAGGGGAAACTTATTGTGCCCACCTCTGCTCCAGGTCACAGCGCTGGGCTGCCTGCCTGCCGTCCACAGGCCCGCTTACGGCGGCTCTGCCAACCTGGGCTCCTCTCTGTGCATCAGCTGCGGCATCGGGGTCAAAGACGCTGAAGGACGACAGGATATCCGCCTTATGGTCCAGGGACACCCCCGCTCTGGAGGACTCAGGCTCAGGCAGCACAATCTCCTCACCACTGTCTCTCAGGCATTGACTTTCAAGGGCTCAAGTCTCATATTATCTTCAACTCAACTTTCAAAGACTTTTTTCTACACAAGGAGCCTTGTGCGTTTTGGCCCCCATCACTTACACTCTAAGTGCCTTATGAAGGGATCTTCTCATGCTCAGTATGAACAGGAGGAATGATTAGAGCCAGGAACAAAACAAAGCCGTGTCCACCTTCAGTTGGGCACCTGACTATTGTTTTAGGACAGGAGACTTGAAAAAGTGTGAAGCTTTCCTTTAAAAAAAACTGTCAAAACACGGTGCTTTCCCACAGTCAATGATCAGGCCAAGTTGAAAAGTGCCTTGACTGAAATAGTCTTTGCTCTTGTCATTGAATGAGGGTATTTGTGTGATGTGGCTGACATTGTTAAGAGCAGGTGAGGATACGGCAGCTGCACATGAGCTGGATGACATGTTACTTTGAGAGAGCAAAATGTTAAAAACGAGTTTGATGGCAAAGACATGATGAGTTGAGGTAAAAAGCATCTACTCGAGCTAGGGGACCCTTGGTGCCGGAATATGCAACGACAGCACTGGGGGAGAGGACATGTCATGTTCAGTTTCTACTCCTGATATATGTTATAGTTGCCCTCGATCAAGACCCGCCAGTACTAGCCAATGCAATCACCGTAGAACGCAAAGCATCAGCTTGAGCAGCTACTAACGCGCCAAAAGGTCCCGGCGCTATTTATAGGTGTCCGACCTGATGCCGGGCTCACCCATGGTGCTTCCTCTTATACTTGGGCTGTTTCCATGTCAAAAAGTCGCAGCTTCTCCTATACTCCCGTCTAAAAATACTTTCACATTTAAAATTACTTGAATTTTTTCATTATTGGCTTTTATTTGACAGATAATGCCCCTTGGAACTATGGGTAAGTAAGAATTGACCAATGATTGCGCAGAAGGTGTTTATCAACAAATCTGATGACATATCCATCAAATATTGACTTTTATCACCTCTATGCTGATTGCTCAGGTCAACTATGAGCCAAATAATCCTCCTCATCTTTCCAAAGCTGTCATTGTAGCAGTCTTTTCATGTTTTGTCCGTTTCAAACAAGAGCCGCTAGATAGTTTGAAGCTCCTGTCATGTCTCACGTCACCCTTGACCAGCAGAATCGAACGTTCAGCATCACCGCGGCAACGGCGCGAGGGAAATGAGCTGCAATACTATTTTTAGCCACAGCGCAAAGTCAATGGGCTGGTGGTGCTGTTTTGAGATTTAGGCTGCCGTCATCGACACAGTGCAGCACCTGTCCAAGGTGTGAGCACATCCACGCGGGCGGATTTCGTTTTCATTTACATCACATAACTTATGAATTACAAAAAGAAAAAAACAAAACAAACAAAACAAAACAGAACAAAACAAACAACAACCAAAAGCCTGAGTTCATCAACAGCTTCCATTCAATCATTCAATTATTAAGCACAATCTAGTATCCCACAACACACTTGTAAACAGGCTGCTGAGTAAATGACGTGAGATCTTCAATTGTGGGGGGTTTTTTTCCCACGCTGAAGCTTATTTTTCATCTCCTGGAAAGTTATTGGCCGCCTTTTCAACTCTTTACACATTGAGTGAGAAAATCGGCCTCATACAGGAAGACTTCTGCTTTTCTACATTCCAAGAACCACGTTGTTAATTGGGATAATAATGATAATAATGACAATAATAATAATAATAATGATGATGATGATGATGATGATGATGATGATGATGATGATGATAATAATAATAACAACAACAACAACAACAATAATATAATGATAAAAAATAATATAGAAATGATAATTGATTTTTTCTATTGACCAGCTAGGTTGGCCAAACTACCATAATATGGCATTGTCTGCTGTGTGCTTTAAGAGATGGACCTGCATTTATCTCAGTAGCAGTATCCCACAATCACCTGGCCTTTGGAGTAAGCCTGTCTGCTTGTGTGTTTGCACATGGAAACATCATATCCTGCTTTCACAATTCCTGGAGAAGCTCTTATCCCTGTTTGCAGCATCCAAGCAATTCTCAACCACTTTTCAGGGCAGACTTATGGAAACTCTTGTTTTTCAACCATCTGAAACCTCACCAGCGGGATGCACTTTTACATGGAAATGTGGCTGTGATCTGATGAAATCTGACAATCAATCAATCAATCAATCAATCCCTCATCAACAGGATTATTTCTCTCTCAATCCTAGAAAAGATGAAAAGTCAACGCTTTCTTGTCCTGGCTGAGCGTTTTGTCTCATTTGCGCTGGCCTCATCCCCACTTCTGTAAAACATTACAAGTGGAGCCACTTGAGCTGACATGAGACACAGGGGAAACTTATTGTGCCCACCTCTGCTCCAGGTCACAGCGCTGGGCTGCCTGCCTGCCGTCCACAGGCCCGCTTACGGCGGCTCTGCCAACCTGGGCTCCTCTCTGTGCATCAGCTGCGGCATCGGGGTCAAAGACGCTGAAGGACGACAGGATATCCGCCTTATGGTCCAGGGACACCCCCGCTCTGGAGGACTCAGGCTCAGGCAGCACAATCTCCTCACCACTGTCTCTCAGGCATTGACTTTCAAGGGCTCAAGTCTCATATTATCTTCAACTCAACTTTCAAAGACTTTTTTCTACACAAGGAGCCTTGTGCGTTTTGGCCCCCATCACTTACACTCTAAGTGCCTTATGAAGGGATCTTCTCATGCTCAGTATGAACAGGAGGAATGATTAGAGCCAGGAACAAAACAAAGCCGTGTCCACCTTCAGTTGGGCACCTGACTATTGTTTTAGGACAGGAGACTTGAAAAAGTGTGAAGCTTTCCTTTAAAAAAAACTGTCAAAACACGGTGCTTTCCCACAGTCAATGATCAGGCCAAGTTGAAAAGTGCCTTGACTGAAATAGTCTTTGCTCTTGTCATTGAATGAGGGTATTTGTGTGATGTGGCTGACATTGTTAAGAGCAGGTGAGGATACGGCAGCTGCACATGAGCTGGATGACATGTTACTTTGAGAGAGCAAAATGTTAAAAACGAGTTTGATGGCAAAGACATGATGAGTTGAGGTAAAAAGCATCTACTCGAGCTAGGGGACCCTTGGTGCCGGAATATGCAACGACAGCACTGGGGGAGAGGACATGTCATGTTCAGTCTCTACTCCTGATATATGTTATAGTTGCCCTCGATCAAGACCCGCCAGTACTAGCCAATGCAATCACCGTAGAACGCAAAGCATCAGCTTGAGCAGCTACTAACGCGCCAAAAGGTCCCGGCGCTATTTATAGGTGTCCGACCTGATGCCGGGCTCACCCATGGTGCTTCCTCTTATACTTGGGCTGTTTCCATGTCAAAAAGTCGCAGCTTCTCCTATACTCCCGTCTAAAAATACTTTCACATTTAAAATTACTTGAATTTTTTCATTATTGGCTTTTATTTGACAGATAATGCCCCTTGGAACTATGGGTAAGTAAGAATTGACCAATGATTGCGCAGAAGGTGTTTATCAACAAATCTGATGACATATCCATCAAATATTGACTTTTATCACCTCTATGCTGATTGCTCAGGTCAACTATGAGCCAAATAATCCTCCTCATCTTTCCAAAGCTGTCATTGTAGCAGTCTTTTCATGTTTTGTCCGTTTCAAACAAGAGCCGCTAGATAGTTTGAAGCTCCTGTCATGTCTCACGTCACCCTTGACCAGCAGAATCGAACGTTCAGCATCACCGCGGCAACGGCGCGAGGGAAATGAGCTGCAATACTATTTTTAGCCACAGCGCAAAGTCAATGGGCTGGTGGTGCTGTTTTGAGATTTAGGCTGCCGTCATCGACACAGTGCAGCACCTGTCCAAGGTGTGAGCACATCCACGCGGGCGGATTTCGTTTTCATTTACATCACATAACTTATGAATTACAAAAAGAAAAAAACAAAACAAACAAAACAAAACAGAACAAAACAAACAACAACCAAAAGCCTGAGTTCATCAACAGCTTCCATTCAATCATTCAATTATTAAGCACAATCTAGTATCCCACAACACACTTGTAAACAGGCTGCTGAGTAAATGACGTGAGATCTTCAATTGTGGGGGGTTTTTTTCCCACGCTGAAGCTTATTTTTCATCTCCTGGAAAGTTATTGGCCGCCTTTTCAACTCTTTACACATTGAGTGAGAAAATCGGCCTCATACAGGAAGACTTCTGCTTTTCTACATTCCAAGAACCACGTTGTTAATTGGGATAATAATGATAATAATGACAATAATAATAATAATAATGATGATGATGATGATGATGATGATGATGATGATGATGATGATGATAATAATAATAATAACAACAACAACAACAACAATAATATAATGATAAAAAATAATATAGAAATGATAATTGATTTTTTCTATTGACCAGCTAGGTTGGCCAAACTACCATAATATGGCATTGTCTGCTGTGTGCTTTAAGAGATGGACCTGCATTTATCTCAGTAGCAGTATCCCACAATCACCTGGCCTTTGGAGTAAGCCTGTCTGCTTGTGTGTTTGCACATGGAAACATCATATCCTGCTTTCACAATTCCTGGAGAAGCTCTTATCCCTGTTTGCAGCATCCAAGCAATTCTCAACCACTTTTCAGGGCAGACTTATGGAAACTCTTGTTTTTCAACCATCTGAAACCTCACCAGCGGGATGCACTTTTACATGGAAATGTGGCTGTGATCTGATGAAATCTGACAATCAATCAATCAATCAATCAATCCCTCATCAACAGGATTATTTCTCTCTCAATCCTAGAAAAGATGAAAAGTCAACGCTTTCTTGTCCTGGCTGAGCGTTTTGTCTCATTTGCGCTGGCCTCATCCCCACTTCTGTAAAACATTACAAGTGGAGCCACTTGAGCTGACATGAGACACAGGGGAAACTAATTGTGCCCACCTCTGCTCCAGGTCACAGCGCTGGGCTGCCTGCCTGCCGTCCACAGGCCCGCTTACGGCGGCTCTGCCAACCTGGGCTCCTCTCTGTGCATCAGCTGCGGCATCGGGGTCAAAGACGCTGAAGGACGACAGGATATCCGCCTTATGGTCCAGGGACACCCCCGCTCTGGAGGACTCAGGCTCAGGCAGCACAATCTCCTCACCACTGTCTCTCAGGCATTGACTTTCAAGGGCTCAAGTCTCATATTATCTTCAACTCAACTTTCAAAGACTTTTTTCTACACAAGGAGCCTTGTGCGTTTTGGCCCCCATCACTTACACTCTAAGTGCCTTATGAAGGGATCTTCTCATGCTCAGTATGAACAGGAGGAATGATTAGAGCCAGGAACAAAACAAAGCCGTGTCCACCTTCAGTTGGGCACCTGACTATTGTTTTAGGACAGGAGACTTGAAAAAGTGTGAAGCTTTCCTTTAAAAAAAACTGTCAAAACACGGTGCTTTCCCACAGTCAATGATCAGGCCAAGTTGAAAAGTGCCTTGACTGAAATAGTCTTTGCTCTTGTCATTGAATGAGGGTATTTGTGTGATGTGGCTGACATTGTTAAGAGCAGGTGAGGATACGGCAGCTGCACATGAGCTGGATGACATGTTACTTTGAGAGAGCAAAATGTTAAAAACGAGTTTGATGGCAAAGACATGATGAGTTGAGGTAAAAAGCATCTACTCAAGCTAGGGGACCCTTGGTGCCGGAATATGCAACGACAGCACTGGGGGAGAGGACATGTCATGTTCAGTTTCTACTCCTGATATATGTTATAGTTGCCCTCGATCAAGACCCGCCAGTACTAGCCAATGCAATCACCGTAGAACGCAAAGCATCAGCTTGAGCAGCTACTAACGCGCCAAAAGGTCCCGGCGCTATTTATAGGTGTCCGACCTGATGCCGGGCTCACCCATGGTGCTTCCTCTTATACTTGGGCTGTTTCCATGTCAAAAAGTCGCAGCTTCTCCTATACTCCCGTCTAAAAATACTTTCACATTTAAAATTACTTGAATTTTTTCATTATTGGCTTTTATTTGACAGATAATGCCCCTTGGAACTATGGGTAAGTAAGAATTGACCAATGATTGCGCAGAAGGTGTTTATCAACAAATCTGATGACATATCCATCAAATATTGACTTTTATCACCTCTATGCTGATTGCTCAGGTCAACTATGAGCCAAATAATCCTCCTCATCTTTCCAAAGCTGTCATTGTAGCAGTCTTTTCATGTTTTGTCCGTTTCAAACAAGAGCCGCTAGATAGTTTGAAGCTCCTGTCATGTCTCACGTCACCCTTGACCAGCAGAATCGAACGTTCAGCATCACCGCGGCAACGGCGCGAGGGAAATGAGCTGCAATACTATTTTTAGCCACAGCGCAAAGTCAATGGGCTGGTGGTGCTGTTTTGAGATTTAGGCTGCCGTCATCGACACAGTGCAGCACCTGTCCAAGGTGTGAGCACATCCACGCGGGCGGATTTCGTTTTCATTTACATCACATAACTTATGAATTACAAAAAGAAAAAAACAAAACAAACAAAACAAAACAGAACAAAACAAACAACAACCAAAAGCCTGAGTTCATCAACAGCTTCCATTCAATCATTCAATTATTAAGCACAATCTAGTATCCCACAACACACTTGTAAACAGGCTGCTGAGTAAATGACGTGAGATCTTCAATTGTGGGGGGTTTTTTTCCCACGCTGAAGCTTATTTTTCATCTCCTGGAAAGTTATTGGCCGCCTTTTCAACTCTTTACACATTGAGTGAGAAAATCGGCCTCATACAGGAAGACTTCTGCTTTTCTACATTCCAAGAACCACGTTGTTAATTGGGATAATAATGATAATAATGACAATAATAATAATAATAATGATGATGATGATGATGATGATGATGATGATGATGATGATAATAATAATAATAACAACAACAACAACAACAATAATATAATGATAAAAAATAATATAGAAATGATAATTGATTTTTTCTATTGACCAGCTAGGTTGGCCAAACTACCATAATATGGCATTGTCTGCTGTGTGCTTTAAGAGATGGACCTGCATTTATCTCAGTAGCAGTATCCCACAATCACCTGGCCTTTGGAGTAAGCCTGTCTGCTTGTGTGTTTGCACATGGAAACATCATATCCTGCTTTCACAATTCCTGGAGAAGCTCTTATCCCTGTTTGCAGCATCCAAGCAATTCTCAACCACTTTTCAGGGCAGACTTATGGAAACTCTTGTTTTTCAACCATCTGAAACCTCACCAGCGGGATGCACTTTTACATGGAAATGTGGCTGTGATCTGATGAAATCTGACAATCAATCAATCAATCAATCAATCCCTCATCAACAGGATTATTTCTCTCTCAATCCTAGAAAAGATGAAAAGTCAACGCTTTCTTGTCCTGGCTGAGCGTTTTGTCTCATTTGCGCTGGCCTCATCCCCACTTCTGTAAAACATTACAAGTGGAGCCACTTGAGCTGACATGAGACACAGGGGAAACTAATTGTGCCCACCTCTGCTCCAGGTCACAGCGCTGGGCTGCCTGCCTGCCGTCCACAGGCCCGCTTACGGCGGCTCTGCCAACCTGGGCTCCTCTCTGTGCATCAGCTGCGGCATCGGGGTCAAAGACGCTGAAGGACGACAGGATATCCGCCTTATGGTCCAGGGACACCCCCGCTCTGGAGGACTCAGGCTCAGGCAGCACAATCTCCTCACCACTGTCTCTCAGGCATTGACTTTCAAGGGCTCAAGTCTCATATTATCTTCAACTCAACTTTCAAAGACTTTTTTCTACACAAGGAGCCTTGTGCGTTTTGGCCCCCATCACTTACACTCTAAGTGCCTTATGAAGGGATCTTCTCATGCTCAGTATGAACAGGAGGAATGATTAGAGCCAGGAACAAAACAAAGCCGTGTCCACCTTCAGTTGGGCACCTGACTATTGTTTTAGGACAGGAGACTTGAAAAAGTGTGAAGCTTTCCTTTAAAAAAAACTGTCAAAACACGGTGCTTTCCCACAGTCAATGATCAGGCCAAGTTGAAAAGTGCCTTGACTGAAATAGTCTTTGCTCTTGTCATTGAATGAGGGTATTTGTGTGATGTGGCTGACATTGTTAAGAGCAGGTGAGGATACGGCAGCTGCACATGAGCTGGATGACATGTTACTTTGAGAGAGCAAAATGTTAAAAACGAGTTTGATGGCAAAGACATGATGAGTTGAGGTAAAAAGCATCTACTCAAGCTAGGGGACCCTTGGTGCCGGAATATGCAACGACAGCACTGGGGGAGAGGACATGTCATGTTCAGTTTCTACTCCTGATATATGTTATAGTTGCCTTCGATCAAGACCCGCCAGTACTAGCCAATGCAATCACCGTAGAACGCAAAGCATCAGCTTGAGCAGCTACTAACGCACCAAAAGGTTCCGGCGCTATTTATAGGTGTCCGACCTGATGCCGGGCTCACCCATGGTGCTTCCTTTTATACTTGGGCTGTTTCTATGTCAAAAAGTCGCAGCTTCTCCTATACTCCCGTCTAAATATAGTTTCACATTTAAAATTACTTGAATTTTTCATTATTGGCTTTTATTTGACAGATAATGCCCCTTGGAACTATGGGTAAGTAAGAATTGACCAATGATTGCGCAGAAGGTGTTTATCAACAAATCTGATGACATATCCATCAAATATTGACTTTTATCACCTCTATGCTGATTGCTCAGGTCAACTATGAGCCAAATAATCCTCCTCATCTTTCCAAAGCTGTCATTGTAGCAGTCTTTTCATGTTTTGTCCGTTTCAAACAAGAGCCGCTAGATAGTTTGAAGCTCCTGTCATGTCTCACGTCACCCTTGACCAGCAGAATCGAACGTTCAGCATCACCGTGGCAACGGCGCGAGGGAAATGAGCTGCAATACTATTTTTAGCCACAGCGCAGAGTCAATGGGCTGGTGGTGCTGTTTTGAGATTTAGGCTGCCGTCATCGACACAGTGCAGCACCTGTCCAAGGTGTGAGCACATCCACGTGGGCGGATTTCATTTTCATTGACATCACATAATTTATGAATTACAAAAAAAACCAAAGCAACAACAACAATAATAAAAAAAAACAATATTATTGTTGTTGTTGTTTTTGTTGTGGTTGTTGCCATTGTTTGTGTTATTATTTGTCATCATTATTGTTATCATTATTATCCCAATTAACAACGTGGTTCTGTAAATGTAGAAAAGCAGAGGTCTTCCTGTATGAGGCAGATTTTCCCACTGAATGTGTAAAGAGTTGAAAAGGCGACCAATAACTTTCAGTACAGACTTGAAAAAGTGTGAAGCTTTCCTTTAAAAACAGTTAAAACACTGTGCTTTCCCACAAGTCAGTTATCAGGCCAAGTTGAACAGTGACTTGACTGAAATAGTCTTTTGTCTTGTCATTGAATGAGGGTATTTGTGTGATGTGGCTGACATTGTTTAGAGGAGGTGTGGATATGGCAGCTGCAGATTAGCTGGATGACATAATGCTTTGATAGAGCAAAGTGTTAAAAATGAGTTCGCTGGCAAAGACATGATAAATTGAGATTATGGATGTATAATAGGAGCTGGATAGGGTGCCGCCGCTCTGCTTTGCAGCCAATTTTTCCCAGTGGCCACTCGCAGTATTGCAGTGAAAAATTCCCCTGCTGCCCTAAAAGGATTTTCCCCATTGACCACCATTGTAAAAGAGACGCCTGTAAAACTGTTGATAGGACCCCTCTAACTGCAAATAACGTCAATTATGACTCTTTCTATTATGAACTTTTGATCCATGGAGGTTCTATGTTCGTAAAACTTTCCTCGAGCCGAGAAAAGCGATTTAAATATCCGTGACGTCATCACTATCTATTGGCCGAGCGGGAGCTCGTGGGTGAGGCCAGCGGTGGAATTACTAATGCGCATATTCAGTGGGCCGCACAACGCGGAAGCAAACCCGGAAGGTAGAAACTTTTTTTGGGCGTATGCGCCAGGCGAGCAATTCCTGTAGGACTGAATGGGCGCCATTTTTAGTCCGGTATCCAGCTCTTAAACTACATCCGTGGTTGAGATAAAAAAGCAACTACCCAAGCTGGGGGACCCTTGGTACCGGAATATGCATCGACAGCACTGAGGTAGAGGGCATGTCATATATATAGGCTGTCTGTGAAGTCGTGAGTTGATTGGTTGAGCGAAAGAATAACGTCACATGATCTCAATTGTATAGTGTCACTGAGTCAGTCCGGGCGCCAAAGTAACTTAATTCATTGCAGCCGGTTTGGGATTTAAGAGCTTTTTGGATTAATCTTTATTTCTTCATTATTATTATTATTTTTTTTACCTTAAAGGATTCTCTTTTTAAGAGTGCTCGTGTTCTTGTGTATTTTTGCTCGGTGTAAAGTTGACAGACGGTATCATAGATAAAGTGGACTTTCTGACATCCTACAGCTCGCTAACTTTACCAGCTAATATTTAGCATTAACTGCAGAGAACTTTGAAATTAAGGACGCAACCTACTCGGGATATGCATAGATATGCACTGGAAGATATGGAAGACCGCTAAGACGTCTGTTCAACAGATAGTTATTTGCAGTGTGGACAGTGCACTTTTTGCAAGGTGGTGAGGAGTAACTTGAACTTTAGCCGTCAGTCAGCAGCAGCAGCAGGGGTCAACAACATCAGCAGCTGATCAGTAATATGTCTTCAACATTAAAACACTCGCTCCCGACTAACACCAGACATTACACCAAGCTAGTTTTTGTCGTTAAATAATTTACATCGATCTCTGGCTGACCAGTGAGTGTGTTGTGCTAACATTATAATGTTAGCTAGTGGTCTGTTAGCTAACAGGAATCCATAGTTAACCTGACCGCATTGTGTTAAACTGAAACAGCTTCATGTTACCAATCTGTCAGCATGCCTTAGTTACAGGTGTTAGCTCTGTATCTTCTGGGTTCATATGGCATGTGAGAGCACTGTAATCTAACTATAATTCAGCACTGTTATACCAATTCAGTGTGAAAACCCTGTTTTTTCCATCTCTGTAACTTAACAATTAATTACTCTAACATTAGGTCCGATAGAGATGGCAAAATGAGGAAAAGAAGAGGGTCTGCTAGTCTACCACCAAACTGTGTGAAATTACTGTTTTCCAAGATGTATATATATATGTATGTTTATATATATATACACTCACTGGCCACTTCATTAGTGTAATGTACTGTGCAGTGTAATACAATACAATCCAACAACTCTGCCCTAAATCCTACTTTTACAAAGTTTATACATTTTCAGTTTTTGTTGACATGCACATTGTGCATTATATTGAATGGTATTCCTAATATTTTGTCCATTCCATTAACAGACATGAGTACAATGCACTCCAGTACACCACTACAACCTCAGTAATAAACAAAAAGTGGAATTATCACCTTTCTGACAATGTCAACAAAAACTGAAAATGTTGAGGTTTCATAAATGTAGTTATGCTTGTTATACTAGGTGCCTATTTTTAGATATTTTATATTTATATTTTATATTTATTTTGGCTTAACCACAAGCACCTCAGCAGTCATATTCTTAGATCTGTTCTCATGTACTAACTCACACAAACAATATTGTCTCTGTTGTGTAATTATCTTAATTTTCACAGAGAAAACAGTACTTTAAGGTAATAGAATTGTTGTCAGTTCAGTGTTTGATCATCAGCAGAACCTGAACATGAGATCCTGTGTATGACCAAATGGATGCTGTTCATAGGAACCTGACCTCACCACCACCTTGGCTGTCCTCCTCACATTTTACGATATGTTCACAGTTGAATATCAAGAGGAAACAAAGACATCGCTGGAGTCTGTTCAGAAGGTATTGCTCATCAACATTTTTACATCACATCCTATTTCCTTTATATTCTTTTTACCTGCATTTTCCCTATGATTGTTAAGCTTGCTATTAGGATGTATTTACAAGTATGTTCCAATAGGTAACAGGGATAGACACTAAGGGCCCTATTTTAACGATCTGAAGCGCACGGTGCAAGTGCATTTAGGGTGTGCCCAAATCCACTTTTGCTATTTTAACGGCAGAAAAATGGTCAGTGCGCCAGACTCATGGTTCAAAGTGGTTGTCCATAGTCTCCTAATTAATCATGGATGTGTTTTCGGCGTAACATGCCATAAACCAATCACAGTGTCATCTCCCATTCCCTTCAAGAGCCAGGTGCGCTTGCACCTTGGCTGATTGCTATTATGATGGCGCATTTGCCAAGTAGTAAGAAGGAACGCTTCTCTGCAGAGGCAATGGATCTGATCGTGCGCAAAGTGAAAGCGCACAATCCATAACGAGCACACTTGCCTCTGCTGCTCCTGAACCCTCCTGTGGTCAGCCACAGGCCACCAGTTTAAGATCCGGTTTATTAATTTGTTGCAAATTTATCTTCGTTTGGTTTTTGAAAAGGTTGATTTTTTTAATGACAGCTTTGGTTTCTTTAAAATCGTTTTATTCAGTCATGGAGTAACAAATCAGCAGGGTTTTAATTGCTGAAAGTATGGAAACCTGGTCACTGTACTCTCACAAATGTCAAAGAATATTTGTTAAATATTGTTCAGAAATTAAATCATTAATTTTAATCATGTAAAGAATCATCAACATAGTTATCAGGTCTTGATCAGCTCTCCAAGGTTCTGATCCTGTTGCTGGCAGCAGCTAGAAGCTGTGCAGATTTATTTCCTTCTTTAGTTTAATCATTGTTTTAATCTAATTTATTTCCTCATGTGTTCCTCATGTCATCATGTATTGATGCAGCAGGAAAGTTGATCTGTGTCTGATCCGTTTATGTCCGTCTGCTTAAATACCTATGTGTATCGACACGATTTGGTCAAATAATTAGACAATTTAATCCCCCGTTTCCGCAATTAGTTAATTCTGATAAATATTGTGACTAAGCATTATGACATGTATTTTTTGAAATATATTAATATACACAATAATAGTCTTTCACATGGTAATCCTTTTATTTGTTACCTTTTGCATGTTTGTGTGCTGCTGTGTGTCCTGTGTGTGTAACGAGCAGAGTGTATGTTGTGCACCAGCCTGTGTAGGCGCACATTACCGTTCTGATAATGCGCAATTGACTTTAGACCAGGTTTTTGTTGGTCAATAACGCAATCACTCTCTGCTGCCTCAAGATAGCCATGCGCCAATAATGCGCCTGACAACACCTTACTTTTAGACCAACACGCCCATGAGCGCTCTGATGGGCGCAAGTGCCATTGCTATTTCAACAATGTGGGCGCTGGACGGGAAAATGACAACTGCGTCGGTTTTAAAATATCAAAGATACTTGCGCTGCGCTTAGCGCCACTCTTCGCCGGGCGTAAGATGGGGCCCTAATATTTTTAAGCACTGGCCCCACAGGCAACCAAGCCCCTAAATATGGTGCCTCAAATGGAAACTTATTTAAAAACAACACAGAACAGTCAATTTAACTCAACATGACACAGCCTTCCTTAACTGTGACTTTTCAATAAATTAACATAATTGAATATGCCATATAGATAAAAGTTGACACAGAAAAAGTTTAGAAGAAACCATATTTATACATTTATATTTATATTTTAAAGCCATATTTATAACAGGTGAACCCTGGCTGCAAGTTGAGTTACTTGAACAAGCCTCTGATGAGTAGATCAAAATCCACTTGAGTATCATCTGAATGCTTCAATGGAAGGGATACAACTCAAGAAAATCTGACTTTTTGTCAGCTGAGCTAAGTTGGTCAATGCCACATATTTGCTGGCCTAGAAATATTTTCCTCTTCATTTTACATGTCATTACTTCCTGTTTTTAAATGTTTCTGATGCCTCAAACTTTCTGATTATTTCCAGATTTATGTGAAAATGTGGTCTCAGACTTTTGGGCCCCACTGTATATTATTGGTTTTCTAAGGATTTAATGTAAAAGGATAATTGATCATTAATGCACATGAGCTCCTGCTGATAATGTTTTACTTTTTAGACTGAGATTTGCAGCTCTTGTATGATGAAATCCCTGATGCAGTGCTCTAATTCAGTGCTATAGTGCCACCAGTAGGGCGAGGGAGGCATCATCTTTTCATGCTCTATCTGCCTACAAGCCCTTACGGAGGGCACACATTATCTTTCAGACACTCTTCCCCATGTATTAAAGCAAGATGGCAGCTGTTGTTGAGAGGGTTGTCAAATGTGAAGCATAATCTCCACAGACAGCTGTTTAAATCACAAAAATATCCCACTGCATATGTGTTTTGAACATAACGGTATCTACATTGATTGATCAAGGCTCCCAGTCTGTCTGTGAGCTCATCTGTTTCACTACAGGCACATTCGCTCACTACGGTGGCCGGGGAAATAAAATCGATAAATACAGACACGGTTGATTTCTTCCTGTAGAGCGACATGGAAACTATTTTGGTTCAGTAAATTTCTGCTTTCAGTCAGCCTGGTGAAGGACGGTTAGCTGGCTGCTGGTCAGCAGCTGCTTCTGTGGACAGACGCTGAACACAGGTCAGAGTCAGTGTGGACTGAACAGTTACCACGCTTGCTCTCACTTCCTATGTGGATTCCTAGTTGTGTTGGTGAAGGCTCGCAGTATGGGGATGAAACTTGGTGGCCACAGGGGGCCACTTACATGGAATATTTGTTGGCCAAAGGGTACTTTTTATGGCCACCGGCCATCAGGCCATGGTTAATGTCGAACCCTGGGTAATTAAAATCTTGTTAGGTGTAGCCTATTCTACAGTTTTGATCACAGCTTGGCTATTACACTGACAGTAATGGTAAAACATTTTTGTTTTTTTGTCATCTACAGTAGCTGTCATTCAATTTGCTGAACAACACCAAGCAGCAGTGGAGGATCACAGTGAAATCACCTGGTGGCTCCTGACCTGCAAGGATCCAAAGTCTTTTGGCCCAGTGGACTTGTGCTACAAAGTGGACTGAGGTGGGCTGTTGGACTCTTTATAGACAAGTACACATGCACAAACACAATTTTACTGTGGCTGCCAGTGTTGTAGTCGAGTCATAAGTCTCAAGTCCGAGTCCAGTCTCAAGTCCCCAGTGTACGAGTCCAAGTCCGAATCACCAAAGAAGAGTCAGAGTAGAGTCCCATTACCTGAGTCCGAGTCGAGTCCCATTACCTGAGTCCGAATCCGAGTCATCAAGGTTGAGTCTGAGTTGAGTTCCAAGATGGGCTCCAGTGCTCCATTCTGGCACGGTCAAAGAGCTGACATACAAATAAAAAAGGTCTTCATCAAACAAAAATGACTTAGCTGTCATATTAAAGCCTCTTGAAACGTGGCTTGAAATCATAAAAATGCATATATGATATCAAAGTTGCGTGTCTCATTAAACATCCACGAAAATCTGAATGAAAATAAACATTCATAACTATTAGAAAATCTAGCTCAAAAACAGCTCATTTGGCTGCTCAAACCATTTCTCAGGACTGTGTGGGCATGTCCAGATCACATTTGATTGACAGCTCACTTTCAGCTCAAGTACCATTTTATGTTATATTCATTCACTAAAACGTTTTGCTGATATGGAATAAACTACCAAATCTATCAAATGGAGCCTACTTGGTTAGAAAGCTTGACTAGCAAAACAAGTTAAACCACCCAAATCTTTGTTTTTATTTAACTATACCTCCCAGAGTATGACGCTAATCGTTTTAGCATCTTCCATTCACATACATGAAACGGTTAGCATAGGTTAAATGTTATGCTATTAACTACCAAATCTATCAAATGGACCCTACTTGGTTGAAAGCTTGAATAATCCACTAACTAACAAACTAGGTTAGACCACCTGAAACTGTGTTTTTATTTAACTATACCTCCCGGAGTATGGTGCTAATCGTTTTAGCATCTTCCATTCACTAACATGAAACGGTTAGCATTAGCATTGCTATGCTACACTTTTGAGCTACTTGTCCACTCTGTGATTAATACAGATTTGGATGGTGTGACCAAGTCTGCTAGTAAACTTAACACAGTAACTTTCAAACCATGTCAGGCTAATTTGAATTCTCAATCCAGCTCAAAGCTAAGAAAAGTGCAGTGCATTGTTCTCATGCGGGAGTGTTGTGAAGTCAGCTTGGCCGGATAGCCACGTCAGTCATCTTTCTCCTAAATATGATTGGGCAGATATTTATTATGTAATAAATTCCCTTGCTTAGCCCCGCCTAACTGCAACCCAGTAACAAGGGAAGGGAGAGAAACTTTCTAACAAATTACATAGGCTATGTCAAAGGCTATGTTCTCATTCTTTTTAGGTGTTTACTATATGCACATTAGATCCCAAATTACATAAATAATAGCCAATCATGGATTTGCCTTTCCAGAGGCTTTAATATTAATGATGCACTGATTACAATTTCCTTAGCCGATTTTAATTTCCAATTTTTTAAAAGTCTGACCGACAGATTCTTTTTTTTTGGACTCAAAGGTAATACAAATTGCGAGCTTTGTGTCTTCTTCACTCATGCTAAACAACTTCCATACCAACAACATATGTGAGTGTGTGTGGCTGTGGCTTCCTGTGCGCTGTGTGTGCAACGTGCATGTTGTGTGTGTGTGGCTACACTGTCTGTGCCGCAGCTGCTGCTGTGTGCGTGACGTGAACCATAGTGTGGCTATGTGCGGAAAATTTGACAACAAAAAATTAGATATATATTACTTCTTTATCAATTAATAAGTTTGAGTCCTCATCTTCAACTTCTGAGTCTGAATGCAGTCAATGCTCAAGTCCGAGTCATCAGTGCTCAAGTCTGAGTCGAGTCACGAGTCCCAAAAATCAGGACTCGAATCGAGTCCTCTGTCAAGTCCTCTGCTGCCATCGTCTTGTGCTGATTCATTTTGAAAGAGCAACGGCCAATAGGGAAACTCCAACACTTGGCCGGCCAACCAATGGTGAAACTTTATCACTCATTCAGTCACTCAATCACGGATGACCGTGGTTATAGGGCTGGTCCATGGCCAGTCCAGCCAAAAACTGGTAAAAAGTATATTTGACTCAATGACTTCTGACTATTCAACTGTTTTCCCGTTCACTCACATGTTTATTCAGACTCAAAGGAAAAACAACCATCTGTTTGTAATAATATAAAGCTATTGTGGTAGCAGCAAACACACTGATGCAGGCTTATGATGCAGCTTAGCCAGACTTCCTATCAGAGATTCTCTGTGGCTGTGAACATTTCTTCTGTTATTCTGAGGACTATTTGCAACATAAATAATCTTCAACACTGTTCTCTGCAGTCGGTGCAACATGTGTGTATTACACTTCTTATTTATGGTTCTACTATCAATTAAACACACAAACAAATAAATGATAGCGCAGTAACATGGAGGTCTCCGGTCAGTCTGTTATAATGTAACAAATAATAGTTACATTGTTGCACCATGAACGCATCATTGGTGAATTGTAACATCATTTGATGAGCGCCTTGCCGCAGTATTTCAGTTGCAGTTTTTTGTATTCTGCTGGTGTTGACTTTCAGTAAAATTCAGATTAATGTCCTCAAAATCTGAGTACAATAGTGTTTTACAGAGACTCCACCGAACTGAGATGGACTATATGGCACCATTTAATACACATAATATATGTATGTTTGTATATATATAACAGTTAAGTAGGGCACACATTTATTTTAAGAAAAAAAGAAATGTTGACATAAAATAGATTTAAGTATTTCTAGAAACACATTTTCCTTTTGTTCCATGATGTTCACTATGTGAAAAGAAAAAGTTTTTCTTTCAACCAGTTATGAGTCATTTTATTTTTTGGTTATTTAGTTTACAATAACAAAACTAAATTAAGTCCTTTCAGCAATTTTGTCCCACAATCTGTCTTTCATTTTACAGCCAGTTTAAAGCCAGTTAGGTTCTGTAATGTATGTCTTACTCATTTCATATATATTTATACTTCATCTCTCAATGAAAATATATCATTATAGTTTGTGCCTTTTGTAGGAAATTTACAAAATTAACTCACTCCCAACATTTATTTTCCTTCTCATCCAAAGAAACACTTTCTGGAAGTTCCCATCAATTAAGGTGCCCGTTAATTCTCATTGACCATTGTCAACATATCACGCGCATGTTTACATAATGTTCTACATCTACATAGAAATATGAAACGCACCATTGGCATTAAGTATAAAGCGAGCATATCATTTTTGTTACAGGTCAGCTATACTGTAAGGACAGCTTGCTCTTCAGAGGGAGTGGGTGGCTCTGAGAAGAGCCACTGGGTTGAAGCTTGTCCAGCAGCAGAGCTGCTTTGAACTGGTGTACTTGTTCTGGTGCACTGGTGTACTTGGTCATGGTCTTGGTGCCCTCAGACACAGCGTGCTTGGCCAGTGAATGCATGGCAGTCTGGATCTCCCTGGAAGTGATAGTGGAGCGCTTGTTGTTGTGAACCAGACGAGAGGCCTCACCAGAGATGCACTCAAAGATGTCACTCACAAAGGAGTTCATGATACCCATGGCCTTGGATGAGATGCCAGTGTCTGGGTGGACAGTGGGTTCAGTACTTTGTACATGTTGATGGCGTAGCTCTCCCTCCTGCTCTTTCTCCTCTTCTTGCCTCACTTGCCGGCGGTCTTTGTGGCGGCTTTCTTGGAGCCCTTCTTGGGTGCTGACTTTGCTGGTTCAGGTTTGTCGCAAACACAATACTCGACAACAACGAAGATAGTGTTGAATGGAGGAACAACTGTAGTTATACAGGCTCCATGCAAACACGGCTGTGTGGTCCCCCTCCTGTGACTGACTGAGCTGCTCACTGGGTTGGAGGCTCATGTTTCCATTGAAACCCGGTTTGTTCAACCTCACCAGAGAAATTGTGCTTTGAAGAAGGAAAATAAGAAAAGACCAACAAATAGTAATTCAAAGGGGAAATTTCAGATTTGATTAAAGTGGCTCTAACTTCGGTCCTCGGTAGTGTGCACTCACACAAAGTGTGGAAGTGTGAACCGCACGGGGCTTCACTCTGCTCCCTATCATCCATTCATTACTATGAACAATACTGAACATTTAAAGTATAATAAATAAAACAAATAAAAAGTTAATGTTTATTTTAAATTAATACAGACATTACAAATCTGAATCACTGATGCTCACTTGTCTATAATGTTGAAATCTAGAATCAGATAATCCATTCAGTGAACTCAGCTGTGAAAGCTTTTACACCGAGCTGTGAGGCACTTTAAACTGGATGTCAATCATTTCCAGTTATAAGAGACATTTTAAGAATAGAGAAGATATATTTTGTGCTAATAATAGTACTGTAGTAGCTATAGTGTTGAAATGCTCCTTTAAATAGGCTACTGGTTCATAGCCAGTTGCTCTCAGTTGGAGCTAATCAGTCTAAGGAACAAGACCATTTTTTTGAGCCGAAAAAGAATTGATCTTGTAACTTTTCATTTGTTCTTAGTAAACCCTTGAAATGAAGTTACTGCCACAGTGTCAAGCTACCTGCCTTCACACAGACTGTGACTTAGTAGTGGTCGTTTGGATGACAGAGAAGATTGCAGCTACACCAGTGATTATTACATCACCTTTGATACCAAGTATCAGTTTCACATAAAAAAGTACATCAGCTCTTTACATTAATGTGGCTGGAGGCTGCACAGTGTTATGTATAGAAACACAGGATTTTGTATTAGATTAGTGCAGCCTCAGGAAACCAACTTGTTGACTCTAAATGCCCAAAATTTGCAGATTACTTCAGTGAGAGGACTACCACCATCAGATCTAGTATCTGTCATCTACACAAACTGGTAACAGTTATAGAAACACCCAGTCTGCAGTATGAGGTCACTGTGGAGAGTTTTTACCTGGTTGATGCTGAAATTCTCAAGAAAGTAGTAATAACACTACAGTTTTCCACTTGTGCCTCTTGAACCAATTCCTACCTCCTTTTTAAAAAATGTTAATTCAGTGTCTGAGGAGGTCCAAACAATTATTAATCAATATCTCCAACTGGGTATTTCGCCCACAGAATTTAAGACTGCGCTTGTTAAGCCTCTTTTAAAAAGAAGCAGCCTTGATTCATCAACACCCAGCAACTACAGACAATCTCCAATCTTCCATTTTTAGCAAAATTTTAGAGAATCTTGTGTACATGATTTTACTGATTTTAAATGATTTTATTAACTCAAACAATGACTTAGAAATGTTTCAGTCTGGTTTTTAGGCTAATCACAGTACAGAGACAGACCTAGTAAAAGAAGTTGATGATATCAGGATAAATCCAGATGCCAATAAATTATTAGTATTGGTACTACTTGATCTGACTGCAGCTTTTAACTTGGATCAAAAAATGATTTAAATAGACTGAAGGATCATATTGGTCTCTCCTTTATTATGATGGATGAGGAAGGTTTGAGTGAGTTTTAATGAAAGGACATAAAATCAACTCATCCTCTGACAATGCTTCTAGCTTATTTGCTTTTAGCAAAAACTAAGCTAACTATGATTAGCGTTCAGATAAAAATATCATCACTGAAGATTATAACTACAATCTACAATAATTTTGTCATAGACCTGTCTTTAAAATGTAGAAATATTGACAAAATTGAATTATATTATAATTATTGTTATTTTGCTTTGTTTAAGGCTTAAACCCTTTAAAGCTAAACATTAAAATTAGCTTGTTGAGATAATATGCATCATATTGATTACAAAACCTCTAGCTACCTAAAATCTAAAATACTCCTGGGGGCATCTTACCCCAGGTAGTGGACATCTTGCATCAATACTCCACCAACACATTACAACACAAACTGACATTTATGGATAATGATACTGTACACACAGAAATCATATTCAGCCAATCAGTAAAAAGACAAAGTTATTAAGGTGGGCGTCTTCCCCCATCAATCATATATTGAAAAAACTATAACTTTCCTGTTTAATACTTGTGTAAATTAACAGAAGGCCGAATTTATAATTAAACTGAGTTTACATATATTTTAATATTAATTTTCATGTAAGTCAGCATATAGTTATTGAAAAATAACCTATACAACATTTCAGTCAAACAGTAATTCACAGATGGTCCCTAACTTAATGTTATCATGAGGAGGGGAGGTGAGTTGTTGTTGAGGTAATCCAAGTTAAATTAAAAAGTGCCCTTTTGACAACTGTGATGAAAACAAAACTATTGAACATTTACTTTTAAAATGCTAGAGCTCTAAAGATGTGTGGGGGGGGAATGACAGGTGTTGGTTTTAATATTACGCTTTAGTTTTGTTAACACTATTATTTAATGATGTATTGTTGATGAGGTATTATCTTGATTGATGATGAGACGTGTTGACTGTATTTATATACAGTCAATGTTGCCTATGTGTAGCTAGTCGATTGTTTGTGTTTATATATAAAAAATATAACTGATTTCTTTAAACTTTCAAATATCAATATGTGTATCAGCGTCACAAATTCAGTATTGATCTGACTATAAAATCAAAGAAAAATGTTTCTAAAGGCTTATCTGACATAAGAATCTTCTCAACAACAGTCTTGCATGGTTTTTTTTTATCTTATCACACTATTCTTAAAGCGGCTATAACCAATATTTTTTATAATTCCAGTGTATCATATGACAGTGTGTAATGCTCCCCTAAGCTTTACAGAGTTTTATAGCCAGTTTCAACTCATTGTTAAGCTGTCCAGCTGTAACTTTACTGTTTTGGTTCACTCTCAGCGCTCTCACAGTGTTGTATTGGGCTTCAGCAGGCAGCTGTTTTAGGATAAAAATATATTTTTTCCTCAGGACTTGGTAGAGAGCAAAAACAGAGCTAGAAGAGAGTGAATATTGGACTTATATTCACCAGGTGGACAGAAACATGACACCAAATGAATGATAATGTAGCTCCGTAGCTGCTGGATGTGGAAATAAGCAACTGTTTGCTAACAAGTTTAACATATCAACTTAAAAGATGATAATATGCCAGTATTTTGTTCACGCTGCCCCCAAGTAGCCAAAAAATCAGTTAATGCAGATTTAAATAAAGTAAACAAGATGTGTATTTATTTTCACTGTGTATTTCACATGTGCTGTTGTGGTCTTTACATTAATGTGACAGCATTCGGTTCAAACCTTGTATCCATTCAGACAAGTGTTTCACAAAGTAAGACTTTATGTTAAAGTTACTCAGGCACTTATTCAGACAAAACCAACTTGTAAATTTGCCATCACAATCACATAACAAGCTGCGTGTCTGGAAGGATATCTCAACCTCAGGTCCTTCAATTTTGACCATCCTTTTTTAAAATCTGTACTAAATTACTTTAGTATTCTTTTAAATTGACATACCTAAAATAATGATAGGATATTATCAAAGTTTAAATGGGAGATTGTGAATACTGAAATAGACACAACTCAATCAGCTAGATTGTTTCACATATTCGTACTGACTCTGTTTAATAGGCTGAGCTCAAAAATGGTGGTGCTGTCAGCCACCAGCTGGGGGAGCTCTGATACAAACAATAACTGATTCAGTTGATGACACCAAAGATTAATGATGCTAAGTTCAGTGTGAGCATTTGATGTTCAAGATTTACTTGTTAATGTACTGAACATCTCTGCTGGTCTCCCTCCCTGGTCCCTGGTCACTGGTCACTGGCAGTCTTCACTCCCTCCTGTGCAGATCCTCATATACTCGCTTCATTAATTACACTGTTTTTGTAATAGTTTGCAGTTTCCACAGTGTGAGATGTAATTAAGAAATGGCCATTTAGGGGAACTGTGGAGGTCAAGATGAGATCTGGAAGACCAAGAAAACTCTTGGAGAGAACTGCTTGATGCTGGTCAGAAAGGCAAATCAAAACCCCCATTTGACTGCAAAAAACCTGCAGGAAGATTTAGCAGACTCCGGAGCGATGGTGCACTGTTCACTGTGCAGCGATGCTCGCACAAACAAGACCTTCATGGAAGAGTCATTAGAAGAAAACCTTACCTGTGTCCTCATCATAAAATCCAACGCCAGAAGTTAGCAACAGAACATCTACAGATGCCTGATGCATTTTGGAAACAAGTGCTGTGGACTGATGAAGTTGAAATAGAACTCTTTGGCCATAATCAACTAAGGTATGTTAGGAGAAAAAAGGAGCAGCATTTCATGAAAAGAACACATTGCCAGCTGTTAGTTTTTTTTTTCTGATTGCTTAGGCACTATCTTTGAAACTATAGGCTATTTTTGCAAAACTCTACACACTAACCACAAAAACCTTCCACCAAAGCAAAAGCAAGCAATTCTTGCAAAACTCCTCAAACTCTTAAAAAAATGTTTTTGCATCAATACAGTACACACAAACCATCATTTGAATAAGCACATGGAGCACCAACTACACACTGACAGTATAAATGAAAAACACTCATGGCTTTTGCTTTTTCTGTGTGCAGGGCATAGCAGTTTGCAAGTTTTGTCATACATGTAGTCAACACACACAGGAATCCAAATGTGTAATGTATGGATGCGTATTCTGAACATAACACACTATCAATACAAATATGGTGAAAAAGTTATTTATTTATTTTTCTCAAAATGTTCAAACACTCCTCAAACAACAAAAGTGCAACAGAACAAAAACATTTGTGTGTTGTGTAGGCTTAATCTCGTCTTCTTTGTGGGTTTGGCCATAAGACTTCATCATAAAAATGTTTACACATGTGTCAATGTGGACAGGCATCTGGCAAAATAGTGTAGCAATGTAGAGAGCAATGTATACAGTTTTGCTATAAGTGTGTTATAAAATTACGAACTGAGTGTAAAGCAGATAACATGCATTCAGTTCAGCACACTTGGTAAAAGCATTGGCTACAAGTGTTAATGGTTTCAGAGATAGTGCTTAAAGAATCACTGTTAGTGTTTTTGCATTCAGAAAAAATCATAAGTATGGGGGTGGATCCATCATGCTTTGGGGTTGTGTTGCAGTCAGTGGCACAGGAAATGTCGCATGGGTGGAGGGAAGAATGGATTCCACTAAATATCAGCAAAATCTGGAAGCAAACATCACAACATCTGGAAAAAAAAAGCTGAAGCTGAGGAGGATGGCTTCTACAACAGGGTAATGATCCTAAACATACCTCAAAATCCACTATGGACTACCTATAGAGACGCCAGCTGAAAGTTTTGGAATGACCTCACAGTCCCCTGACTTAAACACAATTAAAAATCTGTGGGTAGAGATTAAAAGAGCTGTGCATGCAAGACAGCCCTCCTTTCCATATCCAAGAGAGGCTGTGTTTACATTTCTTCGATTAAAAAAATCACCAAAATGTATTTTTTCAAGGGTTGCCCAAACTTTTGCATACAACTGTATCCTAATGAGCAATAAAGGCATACACACATGACTCCATGTAAATTTTTCTTTTTTCACTTTTGATGCTTTGTGTAGGCAGACATCGTAATTATGGAAGGATATTAACCAACGTTTTTGGATAAGCAATATTAGACATGAACACATTATATTGTAATAATTACAAAATTATCAAATTGACACTAAGATAAATGGACTGAGAGCAACACAGACAGTTGGGGGTTTCTAGGTCTTCTACCCAACAGAATAACTTATGTTATCAGAATAATTTACGAGATTCTCTTAATTAATTCATATTATACACATAGTGGCTTAAGATATGGATGTTTTTCCACCAATGCCTGGCAATTGTATACATATATACTTATTCCCTAGGAGATCAGCACTGAACATTGTTGGCATGTTTCAGGCACTAGATCTAAACCTTGCCCTCCCTCTGCATATTTGGCCTTTCATATAGTGAGATCTCTTGTATGGCCAATAGATTCATTAAATTATGAATTTATCAGTAACCAGTAAAAAAGCAGGATTGAATTCATTTACTGTACTGAGATATCAATCCAAAATATTCCCAAACAGAAAATCTTCTCTTTCTTCCAGGTTCCACTTTTTGGCAAAACAACTTTTTAGCAACAAAAGTTCAAAAACTCCAGCTCCTCAGTCAATATTTAAATGGAGCAAACGGTTAAACTCCGCCAACCAACTGACAACAACCCATTAAGGGGTTGACTTTGCACAACTTTAAACGCAAAATTAAGTGATAACAGTCACTCATTGCATTTCAAGCCTTTTTGGACTCCAATCAAGAGGCAGTGAGGACCCTCAGGACTGCCTAGATGTTCAGCTAGCCTTTGAGTAATAGCTCACTGGACCCAGTATATTAGAAAAACACTGGCACATAGTAGCATGTGATCCCTCTCTGGAACAGACCTTTGGTTAATGCGATTTACGCCATCCCCCGGTTACATAGACTTCTCTGTGTGGAGGAGGAAACTCCTCACCACACTTTATGGATATGGAGCACAACCTCTCTAAGTGTTATTATTTCAGAGTTGAAAAGGTCAGCTGTCGACACCACATCCTTGTTAATAAGTTCTGCCTAGTCAGGGAAACTTACTGTACATAATACATTCCCTTGACACATTCTCACTGAGGTGTTGAAATCTATAGACAGATTATACTGAGGGCTTTTAGCAATCACTCAACTGACGCTGTAATTAAATGTTTTTCTCTGTATATTAATTCAACTTTGTCATCCACATACCTTTGTTTTAGTAGGCCTCTGGCAGGGAGGCACAGCCTGTTACATGGTATTCTTAGAGAAAAGAATCTGTAGGTTATGTTTAATTGAGTGATGTTTTGTCTTCTCTACTGCACATACTCAGCTACATGTAACAAATTGTATATTTTATGTAGCTGGGCTATTATACTTCTTTAGCTTAAATTTATTACTCCGTCAGTGTGTTTTTCAAGCATTTATTGCCGTTTACTTATATGGTTGGGTTGAGTTAAACAGTTTATTCAGTCTAAGAACTAAGTTTATTTCTTAGCTTTTTCCTTTTCTATTTGTCCTTTTTATTTTCTTGTTTTCTATTTTCATATTTTCCTTGTAATTATTCTTCCTTCCTTGGATGGACTGAGGCCTGAGGGTTTTTTTTGTCTTCCTCTAACTGTAATCACGCTCCTCTCCTGATTGACAGAGGTTGGTCTTCGTGTGTATATTGCTGTCCAAAATCACTCCCTTGGTCACACATCCACTACTCCCTAACAGGAGCTCAACAGTTCACTCTGCAGTGAACAGTAAATCGAGATTTCAGACACTCATAAATCATTGCCATTGCCATTTGCGTCATCACTCATAGTTGTAGAGTCGCACAATATTAAATTCTAGCATCTATAAAATGTAACTAATTGCATTATAGGTTTGTTAGCAGAAAGTGTATATACCATTGACGCTACTTTTTTTTTTGCTCCATTGTAGAATTTTTGAGGGCTTTATAGTTAGCTCTATATATAGTGATTGAATTTCACACTCTGAATAAAGACACTCAAATAAAATGACAGAGATTAAATATAATGCACTACATAATAAATAGGAAGTGGTTTCAAACATAGCCTAGGTGGAAGTCTTGCCAAATGAACCTGAGTTCTTTTCACCTGGTGCCATATGAGTGCATATCAGTTGCTAGTTTGTTGTTTGCCATTTGATTAGATCCATGGCTTTAATATTGTTTTACCTAATAAACTGCTTTTTTCTTTTATTTTCATCTGATTTTACAAGAATTAGTAGCCTTTTGTAGGCACTAAAGGGTCAAATAGCATTTGTCCTACTTACTATGGGCCAACACCATGGTTTCACCTGAATAGAATCAGGGTGGGTCAAATGGCGTATATGAGGTAATGTATTTCAGGGTTCTTAACGCCACAAAATGTGGTAAGAAAGAATAAAAATGGATAAAGATAGTCAATGATACTATGGATGGATTACTATGACTTTTTGTAGAGAAGTTCACATTACCTAGAGGAAGAATTCTACTCACTTTGTGATCACCTGACAATTCATCTAGTGCCACTTGGAGGTTTACATCTTTGGGTTTTGAGAAATGACTTGAAAACTATCAGATGGACTGCCATGACAATTGTTACAGATATGCATGGTGCCCAGAGGAAGTGTCCTAATGACTTTGGTGGTCCCCTGACCTTTCATCTAATGCCACCAGCAGGTCAAAGTTTTCACTTATTCTATGAAATAGCTCAATATCTACTTGATGGATTATATATTCATGTTGATAATGACTTTGCCGCTCCCCTGACTTTTCATATAGCTCTTGCATGTGATTAACATTGGTTTTCAGCAAATTCAGTGTTTCAATAACTATTCGACAGATTGTCATGAATTTTGATACAGACACTCATATCCCACACAGGATCAGATCAATTGAACTCTATTTATGGATCAGTTAATGGTTGCTCAGAACTGATTCATACAATGTGTTATTTGACCACGTCGATGTTATATTCGTCTAACATATTTCTTTCTAAAAGCCTTTTCCCTTCGAATGTTAAAAGTGAAAAATAGTGTCTGTCCTACTGCTTTACATACAGTATGTTGGCTGTGATGTGCAGTTTGTTGTTTGCCGACTGCAAAGTGGGCAAGAAGAGTTTTAGCTGTTTTATGTTGTTCAGGTGTTTCAGTGTGAGCAGAGGTCTTTACTAAAATAACCTGGAAATGCTTGTGTGGATGCAAGTTGGTGTTTTTTCTCATAGTTTTTTTTATCTTTGTCTTTCTGGTTATTTTGTAGTCGTTTTTTGGTTTTGTAGTTTTTCCTCTTTTGTGTTTTTGCTACTTTTTCTCCATCCATTTTTCATAGCAGGCTATTCAGCATTCTGGCCCACTGGCATAGCTTCAATGGACACTTAACTTGAATGAATCCTTCATTAATGTTATTAATCATATTTTTGTGTGTTTTGCCCCATGTTGACAGAAAGTTGTGTTTCTGGCTTCCTGATGATTGTAAGTCCAATATTCACGCTCCTTTCAGCTCTCTTTTGGTCATCACCACTTTCTGAGAAAATGTCTGGCTCTTTAGCTGATAATTGCCATTTTGTTCACCATGGTCACCGTGTTTGTCTACTGTTTGGTGCTGGCAGGTGACATTAGTGTACAGTGGGTGTACAGCTGCCACTGGAAATGGGGTTGATGATTTTGATGAGACTGGACAAAAAAGACTAATGTTGCAGGTGTAAACCCAGAAAATTGAGCTGAAAGATTCTAAAAAGCTGTGTAGAGTTGAGAGGTTTGATTCTGTGCAGGTTCATCACAAACTGACATGTACAGTAAGGTAGTCATTTGATCCATTGTTCTTAGAAAAATATTGATCAGTGCATAGTTCCAGTCCAGTTCTGTAACTCCCTAACTTTTTTTGTAATTTTACAACGCTGTGAGCGCCACCAATGAAATTCCATCCATATCCATTGTATTGGGATAATGGCACAAACCTCAGAGAGGGATATCTGAAACCCTTTTTTTGATATTAGAGCTTTAATTTAAAATACAAAATAAATTTCGCCTGGTCAGAGTTTGATGTCACAGAGATTTCTATGTCAGACGAAGTGTTGCTGGGTAAAGTTGAGGCAATGTCTACTTACTGTATGTTGACCTGTGTTTTCATGTGCCTTACCATTGTGATGCGCATGTCATTTTTAATTTTTGTCATTTCAGTGTGTAGAGCTGCCTTGTGTGATGACTCCCCCTTTTTTTTGTTTTTCAGTATATTTTTGCTCAGACGAGTCCCGTGACTTCAGGAGATTCTCATAGTGTTCTGTTTAATCTATGTGTGCTTTCTAGTGTCAGTATTTGTAACAGTAAGCTGTATTGCAATTCTTAGATCTCATCACTTACTCACTATGAGTGAATGTAGACTGAGATAAACCTGTTTGTGTTTTTATATATGAAATGAAAGGTTTCATCTGTCTCTGCTCATTAGCATTCTTCGTGTATTAGACAGTTGCATTTATTTGCTCTAAATAAAAAAAATGAACTGAGTGTAAAAAAGGGGGTATGATATTAAGGAAATGTTACTAAATGTCACTGTTTACACTCAGTTTACTATTTAAATAAATACATAATTTAAAAAAAACATCTGTAGAGAAAGCGATAGCTGTAGATGGATATGGAGATAGGATGCTGGAGAAGCCCAGATTGCAGAGTGAATAGAGAGAGTGTAGAAACAGGGACTTCCCTGAGCCTCCATCATCTGCAGGGAGGGAAAAAAAACACTCTCACACACACAGCCTCCCACATACACACACACGCACACTGTGCTGAGAGCTAGTAAGGGGCTTTAAACAGATTCACACGAAATAGAGACAAAGGGACTTTAACCTGCCACAATGGAGGAAAACATGGATGAATCGCAAAGCCAGAAAGGTAGGATAGAAGGGCAATTTGTTCATTTTTTTATCTTTTATCAGCTGTGCTATTCTGCCATTGTTCTGTTCATCCATCCCTCTCGGTATCATGGGATTCCTTTGTGTGTGTGTTGTGGGCAGAGAGAAAGAAGACAGCATACATGTCCTGCAGAAAAAACAAAGCATCAGATTTTAGTCTGATAGATATGTTATTTGCACATTTTCTTAACTCAATTGACAGAGAGCGTTTTCCTTGTCGTTCCTCTCAGCAGAGGTGGGAATATGGGCTGTGAATTTTAATCGTGCCATCTATATGTCTGCTCTTTATAATACCGTGGATTATACGGCCCAGTTCTGATGTATGTTTCAATGAATGGACGGATAAATAAGCAGATTGTTTGGGTTGAGGATGAGAGGAGATGGCAGACACTGGAGGGTCGGTGTTGTTTTGGAGGCTGGACGGACAGATGGATGGACAGATGGATGGATGGATGGATGGAGGAGGTGGGAGTGGCAGGGGGGAAGGAAAGGGGGAGAAGAGGGTAATAGAAGGAGGGAGTGTGGGGCAAAACCTTGAAATAAAGACAAAATCAGAGGGAGGAGGGATAAGTGGAGCAGTGATTGATGCCTCCATTGGGATTTTCTTTGTTAGCCTCCATTGTTGATGCTTCACGCTTGTCTGAACGCCTTTTCCTCTCCTCTCTCTCCTCGCGCTCTGCGTGTCTCCTTTTTTTTTCTGCTGTCTGTGGTGCTCTCTCTACCCTTTCCCTCCATTTTCTTCATATCTCTCTATCACTAGTCCTATCTCTTTATGCACTTTTCTCTTCAGCCTTTCTGACTGTACTTAATTTGAAAGTGGATTTTCTGTGTCTGTCCCTCTGCCTCTGCAGGTCTGTCTCTTGTTTCCACTGTCTGTTTTTTTCTGTCTCTCCCTCTCCCCAACCCTCTATTTTGACTCATCTCTTGCTCACCTCCATCTCGCTCTGTAGGTTCCCTCCCTCTCTCCCTCCCTCGTTCCCTGCCTTTTTACCATTTTTCTTCCTCCATCCATTTTGTTTTCTTTTTTTCTGTTTTTTTGCAATTTTTGGTACACATCCCATATAAAACACATATTCTCCCTTTGTATGTCTGTATTTTGCATATGGCGTAATGGCAGCTGTCTATATTATTTTTGTTGTTGTTGGCGGTAACAATGGGCGTGTCCATTTTCTTCATCGCACCTTCAGTATGAAATCAGACATAACCGATGCTGCTTACACAGATTCAGAAGCTATTTATTACTATTTTTGAGCGGTAATAATCAAATGTTTGCATTTATCCCCATATTAACGTTTATTAAGACTGTATCTATGGTAAAACCATTATGGAATTGTCTTCTGTTGTGTGATAGGTGGATCTGTGTGTTTTTTCTGTAAGGGACCTGTTTTAGCCAATCAGAAAGCGGAATAGGGAGATAAGATGTTTCAAGCAAACATGATTTTTCATTCCAACCACTTTTTCTTTTTTTTTAGCCATCACCCCCACTCCTTCTGTTCATCTGTTCAACTAGTTCCCATCCCACACTGGTGTCATTCCTTCCATCTTCATTGCTTTCTTTTTACATCTTCCTTCAGTTCTGCTGTCACTGCCCCCCCCCTCTCCCTCTCCCCCTAGTTGTAATAAATTCAGATGCACACAGCTGACAAAATACAGGTGTATGTGTGATCAAATGTGTTAGGACAGGCGAGAAGGAGAGAGATGCAGGAAAATGTGAATCTATGAGACAGGACAGAGAAAGCCAGCGATGCTTGAGACTTGGCAGATCGAAGTCGGAGACATGAAGAAAGAAACAGCTCAGTACGCTTCATTTTGAACTGATAAATGACCTTAAATGATTGATCTTAAATGCTAGGATGCACACTTTTCTTTCTGCAAAATTCATTTATATTTTTTTTCATTTCACAGTGTTTGAATCTCGAATCTACCTAAATCAAGGTTTAACTGTTAAGCCTGTTGCACAGAGTGTGAGGAATTCTCTGCTCCTCTGATAACACATTTTATAATAACTGGCTGCTTTGCACTTGGTGGCTGACTAACATAATGGATAATGAACAATTAAGCTGTGCAAAATGCAACATTAGAATTCAAAATTCTCATTAAATAGTTAATAATTAAATGTTTTTTTTCATTCTGAAACTCTCAGTGTGTAATACATCCCATTTACTATTTATCAGACTTGTAAAAGATCACATGACCAAGTATTAACTCCCAGGTGTTGCCTTTAGGTTGTCATTGGTTACTGGTAAATGTATTACATAAATTGGACCAATGAAAAAGAGAGGATGTGGCAGCCAGGGCAAGATTTTACTGTAAGTCCCACTATTTAGAATTTATAAGCAGTATATAAACATTTAATAAATAGCACACTATAATATAAGTGTGCATTAATGTATGTGTACTGTAACTCCTCTGTGGGAACCCATAAGTGGAGGCTGCTGTTTAAACAGATCATGAATGACAATATAGTAAAACACAGCTGTGATAAAATAAAATGTCTTTAACATTTAACACAAATGTTAATAAAGTGCTTGTGAAAGCTGAATAGAAGGACTTAAACTAAAGTGTTACCAAAGCCAGATATAACCTCCACTATTAGTTCTCATTAGCTGCCTGGATACTGTATGTTTTTCATACCTATGTTAGCTGTTAAGACTGCTTTACATGAGGCTATATTTCTCTTCGGGTTAAATAAATACTGATTGGATCCGATGTTCAATGGCAATTTGGTGTCTACAACTCCTCATCATCTGAATCATCTTATGTAAGAATTTCTGAAGTATGTTGTTTGCTGTTTCCTGTTAACACTTGCTGCAGGAACAATCACCCAAATTCTCCACAGGGTTCATCAAAGTTTCATGTTGCCTAATCTTATCTGAAAGTGTGAAAGATTTGAAAGAGAAAGCGCGGCAGAGACACATGTAGAGGTTTTGATCTGTTTCTGCCTGTAGCTTGCTGGTCATCCTGCTGAGGACTTAACACCACTTTCAGATTTATGGGGAAAGCTGGAAATCTCAGGTTGTGTATCCACATTTTGAGCCATTTATTTGGTCATGTGAGTGCAAGTCTGTAGCAAGGCAAGTTAGTTTACAGTTGCTAATGATGTTGTTATGATGACAGATAATTGTATGATTGTGAATTATTAGTTTGGAACAAGGGACAGTTAATTCCAACAGTCTTCGGGCATCTTACGTGGTGTTTGCCCTTCACAGAAATGTACTAATATTTTATGTAAACCATTTATGAATGTATGCTGTAGAGGTTAAGATTTTTAAATGTATTTGTCCTACCTTCCAGACAGGCGTTGGTTTCCATATCGTGTGTACAATATCCAAAGCAGTTACTCCTGAAACTTGCTTGAGTTTTACAGTCCATCACAGTGATATCTGTGTGCTAAAGCAGTCCTCAAAAGTCCTCACTGCATTACATCTTGATAATAATGCAACTTTAACAAAGAAAAAATAAATGTAGATTCAAAGTTTGCTGAGATTAAATTAGACATCTCAGGAAAGTTTGCTAATTTATTTTTTATACTGTACAGAAATGAGAAAGCCAACGGCTGCCTGGAAGGTAGGAAAAAATGAAGATCATTTAAAACACATTAAAATGATGCATTATTTTTTTTCTCCCAAACACATTTAGATTTAATATAATGCTTTACTTGACACATATTTCTAGATGGTTTGCATTCCATAATTGTTGTACATCTAACCCTGTGGACCTTTCTCTGTCAAACCCTGATTTATCTACAAAAATAATCACTGCAAAGTGTATTTTCATTTTAAAGAGTAACATTTAAAAGTCTCCATCATCTAATAGCAAAAACAGATCACACAGCCAGAGAGAAAATGCCATTATATGCAAATAAATCCACACTTTAAACTTTTTGTTTTTATAATTCAAACAAATGGGGAATGTGAGGGGACAGGATCACAGGTTATGGAAATAAAATAAAATGTATGACAGCTGATTTATTAAAACAAATTTTAATGGCTAAAAGATGAACACAGTTCAGTGATATTTTGTGTTGTTTTATATATTGAACAGTCAGATAATTGTTCTCAACAAGAGTGATGACAAGTCAGAAGCTCACTTACTTTGTGCTGACTGTAATCGTCCACAAAGAATTATTTTCCACCTCCAAATGAAATCGGTGCCTAAGCTTTTATACTGTGAGTTCTTCAGGAAAATAAACAGCATGTGAGAAAAAAGATTTTTCACAAGGGGTAGTCACCACTCACTCACCATGACAATGTTGAGCAATTAGGCCTTTCAGCACCGAGCCAAGATGTCTTCTGTTAGCACTATTTCAGACCTGATCACTGATCACCTTTAAAGAACATAATGGATCAGTAATTGTGCCAAAAGTCTGGCTGTCTAAACAGTAACCCTAAAGCTTATACATGCTGTACCCAAGGAGGTTTATCAGTTGGCCTTGATTTGAGATTCCAGTGTAACTCTCACAGAAAACTGATGATATGTCATCTCTAATCAAGTTTTAATTGAGTTTTTAACTGAGACAGTGCGATATGGGGAGAAGGAGGACAGAAAGTGTGTGATTACTGTGCACAGTGTATTAAATCCCCATATGACAATAATACCAAAACAAAAATACACCAAGAACCAGACAAACAAACATCAACAGAAACCTGCTGGGGTTTGTGTACTGAATTTGTTTGATCTATTCTTATTTGATCTGCTTTTCCTTGAATTTTCTGTTTGTCAGGTTTGAGTTTGTGGCACTCACTTCTTTGGAGAGATACTTTTCTTTTGTCCACACAAGGTGCACATCACAACTCATGCTAATTATCCAGTTATTGTTAGATTTAGTTCAGTCTAACAGGAGACGTAAAACACATCCCCTCATGTATGCACAAGGACTTTTCCCAGGAAAGACCTGCTTGATGCTGATGTTCCACATAGCACATGTAAAAGTTTTATTTCACTGGCTGGAGATTGGCTCATTATATCTAATTATAAATAACTGTTTATTAGCATGAAGATACATTATTTATGAAGCCTTCCCCTAAAATGTATTGACAAAATGCCTCTTAAAGTAGGAGTTTATGGTGCATGATTGAGTCAGAAAAGACATTCAAGTGTGGAATTGGTGGTCTGTTTGGCCAGTTCCTAAACCTGCAGAAAAAGAAGTCAGCATTAGCCTGTTCAATTTGTGAAATTAGTTTGTAGCTTTATAGATCAAGTCAATGGGAAAACTGACGAGAGTCATACAGCTGAAAGTGGACCATGTGTATTTGCCTCATATCCATTTCATTATTATGACCACTAATAGAAAGGAACTTAATGGAGAGAAGAATAAGTCAATACAAATTGACTTAGCAGGCCCACAGCGGGTGAGAGAGGAAAAGGTGGGGGAGGAGAGGAGAGACAGAGAAACAGATGCTGGAGAGGGATAAAAAGCAGATGAGAAAGCCACACAAACATGGGGTTCTCCCGTCATGTTTTTTTACTTTGAAGGGAATTTCATTACCTTCCAACTAAGTTAGCACAAGCTCCATTCTGCTGCCTGTGAGAGTACCACACGTACACACTGTGAGCAGCTGGATAAATGTGCTCTATTCTGACCAATAATGTGTAGAGGAGGTTAACCTAGCCCTGATTGCTCTGCTAGTGCTCGCTCTGTCTGACCAACTCTTTGGGCACACAGTTTGTGGGCAGACTGCCGTGAAATGTCTTGTAAATAAGAAATATTCAAATCTAATGGACCGATCGTTGTGAAATTTACAGAGCACATCCACGCTTCTCAGAGGATGAAACTTTTCCATCCTGGTCAAGCCATGAGGGTTCGTTAAGCACCACCCTCAGGCCAAAAGGGCAAGGTATTTCATAATCTAATGAGCAGATGGCCATGAATTTTGCTGAGCATGTACCTTTTTGATTGTACTGATCGCTTGGCCATCCTCTAGTGCCACCAGCTACTCAACATTGTTCTCTGTAAACAGGGAAAAGGTGGAGGATCTGTGGCTAACCCTGTTGCTGGGTATGATGTGCTTTTTTAGATGTTATCTTTTTTTTTAGATGTTGACTTCTTATTTCATTATTCATTAATGCTCAGAAGTACCTACACTCTATAATCACACAAACGTCAAGTGCAGTTTTACAAGAAAATAGCTGTGACAAATGTGTGGATGCTATTCATTCACCGCTGATACAAATGGAAACAACCGTCTCACAAAGCCAGAAATCAAACCATCAAGACTCGATTAAGTAATTAGGTAACGTTTTGACACTTTGTCACTGAACAAGTGATGGACTCAATGAGCTGGTAAAATTTGTATTTGACATATTTCACACTGAGTTGTATTTGAACGTGAGGCTTCCAGCTGTGAATCAGAATATCTTCCCATATTCCTGTGAAGTCACCATGGTGGTTGTCATAGAGTCCTGGCAGTGTTTCCAGTTTTGACCGTCTGTGGAGTGGCTCCAACATTTAGTCTGTGGATGACATCATCACTACAGTCTGTCTCTCTGCTCTTCATCTTCAAGACGGAGTGGTTCAAAATCTCCATTTACACCTTTACAGTAGAGAAATAACACCACTTTAGGGGTGAATTTTCCTTTCAATTGTAATACTTTGCAAATGACTTGTCAGTTTAATGATTATTGTTGAAAGAGCTGCTAAATGAATGGTATTAGACTGAGTTTCAGTGGAAAGTTTTATTGTCCTGTGATGGTCTAAAAATGGTGTTTCAGAGGCTTTTTCCTTGGCAACAGTACTGTTCTCAATATGTCTTTTATAAGCATGAAACTGGAAGAACATCATTACAGAACAGCAGCTTTAAGGCAAAAATATAGAACTACAGTGTGTATTTTTGGTCCATTTGTGTTTGTATTTTTAGGCTTACATGTGCACAGTCTGAGGTTGTTTTTTGTTCATTGCAAAAGGATTGTAGAGGAATCGTATGCAGTGAACTACATTGATATCAAATTTTGCACACATTTGCACACATTTCTGTTCTCCATTTTGGAGGCAATAGAGATGTTTTCTTCCTCTTACCTTCCAGTACGCAGAGTGCAGAATGATTTTTTTCTTTTGTGAGACACTTTTTAAAAGTTAACCTTCCTGTCGAGGACCCACCGATTGCTTGTTATCAGTCACAAAACATAAATTTAATGTCGGAAATAGAAAATGACTTAGGGCGCGTTCCTCTGGCAGAAAAGCACTGGCGGGGCACTAGAGAGCGCTGGGCTAACTTAACACTACGTTAACAGAGAGTTGACTACACCGCTAACAACAAGCTTACAACCTTCATGCAACATTCAGTGTCCGGCTGATGTTCTGTCTGTCATATCATAAAGCTCAGGATAGACAGACACGGCCAGAACAAGCTTCTCCTCCATTTTTGTTACCAAGGTGACAAGTCCCGCCCCCCATCTCATATATGAGCAACAGTTACAACACCCAACACCTTTCTGAAAAGTTTAGAGATTTTCAACTAGAAGCACTAGGAGCACTCTGAAAAGAGACACTGGATGCAGCACTTTCTGTCTAGGCGGCCACATGCTGCTGCACAGGCTCTCTCCGCTATATGGACACAAGCCCTTAGAGAGTATTTCGAACATGGATATACAGCACATACAGAACTCAGATGGTTTTATACCATTAAATGTACAGTAGATCAACTTAGCAGCATGCTCCAACAACAGAGAACAAAGACAATGTTTTTTGGGTGATTATTGGTTTAACTTTTCTGAAAAGGGAAATGCAAAGTCCCTCTAGAACATTCAGGTTTGTTTTCACGATTGGAGTCCAAAATGAATGAATATGTGATGTAGTGGTTGACCTTTTTGTGTAATAGTATAAGAGAACCCCTGCCAGGCCAAAAAATAATTTTTTACATGTCAAAAATAACACCAAATATCCATTCATTCGCAAATCAATAGCGCTCGGGAGCCGCTGAGCAGCGCTGTCTCGAAACATGAGTTAATGTCTGTGTCGTTGCCTGGGAAACTGCAGGTAGCGTAACTCCTTTTAAGGAATAGGCTTGGATGTATTATAATCTACGAGAAACACTGATTCCAATAGTAACCCTAACCCTTTCACAATATCCTCTGATCAATACTGTTTGCCTGTCTGCCTTTCTAAAAGGCATCCATCACTGAAATTTGATCCTCCTTTCCCTTTCATTACTGCTCTCTATGCTTTTTCCTAATTAACTCTTGATTTGTTTGCACAAATTTCTAATACTGTAACAGACAGCCTTCCTGAAAATAGCTCAGTTGCTCCATATTTACTGCACATTCACAGACAAGACAAAAATTACCAAGTTATGCTTGATTTTTGCTCAGGCACTGTGGGGGCTGTAGGCTGGGAATTGCGGCCAGATGACAGCTTATCTCTTCTTTGACAGGCTGGTGAAAATAGAGGATGCGTGTGATGTGTGGGTTTCCAGGATTCTTACATCACAAAGGTCTGTTCATTGACACAAAGTCGGGCTATGAAAGTGCAGCAGCACAAAACAAAGCCTTTTGTAATCAGCAGTTTTTCATGGGAATCACTGCTGAATGAGTAGCGTTTGTATACTTAAATATCGATCGCTGGGTTATTGGCCTGCCCCTCCCTAATTGTGATTTCACTAGCAGTCGAACAATTTCTCAGTGATTAACCATTTATTTATCCAGTCAGCACTTCTGCACTGATCTCCAGCTGCTGCAGGTGTTCTCTGCTGTCAGGTGAACACTGAAGAGCATCCAGTATAGCAAGTGGCAGCCAGATAAGCATTAATGGCCCCATTAGAAGCTGTCGGTGTGGTGTCCAAATTATGATGAGGGTCTGTTGTGGTGTTTAATACATTTACATCAGACAATCTTGAAATGGCAACCCCACAATATTGTTTTTCTCATTTGACTCTGGTTAAGATAGCAAACAAGTGGATCTCCAGAAATTATAGACTGCTTCCTTGGTTCTGTGCTGTGGAATTTCCCATCTCTAACACACCGCTTAGCCGATCTGTGAGTGAGCGATTGACAGAGGGATAGAGAGGAAAGGAGGGATTTATGTATGAACAGGCGATTTGATTGGCAGCTAGGAGAATCATTTCAGGAGGCCATGCCAGCAGCAGAGGCTACTACCATTAACTGTGTGTGAGTGTGTGAGTGACTGCAAAGCTACTTCTGGCTTAAACAAAACAACATAGACATCTTGTTTGAAATAATTACAGGCTGAAGAGGAAATTCACCTGCAGATGACATCAGTTGTTGATTGCAGTGTACATATATATTTATCTGGGTTATACTCCACTGTGCTGAACTGCATCTCACTCTAAATGGTGCAGTGGGACTGAACCTGTCATTTCCCATTAGAACAGGGTTTTGACTCTTGAGTGCATCTTCAGGCCACTGTGTGTGTTTCTCTTTCTCTGTGTGTGTGTGTGTGTGTGTATGTGTGTGTGTGAGAGAGAGAGAGAGAGAGAGAGAGCCCAGTAATCCTCTCTCAGAGCCAAGACACAGATATCCAGACACACACATACAGCAGCTATGTTGTCTGTTAGACAATCAGGCTAGACAGTGCTGTCCAAATTGTTTCCTAATGAGCACCGAGGCTCAATGTATTATATAATAATGATAATAATAATAATAATAATAATAATAATAATAATGATGATAATAATAACAACAACAATAATAATAATAATATGTTTGAGTTAAAAAAGCTAGAGGAGAATTCTTCTGGTGTGTGTGTGTGTGTGTGTGTGTGTGTGTGTGTGTGTGTGTGTGTGTGTGTGTGTGTGTGTGTGTGTGTGTGTGTAAACCACAACCAGATAACAGATTACAAAAAACATCTTATTTCTAATGATTTTGTGAAAGTTAGTGCTAAAGAACAGATCATAGTTTGATTCAAATATAAATGATTATGGTTTTCATCATATTCTTGCACATTAGAGTTGGATGTTCCTGTGAATACCTGAAAATGTTGTAGTGGTTGTAATCATTGACTGTATATAAAGATTGGATTAGATTAGATTATTTATATACAGTCAATAGTTGTAATCTTTAAGATTTCAGCCCTGGTTGATTTGGCGACACCTGTGGTTACCATGACAAGAGCTAATGCAGTCTGAATGCAGCCCAGGAATGCTGGACTTCCACCACTACCAATAAAAACGACTACATATAGAAAGATGATTACTGATTGTAAATACATTGAATTGCTATTGCTATTGCACTTCATGTCTGAAAGGTAAGATATAATAGAAAAAATAGAAACATCAATCATATGAACAATCAATAAATGTGTTTTAGGCAGCAGACAATATTAAAAAGTACAACAGATGTCAATACACAATAGAAGTCACTTCTATTTGGGAATATTATCTACAAGCTATTGTACTTACAGTATATACATGTAACTGCTGTCTTTTAAAACAACACCAAACATGTTAAAGTTACAAATCTAACTGAGGATTGCAATGGTGATGATCAGGAATCTTATTAATCCTGTAGATATATTACGGTCATTTTATGTGATGGTACAGTCAACTGATACTTGCTGTCATATCACATGTGAAAACATTTATCTCCTCCTAAACAAAGAAAACACCGTCTCACATATAGATGCAGTACACAGCCGTTTGTGCTCAGCCTGTCCCAGTTTTAGCAGGTCACTGGGTCTTTCCTGCGTTTAAAGCCCGAATATGGAAATATGACAAGGATTATAACGTGGCTGAAATTCAGGACACACACTCAAACACTTGTACACACACACACACACACACACACACACACACACACACACACAATGTCAGAAACACAACTGCACAGTCATACAGATGCAGATATTTGCAAATGTGAAAATATTTAGACACACAAGACAAAAACACGCTTCATACAACCCCCCTCACAGAAACACCTTCACACATACTCATAACACATTTATATCACAGCATCACACTCCTCCTCTCTCTGCCCATCCATCTGCCTCACAACTGTCTCACTAATGTGCCCTACATTTTATTCTTTATATGTAAAAGTGTCAACCACATGGGCATGAATTGATTCAAAGGTGTGTATAAAGAACCAAAATTAGCATGTAGCTCATGTGCGATGAACATTTTATTAAATGGAGTCAGTCAGCGCAAAATGGTACCTTCCTACTGGGCACAGCAGCCATTTTTATTCCTCTGTGACTGGCTCATATTTTGTGGAGAAACACATTGAAATTGTTCATCGATCATTTCCAAAACTAAGACAATAAGCTAAACGAGAACACACTTTGTGTCTATGCAAATGGAGGCTGTGTGAGTCTGTGTCTGTGTGTGTGTGTGTGTCTGTGTGTGTGTGTGTGTGTGTGTGTGTATGTGTGAAGATGTGCATTAGTGTGACTGTAGTGCTTGCAGAGCCGCGCTGTTACCATGACAACGCTACAGGCAAAGTGGGTCAGCGGGCTCCTGCCACACCCCTGTTGGCATGGCAACAAGGCTGGTCAATTAAACCTGAGCAGCAGGATGACTCACAAAGACACACACAAACACACACAAACACACAAACAAACTATATAACAGGGAGGTAAAGGATGAAGCACTTAGTGTGTGTGTGTGTGTGTGTGTGTGTGTGTGTGTGTGTGTGTGTGTGTGTGTGTGTGTGTGTGTGTGTGTGTGTGATTTGGCTGATATGGATTTTTTTAAAGGGTGATTTCTCAGTTGAAAGCAGCTGATATCCAATAATAGTGGATAGCCAATAGCTGGGTGGGTGGAGCTGAGGTGGGATGAGCAACAGCAGATGTCACAGCTGCTTGACATAGGCTGAGACACCTGTCAATCAAGCAAGATTTCTCAAAATATAAACAAAAACATCATAATGGAAAAAAAGAATCTCAAAATCACCACTGAGACACTAATCACCTTAGAAGACACTAGATTTAACACAGAGAGCATAACATTTCTTAACTGTGGGGTTTTAATAGAGTACAACACAGTGGGGGACTTTTTGGGGTTGGCATCTCACAGCACATAGAGCACTTGCAGCTTTAAACAAACAAACAGTGATTTTACCAGTCGCTTGTGGTGGTTGCCCCTTGATTAAACCCAGTGACCTCGGCCCAGCCCTCAGCATGTACTCTAATTCTCTCCTGCATATGAATGTTATACACAGACACATATTAAGCTAGAGGACAGAACACGGTGCACAACAATCCACAGTAAATCTAATTATCCGCTACTTATGTTACAACACATTCGTTTGCTTTCTTCCTATTGTACTAGAAACAGCAAGACTGTTTGTTGATGTTAAACTGTGGAACAAATCTATGTCTTGCCAACAGTTTGTCAGCCGGAAAACAACTGATTCTTCCTGTGTCAAAACCTGTTAAGATGATATAGTGTTATCTGCTATCCTGGCATTACAGTTATCTCTGTCATGTTTTCATGGGGAATACACTGAAATATACCAATACATCGGTTGTTGAAATATTTCTGATTTGAAAACTTTTTCCCCTCAGATTAATTTTTATTTTTTGGTTGCAACTCCAGCAAATTACAGTTATAAAGGCTTGGATTGCTGGTGCATCATTGGCAGCCAGTGTACAATTATGTAATGTGGTCTCTCTCAGGAGAATGGCATTGAAAGACAAAGAGTGATCATGTTTAGTTAAGTTTATTACATTTATTTGTAAAAGACCTCACACACACAGGACCTATTAGCTCATCGCCATCTGCAGTCCCTGTGCAGGTAGATACAAACATTTTGCATCTTTATTAGCAATAAATAATCTGATCCATCAAGATTTATTTCCAAGAAGGCAGCAGGTTCATATGATTCACTTCGGCCCTGTCACAATCCAATCCAAACTGTGTGGTACAGTGTGATGTGATTCACTGCATCATGATGCAGTAGAGCAAACATTTCTATTGTAATGCCACTACTGTTACTGTTTTCTACTCACTCTCATAACAGAGAGCAAGTGTGAGATGGCTTTAAGGTCCTGTTTGGAATATCATTGTTGAAGTCTCTATGTGTAGAAGTTAGGGATGTGCAGAGGGCCCAGTATTTGTATTTGTATCTGTATTTGTTGAGGCAGCAAAATTATTTGTATTTGTATTTGAATAAAAGTGGAAAGAGGCTTAAAAATCCAGTTTTTGTTTTTATTACGCTTATAATTTTAGAAAATTAAAGATGAAAATTAAAGTGATGTCTAAATTAAGAAAATATGCGTCATGTAGCAGGTGGATGTGACCTGCTGATAGACGTAACAGTGGAGCAGAGGAGAGAGACTGAGATAGCGACCATAACTGACTTGCTCGCTGGCATTTGACATGTTTTGTTTTTTTTTCTTCCCAAAAACAAATAATCTAAAAAATATTTGTATGAAACAAATATTCGTAAAAAAACAAAAAAAAACAAAACACTATTTGTGCTTTGCCGATTAACGTATTTATATTCAGGCACACCCCTAGTAGAAGTCTTTATGTTGACACAGAGTGCGCTCTACAAGTTAAAGGATGAGTTCCCCTAAATGAGACATATTTTCTCATGTACCTCTAGTGGTATCCAGCCATGCTGATAGGTTTTGGTTTTATGTGGCCAGGTTTTTGATACACATCCATCTCTGAGATTTCTGCCTCCACCCTACTGCTGTAGAAGTGAATGGAATTTTGTTTGTGGCGCTCAAATGAAGTTAAGTGCCCAACCAGTGTAATTTAAACAGCTTTGGGAGTTATAGAAATTGATTTCACTTGTAACAGAGCCAGGTTATCAGTTTCTCTCATGAGCTTTAAAGACGTAATCAATATTCTTATAACAATATATCAAATGACAGTGTGTAATGTCAGAGGTGTCATTTGTAGTGATGAGCTATACAGAGAATTATGAGCTACTCTCAGCTTTACAGAGTTTTTTCAGCTCATTGTTTAACTGTCTGGCTGCAGCTTTACTGTTTGGGTTCACTCCCAGTGCTCTCATAGTGTTGTTTTCATAGAAAAAAAACCTAAAACCCCACTGTAAACTACCTGCTTAGCACTAAACAGCAAACAGACACAGTTAGCGACTAACTGGTGAACATAGTGGAGCTATTAGCAGCTAAAGAGCCAGATGTTTGCCTCAGGAGTTGGTAGAGAGCAAAAACAGCTAAAAAAAAGAGTGAATATTGGACTTACACTGACCAGGTGAACAGAAACACGACTCCAGATGATAATGATAATGTTGCTCTGTAGCTGTGAAGTGTTCCTTTAATGTGAGACAGTTCCCTTCTCTGCGCCTACATACTTTCAAAATAATCCCCTCAGAAGCAAACGAATGTAAATGAGAACATTATTCTGGGTTTTCAGCCAGTTTAGTCCAACTGTATGTAAAATGATGTATGTACTCTATCACTGTATTAGCAGTGCTTCTGTGTTTGTACTGTATGTAATTAGATTTAAGTTGTTAATGTTCTGCAGAAGAGATAAAAGCAGCTAATCAACTTGAGAGCCAAAGACTCTTCATAATAAACTCACAATTAATGAATACACTCCGGGATGCGGTAAGGAAACGCTGAACACACTTTTCATTTCACCACTCTCAATGGAGCTGTGATTATTTCAAAGTATAAGTCACTGACTGGGCGCTGGTGCTTGCATCACTTATTTGCATTATTTCCTCTGGGGTGTTTATACTTTGCTAGAAACTGCTTTTCATTCATATTTTGTTTGTTTGGGAATGTATAGTCATGGCAGGTCGTAGTTGCGTAGTTGTTTTATTGAATTCAGAATCATTATAGTTTACAAAACTTATATATGTTACTGATGCCATTCTCTGCATGATGTCGTAAAAGAGACTGTTAGCATTACAGTTCTGTCTTTTCATCTATGTTCAGGTTGTAAGGAGTGCTGTGAGCGATGTGTGGGCAGCCTGCCCTGGGCCTCGCTCATCGCTACCATCCTCCTGTACATGGGCGTGGCTTTGTTCTGTGGGTGTGGCCACGAAGCTTTGAGTGGCACCGTCACCATTCTCCAGAACTACTTTGAAGTCATCAGAGCCCCGGGAGAGACACTGGATGTTTTCATCATGTGAGTTACGTTTTTTACTCTGATTTCATGTTCTAGCACAATTGTTGCACAATACATTGCACCCACTTAGGAATATTATATCTATAAAATGATCTAATTTTGTAAAGATATAATAATAATTTAATATTCTATATGCCACAAGTGTCCAAGTTGAGTTCAGAAACCAGACTTTATTCATTCAAACATTACATCGCCACCATTTACAGTAGCTACCTGAATTTATTACAAGTATCATTTCAAATATTTTATTGTCTTCTTTGAATTTACCTCTTTGATAGTTCAGACCCAAAATACTGTTTCACTGTGTAGGCTTACTTCTGGGAAATCACCCTCAAAAAATAAGGCCACGTTGAACATGAAAGTATAATTAGTATGATTCATTTCATTTACAGCACCATGAAACTGACCCAATTCAGATTTTTTTTTTTTATCATTGCTTCCACTTTAAAAACAAAATCCACCACTATAATTATCTCATGATTATGAGGAACTATGTCCTAATTTTGAAGAAAAAGCCCTTAATAATGAAAAAATAACTTAGGTTTTTTTTTTTTTCTTGCAGTGGTGAAAATAGTCTTTTTCTGTGTTGGTTCACACCTGTGGATATAAATCAGATAGGAATCAATAAATGTGAATGAAAATGTTCCACTTATGTATGAGGGTGGAGACCCCTCCCACTGCCTCAACAGACCCTCACACTCAAGCTTCACTTATTACCTCTGATTTATATTTGGCACGTACACATGGTGGTTTAGCTGATGATAAACATTGAGTCTACAAACAGCACTTCAAGCTGCATGAAAATAAATAAATAGTCATTAACCATTGACACTGTGAGTGTGTGTGTGTTCTCTCCACAGTATTGACATCCTGAAGTACATCATCTATGGTCTTGCAGCTGGATTCTTTGTGTTTGGAGTGCTGTTGCTGGTGGAGGGCTTTTTCACCACCGGAGCTATCAGGGATCTCTATGGAGAGTTCAAGATCACCGCCTGCGGACGCTGCCTGACTGCATTTGTAAGAAATCTTTAGAGCCATTAGATTGAATGTGATACACTGACATTTTAAATTGTGTTCTTTCAGATACACAGGATACTGGCAGTAAAAGGACTAGTTGGCAGTAACTGATCATGTAGTTACTGTTATGTAATGTTAAAACCTCCATCCTTAGATAAAGAAAACATCAATAAAGTGAAACTGAAACAGATGAACATCTTCAGATTGATGGTGATTTAGAGAATCCAAACAAATGAGTTATTTGTGAGAAAAAACACTTTCCAGTGTTTTAAGCTGTTTTCACATTCAGCTATTTAATATATTTGTAACATTTTCAATTTTTTAATTTTACATTTTTCCAATGTGAGCAAAATGTTGCCCTTGCTAGTAAAGTATATGTTGCATAATCACACCAACTCTGCTCCATCGGGGTGCTTACACGTGTCTGAGCTGTCCTTTTATATGTATCTGATGACTAACAGATATCCATGTGACATATACCAACATGCATAGAAAACTATTTCACCTCAAGGTCTATTTAGTAGCTGTTTTCAATCATATTACATGAGCTTCATCAGCAGATGGATTTTTCCTAGTTGTCATGGAAATGAAAATACTCAAATTTCCATTTTTACAGAGCACTTCTCAGCTCTCTCACCCATGTTGGTTCAACAGATATTTAAGGAACATTAAACATTTAAGGAACATGTGATCCCTACACTCATATAAAAGTAGCTAAATAATATTATTTCGAGTTTATATCCTGTAAATTATGTACTGAAGTGATGACATTAAACAGAATCAGCACTGCTACCTGGACCACAACAAACATTTTCTTATTGCTAACTCTGCAGAGTGTTTCTGAAAATAGATACTGTTTTGAAACACACCAAATCCTGGCCTAACTCAGTATATCAGCCTGACAGATCTCTGTGCAGTTATTCCCTGAATCTGAATCTGATCTCTCTGTTAGTCACATCTGATTCATGCGGATGAGGGAGACAAAGAGACAGATTAGGCATTGTCCACTTCTGCGCAAGAAATTCCTCACATCTGTATTTCTCTGCGCAGTGGAGAGGGTATAGGCTTTCTAGTGCAGGCCTCTGGAGACAACACACACACACACACACACAAATACACAGGGCTATGGTCTGTGAGAGAAAGCTAAAAGGCAAGACAAAGAGATTGGAGAGAGAGCAGTCAGTTGCATAAAAGGTGTTTTCATGCCTCAGTGTGAAATGATGGAGAACTGACACAATTACACTCACACCTGTGCAATCTAGTGTTTATGAATGTAATTCACAATTAAAAGCATAATGAAAAATTCAGCTTTCAAAGAAATATACTTTCTGCATTTAGTGTATGGTGTAAAGTAAATATCACATTGTCACCTGTGAGTAAGCAACATTAAAAATTAAAATGACCTGCATGCTCATTCTTTTTCATGAAATGATGGTGAATTTAAATTCTAATAAAGCTTGAGAAGTGGGTTTAGTGTATGGCCGACTCTGTCACTGGTAATCTCTGGCCTCTGTGTTTCCAGCTGATGTTCCTCGCCTACCTGTTCTTCCTGGTGTGGCTGGGAGTGACAGCATTCACCAGCCTGCCGGTCTTCATGTACTTTAACGTCTGGACAATGTGTCAGAACACAAGCTTGGTCGAGGGAGCTAACCTCTGCCTGGACCTGCGCCAGTTTGGTATGTGCCATGATAACATGATCTGTCGCTGGTGGATGGATGGAAGAAGATACCTACATTATGTTGTGTGTTTCTTCGAAATGTGTATGGATATGTTAAGCAAGAAAGAATCTCTGATAAGAAAGACATACAAACACTATATGCTTATGTGTCTTGTTTAGACATGACTTGATACAGTCATGTTACACTTTAGTATTCCACTCACTTCATTTCAAACACATAGAGTGGACAGAGAAAAGCATCTTTAGGCTTTCAGAGCTGAAGCTTGGTGAACTTTGACCTGCTTTTGAGCAAATGAATTTACCCACCGCACTGCTCTGACCTGAAAAAATCTCTTTTTCCGCCTTTTGGTGTTTACTTAAGTGGAAATGGTTTTTTTATCGTGTCATCTTTTGAATACAGTCTGTCCATGTATCTTGTGATTTTGAAATAGTGTCAGTGGAAAAAAAGTCCCAATAATCCTGATAACCACCTGATAGCTGACAGAACACACACTGTGTGTATCCTCCTGCTCGCGTGCAGGCAAGTAAATGGCAAATCACCAAAATACCAAACTGGCATAGGCTATGGAAAAGCCTGCGTGTGTGTGATAAAATTGCCAAATTGCCAGTAGAAAGCCCACAGTGTGCCATGTGCTGGAATGACAATAGAGCCCAGATTGTCTACTGAAAATCTACTGAAAAGGTGATCTGGACTAATTAAGCTGAAATAAACTTTATTAGTAGTGTACAGGGCTGCCAAGTCTCACACGTTCACCATGACACTTACGCAATTGACACTTTTCACACGCTCTCTTGCCACATGTCCATTTTTTCAAACAGTGAAAAACAAATTCATAACTGATAACGTCGTGGGGTGAAAAGAGGACACTGACAACGCACGGACAGACAAGACAGAGCAGCACCGTGCAACAACGAGTTATTGAGACCATCAGCGGGAAAGCCAGAAATATACACAAATCTATTATATTGTTTTATTCCCATACATACTGCTCAGAGTAATCTCAGTCAGCAGCAGCAGCACAGCATCTCTCCCTCTCCTCTCGCACCATTTGCACACAGGCAGGGGTGAGAGTGAGTTACTATGGTTACAGGGACGCTCTGTGTCTCTGTCTTTGAAGATGCCTTGTGAGGACTGAGAATAGCAACCCTCAGGTTTAACAATGTTTTACCAGGTTTAATTATCCAAATCATATTATGATGTGTTGTAAGACTGTTCCTTCTACCCACTACCATTTTATGAAATCGTCTAATAATCATTTCCTCTCGTGTTCCACCCAATTATTTACTGTTCTTGATGCATTCTTAGTTTTCATAGCACCCTCAATCTAACTTATCTAGACTAGTGTAGTTGGCTGTTTCTTGACTCAATCCAAGAGGTTAGGTGGTGTAGAAATGCAGGAAATTTGTTTTAAAATGCTTTTACCCCCAGACCCCCGCAGCAATTATGTATCTTTCCAAGTTTGCTCCTAAATTTTAATACATAACCAGGCACCCATGGTGAAGAGCATAGATCTTTGTTATCCTGTGTTCAAATATCTGGTGTGTAATAACCACATCATCTACAAATCCTGACCCAGTCAAAACTACAAATATTAGGAAAAAGAAGTGAAAAGGGCACATAAAAGAGAGAGCCATTCAAGCCATTCTCACAGAGGACAGACTGGAGGGTAAAAGGACCTGTTGATGGGGAGGTAAGAAGATTCTGAAAAAAGAAAATAAAATGGTGACAATTACTAGAAAACCAAATAACAACAGGGAGTTTTGTAAAGCTTAGAGTGATCAAATTGAGAGAACACAGTGGTCTATTGTTCAATTCAAGTTTATATTCTATATTCTGTTTTTTTCTGTTAAAATCTATGACATCTGACATCATATTAAACCATCCAACTATTGTAAAAGATTGATTGATTCTAGTTATAAACATGTGTACATGCATACAATGCATACTGTATTTCAATCAGATACTGTAACAGTTATTATTATCTTACATGATGCAATCACCGCACCACCCACCATGTTGCTCTACAGGATGCCCACATAAAACTAAAAGACACACCAAGATGCACTTGGTGAGTCTCTTCACTGCCATCTAGTGTCCATGTTTTTAAACTGCAAAAGGACCTCCGGTGAGCAATCTAATGCCTGCATCTAATGAACATTTCTCATGGGGAACAATTACAATATTTCACCTAAAAGAAAATCACTGGGTCATTAAAGTTTTCATTCAACACCGTGGTAATTTTGAGGTGAGTGTGAGTGTTGTGTTGGCACTCCCTCATATTGTGTATCCATTTTTAGAGCCACCAGCAGTACATTGTGATCTTACTGGACAGTTCACAGTGGGACCAGTGAAGCATGGTTGTGCTGGAGACAAGAGAATACATTTTAAACAACTTTGATTAAATAAATACAATACAAAACACAAAAAGACAGAAAATAATTGATGATGTTTCTATTCATCAGGAGCAGTGACCATCTCTGAGGAGAGGAAGGTGTGTACAGGATCTGAGAAGTTCTTCAAGATGTGTGAATCCAACGAGGTAAGACTTGTTACAGTATTTAAAGAGATTCAGATGAAAATATGATGATTTGCTATCTGTGTCACAACTGATCATCATCTAAGACAAAGAGCAGAAAAAACTGAATTTCCAAGTTTTATTGTGTGTGTTACAGCTGGACTTGACCTTCCATCTGTTTGTGTGCGCACTGGCAGGAGCTGGAGCTGCTGTCATTGCCATGGTGAGCACCATTATTCTCATATCTGACTTTTTGTTAAAGGATCCTGGAGTATTAATTAGTACTGAATGGTATGACCTCCAACCCCAGGTGAACTTGACAACAGGAAAAAATACACACGGAAATGAATTGTCCTACAAAGGCAAGATGCAGTAACTATGTATTGTGTTAAGACCAGAATCTGCATTCTGGACATGTTTTACTATAGAGACAATTATTATGCCATGGAAATGTATTGTTTCTGTGTAAACAGCATTTTAAATTTGCACAGTAACATCACTCTGTGCAGGGCTCCTGTGGCAGTTCCTGCAAAACAAGTGTCTGTCTCTCAGTGAAACTTCCCTGAATACATAAAGGTTAAGACTAAAAATATTTTATTGATTTTAATATAAATATTAATAGCAGAAGGGCAGAGAGACACATATTAAAGTTTATTTTCTTAAATAAAGTAGTACAAATGGAGCACAAACCTGAAAGAACACATTTTCTTGGTAAACACTGCATACTGTATTCACCTTGCATCCTATGAATATTATCCAAAGGCGGAGTGCAGTATCTGCATTTTTAGGTATCATGTAGTTCTATGGCATTCTATGTTATATAAAAAGACATAAAATGAGGGTGTTACAAGTTTTCTGTTTGTTACACAGTTTTTCAGCTGCCCCGAAAAATTTAAACCATTTTTTCTCAACTTCATTGCTTCCATAGTTACTGTTCTCTGCCAGGAGATTCAGGAAGTAATGTGACTGTATGACACATACTGACCTCACCGTCCAAAATACAATTTAGACCATACCATATTTATGGATATTAACATTACCTGTTTGCAGTTGTATTTACTATGAGAAGTGCAGATGGTAGAGAGGGCCTCATTTTTAGCCCAGTGTGTGTGTGTGTGTGTGTGTGTGTTAGAGAGAGAGAGGAGTGAATCTATTCTTGTGTGTCTGCAGTAATACAGTCGGTGAGTCACCAGGCTGTTCAGATATCTGAGGTGTGGAGAGGATTTGTTCTGTCAGATATCCTCCTCTACACTGTATGCATTCAGCAGTTATCTACTAACCTGGGCCTTCACTGTTACTTAATGTTATCTCTGTCTCTTGTCCTGCGAGCAGTGTAAAAAGCCAAATATTAATGCACAACCATCCATTTTCTGCACCTGTTTATTCCTGCTCAGAGTCACAGGGGGTTGGAGTCTATCCCAGAAACACACTCCACCTCCCCCACAGTTTTCTTTCACAGAAACAAAATTGTGAAGCCTTTAAACCCTAAAGCATCTCAGCTCTGTGTGGGACGTCCGAGACAATATTTACTGAATGTGATGAATCAAATGTATTTCTTTATTGTGGCAACTGGCACAGTAGTTTTTTCTTCTAGACAAAAATTTCTTATCAACACAATTTGATGCTGTAGAATGTTAACAGTATATGCATATCTGTTTTTGTGACTTGATTATGTCTCCACAGTGAGAAGTGTAGTAGAGTGTGGTGAGCATTTAAAAGGGTGTCTTCACAATGGATTTGTTGAAGACGTCTAATTACCTGAACTGTAATTCATTAAAGGACCAGTGAATAGAATTTAGTGGCATCTAGCAGATCAGACTTGGCAGACATGGAATATAATATTCTTAAATATGTTTTAATTAGTGTATAATCACCTGAAAATAAGAATCGTGTTTTTGTGAGCTTAGAATGAGCCATTTATATCTACATAGGGAGTGGGTCCTCTTCCATGGAGCCCACCATGTTGCACCGCCATGTTTCTACAGTAGCCCAGAACATACAAACCAAACACTGACTCTAGAGAGGGCCTTTCCTGTTTTTCGTGAGTTTCACCAAGTAGGTCTGTCTGCAGACTCACAGTATCTACACAACACACTCACTTTACTACATGACACAGGCGTGAGGAGGGTGTTGGTTAGGGTTAGGGTGGGGGTCGGAGGTGTGTGTTGTGTAGCAGGCCGTTACGGTGACAACATCAGGAGGAGTGTGTCGCGTAGTAAAGTGGGCGTGTCATGTGGTGAAGTGGATGCGTCGTATAAGTCTGCAAGACTGCAGATAGATCCCTCTCAGTTTCACGGCCACCTTTGGTTCTCCTACACGCTTGGAAGGGGAGGTGGAGGGGGAGGGTTGTTCAGTTGGTTGCAATCTGCAACCTCACAGCTAGATGCCACTAAATCCTCCACACTGGTCCTTAAAGTCTGAAGTACCTCAGAGTGAATTAAAATGCTGTCCTTTATTTGGTCACAAGGGGGCACTAGAGTTGAAAATGTTAGAGGAGAGAGTCTCCATCTCCACACAGCTGCAATAAGCCTATTGCACCATTGTTTTCTACCCACAAATCAATAATCCTTGTTTTCTAAAGCTGTGCCCCTACTGCATACTACATACTAGTTGTATGCTGGTTTTCAATATGTAGTACTTTCATATTAGTGAAAAAACTGATTCGTTGTATTAATATTTAATTCTACGGACCCTCCAAGACTCCAAAAGATTTTTTAAATTTTTTATCTAGTGCGCACAAGATATGGTTCATGTTCGCACAAGATACTAACTAAAAAAGATATGAGCCTAAAGGATTTTTTTATCTAGTGCACACAGGATAAAGATTTGTGTGAACAAGATGGATCCAATATCTTATTATTAATATTATCTTTTGGGACTTTGAGGGCTCTGTAGTACACAGAGTACTATATAACAAATACTATATAACATGCACCTGATGGAATGATCATACTCTCATCACACCTTGTATATATTACTTCAGTACACTTTGTCCAAGATCTGTCTGTCTCTTATTCAGGTAGCATGTGGACTAATTTTGTAATGTAGAAACCTTGCATGTTAGGAGTTTTTTCTATTTTGATTTGATCTGGTTTGCTACATACAAACACTTATGAACCTTCACCCTTCTCTCCTCCCTCAGGTCCACTTCCTGATGGCTCTAGCTGCTAACTGGGGCTACCTGAAGGATGCCAGCCGGATGCAGAAGTATGAAGACATCAAGTCGAAGGAGGAGCAGGAGCTGCATGACATCCACTCTACACGCTCCAAAGAACGCCTCAATGCCTACACATAAACACACACCTACAAGAAACGACACACACACACTTACCTGTCAGACACACACAAGATGATACATGCTCACACACACTCACACACAAACATGGCCTGACACAAGCCTAAGGATAGCAGAAACATACAGTACATGCATGAGTGAAAAAAAAACATACACAATCGTACACTACAACACACAACTTAAGACATGAGTAGGCAGAAGTTACTAACAAAAAAATGATGAAAACACAGACACCAACATCATCCTGGTGTTCCCAGTGGATCATTTGCTCAGGTTGTACGCTAACGCTTAAGCATCCATTATGTTGAGTGAGAGTATGCTTTTAGCTTTACCTCTAACATGAAAAATTCTTTATGGCTACATTTCGCTGTTGTATGTAGAAAAATAAAATTTAGAAGAAATTCGATCCAAAAGTCATGAGCAGCTATCACTTCTCTTGAGAGGAAGTGAGTCTGCTGGGTGAGATAAATACATGATTGATTTTTTAAAATGCTACAAAAACATAAATCAGATTTATGCCGTTTGTGATATTTTACTTTGAATATTTCTGAATATAAAGACATAAATTTACCTCAGGCTTTTTGAAGGCCCTAAGGATCCCTTTCTCCTCCCCCACCCCTACACTCACAGTGCTAACCTGTAACACTTCTAAGTTATACAAGGCATTTAAGGTTTGCCTTTTAGCTAGGTAGCATTATATATCATTTTCCTCCAAAAACTATTGGTTAGCTGTTTTAAAAGTGCTTTGCTATGTGTGTATGTGCAGAACAATCAACTACAACTAGCCTATAATCACAGAAAAAAACAACAAAAACCTTACAAACACTTAGCAAAACAAACCAGTACAGTGTATGTATAAAACAGCACAAGAAAATATTACTTGAAGAAATACCAAAAAAACCCCAAAGAACCCAAAGAAATGTCACATTTTTGCTTGTGGCCCCCCAGTAGTTTGCCTGCGTTCGGGCCAGCCATGCTTTTCCTTTTAAGATTGCAGACACTTAACTAAACGTTGCCATCTTTACTTGTGTCAGTGTTACCGGCTTACTGTCACTCAACAATATGGATACCAACATCACAGGAACTGTTAGCATAGCACACAGGTGAATTTGGTGTCTATGAGCTCATCATTTAACTGGGGAGCCGTCCAGCAGGACAATGTCACTGTCTCCCCCACAAGAGCCTCAATACCTGCAGTACACACATCACACATAACTCATTCACACACACACACACACACACACACACACACACACACATATAGATGTGGCTGAATGGTCGGTGTTGTGCAGGCAGTGTTGTATGGTGGTGTCATGCTGTGTCGTGTCGTTTCGCCACATTATGATGACTGGTATTGCAGAGAAATATGGTCCCTGAGGAAATTTGTACCTCCTGGGTACAAATGGGTAGCTTTGCTAACTTTCCTCCCTTCCCTTCTCTTTTTCTCCCCCCTTTTCTCCTCTGACCTCACCTCTCCTTCTCTATTCTGCGACCTCCTCATCTTGAGCCCAGTTTCATTAGTTGTTCCACATATTCTTCTTGGACATACTGACCAGTATGTCCATCAGATGGCCATGTGCAGGGCAGGGGGTTGGGTTTTTGAGACAGAATGCACTTAAGAAGGCTTAATAGTTAATTGTAACAATAACAAAGAAACCATATATTGATTGATAAAATATGCAGATGAATTGATGTCATAAGTAAGTCAAAATTCTCTTAATAGTATTTTATTTTTACTGTATATTACATGTCAGTTGAACTATCAGAGTATAAGTACTTCAGATGGCAGCGGGGATTTCAAAGAGGCCATTTAAAACAACTAGTGAAACGGTGCTTTGTGTCCTTTTCCCCCTCGTCCCCAGTTTGTATAAACTTGTGATTTGTCCTCAGAAACAGCACATCTTAGCAGCACAAAGTCTTTTTAACGTGTCTCATCAGTCTGTTAAATGATGTTTTTTCTCACTTTTTGGAATTTTGCCACATTTTTATCAGTATCATTTATGTGTAATTTTAGCATTGGGGGTATTTAAAGAGGGCAGGTGTGTGTTTTGGGGGGGTGTTATATCACATTCACATTTTCATGTAATGATTCTGTATTTCAGTGATTCTGCACACACACAAACACACATACATATGCGTATACACCAATCATCCTTAAGAGTTTAAATTCTTTTGTTGACATGTTTTGTTTTTCATATCTTTTTTTCATCAGGCCCTAATGTGACCAAAATTACTGTTCAGTCATAAGTTACATTTCAAAAATCACTGATACTTCTGTAACAGTCGGCTTGTCATTGGTGACATGAACAGATAATTACTGTGAATTGTGGATGGTGTCTTGGTTGTTCAGGAGTGGCTTCTTTTTAAAGGCTGAGCTTGTTATTTTCTGTCTGAGCCGGATGTTTTTAAAGATGGAGGATTCTAGTAAAGCAGAACAGAAGCATTTCGTGGCGTTTTTAAAATCTTATGAAGCCATTGGTGGATTTTGTGAGGCGTCTGAAGTGGATAGGCGTGATGCATACCCTTGAAGAAGGAAACAGTTAGTTTTCAAAATTTAAACAAGCTCTGGACGTGCTTAAGGAAGAGGAGATAAAACTCAACACTGGTGGCTGCAGGGACTGATTGAACTGCAGTAGTGTTATTGGGAATGAATCATGGTCTGGGAATGATTTGCTTTTCTGGATTGGTTTCATATGGATCCAAAGCTGTTCCCAGTTCATATATTTGGTGCCTCAATTATCTCCTCGGGTGTTTTTATTGTGAATGCTGAATATTGTATTAGTCTCAGATCAAAAGCTACACTTGCCAGGATGCAGTTTTTAGTAATCTGCCTGGATTGGATTTTAAAATTAGGAACCTTTTTATTTTTTGAAATGACCAATAACACTCGTTTTAGCCTATAGTTATGGTGAGAAAAATCAGGATTACCTTACTTGTTCTTATGCAGTGTAAACACCACTTCAGCTTCAGAAGAAGAAGATCTGAAAATTAAGCTAATGAAACTTAGTGTGTCACCAGTGTACAGGCCTGTTATGTTTGTATTATGTGTTAAACCAGCCGTTAGAATAGAAGGTTTGTATGTTATGTCCTGTAATAAGCTGTGAAGGAAAGTGATGATTCTCTATCTGCCAGTAGAGATGACTGAGAGGGAATTCAGTGCGTGTTCAGAATGATAAAGATGGTGGTGCTGATGGTGACAGTGGTGATGACGTTGGTCATTGAAGGGTTCGATTTGATGAGACTACCAGCACAGACACACACACACACACACACATACACACAGACACACACAGACTCCACCACCGCCATCACTCTGAGCCATAATTCTTTGCTCTTTTACTTTTCACCAATAACATTTCACTATTTTATTATCAACTTGTAATCTTTGAAACTTTTTAAATGTGAACTCATTTAATTGGAAAAAAATTAATGTGTTTTTTCTTTTCCTTTTTGTGGGCAGTATTAAGCACTGTACCTACATTAACTCTGTATAAAGATATACATATATGTGAAACAGTTGAGGTGCGCAGCCGGGAGAATGATTTCCTATCGGTTACAGAGTCTGGAGGAGGTTGTTCAGTCCCAATGTCCTGAGCTTCTACTCCCTATAAAAGCTGCATTTACACACACACACACACATAAGATATGGGGTTTTTAAGTATTTGAAACACAGTGAGGAGAGAAAATACCAACAAAACAGATGGATGCTACAGATCAGCAAGTCTCTACAAGATGATTTTCACAATATTCTAAAAGGTAGAGAAAACATTCAGATATTGAAAAAGGGTTGGTAATAATATAAAGTATACATCACGTCAGTTGTAGTAAATGAGATAAGACGTGCAAAAACACCAGTATAGACCTTTAAGTATCAGACATGGTCACAAGATGGCACCCCAGCCTCTTATAAAATGTTAATGACCATGAGAAGATCAGAGCAGCGTAGTAGTATTTTCTCACAAACTAATTGGAATCTAATTTCTTCCACGATCACACTGGTAAAAGAGTTGAAATCAGATTCTTTGTGTTGTGTATATGCAGCTGAAAGTTACAAAATGAAAAAAAAAAAAACACCATGTTCACAGAGGGGGGACTCCACCAGACTCGTGTCTTGTTCAGGTGTGTCTCGGCTGCATACAGTCAGTATTTTTAAGGGTCTAGTTTTACAGTAACAGTATTCTATCATTTCATTGCCTGACAATGGATGTCTTGTCAGTGTTTTTAACCTCAGATAAAAAAAAATAGTTTTTTGTGCACTTATTGACCATTGTGAGCTCTCTCTCTCTAATTCTTGGTGTGTAAGTGCATTGAGATCCCCATTGTGGGACCTGTGTATAGTCTTGCAGCATTGGTAATAACCTGAAGAAATAACAATGATGAAAATGAATGAATTCATAATAATGAAGAAAATCTTATACTAGGTAAAAAAAAAAAAAAAAAAATTAAAAAAGACAGTGAATCTAGTTGTTGTTTGTGGCATGGTTATGCATTCAATGGTCATAATTTAAATGATTAAAACAATACAAAAAAAATCATTCTTTACCACTGGCACTGTTCTGCTGTTTTTGTTTTGTTTTCCACTTTTCAGTGTGCAGTATTGCGGTTCCTGTTGCTAATGGTGTTGCTAAGCTAGCTTGCTTGCTCAGTTGTTTACCACCAGAGCAATATATTGTAGCAGTTTGATGAAATCAAAAAGGAAACAAGAAATCCATAGCCGTAAATTTCTGGCATACAAGTGCATGAATCTATGATTGCAAGTCTTAAGTGATATGATCATGGTGTTCTTTAGTGTTTATAAAGCGGATTTGCAGATGTGTAATGTATTGCTCTGGCCACCCATTATCCTGCACCCACCTGTGCTCACATCCTCTTCCTCTCTCTGTATGGGGGTTTAGGCTACATTCACACCACAGCTCTTGATGTCCAATTCTGATTTCTTTTTTTTCTTTTTTTTCGCAATATTTGAATTCAAAAGTGACTCATATTTGATTTCTTGTGTCTACGTGCTTGAAACAACCTGCATGTGTACACAAGAGTCAGTGATGCATAAGTAAAGCACCACGTAACCTAGCAACAAGCACAGTCTGCACAGCTCACACAGCCAGATCACTAACAAGGCTAAATAATGATTCAAACCACTACCCAAGCAGATTTAGATCACGTTTGAAGGTGAAAAAGAATGAGGCCTGGTTATAGTCCACAATGACTGCTGCTACCTGGGTTCAGAGGGATGCAAGGAACTAACAGGCATTAGATTCCTTTTGAATTGGATCACTGCATATGAATGTGGCCAAAATTAGATATGAAAAAATGTAGTTTTTCATCTGAGCAAAAATTCAAATTGGGTCATCTTTGGCAGTCGGTGTAAATGCAGCTTAAATTAATCCAAAGCACCTAAAAGTTTGGTATTTAAGCCACAAGAAGATCCAGCTGCTGTTAGAATCAGGAAGAGGATGTGAGCTGCTTGCTCTCCATTTGTTCAAGTCTCCTCATTTAACCCATGTCTCTTTGTGAAGATGAATATGTGTATTGACATGTACTAATCCTGCGTCCTTCTTGTCTACCCACTGACCACTGCTGAACATGGTCTCACTTTACCATTCCACAATCCTGACTGCCCACATTTGTGACAGGATTCAGAAATCTGACCATGTCAGCATAAATCATGAATTTCAACAACATGAAATCTGATTTATAACCTTCCGTGAGAAAGATTTGATCTGTTTTTGACTGTGTAACTGGGATATTCTTCCCTGTTTTTGCAGCTATAAAACCTCAGTTCTGCATCACAGGATGAAAAATCTGATCCTCTGTGCCTGAATAAATTCAGCTCTTGTCCACCATGAACTGAACCACAGATCCAAAAGCTGATGTCAGTCTGCGACCATAAACTGATCATCACGTGTTTCAGATCCATGCATTATGTCAGGTTGGACATTTTGGACGTTGGGAGTAGTCTTTTTTTTCTGTCTCCATAGTATTTTAGACTTTTTGTACTTCACTCTGGTTGCTTAGTAGCAGGCTTTATCTGATTCACTCCTCCATTTTTGTACATATCTGTGCCAACAGCTTGGGCAGACAGTGGCTTTTTTTATTTGTAAAGACATAAACTTGCTTGCATATATAAATAAAATGAAATAATACACTTGTGTACTTGTTAATAAGGGAACATTTTGAGTTTGTGTCTTCATTTCCTGCTGTCATGGTTGATTCTAAGTTTTTATAGATTACCCATTTATACTTTATATACTTCTCTCAGTTAACATTTATTAATTGTGACAAATTCATAGTCAATAAGGTAAATTCCATCATGAGCAGTGATAGAAATCCATGTAATGGAAGAGGCAATACTACAAGAACAGAGTTTCAACATCTAGATTACATTAGACCAAATCCAATGCAATGTGAGAGCATAGAATTGAATAAAGACAATATAATTAACATAGAGGAATTTACATTTCTGTCTTCTGGCTCTTTTGACAAAAAGCAGTAGCTCTACAGATTTCACTTTGTGAATATATGATCAAAACCATTTATATGTACCCCAAAGGATGTAGGATCTGTGTGTGTAATGATTGATAAAAAAAAAGATGCATTATCTAGAACACATTAACATTCAACGCAGGTGGAACAGTGGAGTGAAATGGTGATCTGAGTTTATACACTGAAGGAAATTAAGTGACAGCTCTTCAGTTGGCCAGGAACTTGAACACAGGTACAGTATTTAGATATTTTCCTCTTGGTGAATTGAATATTCTATCACTGCTAATACCCTGCTATAGAAATAACTTGATAAGGTTAAAGAGTCCCATCTAGTGGTCAGTTTAAATCAATACATTTTACATCAGTCCTGGTTGATTTGGCGACACCTGTGGTCACTGGTGGTAGCTGAAAGTGTGGTTTAAAGGTCCTATATGTAAGAATTATGAAGCAATTGACATGTAATAATATTTTTTATTGCCAATCAGTGAACAGGCTTTAACTTAACAAATGAAAAAAAACAGTCTGTGGACTGATTTCTATGTGAAGCACCAGAGCCAGATTTTCTGTGAAAATACAAAGGATGTGACATTTTTGTGTGCTCCCAAGTCTCAAGTCTCAAACAACAGGCATAATAACACAACAACACAACAAAAACGACGCTATCTGAGTAGTAACACCCTGCAGATATTAGCTCTCCAGCTAATGAGATGACTAGCTGTCCCCATTGACCACAAGACATTCACAACAAAACACTCCTGCAGTGACAAGTCACCCACTCCCGAGCACACACAGCTAAAACATTATTTCCTCAACAGAGGAGCAGAAAACAAGCTCCACAGCGATAGCAGAACATAGCTTACCCCTTTTTGTTTGTCCTGTTGGTAGTCCAAAGGTCATAATAAGCACACGTCACAACAAAACCACAGCGTGTTGCTCACCAAGCACAGCTCGCTGAGCCTGCCGCTGTTTAGTAAACACTGTTGGTAAAAACAAAAGTTGGCGGTTTGCAGGTCGGATCAGGTTCGGGTGGTTGATTAACGCATATTTTTGCAGGTTGGGTGGTACAGATTGGCTCTCACCAGCCAGAGGCCACAGCGCAGCAGGAGTCTCTGTGTGTTTACTGTGTGTGTGTGTTTGTGTGTGAGTGAGTGTGCACATGTGCATACTAGGGGTGTGCCTGAATCCAAATACATTCAGCAAAGCACAAATAGTGTTTTTTTTTTACGAACACTTACTTCGTACAAACATTTTAAAAATTACTTGTTTTCAGGAAGAAAAAAAACATGTCAAATACCAGCATGCAGGTCAGTTACATCACTATCTCTCTCCTCTGCTGTAACATCTATCAGCAGGTCTCAACTAGGAAAGTCACATTCACCTGCTACATGACGCACATTTACTAATTTGGACATCACTCCCAGAGTTGGGGGTGTTCACCGGAGATAAAGCTGAGCTACTGACACACAAAAAGTGCTCCCAAGGGACTCTACATAACCTGTTGTTCTCCTACTTGTAAAAAATAGGCAATAAATGAAAAGTGCAAAGCAAAAATCGCCTTTGAAGTTCTTCTCTACACATAACACGGTGTTACGGGTGTGTAAATAAGTAGAGGTCTGTCTGCCCATTTGCAATGCATTTAGTTTTAGTTCAGTAGTCAGTCCAGTCGTCTATGATCTGGATCTCTAGACTCCAGTTCGAGACCCATTGTGGGGACCTCTGTCATAAGATAGTTTATTCATAAACACTTATTTTAACACTTTAATATCCTAAAATTAAAAGCGTAATAAAAACAAAAACTGGATTTTTACGTCTATTTCCAATTTTATTCAAATACAAATACAAGTATAAATAATTTTGCTGCCTCTACAAATATAGATACAAATACTGGGCTCTCTTCACATCCCTAGTACATACAGCAGGGGCTGACTGACTTGGAGTTAGAGATACTTTGCTGAAACCAATTGCAAAACACATCAGACATCTTTTATGTCATTATGAGAAGTGTAATCGAAGAAAAAGACATCACCTGCAATAGTCGATATTATATACATCATGTTGCTCACACTTGCGTGTGTGAGCAACATGATGTTGACTGCAGCTCATTTAATAGCCACCGGTGTCACTAATAAGAGGGAATTTCTGACTCTTACAAATAGAACTTTTAATGCTATAGCAAACATTCTTTAGGCAGACAGAATAGCAACTGATCTATCTGTTTATAGTGCAACCAAACGCATAATGTAGCTGGGAATGGTGGACTCCACCACTAACGATGAAATATGCTACACTGAAAGGTAGTTACAAATCTAAATAATTGAATGGCCATTGCTGAAAAAAAAAATGCCAACCATAACTACTGTCAAAAACAAGGTTTTATTCAATAACAATGTTAATACTGCAACAATAACTTTAAAGATCATCTCATCATGACAAAACATCCAAGTGATCGTGTCAGAATATGATACATGAACATACATGTAACACAATCTATCAGTACAAAATTAATCCAAATAGTACATTATTCTGGGGAGGGCATATTGAAACACTAGAGGAGTCTACAGAACAGAAGCAGGAACACCAGGGTATCAATAAGAATGCCAAGCAGACTCTCCAATAAAATTAACAAGGAGACTCTGGAAATTAGTGCCAGGGTTCAGGAGACTTTCTAGGTTTACTCTTTTTCTTGGGCAGAAAAATAATAATAGTAGCAGAAGTTGAGTAGAGTCATAAAGTCAGTGAGCTGGCTTACTGTAGTTTTTGTTTTTATACAGTAACATCGGTCTGACGTTTGCTTACATTAGCTAATATTAGACATCATAAGCTGCTGGTCATACCAGACCAGGTAAAGTTGTAGGGACAGACCCTTGAGTGTATAGAGTTGATCAATGGTGCATTTTAATGCTAATGAAGTGAACTTTGATTTATAAAAGGAGGAGTGTGTTTTTCTTTCAAAAGTTACATTGGCATGCTTTAAATACCAAAGAGAAATTGGTTGATTTGTATAAAATGAATGTGGCCAACACATACAACATTTTGTACAACATTCATTTGTGGTTAAAAAAAAAAGTAAATATATTTACATATAAAAATATGATCTATATTGGTTATGTGTTCATGGAACAGCCTAGTTTGTTCAGATAAAAAGAGGTGTGGGCAATACATAACTTTTACTAATACTTTCAGAAATGCTCTATAAAAGCAACAAATACTTATTTCATCTGCTATTTATACAGCATTATAACAAAAAATCAGACACACATGAAAAGCAATGATATGACATTCTTTGTAAACATGCTTATTTGAGTTACTCAACAAAACAATATCATAAGAAAACTAATCTACATGGATTTAATAATTTAATATATTGTCAACCTTATGGCATTAGAAAAATATATCATGCATCCCTGTGCAGTGCATACAAATTGTCTGAAATTTGCAAATTCAGTCCATTGATTAGATTTTTTTTTAGTTATTCTCGGAATATTTACAAAACATTTTTACATTGAGACTGTCTTGATTTAATTGAACAGTTTTATCATCTTGATACGGTTTGAATTTGTGCTTGTGCTCACATTGTCCAGGCTGTGGAAGAACACCCTATATGCCCCAGAATGTGAATATGTCAATCTAGCAATAGTGTTAATAGAGGAGGTTCTCTAATGCAGTTTTGAACAGAAGGTCTCAGTGATATTTGTCCCTACATGGATACTGTTGGGTCCCTATTAAAATATAGATTCACATTTTTTTAGGTCTGTCCTAAAATACTGTGCATTAAGAGAATTCTTCCAAATGAGCTTCCAGTGTAAAAGATATGGGAAAAAATCCACAGCTCTCATTCGTGCAAAATAAATTCAAAAGTTTACTTGAGGTTAATATGAGGCTTCAGCAGTTAGTCAAAGGGAGTATCTTCCAAAGTTGGGCTTTTTAGGGTGGAATTCCCTCTTTAAGCATTTTCAGCTGTAGAACTCCCTTGTCCCTCTCTAAGAAAGGTTAGTTTAGTAAGCCAAACCATTACACATACAGTAAATTTTAATTTGTTCACAACTAGTTGATTTTTGAATAGACAGTAACACATGAATGGACACAAGCAAATTGTTTGAATACATACACACAACAGCAAGTGCAGTTAGGCTTTACATACTGCAGAAGTAGGTAAAGCATTTTGGTACTCAGTTGATTTAAATGGCTGAATTATATAATCCCCAGGTTTTCATAGATGACATCATCAAGAGATTGGTCCGAGGCTTTTGCTGTGGTCATACTGGTGGTAACAGGGGAAGAGGACGCAGAGAAGGACGGGGTGGTGTTAGAAGATGAAGAGGGACTAGAAGCTGGAGTTGTTTTGCAAACTTGAGCATAAAGGTGGGCAAACGGGTCTGGTTTGGTTTCATTTTTATGAGACTCCTTCTTGCTCAGGGGCTCAGTATAAATGGGTTCATCATCTGCAAAACCCTTCATCTTTCCTTTACTCTTAACGACATTCGGTTTGCTCTGGACTGGGATGACTTTGTCATACACCTCTGAGTAGATTGAATCTTGGTGACTGATGATGAAGCAGGGAGTGGAGGAATCAGAAGGCAGAGTGACGGGTTCTCTTGAACTGGGGGGTTGAAGTGGAAGAACGCTTGCAGGGTCTACATACAGAGCTGTGGTCACTTGGGGTTTTGGCGTAGATTGGAGGCAATCAGCTGGGTCGGCATATACAGCTTCTGATTGGCCACCATGACAAACTCCAGAGGGGCTGTCATGTGTGGGGACCAATGGGAGAGGCATGAGGGTGATAGGAGCTGGCTGTGCTGACCCACATTGTGATGAACCAACTGGATCTTCTTGAACATGCACACTCTCTTCTGATGTCTTCTCCTGTGTCCGCAGTTTGTTTTCCAGAATGGAAGCCATACTGGTCATATCAGGTATTTTTGGGAGAGGGGAATGAGCCTGTATGTTGGTTACAATAACTCTCTCACCCTCTTGGTTATGGTTGCCTGAAGTACCAGATGAAGACTTCTGTTTGATGGTACTTTGAATCAGGGAGAATATTTTCTCAGGCTGCTGTGTCTCAAAGGTGAAGGTTCCAGGACCAGAGTCGCAGCGTCTGCCTGCTTCAATTGTTAAGGCCAGCTGATAAGTAAACACAAAGAGCCATATAAGGTATCTTCATGTAATGAAAATTCTAAGAATGAAAAACAATGCAATGCAACACCTTTGCAATCCAATCCATGTGAAACTTGTATTATTTAGTTTTAAAATTCAGGAAAGCTGGGTCGATTGCTTAGGATATTGCAAACCTTACCTTATCTTTTCCATATCGCCTCAGCAGTTCGTATGGCCATTCTCTAATAACATTCATCTTCTGTATTTCTCTCAGAAGTAGCGATTCTTGCCCCACCTGCAGCCAGTATGACCCCTGGAGGCCGCAACGTAATGCTGCATCTGTCCTCTGCACCACCACCCAGAACTCTGAGGCTGGAGAGAAGAGAGAGAATCCTCTCAGTCACTATTGTGAAAATAAAATAGCTTGCAGTTTGATAAAGCAGAACATTGTTCAATCCTCAATACTTAGGGCCAAATCCACAAAGAATGGATTGCGCCCGCTAATAGCACTGTGAATCACGTAGTATTTGCGCCTGCAATCTGCCCTGCTTTAAGGTCCTATTCACAAAAGACTTTTTTTATAATATGCCGGCGCAAACATGCCCATAAAGTTCTGCAGCTGAGTGCAATTTGCTCATTTGCTCATTTTTAGCGGCCGCAGAAGCCTTTGTGGATTTGGCCCTTAGAGTTTGAGATGCCCTGTGGAGTTTTCTTGTAAACAAACAAGTTATATTTACATTGAGTGTTCCTCACCAAAAGACCACCAAAAATTTGTTGAATGAATTTACTTGCTCATAAAACATTTGCAAAGCCGATTTTGAAAGCATTTTAAATCCTACATTCAAGTTTACTAGCTTGCAGTCTTCTTCTTCCCTGCCTTTGTTGGCACATTGCTGTGTTTCTCGGTGGATTACCGTCACCTGTAGATCACTGAAATAGTGTGAAACCATTGGCAAGACTGTGTATTGCGCCACCCACATGCACGTGTGTCCTTGTGTCCATGCACAAATGAGACAAACACAACATGTACCCACTCAATAGCACTACTAGAGGTCAGAAACTCTTAAGAGTACCTTTAACATACTCTACCGAAAACCTACTGTATGTTTTGATCAAATGTGGGCATGAAAAGTTAGCTCTAAGAAAGTTGTAGCCTGCCCCTTCCTGGAGGACGGCAGCTATAGTTAACTTGGATTCACAGTAGTTACAATAGATTCACAACGAACAGTTTTACTGCCGTTCATTATTTGCTCAATATGTTCTAAATACTCATATTTTTGCCAAAATATACCAAAACAACCTATCTATTTAGGTTTGTTTCATGCAGACACATTTGCTTACATTGGCTGCAAATTACAAACAAGTTACCTCCCCCATGTGTGTGCTAAGTGCAGCCAATCACCACTTTAATAAGTACACTTTTGAACTCGCTCGACTCAATCATTTTCTTGTTAAGTTTCTTTTACATACCATCAACAACAAATCTCCTCTAAACAGGACAGGTAAGAGATAAGTGTCACATTAAGAGAAGTGATGACAGTAGGATTATGGTGGGTTGCGGAAGTAATGAAACACAGAGAGGAGAAAAAATGGCAAAATAGAGGAGAAGATGAAAGAGTAGGAGCAGAGTACAGGGGAGATTTACCTTCCTTTACTGTGGCATATATCTGGTTTTCTTCCATATGAAACTGATTAGGGCTCGAGCCACCACCTCTCTGAGAGACAAAGACACAGAGAGAGTGAGGGGAAGAAAAGAGTTGTTACACTAAATCAAATTACAAAAGAATGCCTTTGGAACAGGTGTTGTATGCAAACTTGACTAATTACTCTGAACTCTGCTGAGCCATAAAAACTACCTTTTATCCCAATTAGTCGATAATTACAGTATAGCACACCTAAATACTGTTGATGAGGAGCTCTCAGAACTTCTCTTGGCTTTTTTACAGGACACTGATGTAACCTGTTTTGCCTGAAGTAATAATTATCAAGGTACTAACCATTAATACAATTTAGGTAATTTCTGCCCCCCTCTCACCTGAAAGGTGCTTTGACACAGTTTTTCCACCCAGTCCACGCAGTCGTCTTTGAGTGCAGCAAACACCATTGTTCTGTCCTGTGTCTCCACACAAAATGCTGACATGTTCTCCTGCAAACAGCACAGAGAGCAGCTTGTAGTATTTTCATCTGTTTTAACTATTACTGATAAATGCAAACATTATAAACACCCAGAAAAACTGACCATGGGACAGGCCTCAGCATTTGGGGGGAGTCTGAGGACACTAATCAGCTCGGACAGTCGGACCACTTTCAGCTTCCTGTCCCCATGAGGCTGGTGATGTCTCCTGACCACAGCGCTGTGATCACCTCCTGCCCCGCCCCCTGCAGGATACATGATGGACAAACAGGCACAGGCCTGTTAGGTTCAAATATATGCCCATCAGCAAAGAGTTACAACTCATATCTGAAGATTATTTTATTCAAAATATCTTTCCACCTTAAACACCTTTCCCAGAGCAGGCCTGTATTTTGTGAAAAAGAATTATATGATGTGTAATGTATTAATTAATCTCTTGAACAACATGATTAATGTGTGTGAATGCATCAGTATTGGTTCTAATATATCATACTCTCAGAAATAAGGGACAAACCACCTCATCAAGCTTATTTGCCAAACACATACAGCAATCACATACACTTTGTATTGTTGTAAGCCCGTTTCAGCAGAGAGAGTATTCTAGACTGCATAACACACACTTTCTCAGGATGGAGACACTGCACAAGGCAACTTTCCTGAATGCCAAATTGCCACAGGTGATATCTTTAAGCAGGAGGTGTGAGTAGCCTTTTGGCTGACAGATGTAGCAATTTTCCCTTAAAAGAAACCTGTAGGTTTAAGTCTATTTACTTTACACCAGCGTTTCCCAAACTTAGGCTCGCAACCCAAAATGGGTAACAGTTCTATGATATGTGAATTCATTTTGAAAATTAAAATAGAAGATGAGTGTTCAGCTCAGATGCTGTGTGTGTCCCCCCCCCCTCACGATCCTGGACGATCCAGAGTTCATAAACTTTGGTTTCACCAAAGCCATTCTAAATGCAGAGCAGAGGCCTCAATGTATTTTATGTGGGGAGATGCTCAGTAATAAGAACTTTAAAATGAACAAAGTCAAAAGAATGTTTCCTCTGCAAAGAAGAGATGTTCAGGAGACAATGTGTTGAATTTAGTGGCATCTAGCAGAACAGACTTAGCAGAAATGGAGTATAATATTCATAAGTATGTTTTAATTAGTGTATAATCACCTGAAATTAAAAAGCTTGTGTTTTCGTTACCTTAGAATGAGCACTTTATATCTATATAGGGAGTGGGTCTTCTTCCATGGAACCCACTATGTTGCACCGCCATGTTTTTACAGTAGCCCAGAATGGACAAACCAAACACTGACTCCAGAGAGGGCCTTTAACATTTTTCGCAAGTTTCACAGCCACCATAGATTCTCCTACAAGCGTGGAAGAGGGGGTCAGTTTGTTGCAATCTGCGACCTCACTGCTAGATGCCACTAAATCCTACACACTGGTCCTTTAAGGTGACAGTATTTTGACAGTGGAAAAGTAAGTTGTGTTTGTGTAGCATTTGAATTGTTTTGTGTGTCTGTTACTTTCACTGGTTAGATGGTGACTAGTATGTATGTTGCTAGCTAGCTAACATTACTTGTCAGTGTTAGCCATGATGGCTGACGTTATCTTGCTAGCTGCAACTGACATTAGCCTGCGAATTGGAGATGAAATAAAGTTAGCTAGCTAGCCATAAAGTTTATTTTTTTTGTAATGTCACTTTTCGCAAGGCTCTCCTGTATTTGCTCATTTACCAAACTGGCTCCGTGTCGCAGCAACAGCCAACACCACGCAACAGTCATGCACGACATTCCGCCCCTAACTTGCGGACTTGTCCCTAATGCGGATTAGACAACAAAGTGCATTTATTCAACATTGTTTTGACAGTGGAAGAGTCAGTTATGTGTTTTTTTATGTTTGTATTAGTTAAGTGTGTATGTGTGTTAGTTTCCATGCCAGTCAAATGTCAGAAATTCTTCGTGTGTGTGTATGTGTGTGTGTGACTAATGTGATGGTGACCAGTGAGAGTGGTGATTTTTAACGATAATATCCCCTCTTTCATCTACTAGGCATTCAAAGGGAACAGAGCAGCACTGAAGGAATCATACCAAGTCAGCCTCCACATTGCCAAGACAAAGAATCCCCATTCCATTGGGGAGCAGCTGATAAAACCATGTTAAAAGATGTGTGTGTGTATGTGTGTCTCTCTCTTTTGGGTGAGAAAGCAGCAAACAAAGTTGAGTCTGTCAAGGACATGGCAGAAGATATTCAAAAGTCGGTTACAGAGGGAATATATTGAACACAAAACATTTTCACTGCAGCTAGATTAGTCATATGTTAGCATAACATAGCATAACATTGCACATGGCTAAGCACAAGAATATTTAATGTTGTTGGTGTACATGTTTTGATTTGATTTAACGGTGTTCATTGAGCTTAATTGTACAATGTCTGTTCATAATTTAGATTTTGGATAGTGACGCCGCTGAGGTGATGTTAGTTTATACTTCACACATGTATTCATAGGACTGGAGTTACTAACACATTTTGCATTCACACTAACTAACATATTTTTTAACTTGGCACCGTGTCCTACAGGAATTGGCTTTAAACACAGACAGAGAGGAAACTCAAAGTTCCCGCTTTATAAACTCCTTTGTTTCTGACCTGGGAGGCAGGACAAAGACACACACACACACGACCTGAGACGTCATTTTGGACATGAGTCCATCACTTTGTCAAACATTTTGAATCTTTTGAGTTTTGCTTGCAATTCACACAGACACACACACACACATATTGTGATTTTGGTTGTAGTTATTAAGTTAATTGTTAATCAGAGTTCCCTATTGATGGTTAGTATATTTAATTAGACTGAAATAATTAATTGGTTATCAATTTTCCCTGTCTTTTACAGTAGTGCCCTGAAGAGGACTTAATGTAAATTAAGTCATATTACTTAATAGAATTATGAATTATTTCTGATAATTATTATTTATTTCTGATAGCCAAATTTAATCTAAATGCCCTACATAAAATGGTGCATGATCCCTACAACACAAAAACAACAGGAGAGGATATTTTCAGAGTGGTGGACTCAAATTTGAAAGACTTCAAATTGGAAAGGATTAACTGTATTGCATTGCAAGCATTACAGCATGACCTAGGAGAGGTTTTTGATGTAGTTGTGAGAGTAGTGAATCTAATCAAAAAGCAACCACTACAATCAAGGCTCTTCGCAGAGATATGCAGGGAAATGGGGGCAGAGCATGAGCACCTGCTCGTTCTGCAGAGAGTGTGGACACAGAGGGAAGAGTTCATGGCCTACCTCAAGAATGAAGACCCTAACCTTGCCAAGCATTTTCAGGAATGGCAAGATTTGCCTATATCTTGAAGTCATTTTTAATACGCTCGACACACTGAACACAAAGGAAAGGAGAACAACATTTTGGAGCTGGAAGATGGAATTCAAGGATTCACTGCACGCCTGAATCTGTGGCAGTCCCAGCTGGGTACAGGAGAACTGGCAATGTTTCCTGTCCTCTCTGCCTACTAAGAGACCACAGGTGTTCCCCTGAGTGGTAAACTTTTAGTGGGTGAAGTATCCCTTACAAGCTATGTCATCACTATAGCTGGTTTAAGTCAGACAGAGTTAGAGGCACTGGTCACACTGCAGCTCAACTATGGCAGTAATGCCTTTTGAGACAATCACCCTCTCACAGTTTTGGATTGCTCATTTCCAGGTAGAGTTCTCCTGCTTAACTAGGAAAGCTGTAGATGTGTTGATTCAGTTTGGCACCGAGATACTAAATCTAGGTTTTCCAATCTAGCATACCTGAAAAACAAATACAGAAATAGACTAAATGCACAGCATGACCTCAGACTTTCAAAAACCAAGCCCAGAATAGATGTGCTGGTTGAAAACTTCAACTAACCACACACCTCTCATTAGATTTCATTGTGCCATTGAGGAAATATTACAGCCCTTCTAGCATCAGAATGTTGCTCAGTGTTGGGGTTTAAGGTTGAGGGACGGAGGGAGGGGAAATGGAGAAATGGAGAGTTGAGAAAGGAGTGAGAAATAGAAAGGTGAGTAGAACATGTTTGTTCATTTAAAAGTGTTACAAAATTGTATGTACATGTTTTGAGGTGGTGAGAAACTTAACATTACACTCAGCAAATTTGATTATTGTTGTCATGCACTTTTATGATGAAATAAATACATTTCATATACATTTTAAATTCATGGTTTGTTGTGTTCTTTATCAGTAGTTTAAATGTAGATGTTATGGCAATTCATGATGTAATTTTTTTTCTTTTTTTCTCTTTTGGGTCTCAAGCTGAAAACGTTTGGGAACTCCTCCTTTACACCAGTGATATGCAGTAAATGGAAATACAGTATCTGTTGAAGACAATCCAGTCAACAGCATTGAGCTGTCACTGGATAATAATTCATATTCATATAATGTTATTAATGTTTACAAATAGTTCTGCCTTGTTTTACTTAATGGGGCTCAGAGACCAAGAGCTTCTATTCTGTTTATGTTGAAGCATCTCAGGTGTTCAGATGTTTGCCATAGTTACTTTAAAATATTGTTTTGAAGTTGGCTGTCATATCTTGGTCATTTGCCCAAAGGTTCATCTGGTGTTACTGGATTTACACACCAATCTTTGAATGTACTTTCATTCTTCATTTGTTCTTTTTATGTCCAGATGTCAGTTTTGGAATGTTGATGTTGATTTTTTAAAGCAACTTTAATAGAATGATGAAGAAAAACAAAATACTTATACACAATATGAGTGTGATTGTCAGAATAGCACATGTATGTGCTGAATATCATGTCACATGGAAGGGATATGGCGCCATCTTGTGAAAGCAGACTGTGATTTCAGTGCTGCTTCGCATGCAAAAGAAATGATGTTGATGGGATGACAAGTAATTTCAACATGTTTTAAATGAATTCATCTTCACATTCTCAAAACATATGCTCTGACATCACTGATTGTAATAATAGAAGAAGTGCGACATGCTTGTTTCAGCATATACACATTATCCATGTATAACTGCACCTGAAGTGAGATTGAATTCCAGAACCTTTGGTAAATACACTGTCTCTCTTGTTTTGTGTGAATCTATTTCCATTTTTTTTCTCCTTTCTTTAGAAGGAACAACCACAGAGCAACGTGAAACATTACCAGCTGGTTTCCTGCTGCCCCACAGTGAGGACAAAGAAGAATAAAACAGCATAAAAACAAGACAAACAGAGACACAATAAAAAATTGACAAGTTAGACAAAATCATTCTTCATATATAGGGGCTAAACAACAGACCCATTTTAAGAGTGAATATTGAATAACAGAATACAGCATTTGTCAGGAAATAGCAAGAAAAAGTAAATGTATACAGGCAGGTCACACAGAGTTCAAAGGGAAGAATTTTGATTCTGTATAAATCTGACGTTTATTCTCCCTTATTTCTTTATGCCAAAATAATTATTGTTAATGCTATGAATGTAAAATGTATTTTGTAGATCAGATAAAACTTGTGTTTTCCCAATAGAACTAAAAGTCTCATACACCTACTTGACAAGCAAAGCAAAACACTGCACGCTGTTACACTTTGGACTTTGGACACTAACACACTAACAACACCTTTAGGTGGAGGACTTTGACAGACCTAAGTTGACTCATTAGTTAATCTCTGGTGTATTTGTGACTCTCGCCAGCATTCAGGAGTCCTATTTTGACAAAATAGTTTTTTAAAATGACTTCCTGTCTCATTTTGCTTTTTCTAACCACTTTTCACTGACACTGATGGAAAACATCATGAGTTGAAGGAAAGATAAAGAGATAATTCATAGAAATAAACAATGGCAAAGTCCACGTAAAAAAACTATACACATTTAAAAAAGTTATACTAATAAATTGTACTCAAGTAAATAAGAACTAAATACCAAATCAAATTATATACACAAAAACACTAGATACTAGAGGTCAAAATCTTCATATTCATGTCTTCAGCATAGCCTTTTAAGAACATAAAGGTCAGGCTGAAATTTGTCAAAATTTCTTTGAGAAGCCCCGTGTATGGCAGATTGGAGTGATGAGGTTCATGGCTCTGAAATCTATAACATGTATTTACTGGACAAAATCAGAAACACCTGCATTGTGAGCTGGAATTAATTCTTTCCTTTTACACAACAGGAGACTCCTGTTTCAGGCTCTAGAAGCACTGCAGCTCCTTCCTCGTCCTCTCTGACTAATTCAACCAGCTTTTATCATGGCAGCCACTTAGGCACTTTCAGGTCAACTCACTCTGTTTGGAAGCCTCCAAATTGACTGTCCTCACAAACACCCTGCCTCAGTGTGCATCATCACATCCTTTTGGGACCCACCTTAGCTGGAACATGGTCATCACACACAGCAGCATTCATAACAGTACACAGAGTCTAACATCCACTTAGTTACACCACACTTCACTTTCCTCACTGCAGCTGAAGTACTTTCAACTACTTTGCCCGTCTGCACCCCACAGTTAACTTTCTCCACCACTTACGGCTGATTATGTGTTCCCTTTTTTGAAGTCATGTTACTCATGTTATCATTCTAAAACACCTCTTCATGTTACTTTTTGTTCTTTGGATTATTCAATATGTACAGCATGTGTAATATGTGCACAAGTGAAGCCTGCATGCAAGTTCACACGGATTACTCAAGAGGCAATGCGTCATGCAAATGCATCCGCTGAGCTTACATAAGACCATCTCCAATTCTGGGGTCTATTTAAGCTGTCAAACTCACTGCTCATGTTCTGCTGCTGCCGCTCGCCCTGCTGCTGCATACACGTCACACACATCCACCACCACCACACAGCATCCACCTGTGGGCTGTTTCTCCATGATTCCCCATGACAGGCGCTGCACTCATCTCTCCCTGCTTGTGCTTTCTCTGGCTTTATGTTTAGCTTCTCAGGGATTCTTGTTTTCAGCCGTTGTTCTACCCAACCTCTGATATATTTTGGGCCTACAGTTTGGTGAAGAGCATTTCAGATGCACCATTCTGTGTAAGATGGGGTCTATTGTAACTAATTTAACTAATTTAATCCAAACTGTAACTGGAGGATAAATGTATATGAAATATATCAAATATGAAGTTTAGTGTTACAAGATGAATTAAAGGATAATCCCTTTTTTTTAGCACTGGGCCTTATTTTGTTCATCATTCCTATTGTATCCATCAACCTGATGAGGCAAGAACCAGTCAGACAGGCAGACGTAAACAAAGCCCCAGTTTAGACAATGCTTTTTTTGGAAGAGAAAATGATAAAGGACTACCGACCTGTCCATCCATCATCCATTACAGTTTACAGACAAACTTCCTGGTTTAACTTTGACCTTCTACACAGCCACACAGCTGTGTAATGATCGATTATTGCTGACATTTTGGATGGGCTTTAGTATTGAATTTCCACCAGGTTGGCAGGCTTGCAAGAGACACATTACAAAAATAAGCAGATGTAGCAGATATTCTGACTTTTAGTCCCTAGTATGGATCTAACTCCAAAAAGATTTTCCCATAATGCATCTTAATAGCTTCTTCCATTAGACTTCCCTGCCTAGTGAAAGCAATTGAACTTGTGTTCCCAGATCTAGCTTGGTGAGTGCAATGTTATTAAAACCAAAAGAAATTATAGCAAAAACTACAAGGCAATTGTAATGATGAACTGGAAGTGCTGAAACAAGATAACATTAGCGTACCTCCCATATTCTGGATCTCCAGTCGACCCACTCCATTGCTGCTGTGGGGAAACAGAGACAAGCACACTGGCTTCCATTTCTGAGAGGAGAGAGACAGAGGAAGAAGATGCTGGTTATGACAGAATAATACTAACTACAATATAGCGTGAATGTGTCACCGACTAGTTACATAGTTGAAGCTTATGGTGGATTAAATACTTTTCTCCTCTTCCTGAGCTATCTAAACACACACCCTCAACCTAAACATTTCGTCATGGATATGATAGTTTTGATCCTCCCACGTGTTACACAGAAAGTAAATATTAGTCACATCCTACTGTATCTGTGTAATCTCTGACACAGTCCTCCTATCAACATAAAAGAAGAAATGCATGCCTATTCTTATAAGTTTTGTAGTGCTGTTAAGTAACAAATATCATGTTAACTTTTAAACTTATATTATAGCACTAGAAGTCACTGACATATCCTTTATTTTATCTGATGCATTTAAATACATTTACAGTGATTTGTAATTGATTATGTGAAATGAATTCTTAGCCTTTGCATCTCTAAAATTACTTTAGGTGTGATGGTTGAGACTACAATCAGTCAGTGCACTGATAGCACATTTTGTGAATGCGTGCTTTGTGTCGGTGCAGCGCAGGAATGTGTTACATGGATACTGAGTTGTGTTCCAACTTGTCCACTTGCTCTGGTTTCTCGTTAGAGCAACACACAGAAAGGCTCAGAGCTTTTCAACCATAAGTTTCGGCTCGTGTTTCACGAAACTATGACAAAAGCATCGAGCAATGTAGTAATTTACTGTGGGCCAGTAAAACGGTATATCATCTTTCTGAGTCACTTATTAACTATTTATGTTGCGTCAAGTCAGTTTACTGAGTTTTCCTATCAGGTTGATATGATAATGTTCCCATTACTGTACTCTTAATACTTAACAATTATTAAGCGCTGTTAGCAAACAAGGTTCAACGTCATGTCATCTGCTTGACTCTGGAATGAGCACTAAAAGCAACTCACTGAAAAAGAACAGCAGACTAGATTATAATATCTCTGTACTCACTTTGCCAGCTTTGAGTGGTTGGAGGTAAACCTTCCCTGTTTTGGTCTGAGAGTCCATCTATGACGCTTGAGCACTTCACTGCTGGCCTTTGGATTCAGAATCACATATGAGGATTTCTTTTTTTCCCTTTTGGTGAATAGCAGGGTCGGGGTGTGTCCATAGTCAAACATTCTTGAAATATGATCCTCATAGGTGTGCACACATACGCACGTATAGGTGTAACCATGATTGCAACAGTGAGGGAGACAGATCTAGTTTAGGATAGATAGATAAACGTATTCACAATTTACATGTAAATCATTTTATTTATTTAAATTAACACATTTAAACATAGACCAAAATGAGTTAAATATAAACTTAATGTAGTCCCACTTAAGGTCTAATCATCATAATAATCACAAACTTTGATCTTTCTCACATTTAAATATACTGATTAATTTAATATAAATATATAGGGTTGCTCTTGTCTTACACTCGTAAGTACAGAAAAGAGAAACAGTTTAACAGTATAATACAATGCAATACAACAGAAAGGTTTTCTCATTTTGTCCACATTTTTACTTTACTTTTAATAATTTCAATTCTTTCAATGCCTTTGAGCATGAATTATACAAAATGACACCAGGTTATGAAATGTGCTGCAGAGAAAAGGTCACTGCTAAATATAATGAGGATCGAAGTTCACATACAAAGGAACAAAAATCGACTGCTATATATATTCATGCTTCCAACAAAAACACTTCCTCTTTTCTGTGCAGATTTTCACAGCAGCAGGAAGATAAATGTCAACACTTTTTAATTATTGTTGACACAGTGTAGATTTTACTTTAAAAAATACCCTTTTCCCTTTTGAAAGATTGTAAAGTATAAAATCAGAGTTTTTAATTTTTTTAATTTAATCGACTTTTGGTATTTAATAGCTGATGAAGAGTTGGGTCTTGGGTTTGCTTCTTATTTGCCCACAGATCTGGGAAAAACATATCTGGTTGCAGTCAGATGTGAAGGACTCTGAGATGACACACAATTCTTGCACTGTCAAACCTTTTCTCCTGGGAAATTTACTGTGGGCTTGAGTATTGATTCTCTGCGTGTCCACCTCATTCCTGACCATCGACCATCTGATGAAATGATCAATTGAACTGCATGAATACTATTCCAGTCCTTTCCAACTGCCTGTTTTTATTTACACATCTACTTGTGTGACTGAAAGCTACACATCATTTTCCACAAGGACACATGTCCAGGCTGGTTCTTTTACAGCTTCCTTATTCAGGGATGGTGTTTGAGAACCCTGAAGGTCATAAATCTAACAAACTGAACTCCAGTTGGGTGAAGCATTTACATTCTTTTCTGCAGATGCAAGACACTACTCTTGATTTCAAGACTGGTCATGCTGCAGTAAACTGTGATTACTGCAGTGCAATCTGAGAGGATTTGGGGACACTTGTGTCATCATACACAGCTACAGCAATGTTTTTATGGACTTGGTAATTCGTTTAGATATTCTGGTTGTTTCTTTAGAATATTAGGTTTCAGTATTTTTGTATAGGTTTTTATTGAAATAACTTCACCTTTGAAGAATTGTCCTGTTTTTTTGTTATTTGTAGTTCAGTTGGTAGTGTGTTGTTTGTGTATTACCCCTTTTTGTGTCAAAATGGTCCGATCAGCCATTACATATGTTTCCCTTTGTGTTCAGTTTGTTAAGTGGCATAGCCTGAGTTTAGTTCTGTTTAGTTCTTTTATGGGCCCAGAACCTTTGTTACATATTTCTTGTAAATTTTTTGAAAACTACCTGTGACTCCTCATGCCTGCCAGCTCCGTCCCTTGCACTTCTTGTAAATCTTAGCTTAGCTTTTTTTTCATCAGTTAATCATTTTATTATATAATGTTGCTCAGATGAATGGTGAGGAAAAAAAGATGTACACACCATAAAGCAGATATATATATATATATATATATATATATATTTGTTGCCTCTTTGGGGGGCAGTAAAAACAAGCTGTTAACAGCATTGTCACTATCACCTTTATAAAGTTGCTGTGGTGAACAAACAGTCGTGTCTCTGGCCCCCTGGCAAATGTAAATCCATGCACTCTCCTTCTTCTATGGTCTCCATCAACTCCTGAGGGAAATATCTGCAGCTCTTTAGCTGCTAAATGCTCCTCTATGTTCACCAGCTAGTTGATTACTGTTTCTGTCAGCTGTTTGGTGCGGGGGCGGGTGACATATAGTGGTTTTGTCAGAGCTTTGTCGCTGAAAACAGCTGTCCGCTGTGGCTGAAAACGAGGTTGATGAGAGCAGTGAGTGTGAGCCGGTTTGATCCATTGTTCATATAAAAATGTTGATTAGTGTTGCTTTAAAGAGGACAGGGTGATAGGAAGATAAGAAAGATGATGATGGTTATACCTCCATTATCAGGGAAGAATAAAGATAGCACTTTACATTGAGTCCCTCTAGCTAACATGTATAATCAGTATACAAACATTTAATAACCATAATGTAGTTATAAGCAGATATAAAGACATTATAAGTATTTATTAATGTACAGCAGTTACATAACTTCACCTATGAAGACGTATTTTATATTATTACAACTGTTTTACTATATTGTCATTCATTATCTGTTTAGCATCCACTTATGGATTCCCACATAGGAGTCATAGTACAAATACATTAATAAACACTTTTATCTGCTTATAACTACATTATACTGTGTTATAAACCATTTATTAAATGTTTACATACTGCTAATAAATGTTAAAGTGTTACTGAATAAAGCAAACACAGACAACATACACCTATTTCAGAGTTCTGGGTAACAAACTGTCTGTGTCATGTGGTCTGTGCCCCAGAACGATTCTCTTCTCATTAGTGGTTAAAGTGTCTGCTCTTGCTGGCAGATTGACTTTTTCTAAGCCATGGAATCTTAATGTACAGATGTGTTGATTTGCATCATTAAAATGTACTGCGCCTCGATAATTTGGGTCATTTTACCTTATGGCATCCTTTGTTAATGTTACCTCGAGGTGACCTATTCATGTGTCAAGATTAATCACAGAGACATCTTATCATGTATAATTCCTTAGGAAGCACATCTGTGAAAGATCCTTTCTAACCAGTATGTGGACAGTTAACTTCCTGCCACTGGGGAGGCAGCTGATCAGGCTGGGCGGTAATTCTATGGGACAAGTCAGCATGGACTAAGCAGTCTCTTAAATCACAGTCCCACTTAGACACACCAAAAAAAAAAGAGGCTAATTCAGTGTCTGACTGCAGAATGTGCCACTTTTGCTTAAAAGCAGATTTGATGGCATGAGAGTGAGCAGAAAATGTGGTAATATGAGAAATTCTTCCCTTTTGACTTTGGATCAGTGCAGGATTTTTTTTAGTGCCTCCTCACAGGCCTCATTGATTCAAAAGGATAGAGAAGAGGAGGGATATCTGCAGGTTGAAGAAACCACTCTTTCATACTGGCACTGACATCCTCAGTAGATGAAATTAGAGGAAGAGATGTAACTGCTGTTATATGAATTCAGAAAAATACATGTTGACATGCTGACATTAACACCCCCCCCCCCGAGGACCCCAGATCTCCTGCACTGCCAAACTCCACCCAGAAACAGATGACCTTCTCTTTGATGTATATCAGCTTTGAGGCTGGTGCAGCTTTAGATGGAATTAATAACAATAAAAGGAGGCTGTGACTGGAAGGCATGGGCAGACTGAACAAGCTACCTGCTTTTAGATAGCAGAGTCTGTACAGTGTGCATTATATAGTAGGTTAGTTCCCTACTTTGGAACACATCAGTGATGTGATGTAACTGCTAATGATGAGTGTTTGTTTATGAACAAAGAATGTTAATAAAGTGTTGGCAGCATGTTCAACTCCTGCAGCTGTGGAGGGGGCAAGGAGAATAAAGGAGAGAGAGAGAAACCACAGAAGAAGAGTGTGTGTGTTGCTGATAGAGAAAGAGAGAGAGAGAGGCATAACCTAGGATTCGTTCAACATTTCACTGTCAGCTGGAGAATGGCCTAAATGAGGGTCATCCTTCCCTTAGAGGAAGGTCACCTCTATAGATTCACACACACACACACACTATGTGTATGAAGTGCCTGCTATTTGGTGTATGCGTGTCTAACATATCATGACTGTTTTTCTCTTCTGGCTCGTCTTTCACAGAGACACAAAGAGGATAATGGTTATGTGATACAGATGAAATAATGTTTCTTAGTGGTGACTGTGATCATTCTGGCAGAGTAGTGCAGAAACCTGATAGAATCTGAGTACACTTGCCACAGCAGTTATTAATGTAGCTGCCTGCTGCTGTGAACCATAAAAATGAGCCGAAAGACGTTAAAATACTCTGCACAGCTGAGGAGAACTGCAGAGCCCGGTGATAATTATTTGTGGATTTTAACGCTGAGTGACATCTTTCACATTATATATATTATTTGATCCACCGTTAATACAAGAAGACTAAGAGCCTACAGCCATGCTAGAGGCTCTGTAAGGCTGCACCTAGGCACAGCAGTGCTTTGAGCTAAATGCTAATGTCGGCATGCTAACATGCAAAAAGAGTTTGTTTTCACGTGAGCCCCATATGTTCACAACAAATGACTAATCTACAGAGAGTTCAGCCTAGAGAGAGCTTCCAAGGCTGAGTGACACTAGATGGTCATGTAAGGCATGATGCTGTAATCTGATGGACAGTTTCGCTGCTGTGCTGTGTATCCTCCTAGCGACGTTCTAAAAAGTTCTGTCCGTCTGACAAGTTGCAGTCACCCTGTGAGAGCTGAGAGGGAGAGAGGAAGAGAGAGAGTGGGATCTGTGGTGACATGACTTCCACTGCTGGTGAGTGAGGGATGATAGCGCAGGTGCACTGTAGGAGCATCATCTGTCAGATTTTGACTACTGACTAATTACTGTTGATTTAAAGAAGTGCTTTCCTAATCCTGTGACACATTGACAGGGGTTTAGGCACTCCATCTCAAAAGCAGTATCTTTTAGAAAGAGCCACCTTGTTTTCCATTCTCAGTCATAATCGGGCTGATTTGAGCAATGAGCTGTATAAAATCAAAAGGCTTGTAGAAAGATATTGATATGGAGTCTCCGTTTCTGTAAGTGCACTCAGCCGTGAGTTTTTGTTGCTTGAAAGAATTTCCCTCAAACATCCATGATAGTTTGGATTAGTGTTGTATAAAAGCATGTATGATAAGATGATTACTTTGAATAACTAACAACATATTAGCCTTACATTGTAATCATATTGTATACTGTAGGTACGTACTGCATATGGGTTTATTAAACTGGGGCATATGCTCTACACAGAAGAAGCAGTGTGTTTGTAGAACAGCATGCATTGATGCATTGTGAGCCCACACTCATTGCTGTACCTTTGGTTTTGTGTTCATTTTGAGTTGATGTGTTGAATTGTTGTGGGACACTCTTTGACTAGTTCTTGGTCCCCTCTGGGCTCCCATTAAAAAAATCCTAGGATCACCCAGATGAGACTCAAGTCACCCTGGAATCAGATGGCATCAGTATCACCGTTGACAGAGTGTACAACAACTTTAAAGGGGCAATATGTAAGAACTGTGAAGCAATTTACATATACTAATGGGTTTTTATTGCAAATGAGTGAACGGATTGTAATGTAACTTAAAAAAATGAGACCTTCACTTTCTCACTTTCTTCATTTCTATGTGAAAGACTCGGGCTGTTTTTTCCATGACAATCAAAAGAATATGATGTTTTTGCGCACTCCTGAGTGCCTCGCCTCTCTCCCGCTGTCAACAAACGACCAACAGCTCTCCTGCTAGGTTGGCTGGTGGCTAGCTGCCTAACCATGCCAGCAATCACTGTTTCTGGCTATAGTACCTTTGTTTTTTGGGGGGTTGAGACGGCTAGCTGCTTCCGCCAACCACCACACATTTAATAAGAAAACCGCAGCACGTTGCTCCCCGGCGACAGCTCGCTGAGCCTACAAGTGTTTAGTGAACACACTAAACAAAGTTGGAGGTTTTCAGGTTGGGCTCAGGTGGTTGATTAACATATATTTTTGCAGGTTGGGCAGTGACGAATGATCTCATAATGGGGCAGGTGTATGCGGGTATTAAAAAACTCTGACCCACACATCACTACCAGCCAGTGGCCACAGCGCAGCAGGGGCCTCTGTGTGTTTGCTCTGTGTGTGTGTGTGTGTGAGCGAGTGTGTGCACGTACAGTGGGGGGGAGAGGCTGTCTGACTGGGAGTGAGAGATGCTTTGCTGAAGCCCAGTGCAACACATTAGGGATCTTTTATTTTATTATGAGAAGTGTAAGCAAGGAAAAAGACATCACCTGTAATATTTTCGCACCGCTGCTCACTCGTGCTGACAGAGTGCAAGCATGCGCGCTAATTTGAGCAACAGGACGCTGACTGCAGCTCACCTAATGGCCACTAATGAGAAGGACTTTCTGAAATTTGCATATAGAACCTTTAAAGTTGATCAGAAGAGAAAACCAATAACATAGGCTTCAGTATTCATAACAATGGATTTGTATTGCTTTATGTGTAGCTGGCTGCATAATTGAAACTGCCCAATTGAGTACAGAGAGTGTTTCCAAATAGGGTAAATGTGCTGTTCTTTCTGTATCACTACTTCATCACACAGATGGATGCAGAGCATAAAAAATATATTGATTTAAATACTTAACATACCAGTTTTACCTGAAATTGTGTTAAGTTGATGAATTATTACCAGTTTCAGTGTTGATTCAACATTAATTATATATTGGTTCCATGTCTTCTAACTAGACATGGAATACATTACATTACTGGCTTCATCTATCTGTTGATGTTATGGCTTTTTGTCATTCAGACATAGCTCTCTGTTACGTATCTGTTTGCTATGACTTTATTCATACATGACAGGACTGATAAGGAAAGAACCACAAGGCTTGCACAATATTTGGCACCATGTACACGTGGTGGAGACTGATAATGACTGACTTTATATACGTATATTTGTGCATTTAAATGATACATTAATTGCAGTGCGCTCAAGAGAGCAGAACATGTGCATTTAATCTCTGTGCATATTTAACCTTGTGCTTTTCTCTGTATGCACTGAACCACCATTGTCTCTGACCAAATCAGTAGCGTTTAGCAGCGGAGCTCCACTTATTGGTGACTGAGAACACTGTTGTCAGTCATGAAACATTGATGATGTTATAGCTCTGTGGCATATAGTTGTCTGATGAGCTAATAACGTTGTAAACAGTGTTTGTAGAGGCCTAGTTTTGTACTACTGAACTGAAGACAGAATCATATGGATGGTGACTCGTTCACTAACTGATGTATGGACTGAGGTCCATTTGAACAGAGATGTGATCACTTAGTGTAGGAAATAATGAACGAACTACACAGGATAGGTTGTCCAAGCTAGGTCCATACAAATATAGTGCAAATTAGCCAACTTTCCAGATAATCTGAAAAAGAAAATTTGAACAAATGCATGTTTCCATCCACTGCAGTTATGTGAATATTAGGAGTTGGGTCGTTGAGCTGGTGGTGCAAATTTCTCAGTCAGGGGCCATTAAAAGAGCACTAGTCCAATATTCACTTGAGGAGCGTTAGTCTTTTTATTAATCTACACAGATCTGATGTTTTCATCTTCTGCTTTTTTTTTGACTCTTCGGTGGAAGCTTGAGCAGATGTTTAAGTCACATGCCTTTTTGCCATATTTTTTTGTGATTTTCTGAATTTCCATTCAGGTTCTTTATGAGTAAATTGAAAATGCAAATAAAAATGGGTGGATGGAAATGCACCTATAATTAGAAAATACAAATCTTTGACCTGAACTGAACAAAACAATTCAAGTGAGCAAACATTTGTAACGTACCCCTCTAGGTCAGACTTGTGTTGTATTGGAAGAGTTAAGGAAATGTAACTAGGTCTGATTGAAAGGTAATCATAGCTTTTACTTGGGCATTTATTCGGACATGAGATCAGCATGTAAAATTGCCATCACATTTATTATCATAAAGAAATGCATGTCTGTAAGGGGCTTACAGTAGGATGGGTTTATGCAGGTACAATGAGGCAGGACTGGTTGCACTGTCACAACAAATATTCATTTGAATCGTATGAGTTTTGAGAATGGATGAGGAATTTATTATTTTCCAAATAAATATCTCTCAAGTCATGGGACAACAAAATATTAGTTTCAGGAGAATAGCCTTACAAATGGAGATTTGACTTTAAAAAACAATTCCAAATTCATCTACATTTCTGCCACAAAAACAAATCTCTTGTTTAGGTGATATTCCTAAATTGGGATAGCATTGAGAAAATGGCCTCAGTGGAACACGATTATTTATGGGTTAAATGCTGAAGGTGAAGATGTAGGATTTGGGTGGATGGGTCACAACAGGACAGGACTGTGGAAGTACAGGGAGTGGATAGAGCAGGAGGTAATAATTGCTTGATTGCACGAAGAGTTGACAGGAAATGTTAAAAGTTTCACCATATTGCGCTGTAATACCCGGAACCTAATGTCTAATTCATATCTTGCACATTAGTGAGAGGAGGATGAGGGATGAGTGACAGCGGTGCAGAGTGCAGCCATCCCCAGTGTTCCTCGTCGCCTTTAACATATTGGGACACCAGCGCCTATGCCCTTACACTCCTCTCCTCCCTCTCTCTATGTGTGTGGTTTTTCTTATTTTTCTGGTCCACTTGTACCACACCTGTCTACATCCTTGAGTTTCATGCTTCTGGTCATCACTTAACATTTTGGCTGTTTGGTACAAATGATTTTGTTTTTATTATTTATTATAACACTTTATTTAACTAGGTGAGTCCCATTGAGATCGCGAGATCTCTTTTTCAAGGGAGCCCTGGCCAAGATAGCAACAACACAGTGTTTCAAACATCATAAGAGAAAACAATTAAAAACACATAAAATAAAACATACAGTAGCAACTCACAGAATCATATGCCTAAAAAGACCAATAAGAGGAAATGGATCTAGCTAAGGAAGCAATTACAGATTCCAATTGAATTTGCCTCTAAACCCTTCACTACATTTTTAAATGCCCTAATCGGGATCAGCTCATCTAGCTGCAAATCTGTCTGCAAGTGGCTCCAGGCTGCAGGGGCAGAGAACATAGAGGAGTGTTTCCCAAATTCATTGTAAGCCTTAGGAACAGACAGTAAGAGGGTGTCATTTCAGCGCAAACTATAATTACTAGTTTTGAGTGAGATATACCCACAAAAGTAAGAAGGGAGCAGACCAAAGATGGACTTAAACTAAATATGTATCAGTGAGTAAGTCTGCTTAAGGCCAGTGAAGGCGACTGAACTCTGGCATATAGGGTGCAATGGTGAGTGAGAGCTATGCAGCCTGTGACAAACATCAGAGCGCTGTGGTACACAGTGTTTCCAGTTGCTGACCACGTTTACTTACAGCATTTTTGCTGCTCTCAACTCAGTTAATTTTGCTATATTCTTCATTACTGTGGAAAATTACCCACTTTACATTTAAACTTGCACTAGTTCTGCTCAAGCACTCTTAGCTCTCTCCTTTTAGTGACTTTTCTCACCCCACAGTTGTTATTTTAGCTTAGCAGTTAGCTTAGCAGCTAACTTAGCTAAGCAGTTAGCGATGGCTTCTCTCTCTATCCCTCTCACTCTCCTGCTCTCTCTTGCTCGGTGTGTTATATATTTAGCTATTCCTCTGCCTCCTCTAGTGATAATAGTATGTGTAATAAATGTAGTTTATTTGCAGTGTTGGAGGCAAGGCTCAGTGAACTGGAAGCGCAAGTCTGCACCATGGAAAACCCATCATTAGCTAATGTAGTTAGTCAGCCCCCAGTAGCCAATGCGGGCTGACCTAGCATAGCTCCTACTCCCCCGGTAGTTCCTGAGCAGCCAGGAAGCCTGGGTGGCTGGGTGACTGTCTGAAGGAATCATAGCCCTAAGCAGAGGCCCACAGGTCACCACGGTGTGTACATATGCAAAGACAATGACGGACTTTGTTAGTTTTCTCTGGGCCCCTGCCAAATCTGACCAGTGATGACATGTATAGCCACATGTTATTATTCAACCGCTGGCTGTTGAGGTGGTGTCCAGCAAATGACGTGGGCTTCATAGACAATTGGCAGACTTTCTGGGGAAAACCTGGTCTGATTTGGAGAGACGGCATACATCCCACTTTGGATGGAGCTGCTCTCATATCTAGAAATATGGCTCAGTTTATTAGTAGACCAAAACCATGACAACCCAGAGTTGAGACCAGGAGGCAGAGCTGTAGTCCTACACGCTTCTCTGTGCTTCCATTAGTACAGTTACCCACCCAAAACCACATAGAGACTGTGTGTGTCCCCCGACCACTTAAATCAATTTAATCTTAAGTAAACAGAAGAGGATTCATTCATAAAAATCTAATAAAAATTAACACCACTACTGCAATAGTACAACAAAATAGGATAATTAAATGTGGACTCACATTAGATCACTATCATCTAAAGCCTTATTAATAAATGATCTAATCTCAGATTATCATATTGATTTATTCTGTTTTACTGAAACCTGGCTGTGTCATGAAGAATATGTCAGCCTAAACGAATCCACTCCCCCCAGTCATATTAATACTCACATTCCTCCAGACACAGGTTGAGGAGGTGGAGTTGCAGCCATTCTCAACACAAGCCTAATTATCAACCCTAGACCTAAATGTAATTATAACTCATTCAAAAGCAAGGCTTTTGAGTTCTTAGTCTCTCTCACCCAACCTGGAAAGCTTCACAGCCAATTCTATTTGTTATAGTGTACTGTCCTCCTGGCCCATACATATATTTTTATCTGAATTCTCAAGTTTTTATCAAACTTAGTCCTTAGTACAGAAGAGGGATGAGGGATGAAGAGATGAGGGTCGAGGATGAGGGATGAAGGAATGAGGGTTGAGGGATGAAGGGATGAGAGATGAGGGTCGAGGGATGAAGAGATGAGGGTCGAAGGGTTGAGGGATGAAGGGATGAGGGTCGAGGGATGAAAGGATGAGGGTTGAGGGGATGAAGATGAAGGGATGTGTGTGAAGTGGGAAGATGTGCAGCTCATAGATGCAGGGATGACACAAAAACACGAGGCAATTAAGATGTAGGGAGCAGGCACGTGGGGAAATATAACCTGGCCCTAGCTAGGGCTGAAGCAGCCGCGCCGTGGTGGCAGCAGGATGGAATCATTGGTGTGCCAGTGCGGGGGGGCGCTGGGTAGGGAACTCGCAAGCGAGTGGTCGGCTGGAGTGGTGGTGGAACTAGAGGCTGTGCAGAACTGGAAAGCCTGGCTTTGTAGGCTGTGGAGGGGCGGAGTGGCGGAGGCCAGAGTGAAAGTGCTCATGGGCAGAGGGTTAACGACGGCTGGAGTGAGGGGATCAGCAATGGGGGGTGCTGAAGACACAGAAAAAAACTTTTGGGTGTTGGGGAAGGGAGGGGAACAGGGATAGAACAGTAGGAAATTGAGTGGGTCCATCAGAGGGAGCACCGTGGCTCGGTGCAACAGTTGCTGTGGTAACAGCAGGACCGGAGGTGGCTGAGGCAAGAAACATAGAAGGAGCTGCTGGAGCTGAAAGTGTAGAGGTAGCTGCAGCTGAAGGAAGGAAGAGGAAGAGGAAAGGATGAGGGGATGTATGTGCAGGGGTTGATTGTGCAGTCTGCGGACACGAGGATGAGAGAAAAGACGAAAAACATGAGACAGATCAGACAGGGAGGGAGCAGGCACAAGGGAAGATACGACCTGGCCCTGTGAGAGGGCTGAAGCAGTTGGCTGCATTGTGACGTCATTGATGTGCGGCGCACGGGTAGCGCTGGGCGGGGAACCCGGAAGTGAGCGGCCGTCAAGAGCAGTGGTGGAGGTGGAGGCAGAGAGGAGCAGGAAGAACCTGGCTTTGTTGTCGGTTCTGCGAAACGGGATTTGTATCTGGAGATCAGCCTTGCCTTCAGCCGGGGCTGAAGAAGTCTGGGCTTTGTTGTTGTAGGTGGCGTTGTGACGTCATTGGTGTGCGTCGGCCCGGCGGCGGACAATGAACCCAGAAGAGCGGGAGGATTTGAGCTGGCGGCGAGAGGGTTGATGGAAGTAGAGTCTGCATAGAGTTGGGAAGTTTGTCTTTATCATCGTTTCGTTGGAGTGGGACGACCATCTCCCGAGTGGGCCATTGCGTGGATGAGTGTGGAGCTTCTGGATCCCAGCTGATCAGAAGCACGGTGTCTGGAGGAGAAGGGTTCCATGTGGATGTGGTAGTGAAGGAGATATCATGTTGGTACTGCTGTATCTAGTCGTGGGCAGTATGTTGCCGAGGAACGTGGATCATGAGGCATGGGCGGGAGATAAGCGTTTGCGATGAAAGCGTGTCGTAGGTCGCGTGAGAACTGAGACCAACGGGAGAGAAAGGGGTTAGACACACTTATATAGGTATGCATGGATGACTGAATTAGTGAGGCACAGGTGATTGAATTTAGTGAGAGAGAGGGGCGTGGTCTTGTTCCTGAACGATGGTTATAATAATAACTCCATTTAAAGGGGAGTTTGTCCTTGCCCCTGTTGCTAAGTGCTGCTCATGGGGGAATTGTTGGGTCTCTGTAAATTTAAGAGTACAGTCTAGATCTGCTCTATGTGAAAAGTGCAATGAGATAACTTATGTTATGATTTGGCGCTACATAAATAAAATTTAATTGAATTGAAAAGTATTCAACCAATGCAAGCATTGGGTAGAGGCATGCATGTACAGTTGATCACCATAGTCAAGTAAGGGAAGGAATGTAGCCTCAACCAGTTTTTTCCTGACACCATAGGAGATGCAGGATTTGTTTCTAAAATAAAAACCTAGTTTGAGCTTCAGTTTCTTTACTAAAGTTTCAATATGAAATTTAAAGGTTAAATGATCATCAATTAAAAAACCTAGATACATGTACTGTGACACTAAGTCAGTCTGACTGTTCTGTAAGGTTACAATTTTAGGAAGAGAAGCTAAAGTCTTCCTGGTATTAGAAAACAACATCAATTTGGTTTTTGTAGCATTTAACACAAGTTTCAGATCAAACAACTTGTGTTAAATGCTAAATGATACAGGGTTGTCATCAAATTGACCCTGTCTTAGGTTAGTGACCTGGTAAAGGGGTCTGCCATTCTTTGGTGCACAGGAAGTCCAGCTCCTTGCCAAATTCCCCAAATGATCTACCAGAAGTGGGGAGCATCTTTGTTCACTGTGCTCACTTACTGATATCACTACACTTCAACAGATAACCATAGATGCTTTTTACATGTTAAAGCAAGGTAAACACAGCTGCAGGTAATAACATTAATTATGTCAATGCTCACTCATTAGCTTATCTGAACAAACTGTAATTTAGTTTATGAGCTGCAGCTGTGTTTCAATGCTATGACACCTCTGTGAAAAAACTCCTCTGAGAAGCAATTGTACATATTGTTACGGTGACACATGTTAACTCACAGTTTATTTATTTTTAATGACTTTTCAGACCAAATTCTGAGCTCTACAATGTGAGGTATGTGTGTAAGAGGGATATTGTATGGTCCGATCATTGTTACTTCCAGTGTCATGTGTCAAAAATTACTGCTGTTCAAACGAGTGGAAGTAATAAGAAATATTATTAGTTACTTTAATAATCTTATTAAATGCTGCAAGAAAAAGTGTCAAATATAAATATAAAACACAAATGAGAATGATCTGAAAATTTCATTTCGTACAACTGACAATTACAGCATGCTAAGTGGATTATATGGATGGGATGTAAGCCTATTTGAAAATGAGGGTTTGCAGAACTAAATTGCTGAGAAAAGATGCATGCACATAAAAATATTCCAAAACACTCATCTATGTGTGCATAAAGCATGTATGTAAGTGTTTGGACGGTTTTGTGTTGGCTCTCTACTCCAGCTCATTGTATCTGTATGCCTCTCCGTTTTAACTTGAGGGTGTTTATATCCACATCTGATAAACCGTGTAGAAATTTTAACTCTTTTTATTCTCATCCCCAAAGTGTAAAAGGCCCAATTAGTCCCACACTGTTCACACAAATATGGATGTAAACACCCCCAAACACCCTTAAAGCTGGAAGTCACCACTGTCATTGTTTCACTGGAAAGCCAGTGTGCTGGTTTAGAGCCAAAACAATGACAAACACATCTCTCCCCAAGTATACTGTATTTAAGGACTGCACTGTACTTGCCTCAGGGTGCTGTTGATTTAAATCTGAACTTTAATCAGCATCACTCCTCTTCCCACGCCTACCTTGGCCACATATGGCAAACTGACATCAACATAGGCTACTTTACAGTCGGGAATCACAACCACATGCGTCTCTATGTGATCCTGCCTAACAGAGCAGAATGACAGAGGGAGCTAGAAACAGATGGAGAAAGAAACTGAGACGGAGAAGAAGGGAAAGAAAATGAGGAGGATGCCAGGATAGCAGGATGGAGAGCTATATAGGGACATATAGACACAGAGACAGGAGAAAGCTTAATAATGCATGGGTGGGTGTCAAATTTGATCCAGCTCGCTGGACTTCTAATTTCAGATGCGATTCAGCTGGAAAAATTAACAACACTGTAGATGATTGGTTGAACTGTCTGTCAGTCATGCCAATCCGGAGTGGTGGGCGGGTCTCTCTGCCCCCGTGCTTCACGAGGGCACAGAACGAGCCCAGAGCAGAGTCTGAACAGCTGGCGCGCGCTCCGTTCGTTTTTCCTTTTTAACCTTTTTTCAGTTATCTGTTTTACTTTTGTATGATGCGCAGCTTCCATGTTGTGTTTCGTCCTAGTAATGGGGATGAACAGACTGCTGGGTTGTTTTTGAGTCTCTCTGTTGCCACAGTATGCTTTTGAGTTGCCCCCCGCGTGTTGTGTGACCACAGCTGGAGCACGAGCGCTGTTCGCGGTGCTGAAAGCGCTAAGAGCCGCGAGGAGAGCAGCCTCTGGAGAGAGATGAGGAGGAAGAAGCACTCTGTGGCGGGCTTTTTACTCGCCTGGAGACTAGCACTGTTACTGAGGTAAGACATGGCTTTATGTTTAACCTACCTGACTGTTAACTTGTCAGACAGACAAACAGAGTCGGGAAAATGGTGGACCCCAAAAAAGTTGCTGCCATTATATTCCACTCATACCATAACACACACGCACAAGTTATAAGGTAACCTAGCACCTTTTTAAAATATAAATTCCAGCTATAACTTATCATTTCTATGTATAACTAAATTGTTTCAGATTGATGTGAAAAAGCATATTTATCCAATGATATCAAGTTTTTGTCAAAATTTAGCGATGTTAATGATCTGCACCTGGGCCCAATTGCAGCAGGGCGTTTTGGAGGGTCATTTGTCTCACTGTTATCGGCGATGTTATCGGCCAAAATGAGCTTGGCACAGATAGGCTCAATGTCAGTATTGGCAGAGCTAAATGATGGGGGAATTGCAACATGACAAAGCATCACATAGCCTATATGTTTAATACACCTCATTTTACTTTATGTTTTCTTAATTTTATTTGACTGTGTTTGTATTTAGCAGCATTTAATTGAATTTACAGTGAAATATTCAATTGTACTTTATTTATCCATCGATTTATTTATCTATTCATTTTATAATTTGCTGTTCATCTGCACTTTATCTTGTATAATTGTCACTACTCTTGAAGGATCCTTTCCAAACATGTTTACATTTATTACATCTTTATGGTAAAAATGAACAATATCAGCTGATACTATATTGTCTTCAGATTTCTTTAACTTTCAGAACTGATATCTGCCTAAAAATCTTTTGTGTTGTGTTGTAGTTTTTTTTTTTTGTTTTGTTTTGTTTTACCTACAAGTACATATTCCAACACCTAATACTCTGTCAGTGTGGCTTTTAAGATTGGGGTATGTTTGAAACAAACTAGTTTGTTCAATGCGTCATTTGACAACGTCTAACCTCAAAGATGTTAATAGCTGTTCTGAATGGACATACTCTTTCGGTGGGGTGAAAAACCTGCCGTCACAGAGAGGGGCAAGACGCGATGAATTATACAAATGGGGAGAATGCTGCAAGCATCCCTCCTCATTCATTCGTATACATGAAGTGACAGAAGAACACTTGATGGCCACTTTAATTACACCTTTCTAATGGGTAGGACTGTCATTTGCCCCCAGAACAACCTGAATTCTTCATGGCATGGATTCAGTTAAGTGCTGGAAACATTCTGCAGGGATTCTGGTCCATGTTGACATAATGGCATCATGCAGTTGCTGCAGATTTGTCAGTTGCACATTAATGCATCTGTCTTATCGCATCCCAAAGGCACTCCATTGGATTCATATCTGGTGGAAGCCATTGGGGTACACTCAACTCACTGTCATGTTTGTGGAACCAGTTTGAGATGGCATGTGCTTTTTAACTGGGAGTAGCCGTTACAACATGGGTAGACTGGGTCCATAAAGAGAGGCACCTGGTCAGCAACAATACTATAGGCTGTGACATTTAAGCAGTGCTTAACTGGTATTAAGGGGCCCAATGTCTACCAAGAAAATAGGACTTGACCTATACTGCAGCCAGTAACCAGGGGGCTGATTGAGATGTTTTGGCTTTACTTTTGGAGGGCTGTCAAGACGTCCATACTTATATTCAATCAGTAGTATTGAGCCATGGATTCATGTTGTTTATGCCAAATTCTGACCCTGCATGTCTGTCAGACCAGGCAGCTTTTTTCCACTCCTCTGCTTTCCACAGTCTTGGTGAGCCTGTGTCCATTGTGAGGCCTGTTTTCTTTTTATCAGCTGGCATGAGTGGAACCCAGTGTGGTCTCCTGCTGCTGTAGCCCATCTAGAACTAACTTGCTGGTCTATAAACCTCAGAAATAGTAAAAAAAAAAAAAAATACATATGCATTACAATTTCCTAGAGCCCAAGATGGTGTTGTCAAATGTCTTCTTTTGTGCAACCAACAGTCCAGAACCGGAAATTATTCCATTCACTATAATGAAAGATGAGGAATAGCAGCAAATTCTCACATTTGAGAATCTGTAACCATCAAATATTTGGCATTTTTGCTTGTAAAATGACAAATGATTAATCAATTATCAGAATAGCTGCTGATTATTTTTTTGCTGATCAGACTAATCATTGCAGCTCTCAACACACCCACTTCTAGGTTCAATGTGTTGTCAGTTCAGACATGCTCCACTGCATTGCTCTGTTGAAATGTCAGCTCGTCTGGCCATTCTCCTCTGACTTCCTCTGACAGCACTGCTGCTCGCTGGATGTTTTTCGCACCATTCTCTGTAAATTCTAAAGACTTGTGTGTGAAATTCCCAGGATATCAGCAGGATACTGGAACGTCCCTGTTTGGCACCAACAACAATTCCAAATTCAAAGTCACTTAGTGTAGATCACTTTTCTGATGTTTGGTCTGAACAACTGAACCTCTTGACCATGTCTGCATGCTTTTATACATTTGATATTCGATATTTGCATTAATGAGCAGGTGTAAAGGTGTACCTAATAAAGTGGCCACTGAGTGCAGTTTTGTGATGAATAAAAAAACAGAGCTTGAGCTTGAGTGAGAAGTTCAAATCCTCCATATTTTCACACCTCTGCACACTATTGAAGTTTGCTGCTGATTTTTGTTGCTCTTTCCCTACTTTATTTGCCTACATTAACCATAAACCACAAAATAGTTGCTTCCTACAGTGGAATTTGTGACCACACAAGGATTTATATCATTAAAGTCTGTTTTATATAACCCTATTGATCCTTATACTTGACTACAAGTGCCTATTTGAAGATGGCATCAGAACTTAGGAGGTCAAGGGAGTAGAGATCAAATTGTCAAATGTCATATGTTGATGAATGCCATTGGTCAGTGGGGACAAAAAATAGCTGAAAGCTATACTTGGGTTAGAAAGTATGATGTCCATAATGTTCACACATGATGTGAAGCTTCAGGCTTATGAGTTTTTGTCTTTGAAACTCATAACAGTAACCACAAAGTCCCAAAAGGCAGGTCGGTGCTTGGTAATATTAACAAGACTCTATGTCCTGTCATATCTACTCTTGCAGCACACCCCCCTCGGCTGTACTATCTATATTAACGGGCTAACTTTCCATAGGAGTGCGTGGTGCATTTAACACGGTTGAGTGAGTATTTTAATTTTAGGCTTTTTAAAAGTGAAAAGTGTGATTTCCGAGAAGTTTGGGCAAGCTTTAGCATAAAAAGCAGCTGAAAAGATCAAAGCCACAGTAAATCTTCTTAGAGGGTCATGGATGGATTCAAAGACAAAATTTAACAGGCTTATAGTCTGTCATTCAACAGGAGCTGGACTGGTTCTGCCTCCAGCTTGTCATTCCTTTATAATACTCAAAGTCTTTGTTTTTCCCTCTGTTCTCTCTGGTTGTATTTTTTTCTGTTGTTTTTTGTGTGAATTCAGAGGGACATTATCCGTGGTCACTGGTCACATTGCACTACAACACTGGCTACACCGCGATGTATTACATTAAGCAGGCATATGCATTCTTCCAACAACACGCTTGTCTGAGTATGTGTTGTATTTTCCACATGAGTGAAGACATAGAAATTCATAGTACTTTTATGGTTTTCTCTACTTTATTTTTATTGAAGTCCTCTGCTATGTGTGTAGAGCAGGCCATTAGGAGGTTCCACTCCGTTGGTATCAGCCTTAATGAAGCTGTATTCATTGTTGCACTCTGGGTACAAGTTTGAACCACCTTATGTTTAGGTAAGTATGTTAAATGTTTATTCTAAAAAATATTCTCTTTTTAATTAGGGTAATGATTGTAAATTTCTTCTGAAACTAGAATTCATTTCAACTTTGTTCAAAAACATCATCTCAGTTCTCATCATTTTATTTTATTTCTAAGGGTTACTTTTGCTCGTTAGTATGAGTGTAACACTTTACACTAATTCAAAAGTCCTGTAGAAAGCCATGTTTCAGAAAATTTAGAGAAAATACATTATTTGATTTGCATAAGTTTCCTGCATAATGCAGTACACGCGTGCACACAAACAAACGTGTCTCTCTTTAATGTTTTAGTATTTGCCTCTGTCTCCTCTCTCCATTACAAGCCATTGTAAGCCTCTGGCCTCAATTTTATGTTTTCTGGTATGATCATGGCAATGTTGAATTTTAATATTCTGTGTGCTAAATGCTGTTTCAAAGGCCTTTCCAACCAGAACAACCCTCTGGGCACGCACACAAATACTTCACAAATAAAAGCTTGATAGATCTAGATTAAATCCAAAACATGTCATTCTTTTCCACAGAGACAGAAATCTTATCTGGTCTTATGACTATGCATGGCTGAATGAAAAGGCTGATAATTATGGCTTAAATGTTAATATGAACAAAAATAAACATTACATATACAAAATGATGTCATGTACAATCATTTCAGCTGTTGGGTAAGCAAGATGTCATAAGGAATTAAAACCATTTGCAGTAACACTTTATAATACAGCCTGCCATTTACAGCATCATTTTGTTGTATGTATGACTCAGGTAAAATACTGACGGGTTCCTACTGGTACTTAATGAAGGTACAGTGGAAGAAAATAAGGCCCAAAATGATGACAGTGGTACTCACCAATGCTGGGGCGTGGTGTAATGTAGTTTTAGGGCATGAAGCTTGAATGATGAGGTCAATCATTTATGAAGTACAGCGACACTCTTATAGTTGATTTTAACTGTGAAATTAATCACAATTACTGTAGTTTATAAGCTCTGCAGAGTATCAGTGTTATTGACAACATTTTCCTCAAATTTCAGTACCCAGTATTTACAAAAATAGTATAATTTATTTCTTCTTTCCACTAAAATGTCCAATTCCCCGTCCTCCCTTCTTCCCCATAGTCTTGTTTTCTTCTACTGTACCAGCAGAAACCAGCAAGTATTTCATTGGTACCTGATTCATTCAAACATTCAACAAAACAATACATTAAATCGCAGGCTGTATTATAAAGTGTTACCAATTTGCTGCCCCTCGTTATTGTGACATTGACAGTGTTTGACTATTCCTCTGAACTGATTCTTTCATTCTGATATCAGGCAAGAAATCCTCTGCATTTGTCCTAGAGATGCGACACCTCCTGGTGAATGTGGACCCACTCACAATCTGCCTTTAATTACCTGTTACCTGTCACCAGTGAAATGTTATCATTTTAACAATACCAAGTTTATTTTAATTTACTCTGACATTATGCTTTTTCATCCTTCCTAATAAAAGGCTTTATACTTGTTATGACATACTGTATACTCAGTGTACATACTATGATATGTCATGAGGGTTTATGTCAGCCTAAGGAGGATGTCACAAAAAGTAGAGAAGATAGTCCACACTCCAAAATCTCCAAAGGCTCCATATTCTTTCATCTCATTTATGAGCACAGGGGAATTAAAGCAGTACAAACATTTCAGCCAGAGGCCCTCCTCAGTGCGCTATCAGTTCATGCAGCGTATATTTATCTACCAGATCATAGCTGCTGGCATTTGACAATTCAGTTAAAATGATACAAAGTATAAACAGATAGAGAGCTAGATAATAGTCTAGATCAACCACTGCATCAAATAAAGTCAAACACATTTAACCTGGAGTCACAGTTTTCAAAATCTGCCTACAGATTGCATTGTAAAAGCGAAAGCAGGTGTACATTTTTATGTATGCATACCTGCAAGTTTATCCTGTTCATCAAGTAGTAACTGTCATGATTACAAGTTGAACTGTAAGCTGAAAATTTAATTGCATATTGATAGATGAATATAAAGGTCTGTGTGTAATGTGTGCACAGACATATGTGATAATTATTATGGACCCAAAAACAATTCTTTCTGCAACATTATTTTTTTGTTAAAAAGCCGCCTCTCAGTCCTCCCCGCTGGCATAACTGGCAATGATACTGTGTATTTAACACTGTATGTTACTGTATGGATGATATCATCACGTGTGTGACATTCGTTTTGTTAAGTAGGTTTTAATATTATGCTATTACTTTGTAAACATCTAAATTTCCTACATTGAACTAAAGTGTAAAGGATGTCAATTGCATTTGTTGTTGTATTTTTACTCTTGCTTTTGTGCAGAAGCTCTGTAATAGTAATCATTCAATGAAAGGTTCACATTTTCTTAAAACAATACTTACAAGTTCATATGCACATCATTTAAAGTTATTGACTAATCACTTTAATCATTCCTCTGGTCCATAGAGGCCACACAGTGATCCATTCCTAGTGTGACTCCAATGTAACAGATGGGGGGTCAAAATCCACAGTCCTTGTTCTGTGCAAATGCACTGTAATGTTCAGCGTAAGCTAATATGAGGCTTCTGCAGTCTGAGTTAGTCAAATCAAGTCTTATCTTCCAAAGTTAAGGTCTTTCTAGTGTGAACTTCCCTATTTGTGTTACTGTCGCTCCACTGCAGCTCATAAAGAAAGCACGCTTTATTTGCTGTCATCTTCATACTTTCAGAAAGAGTCCTGTAGCTTCTAGTTAAAGCATTGTCAAGTCAAGGGAATTTTAACCTATTCACAAATCACAAATTTGCCTGAAGAGGCTTTACAACAGCAATACAACATCCTCTATCCTTAGACCCTCTGTTTGAAGGAAAAACTCCCAAAAAAACATTTCACCATTAAAACATTTCAACATGCGCTGATGCCTCTGCACCTTTAGGCATAGTAACAAATTTTGTGCTAACCCTATCAGCTGGTCAGCAGTAGGACAGACAGTCTGCTTACTTAAACATCTGTTCTGTCACCTCCTGTTCTCAATGATCACTTGTATTTTGTTATATCACAACCACATTAAGTAGTTGTCGTTGGCATATTTATCCTGTTGATTTTGTATGTTGTCAAGTAGTGAATATAACTCAGAAGTTTTACCGGTTAACCAAAAAGAATTGTTACTCCCACATTGTTGCATTGATGTTGATCAAATCACTATTTGATCACTATTCTTATGCTGCAAAATTGTCTTATGTGAACGGCTATATTGGCATTCAGACAGAGCAATCATAGTAATAGTTGGAGGCAAAGGAAAGTTTAATTCTTGACATGACAGCCATGCAGCACATGACTGTATCCATCACAATCTAGAACCTGAAAAAGATGTCATATCAGTGCAAGTTGCCACTTCTGTATTAATAATTTATACAACAACAAAAAAAGGAACTACGCAGTATCCATCATATCAGACTAGGATTATGTTTGTGTGTGTGTGTGTGTGTGTGTGTGTGTGTGTGTGAGCGTCTGTCTGTCTGTCTGTCTGTCACTGCCTCTGTGACCAAAAGAACACTTGTTACTGCTGAAGAAACATGTGGCTGAAAAGCACAGTTAAGTGGTGCTCTGCCTGGTTGTGCATATGTGGTGCTGGGGAAGTGATGGGGGGGATGAAGCGGGGGGGGTTAGTCTCCACACTAAGTTAACATTTGGCTGAAGGCAGTAGTCGACCCCGTCCCTGTCACAGCACTGGGCTGTCCGAGGCTGTAATGCCAAAAATACCCCAGGGGTAGCTGGGAAATATAGTGTTTCTGATGTATGTGTTAATCCAGCAGCTAATTAGTCTAAACAAGTACCACAGCAGCAAATAGACTAGAAAGGCAACATATTAACACAAGAGAAATCAAAAAAAAGAGGGGGGGCAGGCAAGAACTGTTTTCATCTCAAAGTCGGGTCAAGTGTCTTCAACCCTTAAATGGAAATATGCACACATGAGTTGTCCCATCATGACTGAAAATGAGTTACTTACCAATTTATATGTTGAATAAAGCTTTCATAAATTAATCCACAAATGATGACTAAAGGATTTTTGAGTTTGATGGACATTTTCTTGGGGAGGTAGCTCTCTTTACAAAATGAAATTAATGAGGTGACAGTGCATACACATCTACAAAACATTTTAAGGCCTCCCAGTGAAAATAGTCCATAATAATAGTATAGTAATAGTAATAATAGTAGTAGTCAGTAGTAGTAGTCAAATAGTCTATCTGTATGTTGTGATATGAAATACACAGGGGGCACATAGAAAGAAGCAAAAATGTCTGTTGGTTTTATGTGTATTTTCTTAAGGCCCATCGTTCCCATTTTTTTCCCCCTCAATAAGAAGGTGATCAGCTGTTTGCACTTGGCCAGGCTTTCTGTTTGCATGTCTGAATTCCCCTACGAGGAATATCCTTGAACTATGGCACATTATGCAATGATACATTATGCAGTTTAAAATCTGGCCCAGCAGAACGGCCTGCATTTGAGGTAACAGTAAAAGGCCCGAAGCAGACGATCACATATTACGAATCTGGAGAGCAGTGATTGGAGACTGTTATCATGTTAGTGCACCAGCTGATGACTATGTTCTCACTGAGCACTGCATTTCCATTCACACAGAAGAGACGCGATGACGAGCCAGATTGCTTTGTCTGAATGCCCCAATTAAGTTGTTTTGCTGAAGCATAACGACACGCATCCATATTTCAAGTTAAACATCAAGTCTTGTTTGTTTTTTGGGCCAGAGATAAAATGATGGAAAGATATACTCCAGGCAAGATAGTCATTGGTCTCTTAGGTTTTCTTCTATGTGTCTTCAACTGTACAAAAAAACACTTTCACCTTCAGACGGCTCAAAATGGAGTTTTGGTGTTTGGAGAACCTGCTTGACACCGAAAGCAGCTAAACAGTACTAAATAATTTGTAATCCTGCAATTAGACTCAGCAGCAATAACAGGCTAACAGTGAGGTCGACACTGTTGGCTTGGAGTAGAGCGTTAAAGCAGTTCAGAAACTAAGAGTGAAAGACATGCAGTTGAAATTGTCAGTATTTTAGTTTAGATCGTTTTATTGCATGGTACTATACTGGGCCTCATTCACAAATGTTTTCATATTTTCTCTTACAATAAAACATACATTTAATTAAGAAAACCCTATGACATATTAGTTAAATATGTGCTGGTCATTTCCTTGTACTCACATGAAAAGGTGGAATAGGTGAGAAATATGTTTTTACATAATTTGGGTGAACGTCCCCTTTAAGTTAACATTGGCATGACTATTAATTCTTATACCGAAATGTGTTGATCTAAGCATGTTCTGGCCTGCATGCAAACGATCCACATTTGGATGCGTGTGGTCATCAGTGCAGTGTGTGACAGCAGTGTCTCTCTGAGTGCTGTTGTCCCCTCTCCTCCCCCAGCAGCAGTAGCTCTGCTTTTGTGTTCTAATGCACTTTCTGGTCTTATTTTTAAAATCAGACCACTTTTTCTGTATTTCTTCCAGCTTGTGCTCATAACGTACATGACTAACCGCATCAGTGACCCTCTGCCACTCTCCTTTTTTTCTTTGAGTTTGAAATGCCACTGCACAGGCCTCCAGACAATCGAGTTTTCCAAAGCCATAATCACTGAAATTGTACTTCTTCAGGGTTTTCACTCACCAGCCATCATCTGCAATATTTTAACAAATTACCCTTTTCCTACTCACACAGTGCTACTATAGTTTTAACCTAGGTCAGGAAACATTAGATTACCTAATGAACTAAAAATGTCACAACTATTAATGTGTTAATTATGGACATTAGTTTAACATGAGTAAGTAAATATGGGACTAGACACCTCATGTGCATGCAATTCCACACCTGCCAGATTTATTCAGATGTATGCAGAGAAGTGGGTGACAACAGTTTTTTTTTTAAATCTAAAGAAAATAGTTTTGAATTTTATTTTGTGATCTCTTTAACATAGTGACATATTTTTTTAATTTGAGGCATGTAAGCAAAAGGTAACTAAATTAAATGAGGTCCAACCAAGCGGCAACCCCCAGGGCTGAAAACTGAAGCCAATGCAAAAGTGCCAAAACCTACAAATGGCCACTTGAGGCTGACTCCAAGAGCGAGTCATTCCCCATAGACCCCCATGATAAAATGCCCAACTTCACAGTAGAAATAAACATGTTTACAGCCTGGTACAAGTCTCTATAGCTAATTTCCCTTTCATGACAACTGTACCAGGGGTGAATTTTTTAATAACTTACTCGTTTAAATTTTATTAAGCCGTAAAGTTGTGCATAATAAAGGACATGGCTGCTTTGAATGACAGGTCTGCCAGCCGCTAGGTGGCTTGTTTCAGCCATTTGGCCCACCTCTTTTCCCATTTTTGATTGGCTGGGAGTGAGGCAAGGTCACGCACTGCCAAGATGGCAATGGCAGGAGCCGCTCACTTTGAGTTTCAAAACCACTCTTCAGAAACCAACGGGTGACGTCACGGTAACTGTGTCCATATTTTTTATACAGTCTATGGGCCCAACCCACAGAGCTGCAACATGAGCTCTGATTGGTCAAGTGTAAGGAGTGTGGATACAAGTGATGAGAGAAACTGGAAGATAAACAGACACATTTGTAAACAGAAAATGAAAAAAAAAAATTAAAAGCCTTTTAAAATACATTTGTGATCCATTTTATTTAAAATTACTTAATTAAAATTGAATTATGCATTCATGATTTAAAAACAGAATAAGGCAATGGCACATTTGTTTTTTTATATATGAATAGATGTATTATTGTGTTTATAAATGTATGATGTATTATATTTATGAATTAATAGTGGCTGCAACACCTGGCCTTTGATTTTTCAGCTGACAATAGAAACAAAAATCAGTCACAAATATTTTAGTCCCTGTAAAATGCCCAAAAAGACAAGTTTCGTTCATTATCTGGTTGATACAACTCTGATGCCTACTATGAATTAAAATTATGAAAACTCTTACTAGTCCAAAACAACTGAGAAATTTAGTCTAAAGGTAAATCTTTCTTAAACTCAGTTTCACGCTGAGCAGAGGATAAGGAGAAGTTGTGTACGTCTCTTGTGATAAACTCTTGCTGACAGTTCAGTCTGAACAGTCCTGTGCTCCAATATATTTACCTCACACTCACACACACCCACAGAGCATATACTAGAATAATGGATTCTTGAAAATTTGACTTATTCTGTTAAAGTTTTGTTGAGATTGGGTTGCTTGCTTGTCAGCGTGCTGATAGAGATAGGCTGTTACATAATGGGAGGGATAAACCAAGGTCTCCTAGGCACACTCGGTATGGCCAGATGTAAAAGGCCTCTTCTCTCTGTCTCTTTGTGTCGGCTTCATGGGAATGTTTTGTTGCATAATCAGAGAGCTAGTTATAAATAATTCTGTCAGCACTTCAAACCAAACCTCTCCCAGACAGGGTTGGGCTTTTTAGTATCTTAGTTGCAGAGAGCAGGTGATACGCTGTTTGTTCAGATGGATGCTGATGCTGAACACTGTTGAATTTGTGAGTCCAATATGACTGTGTTACTTATCACACTAAAGTTTAGATAAATAACTTCTGTTGTTTCCTCATAAGGAATGTTTCAAATGGATCCTTCCACAGGTCTGTGCTCAGTTCTGGCACTGCACACTTTTACAGGATATCTTGAGCAGCTCCTTGATTCTCCGTCAGCTGAGGAGTAGAGAGTTATATGTGATAAATATTGTTATGAAACCACTGTGTGTTTTGGTGGCTCTGATGCAGGAACCAGGTGTTGGCTTACAGGGTTACCTATCCAGGGTTAAGTATCTTTTCCAACCCTGTTGTGTAACTATGATGCTGACAGGCTGGAATAGTAGTCATGTGACGTCACTGTCTCCCAAATTTCTGCATAAAAGTCAATGAAACAGTGTGGAATGGTTTTTGTCTCTCTCAGATCAGTGTTTTACAAGAAGCCTGTGTTGCTGAAGATAAGTGCTATGCAGTAACTCAGTAAGCAGAGCTGTCTCCCACAACCTGAGAGTGGCAGCTGCTGGTTGTGTGATGGGCTTATGGACCAGTTATTGAAGGTGTTTCTACTGTTTTAGTTGCCCCCACCTCTCAATGGTATGAGTGTGTTATGTGGAGTGTTGTTGCCTCCCTCTGTAGTGTAACTCATGGATTTTGGCCTCTCGTCCAACGTAAACATGGGTAGAAACTTATGGAAGTTGCTGTGGGTTGGGCTAACCTGCATGGTTTAGTTAACAGATAACAACAGACACATTGCCTATTCTTTCCAGGTCGAACTCTCAAAGCTATGTTTCACACGTACCGAGAAAAAATGGAGAGGCTGATAGAATGCACTGTACCGAAAACAGGTTCAGTACTGTGCATTTTGCTATGAATACAGAGATCTGTAATACAAATGGTATGGTACTCATGTTAATTATTTATTAATATGAAATAAATGTTATATTGGGATAACTTTAAAAAAAGGGTTACTGAGAGGCAACATTAAACCCTCAGTGGAATGACACTTTATGGATACAGCTCTCTGTGAAACTAATTATAGATGTACAAATATTGACATAATGGCTTACAACAGATGAAGTGGACAAATTCACTGCAAATGAATACTTTGTTTTTGCTACAGTATGGTTATGGAGCCAGGTGCCCCGTCCTCTGGCACATTGTCAACCACACTGTTACAGCTGTACCAGCTTGTCAAGTGTTTCAGTTTATTTGGCTCACATATTCATATGACTACTTTTAAGTTTGCTTGAAAAATGGGGGGAATCATTCACATTTTATAATAATGTCAGCACAATGTGATTGCCTTTGCAGCATCTGTCACTACTCCTGTGTTAGTTTTTCTTCCTCTCACTGCTGGCGTCTGCCTCTGACTGGCTCATACATGTTAAGACCTAAGATTAATAAGAAACTGGGATCATGTCAACTTTATCTTTCTGATCTTTACCATGTATTTATTGTACATTTTTACAGTTTCTGCAAATGTAATTAAGCAAGTGTTTCACATAATTTGAAAATAAACGTGAATGGCAGAAGGTGGCTGGAATTAGGTTGTGTAAGCCAACCTGGATTTTAGTACAGTGATAAAGGTCATAGGTCTGTTTTCAACCCGTTGTTTCAAAGAACTGAAGGCCGTTAGCTTATTCTAAGTGAGCATTGTCTTCACTCATGCATCTTTTATAAGGATTTTAAAGGATCATATCATGTTTTTGTATGCTATATCCTGCTTATTACTTGGTTTTAAAAGTCTGCTGTAGGCTGTTCTGTGTGTGCGCGCATGTGTGTGTGTGTGTCAAGTCTAGACAGTCAGCCATTGAACAGCAGACTTTTAATAGATGCTCCAAACTTCACAATGTTGTTTTGATTATGTCCATTTTTGCTTATTGTTCATCTTCTTGCTTATTTCACTGAAAATGTAGCTTGTCAATGAAATGCTGTTCAGTTACTGACACTTAAGTGTTGGATGTATGCTTGGCCACATACAGGCATACACAAAACACATGTAAGTGTGACACATTTGTCTCTGCGCTAATCCACACCACATGTGTAATGTGGCAGCACAACAGAAAGGACCCACAAAGGCACAACCTATTAGCATTCCAGTTTAGATTAAAAAAACATTATAGGGTGAATCTCTTTAACCAATTAAAGTGCGGTTAAACTATGCTAGGCTCAGTGGCTGTCTTCCTTAAAGTAAAGTTTCACATTTTTGATTGTGATGATACAAGAACGTGACATTTATGGCCACAAGCAGTCACATTAATTGGATTTACTATCAGAATCTTTGTCCTCATGTACTTCAAACAAACATCGTGCTTTCAACTATATGACCTTCACTGTTGTTATTATGAGCTCTTGATGATCACCTGTAGAAATCTGTGTAGAAATCTCAAAGTATCAACATGGTGATTGACTTGTGTGCTGCACATCCACACATCAGTAGCTTGGTGTTTTATGCAATTTAAATCTAAATGAGAATTAACTAGTGCGTTCACTTCACCCCTCCACTTAGAATCCACTAGTGCATTTGTTATTATTGGTAGTATGTAGTAGTAGTAGCAGCAATAGCTCTACTCGTAGTAATGGTCATAGTAGTAGGAGCAGATTAAAACAAGAAAGAAAAATACATTAAATATAATCCCCTCTTCCCTATAGATGGCCTTTTGTGTGAAAGAGACAGTAGTTCTAGATTAAAAGCTCATCCATTATTGATAAGGATCGGATGTTACGCTGTGTCTCTCTACATCGCTTCCTTTTTGTTCTCTCATGTTTTAAAGGAGGAGAGTATAGGAGAGGAAGGAGGTAGAAAGAAGAGGAGGACAAGAGATTGTAAGAGAGGAGAGGGAAAGAGAGGGGAGGAGAGCAGAAGAAAGGATGGGGAGAGGTAATGCTACAGCAACCTAAGCAGCTTAGCAGCTGATTTAAGATGCTTTGAGCTGACAACTCTGCATGAGTGTTACTGTTAACTGTACAGTCCAAAGGAGGAAACTGAAACAAAATGGATACAATGGAAACACTGAGAAATTAAATGATAAGACTAAAGCATTTAGTTTGATTTTCTCTCATTTTAAGATGATGATGGGCATTGATTGCATTGTAAGACACTAAAAAAGCTATGAGATTAGTTTAGAATTGACAATTCGTCATGTTTTACATACAAAAGTTCCTCCTTGTCCATGTTTTTTCGAGGTTACAGGCAGTGTGGCTTCAGAGTTCAGGCAAAAGTCAAAAAAGCTCTCGCACTCTGAAAGATGTCTCAGAAATCTCTCTTTTTATGAACTTACATGGCTGAGCATAGAGTAATAGAGATTTCTGAGAAATCTTGCAGAGTTAAAAAGCTTTTTTGGCTTTTGATTGTTTCCCTTGTGGTGTGCTCCTGACAAGTACCTGGAGTGCAGTTCTTTTGAAAATTAGTTGAACTTCATAGTCCAGTAAAATTATTTTTTTAAAGAAAAAGAATTTTTTTAATATCCCATCCCTATTAAGAGAAATTAGACTCCATAAAGGTGACAAATGTGTGATTGCAAGAGACAAATAAAAAACAGATTTTCAAATGTGTATTACAATTTGTGCGTAATTTATGGTGTTCACAAATGCATTGTCCAATTGTGTCACTCCTCTTTCAATTTCATGCATTGTCAGTTTCACTGATACCGATCACCACATTGAACACATCTCAACCTTTGGTTTAACTATGTGTTATTTCATAGAGGACGTCTTCTTTTGGTGCCCACAATCCCACAATAAAAAAGTTAATGTTTTTAGCAGAAAACTGCATATGACAGTGGCCGCACTGATCAATGTTAATCTTTCACCTGTTGTATAATAATTTCATAGTCCTGGATGCAATGTTTACTTGAATGAAAACTTGGTAATTCTGATATGCATTTTCATGCTTTTTTCATTGATTCATAGACAATTAAAGAATATAAAAACCATGATACTAGACTGTTCAGAGCTTCCTCTTTCATAATACACATATGCTGTTATATAGTCCAGTGTCTGACAGATGACTTTAACTAGTTTTAAATGAATTCATCACTACAGAGAAAGCTGATGAAAACTGAGGAAAAATTACAAGCTTCTTAGAGATACTAAACTGCAGTTTTGTAAAGTATTTTGCACCTACTTTGAAAGCTGTTAACACATACCAGCAATGCAACTTAAGAGAATCTTAATTTTTTTTAAAGATCCTGGACTAAATTTTAAAACGTGCACAAATGGAGTAACAATTACTTGATTAAATATCTAAGTAAATCAGATAACATTTTACAGAAGGATGCACAAAACTATTAAATTTGTCACTTTGTTCACTGAGTTAAATTTGTCATTGAGCTGAACAGTGGATGCTGATGGATGCACATAGAAAACGTTGTATCTAAACCAGACTTCTTACTCCTTATACTTATGTTATTCATAACACACATGAGTCTGTAACATAAGCAGGATTGGTACTCACCCTTGTACAAAGCCACAACTCCAGTGAAGAGACATGTCAAAAAAAAAAAAAGAATTTCGTTAAGCTATACCTAGGATACTAATCGAAGTTCCTTCAAAACAAATTCACACCATGTCTTGGTTGTTTGCTTGTATTTTGGCAAGAAACTGTTAAATTACTTACTTATTATCTGTTAAATAACAGATAATAAGTGCATTAGCTAAAGCTGAAAAGTTCCCACAAACATTGTGTTAAATGCATTAGATACTGTCACAAGAGTTAACATTTATTCACTTTACATTACTGCAGTCCACGGTATAATGAATTTTTAGCATTACCTGCACTCACTGGTGTAGCTTTGTGGAGGGAAGAAGCACGCTGTGGTTAGGAAGCAGGCAGGATGTGGACAGTTGTGTGTAGAAGTATGTTCCCACTCTGAGGTGCGTTTCCCTCCCGTTTGAATTTTGTTTTGGTTGAGGTTAGGGCTTAAGTTGTGGTTAAGGTTAGGGTTGGCAGAGATGACTGGAGAAAAATTGTTTAAACAGATGCTCTTTAAATCATCACACACAGCAGACTGAATCTCTCTTCTATGGACGTGAGTCAGTGAATTTGAAGTTGCTAAAGTTAAAGCCACGACACTGGAATATTCCATGTAAAAAATACTTGGTTAATTGTTGTCTAATGAAAGGGTGACGAGCTATTTAATCTTTTTCGAAAAATTTCTTTCCCATTTTGAAATTAGGCATGAATGCGCTGAAAAGCCGCATGTCCGAGTTTTCCACCAGCACTTAAACGCAGCATATGTTTGTGGATTGGAAAGTTTCAATATGGTCTCAGAACCCCACAAACAGACAACAAATGCAAAAGAACTTGTAATACACATTTATAAATCTGTTTTTATTTGTAAATCATGTAACACACATTTCTCATCTTTATTGAGTCTAATTTCTCTCCATACATCCCTCACCTATTTACTCATGTGCATCATTTAAATCATAGGAAATTGAGTCCCACTCTGCCATGATGTATGTATGTATGTATGTTTGTGACACTGAAGAAAAGCTCAGCTCAGCAAACCTATTAGGATTCATCCTGGATTCATCCTGAAAAACATGAATATTTCGTGGCAGTATGGCCAGCGGTAAACAAGGACAAAAAGAAACATGTTTGTTACAGGTACAAACACCTGCATCGACTGCTAGTGTTGGCAATGGAATTGAACCAGTGCCCACATCCACTGCCAGGTAGAAACAATGTGTGGGCTGTTGTCTCAGAGAGACAAAAATAAATACACACACACACATACATGATGTGGCGCATGACTCACACACTCCTAGCAGACACATCCACATCCATGAGCACAGACAACGAGTATGTGGTGATGCAACAACCAGGAAGCAGATCTACACTCAGTTCCCAGCGGCTGTGTCAGTGCTCTCTGGCTGAGAGCAGAATGAGAGATTGTATCACTCCCAAGCTAGATGATGCTGAAGTCAGACAAGACAATGAGAACAGATGTATGTCTGAGTTTATATTTGATGGTATTTTCCTCCCTAATCACAACAGGGATTTGTATCCAGAGATGATGAGCTTGACAGGGAAACGGTCTGCTGTCTCCTGCTGTTTTTCTTGATTCAAGGGCCAGAAGGGCCAGTGTCATGAGATCTGAGGACATACATGATGCTTCAAGTGATGAAGGAAAGTCAGAATAACTGTAACATAATCAAACTTAGTTTTTCATTCTTGTAATATTTTGTAGGGCAGCAACTAATGATTTTTTTCATTATTGATTAATCTGCTGCTTATTTGATGGATTCCTTTATGAATAGTTTGGTCTATAAATCATCAGAATACTGTGAAATATGTCCATGATAACACAAGGTCATGTCATTAAATGTCTTGTTTTGTCTGACCAACAATCCAAAAGCAAAAAATTTTCAATGTATAATGTGAGACCAAGAAAATCAGAAAATTTGAGAAACTGGAACCATCAAATGTTTGCCACTTTTTCTTGAATAATTACTAAAATGATGATTAATTATAAAAATAGATGATTAATTTTCTTTCAATCAATGGTTGCAGCTCTAATATTCTGTATTCTGTCTATTCTATTCAAGTAGGTTTTGACATACAGTCTCAATGCCAACACACTGTCAAGGTCTCACTGGGACTATTTCTTAGGTAGAAAGTACTTCCAATAAAAACTGTTATCACATGCTGGAGTCATTTGCGTATGCGTAGAGTATGATAGATGTGATATCAAGATTTTTATAGTGTGATGCTTGGTTTTCAGATAGTCACATTAAAGTAACATGAATCAGGGGACATTTGAAAGTCAAGGCCAAAGTAATTGTGAAGCCTTCTGATGTTGCTGCGGAACAAAGCATAAAAACACAGGGCCACACATGCCAGTTCTTTTATTTTCAATTCACAAGTACACAATATCCAAAAACTAGAGTACTGATATATTTATTTTTTAAGAAGTACACAAGCCATTAAAAAAAGATTTAGTTGAACACATCTGCCCTTCTATTAGTCATCACTACTTGTTTCTACTCACTTGCATGTAGTAGAATTCTACTCAACTTCCTCTTGTCTCCAAGTCGCTGAAATCGCTCCTCCAGCTGTCGCCTTCTGTCGCTCTTTGTCTCCCAGAGCTCATTTGAAATGAATGAGTACTCTTTTTGTCTCTTTCTGTCACTGCCAGTGTGAGTGCACATTTAAAAGAGGTTAAATGAGTAATCAAACTCATGATAAACACCCTTTTTCTGTTCTCAGGATTGTATAAGCCTACTCCCTGCTGGGTTAAATGGTAGCAACCTCCAAATGCCAAAGTATAGGTTGATTATCCTGAAACTACACATGGATGTTGCTGAATAGGGTGTGTGTGTGTGTGTGTGTGTGTGTGTGTGTGTGTGTGTGTGTGTGTGTGTGTGTGTGTGTGTTTAGCAGTGCAACTCTTGCAGTGAACAGTTATTTTTGGAAATGTTCTCTCTTGTCCCAACCAAGTGGCAACAACCACAGCTTGAAATTGAAGTCAGTGCAGAAGTACCTTAAAGGTGGCACTAGGTGCTGGCTCCAAAAAATCCCTGACTCCGACTGACTCCCTTTCAAAAAGCATCAACTTCTCTCATGAAATACTAAGTCAATACATTTTTCAATGAGTTATTCTGGTCTCCATCGCTAAATTCAGGCCCTCTAATAAGTGTGCTGGTGGTCATTTTGGAAATTATTGCTCCATTAATAAGATTTGAAGACTTACAGCAGCTTTGATGTATTCAGTGTGGACGTTGATTGACAGCTGTGATTGACACTTGGCTCACCTGCTGCTCTCCTGGTTCTGGGACTCACACTGAGTTGGGCTATTGTCGCAATATTTTGCTAAGTTTAATGTTACTTGATAACGATACCAGTCATGTTAGTTAGCTAATGTCAGCACAAGTCTGTACCACTAGTGTTCCCAGTAAGTTAGCATTCACTTCAGTCCAAATTAACAAGGCATGTTTCCACACTCCTTATTTGAAGGTCTTCGCTCTAAACGAAAAAGATGGCGCCGACTGTAAGCAGCAACTCTGGGCTTCAAACCGGCGCCAAGGAAACCAATGGGTGTTATATACAGTCTGTGCCCACAACTCTTTCTCTCTCTCAACCCAACCGGTCAAAGCAGATGGCCGCCCACCAAGAGCCGGGGTCTGCTTGAGGTTTCTACCCGTTAAAGGGGAGTTTTTCCTTACCGCTGTCGCCAAGTGCTTGCTCATGGGGGAACTGTTGGGTCTCTGTAAATTAAAGAGTACGGTCTTGACCTGCTCTATGTGAAAAGTGCCTTGAGATGACTTCTGTTGTGATATGGCGCTATATAAATAAAGATTGATTGATTGATTGATTGAACTGACAAACACACATATCCACAAGTGTGGTTTCAGGATCATCAAGCTTTACCTTGACCTTTAGAAGCTACTACCCATTCATCCCAGGACACATACACACACACATTGTTGTGCCATGTCTGTACAAAATGTTGTTGTTAATTTAATGCCAACGATAATGACTAATGTTACTGACATGATGATCACAGAGACTGTTTGACAGTGAGCAACAGTAAATGAAGTAAAACATGACATAAAATAGCCTGATATACACATGTACACCAGTGGTGGCTGACTCAAAAAATTGGGGAAGACAGGAGGAAAACCAACACGGAATCTTACAATCTTATACATCATTTACATGTTTCCTATGTATTTTCTTAGTATACAGAAATATATAAAGTACAACAAAGCTTATGAACTGATACAGGTACAGATCAGTGCTGAATACTAGAAAGATTGAACACTAAAAACATTCACAGATCTAAAAGTGTAGGTTCACATCAGGAAGTATTATAGTCTGTCCATAACTTGTACTTACAGCTGTTTGTTTACTTTGTCTTGAACGAGACATTAAATTTTGCAATTAATCCACAGTTCACATGCGTGCCGAACCGTTGGGCGCAATCCGTACGGATCACGGATCAACTACAATGCGTTACACCACTAGTTAACACTTGTTATTCTAGTAACTTTAAGCTTATTACTCAATATACGACTCAGCTTAAAAACGAACTGAAGAAACTGTCACAGGCAAGCAGCCAGACCTCCTGCACACTTATTCACTAATCACACATCAACAGGTGACTGAACAATCACTCAATTAAAAACTGGATCAATTCCAAATGAATGAGACGTTCAGACAGCTCACTGTAAACAGCACATTATATGATCTCTGCTGTATTCTTGTTAAGGAGATAAATTCACACAGCCACAGAGACATTTAACCGTCAGAGATGGAATTAGCGACCAAAGAGACAGAGAGAGAGAAGCTGTATCTGACTCACGTTCTCTGACGTCTTCTTCTTTCTTTCATGGAGATGAAGTATTCATGTCATAATGTCCATTTGTGGCTGTTGGTCATCTTGTTTGTTAGTTAACAGAACTTTGTGGCTGCTGCTTAACCCATCTGATATCATTAGCAACAATGACAAACAAGCTGACTCTCCTGGTTGTTTCTCCAGTGGCTTCTTTCTCCAGCCTCCCCAGAGGCGTCCTGCCACTGCTGCATCGCACAGTCCAAATCCATTCTCCCGTTAGCTTAACAACAGTCCTTAACAGTCCTTCCATGGATGTATAAAGAGTCCCTCAGGCTGCTACAACAAGCCAACTGTTGTATTGGCTAACGCAAGCAGCCATCTACTGCTGCTACTCTGCCTTACAGTGGAGAGAATTGAAGATGAATTCTAGAAACTATCATTGGACCAACATGATGTCAATATTGCATTCGCTGTTGAAGCATTTTAAACAGAATTTCAATAATGGATTTTTTCCATAGAAGAGAGAAAAAAATATTTCATAAATAATACTGAGATTTGCTAATGGTGTATTTCAACCAAATATTCTTTTTTATATTTTGATCTCCCTCTTGCCTCTCAAAAGATAGAGGAGGAGCAACCTCCTCTGCCTTTATGGACCAGCCTCCACTGATGTACACACACACTGACAAACTGCACCGAGCACAAAGCACACCTCATGAAGCATAATTTTGCTGATGAAGCATCACACACCACAGTGTAGATGTTGCAGTGTTAGGTAATAAGAGTTAGTGAGTATTTATCTGTCAAATAAGTAAACAAATATTACACAACTATGTAAGAAATATTAAGATTAATTTCATTATTACCCTAGAGGGAAATTGGTTTGCAGTGTGTACACAAAACTTAACATACACATTAAAAGAAACACACACTAAGGAGAAGAAGTGGACAACTTTGGCTGATGTGGACATTGTGGATGCTGGATTCACTTTTTTAGAATATATTTATGAAATACAGTGGACAGCATACAGTATTAATCAGTATTGAATGTTGTATGACTTTTTGAAGGCAGAAATTTCCCAAATGTTTCAAGTATTTAAGTCCAGATACATGAATGATTCAGACTCACATGTGATCAGTGTTATTCCAGGCCATGTTCTTTCTACCATGATTCAAACAAGGCATAATATGATGGGCAATGGAAAACAAAAGATAGAACTGTCAGCTTGATTCCAGGTTTTTACTTTATACCATTTAAATCCCAACATTTAAAATGTGTTTTGATTCATTAGAGCTTTGTGGTGTCTGGTGAAATTCACTGGCACATCCTCACAAAACAGGGCTAAAAACTTGGTGACTTAGTGACAATTTTGCCCAGTAAAAATATATTTCTACCATCCACTCCTGTGTCATAACTGACTGCAAACCAAGCCTCTTTTATGTAGTTAATACTACAGCAGAGCAGCTATACAGCTAATACGACAGCTTCCTCCATTTTGGATTTTCAGATTTTCTTCTGTTCCTCAACTCTCAGAGTTCCTGAGAAACGTTTCTTAAATCATACAACTCCTTGGTTGGGAGTTTTAGATTCAAAAGTTGTCTTTTGAAGATATTATCCTCAGGGTGTTTGTGAATCTGGTCCCAGGTGTTTTGAATAGCAAACATCAAAGCTGTCATGAACTGTCGATAACTTGACTCATTTTTTCTTACATTAGTTGACAAGGAGAGAAGCACAATATACACATCCTGCTGTGGAAATGTCACAGACAATTACTTGTATTATATGTGTCTGTTTTGTTTCTGTGACAGTGTGGGTCAAAGTAAGGAGGTGGACAATGCTGCAAGGACACGGCAGGCCCCAATGTCTCCTTCTGATTTTCTGGACAAACTGATGGGGAGGACATCTGGATATGATGCCAGGATAAGACCGAACTTTAAAGGTACCTACCAAGCCATCTAATGTATGTATTGTGTTTTCTACAGGAGCAGACAGGGCAAAGTGGAGTTCTGTGAGGCCATGTCCACAGTAACATGGACAAATGTAGAAACTAGGGATGTGCAGAGAGCCCAGTATTTGTCCTCTGACTTGTCATACTTGATTGATGTTTGTGTCTGTACTTTAGGTACTTCTATTTCTGTAACTTTTTAGAAGGGCTTTTGTTTCTGATGTAGTGTTGGTCCTTTGGCATTGAGGTTTCCTCTAGTTTGTCGCATTTGATTGATTTGTGCTTGGATTTGCTGTAATTTATTAATTAGGAGTAGTTTGTGCTCTTTTGTTCCTGATATGGTGTTGGGGGTCTGGCACTTGTGTCAGTAGCTCAGCTTTATCTCTGGGGAACACCCCCAACTCCGAGAGTGATGTCCAAATAAGGAAATGTGCGTCATGTAGCAGGTGGATGTGATTTCCCTCGTTGAGACCTGTTGATAGACATAACAGCGGAGCAGGGGAGAGAGATAGTGATGTAACCGACCTGCATGCTGGTATTTGACATGTTTTTTTTGTATTCAGGCTCACCCCTAGCAGAAACTCTTGTGTAACAACGAGATAATGATTTTTTTTCAACTCCATTTTATTTTATAATTTTTGAGAGGCAGCCTCCCGTATTTTTGATCAATAGAGCCCCATGTAAACACTTGCTAGAGAACATAACCTTTCACCACTACTTGAGAACAGCCCCGCCAACATATTAAATTTGTCAGGCACAGTTCTTCATACCAATACTGGTACTGTGCCCAGAATCAGATCCCTTACAAACTTTAAACTCCAGTTGCTAACATTGAACTCTTCTTATTAAGATCCGAATCCAGTTCTCTTCCTTTATTGTTCTCTCATTAATCATACATCGTACAACATTTGGTTATAATAATGTTAGCAAACCTCAGTGGCATTCTCAACAAGTGGCTTCACAATAAAGTGCTTCTACATTAAAACACATTTAATGCTCTTCAAAGACACTGGATATAGAAACTGAAAAATTAGATATTCAGTACCTCAAGTCATATCACGTAAAGACAAGTCAAGAGGAAGAACAAGAGGAAAGCAGAGTGCATTTTTGTTCTTTGGATGGCCCCTAATAATGTAAAACTAGATAGCAAAAACCTAATATGCCAAATTTTCACCATTTTCTTGTTATGACTCTCATATTTCTGCTATTTCACCTCTTGTCTACAACCCCTCCATCCTCCCTCCTTGCTCTGCTGTCCTAAGTAAGTTTGAGCCTGTGTCCCTTGCTCATATGAAAGACATAGTCTCTCACACTAAGCCAACTACTTGTCCCTTAGATATTGTTCCTACATGCCTGTTAAACGAAGTGTTTGGCACTTTAGGTCCTATTTTCTCTCATTATAAGCAGTAGTGTAGCTAATGGTTGTGTTCCCTCTTACTTTAAACATGCGGTAGTACATCCCATTATTAAAAAGCCTAACCTTGATGCAACTGTTCTAAATAATTTCTGGCCTATTTCTAAGTTGCCATTTTTATCTAAAATCATGGAAAAAATAGTATATTCTCAGCTCTTGTCCGTATTTAGAAAATAACAATATTACAGAGAAATTTCAGTCAGGTTTCAGACCACATCACAGCTCTACTTCAAGTCTCCAAAAATCTACTGCTGTCTTTTAACTCTGGTAAATGTGCCATACTAATTCTACCAGACCTTAGCTCTGCCTTCAATACAGTTGACCATACTACTCTCCTGAACCGTCACGAGCACCAGGTCAGTATCCAGGGTAGTGCCCTCCAATGGTTCCCCTCCTACCTAACAGACAGATCTTTTTCTGTCAAAATTGGAAACTTTTTCTCCCCGCCTGCTCCCGTTACCTGTGGAGCACCTCAAGGCTCCATTTTAGGGCCCATATTATTCACCTTATACATCCTTCCTTTAGGCTTCATCCTCCAAAAATACAATATCTCCCAGCATTTCTATGCAGATAACATTCAGCTATACCTCTCATTAGAACCTGGTGATAATAATAATAACACAGTTAGGTCCTTCCTTGACTGCCTTCAGGATGTGAAATATTGGATGGCAAAAAATTGTCCAATTAGATGATAGTAAGACCAAAGTGGTCTTATTTGGTTCCTCCAACTCCATTGGGGGTATAGCTAATCACTTAGGGCCCCTAGTGTCTAACCTTCATGCTCATGCCAGAAATCTTGGTGTCATCTTTGATCCAGTTTTAAAATTTGACAAAAAATTAACACTGTTGTGAAAGGTTACTTTTTCCAGCTAAGAAATATTGGCATACTCAAACTATTCCTCTCATTTAGCGACCTGAAGATTGTCACAAATGCTTTAATTTCCTCTCGGCTGGATTGCTGCAATGCTATTTAATTGGGTATTAGCCAGTCATCCTTGTCTCACTTGCAGCTGGTGCAGAATGATGCTGCTAGATCACTAACTGGTACCAGGAAGGGAGACAGCATCACACCTGTACTAGTGTCCCCGCATTGGCTACTGGTCAAGTATAGGACTGAGTTTAAGGTTCTATTATTTGTTTTTAAAGCTTTACACAGCCTGGCGCCCCAGTACATCTCTGAACTCCTCTGCCCCCTTTCCAACCCTAGATCTCTCAGATCCTCACACCAGCTGCTCCTGGCTGTCCCTCGACTGAGGCTAAGGGGCAAGGGCAATCATGCGTTTTCAGTAGCCGCCCCAAAGCTTTGAAACAGTTCACCATTTTCGATTACATGTTCCCCCTCTGTAGACATTTTTAAGGCCAAACTTAAGACCCACATGTTTTCTCAGACCTTTAAGTGTCCTTAAGGTTTTATGCTTCCCTTTTACTCTTCTATGTTTTCCAACTGTTCCTTTACTTATTTATTTTTGTATGCTTATGGGACAGTATTGTTATGTTATCTCTACTGCTTTTTTTGCTGTTACCATGTTATGTTATGTTATTGTATTGTACAGCACTTTGGTCAACTCTAGTTGTTTTTAAATGTACTTTATAAATACACGTGATTGGATGATTTGATTTATGTGTATAAGGTCTTATAGGTTATGTAGTTCAAGGGTGATACCCGACAGTGAAAAACATTTGTAACACAAATATCACCTGCTACAAACTGTGTTGTTATAGATGAAACTCTCAATCCAGCCATGACAGTGATAATGCACACTGGTGGTTTAATTCAAGACCACAATCATACAAAAAACTCAATAAACACAACTAAAGCACTGGCCACACCACTAAACGAAAAAAAACTCTACTCAAAAGAAGTTGTTAGAATGCAGTCAACAGGCGCTCAGTTCCAGCCTCACAGCAGGAGAGCTAAACAGTTGTGATTACTGATTACCAAATACCTGCAGCCTCTGCCACCTGCTGTTGTCTCTCCCACCTCAGACAGATGGAGAAGCCCTACTTTCTCCTCAATCCAATACATATAAAGACAGTTCTTGCACTGATTCTAGTAAAGTCAATAGTCATAGTTCTTGCTAGGCATCCTGTACATATTCATTATTGAGTGCATTTACATGGACATTAGTATCCCAGTTTTGATTGAGTTTTTGGAATTTCCTGATTAAGTGTTTGCATATATGAACATCCTATCTTGGTGTCAGAAAATCCCTGTTTTTAGAAATCAAAATATCCTACTAGAAGTGCTTGTCAACTACTGTAGTTGCAAGGAAACATAGACTCACTGAACACTTTATTAGGAACTCCTGTGCAATCTAATGCAATCCAATACAACAGCTCAGGTATTGGTAATAAAGTGCTAGGTGAATGTATTTTGATTATTTTTGCCTGTAGTTTATTGTTAACTATTCAACATCTTTAAAAATATAATTTGAGTATGAAGAGAAAAATGAGCTTTGCTTCAAGAAAAAACATCCAGAGACCATTCATTTATGCCTCTTCAGGAAGCCTCCTTGACTCTGATTTGGCTGGCTACACTTAGAATCTGTTATTTTGCCAGAGCCTTGTGCCATTTTTTAAGATATAAGATTAAAGACTGAAGGCATACACACTGGATGCATTTGTAATTGTCCAGCACTTGGAAACTGTGCAGTGCATCCTCTAAGGCAGTGCGAAGCAATTATCATCTGCTGAAGGGCCGAAAGTTCACTGCAAAACAACTTCAAAGAAACAAGTCTGATATACTCTTGCAACTTTTTTGTAAGCTATATTATATTATTTACATTACAAATATCTAATCATTCTGCCTCTCCCTCTGCAGGTCCTGCAGTCAATGTTTCCTGTAACATTTTCATCAACAGCTTTGGCTCCATTGCTGAAACCACCATGGTATGTAATAAAGATACTGCATGAAATTACAGTAAATTAGCATAATGCTTGAATTAGCATAAAGACAGTTTATACAAAAGCTTTGCATAAACCTTGTTTTATCAAAAAGCATTCATAATAAATATTCAAATATGCATAGTCATGTACAGGAATCCACTTGCTGTGCTTTTATTCTGTGTGGAGTGGTTCCAGCATCTTTGATTGTTGATCTTTATTTATGCTGCATGTAACACATTTCTGATCCCAAAATGAATTTTTCATTGATGAGGCACTGAACATGGCAATGTTATGTGCATTAAGCAAGTAAGTAAGTAAGAAGCGCTAGTCTTCCTGCTTATGAAAATTGAAAGGCTTTCCACATTTTGCAGATTGACTCAGACAAACTTAAATAGACAAACTAGATACATTTGTGCTTGACAGGATGCTCAGTTAAATAAATAAATCTTGAGAGTTTTGTAAAGGGCTGAATATTCTGCGTTATGCTCAGTGCACAGAAAGGCTGCTGTCATGCTTTAGTCCGGTCAGACATCATTAAATCAAATTGTGGACCTTTGAGGCATTAAGGGCAGCAATGGAGATTTAAGTTTTTGATCACTGCTCCTTTTATTAGTGTGTAGGGTGTAGATTCTTCTCATTCATTTTATATATAAATGCAGATTCACTTATATTTTAAAATTCACATAACCTCCTGACACATTATACTGCTTTCTTTTAAATAGCCCTATTTACGGTATCATTTCTATACAAAAGCAGTGGAAATGTGGACAGGACTAATCTAGTCTAATTTAATCTTAGGTACTGTAGAAGCCAAGTTCACACTTTAATCAATTATATTTTAACATTTTAAATTGTTCTGCATTGAGAAACTCAGTGCTCACCTTTGCTTTATTTGGGTTTTCAAAACCATGTAAAAAACAGATTAAAAAAAGAACATCAAAAGCTGTGAGAGTGATGTCACGTGCAGATAGTAAAGGCAAAGTATTAGTCTGTCAGTCATTATCAAACCTCAAGATCTGCTGTAAATTATTGAATACAGTTTCAGAGCTTTCACATCATACCAAGATTAAAAAGGGAGTGAGGTGGGCAGAGCCAAGTTCAAAAAAACACTCAAGGCAACAGTTCAAGGTAAAGTAGTAAAAGGTTCCATCAGCTAGAGCACTTCTCTCTTATTAAGACAACACATTGACTGGTGGGACGACTGAAGAGTATCTAGTAAATCCATAGTGATCTTTTAAAACAAACAGGTGGTATGATTTAGTTAGTTAGTATTACTGAGGTAGTATTAGACTGATTAGTATTATTATTGACCAATTAACAGGGATTTCTTTGTCCTGGATATGTTCAGGGCCACTCATTATTAGCACCTACCTGAAGGGCAAATCATTTGCAAGAGGGGGAAAGAAAAGCTTCAAACTGTGACCAGGCAGGAAGACACCCTGACAAATAGAGATAATGACAGAGACAGGCAGGCAGACACAGACAGAAATCAGAAGAGACAGACAAGCAGACAGGAATAGCAGATGTGCAGTGAAGACATTTAGTGACTCTGACAGCAAATACTTTAAAGTGACATGAAGTCAGCTGAGGCGGCACACAAGCTACTTTGTTCATACAACAGGATCAGGAATCTTATGGGTTTCATGGTAAATTTGCCCTGATGTTTACAATAAGCCAAAATTATGAAAAATGTCTTAACTGTCGCAAAATTCTCACAGTGATGCACATTTAGTCCAACTTTCAGACGCAGGGGTGAAAGCAATTTATCAACTTTCTTAACCTGTGAAAGTCACTCCATCTCCTCTAGGATTTAGGAGAGCTGCAGAGCTGCAGAGCTGCAGATTCCCCTGGCCAGGCACAAATGACAGAACAAACAAGAAATGGAAATTTCAGTATGTGTGGAAAAACAGAATACACCTCAAAGATTGAGAAAATCAGCTGCGGTTCAATCCAGGATGTCCAGATGCAGAATTTAACTGACTTGTTAAACATATTCATGCACTCAAGAGGAAGAGATCTTTAAGATCTGGTAATTTTATCAACTGCTCAGTAGGCCAAATGTGTAATATGTGGCCTTTAGGGGTTGCAACAGGTATTAGTCTTCTAATACTCATATTATAACTAAAACTCATTGACACCTCTGATCGAAAGATAAATAAACCTATATATTCCTGTGTGTCTGTAAGTCAGTAATGATTGAACATGTTTGCGATGCTTCACTACACTCCAACACCACTTCACTTTCTGCCGCACTGTGTCTCTTGCATAATTAGCAGAGCAGAACTGATTGTGATCAGTCAAGCCTTCTCTAAAGATGGATGGATGATTGAAGCGACAAGGTCTAAGTGGTTTCTGCACCGCTGGGAGTTGTTCTGAGTTGTGTGTATGTGTGTGTGTATGTGTTTGCCTGCCACGCAAGAACTGTCATGAGAAATTTCAGGATGTACAATATTGCTTTCATTTGATTTGTATTATTTATTGGAGCCAAATGAACTTTTCATGACTGTGTGCGTGTGCATGTGTGCATGTGTGTTTGTGTGTGTGTGTGTGTGTGTGTTGTGCACAACACTGAGCTGGGTTTGTGAACGTGTCCTGTTCCTCCCTGTGTGATTTCTGTTTTCAAGTCTGTCTGTACTATCCTGTTCCTCCCTGTGTGATTTCTGTTTTAAAGTCTGTCTGTACTACATTACTGCTTTCTTAAATTTTTGAATTTGGATTTCAATTTTAGTCAGTTTTCAAGATACATTTTCCATTTTTGTTTTAGCTTTTATTTGAGGATGTCTGTAGTTATAAGTATGTTAAGCTATGCTAGTGGCATGGCTCCAGGGAAGGGAAGGTCCACCTCTTTGGTCCAGACCGAATAATGTCAACATCTATCATCACTTGAGCACCTAGTTGACAGGTATTCTCTCTTGTGGCTGCTCCATATGTAATACTGCTTCTGCACAGTTGGTGTTATTTAACAGATTTATGATGGAATCAGTCCTTATCTTCTGACTGATCTGTTGGTATGGGAATTTAAGCGTATGAAACAGGAATCAACTGGGAAACATTGTCAAGGCAGCGGCTGTCAGACATTTATAAGAGGCAAGTCAGACAAAAAGCTAAATCCATCATATCAAGTCCAGACCATACACTCTCTCAACAGGTTCAAGTTTTCATTCATCCCATATGTAATAAGTGCTGTACATTCTTGATTCCTCACACAGCTTAGCACTTTATTTTTTTCCTCTTTATTCATCTTGATGTTTCGTCATTCTGATGTTCCTTTATTCTGAATTGTGTGTATAGTAGCAGCACATTTAATGTATTCAATTGTTTTATTGTGATTTATTGTGTTTATGTTTCATGTGTTTGTGTATTTATGCTACCTTGCTGCAAAAAGCTCTAAACTGAAGTGAACTTGTTCTTGGCCGGGGAACAGCTAACAGGCCAGTGTTTGAGAAGGATGTAGAAGGGTCATACCTTACAAGACTTACATATCAGACATGTGCTGAAGGTCCTAATCCACTGAGTGATTTGTAAACTAAGAGCAGGATCTCAACCTCATGTCGGCCAATAAGGGGACTAAAAACGGTCATAAACAGTGAGTATGAGTGAGGGGTCAATGCAAAGGCAGAGGTTGTAATGCACAGTTTATAGTGAGAGTGGTGGAGTGAGAGAAGCACAGAGAGATATATACAGGGGCCATATGTCACATTAGGATTAAAACCTTTCTCTCTTCTCACCATCTGTCTTTTCATCTACCCACTCCTCTTTTCAAACAAGAGAGCCCACTGACGTAACCTCAACACATCACCAACACACTGAAATATGTTTTACTGCCATGACAGGAAATTTAATTGTAGCCGGATAGAACGTCAGCTGACACAGATATTAAGACAACTAGAGTAGAGATAGTGAATGGATGGATGGACTGATAACTGGTGTCAAAAATAGCCTTCTTATGTTATATAGTTTGAATTGTTTCTGTCACCATGAATAATGATAATAATGTCATTGGGAAGTTTGTGGCTGCAGTGAACTACCTGCTGTAATGTGGAGGAAGACTGTAAGCTTTTCATATTTTTTTGTTTGTTTGTTGATTAAACTGCCTCAGAAAAACATTGTTGTCATTCTAGGGTGTGGGTTTTACACCCACTTGCCTCCAGGTGGCTGTTACTTATTGATTTCCATCCCACTGCTACTTAATATGGCTTCCTACTTCATACTTTTTCTTATGCCAGTGTTTGAGAAGGATGTGCTCAAATTGCAACAATTACTTTCTAGGCTGCACGTGCACACATACACACACACACTTGCAGGGAAATGGCAGCATTTTTTTACTTAAAATTAAGCCAAAGTAAACAACCAGATACATTCTGTAATTTGCAATTTTAGCTGTTTAAACAGTGAAAACAGTTATATCCCTAAAGACTGCATGTTGCCAAAACTAATACACCTGCTGAACACAAAGAACACAGTTGTTATGAAGGTACTCTTCCTCAACACCTGATGAAACAATGAATGAAAGAGATAGATTCCTGAATTTCTGTGAAATGCGTTTGAAGTGTTATTATGAAAAAACAACATTGTGTGAGTAGATCTTGCGATATAGTGAAGGTTAATCACTTAAATTCACTTTAATCCCTCTTGTTTTCAGAGCTTAACTACCTATACATTATCAGAATGTACATTTATGGTGAATGCAAGGTAGTGGTCTTAAACACATTAGCTTTAAATAAAGATCACATTTACTCAAAGAACATTTTAATTTTAATATAAGCATTTATAATGCTGATCATTTTGTGACACAGTTTTCCCTGCTTTGTTTTACCACTACGTCACTGAAGGAGAAGAGAAAAACAGAGAGGAGGAGAGATTTAGAGTTCATTTTGAAAGCCCGGTGCCACACATGCAGTATGCACACACATACACACATAGACACACAGACACACACACAGGGCTTAGAGCCAGGTTGGTTCACTCTGGTCTGTACACGCTATCTATGTTAAACAGATTTACTACTGTTAGACTCTTTTTTCATTTGTTCACTCAATCTCTCCATCCCTCTTAATCCATTCTCTATCTGTGTGCGAGCAGTGTTGAGTTTATCTGACACAGGGAGAAATGATAACCAAAGGTTGTCCTCACAGAAAACCATTTCAAGTTAAAACCTGCTGCAATTTAGCTGTTTTGTTGTTAGCAGCGCACCTGTATTCTTGTTGGTTATGCTAGAGCATTAAAGCCGCATTCATGGATCTTTGGCTCCCGGGGGCCAACAAGTTATAAACACAACATTTACAGTAAGAGACCGTATTAATATTGCTAACAACTTTGCCTTAATGGCAAAACTGTTTGTAAAAAAATTCCTATTTACAAATTCATTCAGAAACATAAGTCCAGTATTTATCTCTGCTTTTATGACTTCTTCAGTCTCCACTGACTACTGAAAAACATATCTTTTTCTTTCATTCTTTAAGTGCTAAATGCTCCACTTTACCTCACCAGCTAGTCTCTAACTTTGTCTGTCTGTCTGTCTGTCTGTTTGGTGCTGGACAGCTCGTGCACAGTGGCTGTTTAGAGATTTCTGCTATTAACAGCTGTTGCAGCTGGAAACTGAATCAATGAGAGCAGAGTTTGTGTGTCATAAAACCAAAACAATGAGCTCAAGAGACTAAAAAGCTCTGTAGAGCTGAGGGGAACTCCAGAGTTGGGTTTGTCACTATAAGTGACATCATACACATTACACACTGGTCATTTGATCCATTGATAGGGATTAGTGCAGCTTTAAGCTACATAAACTGATAAGGACAAAGACATTCAAGGCTCAGCTTTAAGATAGAAAATGTATTTATATGTTTTTTTTTTCATGTGTAATTACTAGTATTATCCAACCATTTCATAATGATGGTGGTAATGGACAGTTTCTCAGCACAATAAGTCTCTCAACAGAAATAAAAACACACAGGAGCTTGGGTCAGTTTTGTTCATTCTGGTCTGTACATACTATCAACGTCCATGCTTCATTCACTCCCCTTTTACTTGAATGAATACTGGAGTGTCTTCAAAACCAAACTGCAAGTCCCTTTACCTTTCATGTTCTACCTCTAGATATACTCGGATATGCTGGGTGTTCAGACACAGCGGTTATCGATAGACAACCAGACCATAAGTGATAACTGAATAACTGGAATGTAGGCCAATACCTGTCAACAAAGATCACATCTGTAGGTATGGAAATTCATGATAACCTCAGGCAGCAGTGAATCACTGTACAGTGAATTGTATTTCCGGCTCTGATTAGGTTTCTGCATCAGTGATCACTGAGACACTGATGAATCTCCTACATGATAATGACATCACAACAACAACATATCTACAAAGGGTTTAGACAACCTATAGTGTAAAAGGTAAAAATAAAGAATAGAGAGTAAAGTAAATTTACATTTGTAAATTCAGTTTGGTCATTTGCTCTACAGTGCTTTTCAAGGGGACTCTTGTTGCATCATAAGAGCAGAGAAGACACAGCTCATTAAATAGGGATTGCATGTTTGGCTCATGTAGGCCAAAAGCATCGGTAATAGTTAGAATTACTGTCACACCTAAATCAAACTTAGTCGTGTTTAATTTCATTAGTCGCATCTGTGTCCATCGTGCGATGACTCTGAAAAGGCTCTGCTGGAAGTGTAATGAAGTGGAAGAGTAGTGATGTCACTTCCAGTCAGTGAGCATAGTGAGCAGAGATGCTCACTGCTTTTTATAGTGCATTCTGGGAATTTTCTAGGGAGCTAAACTTCTAGTGCAATGGAGTGATACTGGCATCAGGACACTCGGTTCACTATCTAGGGACAAGTCTGAGACACCTTGTGTTCACCCCAGATGCGTATGCTGCTTTTATTCACATGGACAACTGAAATAATTTTTTTTAAATGGCCTAAATTTTCACCAAAGCTTTTCCTGCTCCACAAAGAGGAACATTGAACCATGCATAATACCATTCCCGAGTTATGCAAAGAAATCCCCGTCCCCCACCTAAGCCAGGCTTATCTCCTCTTATTGTTTTTAATTCCCACATAGATAAGTATCATTACAATAAACAGGTTCAAGCAGCTGGTGGGACAGTTAGATGTCCTTATATGATATGGCAAATGTGGTGTTGTCATCAAATGCCTTAATACTCAATATGACCCCAGTTGGTTTGTTTAATAGTATTTAAATCAGAAAGAGGAGTAGGCAAGTCACTGTGGAAGGAAATGATGTGATGCTTTTACTAGGAGTTCAGCTTTATTGTCAGTTTTCTGTAACTTTCCATAAATATCATCATTAATTCTTGGTTAGCCCTTAACTGTTTCACTTGAGACAAGGTGAACCATCAGACACCTTAGGGACAATCTGGACTAAATTATGGTTTGCTTACCCAGGGGAAATAAACAATGGCTTGGGGGCATGACCCCATGACAAACGGGGTACTATGAGCTACTTGATAGGGTCCATGCCTCCATGTGTCTGTGCACCATGTATACTGATGATAATGTCGAGGCTGCAGCTGCCTACAAATGTGGTGTTGTGTCTGTGCATACAGAAACTGAGAATCCAGTTGGAACATGTGTACTCATATACAATATGATCCCACCACTGCTGACATGTTTGCAGGCCTAAATCACCAGGTCCCGAACAGCTGATACACAGCTCTCTAAATAATTTGCATGCCTCTGCCTCATTAGTGCCCACCTTGAGCAGGTTGCAATCAGGATGAAAATATTACACACTGAGCAGCATGGATGACTAATTATGGGAATTAAGATTCCAGAAATTGCATGAAATGAAGAACATAGCTTTATTTATATTCACCCTGTGGTAAGCTGTTCCTGGAAATTGTTCATCCTGTTAGTGCAGTAGGAAAATTTCAAAATTAAGCATTACATATACAGATGGATAAAGGTGATCACTCAGTACAACTTTGTATTGATTTGCAGTGACCCTTCCTCTAAGGGGACAAGTGGACCCAAACCATGCCAGCAAAATGCCCTCCACAGCATAACAGAGTCACCAGATCCCCTCACTGTAGGGGTCAAACATTCAGACCTGGACCAGTTTTTCCTTTAATTTGTCACCCGTCTGTACATGCAGTAAGCTTCAAACATTTACTTAGACTAACCATGTCATTTCCAACTGTGCACATCACTGTCATTCAAATCTATTCTATACACTTTTTGACAGTTGTCACCCACATTTAGAGAATCTTACATGACACTTGGACTGAGCCAAACTTGTCTCATTATACAAATTTATTGTTATGAATCAACCACTTTTTTCAAGTTTCATAAAAGCGTTCCCACAAATACCTGTGTCTGATATATTCATGTTATGTTTTGTGTCTGTAGGACTACCGGGTGAACATCTTCCTCCGTCAGCAGTGGAATGATCCCAGACTCGCCTATGCTGAATACCCAGATGACTCTTTGGATTTGGACCCCTCTATGTTAGACTCTATATGGAAACCAGATCTGTTCTTTGCCAATGAGAAGGGAGCCCACTTTCATGAGGTCACAACAGACAACAAACTGCTGAGGATATTTAAGAATGGGAACGTTTTGTACTCTATAAGGTACGTTTGAGGGAGGACGCTATTTAGCTGGTGAGTCACAGGGTTGGCAGTGAAATAGTGTTTCACGAAAAGGACAAAGAACATCCCTTTGTGACACAAATGTGGTCAGTCATAAGTGAGTGAATGCAGTCCAATGATAGGACAAGATTGTTTCGCATTTGGCATTTGTTGTCACAAAAAGGGTACTGACACGACTTTAACCTCTGATAAAGTCTCTTTTGAACTTTTTTTCTCTTGAATTTGACCAAACTGAAAATATTGGGCCATTTATTCACGAATCAAGGAGCAGTGCATAATGTGCACACATGGTGATGCACTTTTAGCATTTTCATGGCTAGAGGCATACAGCGGACCTACAGTACAGCTGAAAATAAGTGGAAAGAAGATGAGATTTGGAGGAATACATAATTTGTGCTGTGAATACATCAACCTCAGTTATGTATGATGGTACACCATTAGGATTTATCTTTTCACGGGGAGCTTGCTGAAGAATAAAGAATGTATTTGTATTTTGTTCAAACACAGCATTGTGTGCAATAATTTTTTTATTTATTTTATCTAGCGATATTATTCATTTTTATTTACAGTGAATGCATCAACAGCATGTTTACTCCCAACAAAATGCACAATGAACAGTACAACCCAAAATAATGCAGAGTAGACTATATCGAAGACTATACTTATTTGTAATATAGTAAGAATTTCATTTAAAATTTGGTTTAGAATTTTTGTGGCCAAAATCTAAAATGTTCTTTTTTCTGTGTCTGTATCAAGCCCTGACACGAGATTCTTCTGAAAATGCCCAATAATGTGTTCAAATGTCTTATTTACCCCTAAATGTACTGTTTATACTCACAACTCTTTGGTTTTCTAACATTAAATGCTGAAAGTGTTTCTCTATAGCTGTATTAGATATTGCAGAGAGGTTGTGCTTCTGTTTTGGAACTTTGACGATATCCCACCAAGTGCTGCATTAATATAAAATAAGCACAGATGAAAGTACTTTTATACTGTACATATGTACAACATTTATGGATGACTTTAAACCATGTCACTGTCTTTGGCTCATTTCTCACTTGTTCTCTCCTCTCTCTCTTTTTACTTTCAGACTAACATTAACTCTGTCATGTCCCATGGATCTAAAAAACTTCCCTATGGATGTTCAGACATGTATCATGCAGCTGGAGAGCTGTAAGTACAGTATAAACTCACACATTCACACACAGTGTTGTGACGTTACTGTGCCAAAACTTTTTATGCATATTTGCATATTAATATCTTTGCACAGATTTTACACCTATATAATACAACCATAATGAACTGATACTGTTTGTATTGCCACAGAACTGCAGCTAACTAAAGCGATCTGCTATGGCTGGAAATTAGGGAAAATATTTTCCTTATACGTATTGTTTCAATTACACTAGATACCTGTTACAACGTTTTGTTTTGTTTTTGCATTTGCTTATCGTAATTTGCACAAGGAGTGTTGTGGTGCATATATGCTGGTAAACAACATATACCCACCTCTGAGCAGGTAGAGTTACCATTTACCATTAACAGCCACAGATCAGTAAAGGCTGCAGGCATCCATGTACAATCTGTCATGTAATCTGTGCACAAGAGACTTTTGTTCTCTGACTTTAGCCTTTAAGGCAGTGCCTCCTCTCAGGCAACATAAGAGTCCCTGTAAACTGGCACCAAGTCTAGGACTTAACGCAGTTAACCCAAAGTCTGGTTTTTAAAAGTCTCTTCACTTGCACTCTTGTTCCTTAACTCACAAGCTTCATGAAGGGTATGAAATGGAAGAGCATAGTTATGACACCAGTAGCTAGCTAATTGGATGCACAACTACAAATATGAAGTGAACACACCAAGGCAGATCATTCAAATTTGTCAAAACAAAAAGAAACAGTCTACCCATCTGTCAAGACTCCACTAAACCACATCAGCTTAGTTCCAGATGATATAAACAGTCTTCAACCTTTGACACCTGAGCAAGGTAGTCTGTTTGACGTCGGTATCACATTCAACTGCATGCTTCTGTCACTAGATTTTTTCTGCATCACTATTGTCTCCGCTTATTCTGATTTATTATTCATCATATTTTACCACTTTTACAGCTCTCATGAATAATTTTGAGGAAAAAAAAGTTACTCATATCAGTGTCCCACAAATCAACAATGTCAGACACATATTGTCGATTAATAAGTCAACATTGCTCAGCCCTCATTCCACCACTCCTGCCTCCTCCTGCTCCAGTTTATTATTCATCATAATTGCATTGGCTTCTCGTCTTCGTGCCGCATGTATATTCCATACCTCAGTGATGTGGCTGCTGGGGTCCGTATACCCATGGGGACATGAACTGTGCACGGCACTGAATGCATGCTGCTTGGATACATACAAGGAGCAAAAATGTGTAGATAGGAACTGGATGCTGCAAAGAATAAAATGAATTTGAAGTGTACGTTGTATAAACTCAGGTACCTTGGTTCCCAGTGAACTATAAATGTGTATAAAGATATGCAAACAATTACAGATACCATATTATGAATAGTTTTCCATGCAATCCTTCTGTTTATTTTGCCATGTATTTCAAATACCCCGTTCGCAATAGAAGGCCAAACAATTCAAAAGCTTAACCAAACTAGACACCACCGATCCAGCTGGTCTAGGGCAACACAGATGACAAATGACAATGGCAGAATGGTGCTGTCCATATTTCTACTGGTTGACTCCGCGGGAAGTGAAGAAGCAGTTCAGTTCATGACTAACTTCGCTGAAAACTTAAGCCAAAATATGAGATATTCATGTCTTTTTATGTTTGTGGTGAATGAAACTCACAAGAATTTTCTTTATTTTAGCTGATATTCATCTGTTGGCCTTCAGTAAGAGGTTACTTCCGGTTACTCCCTCAACACCTATCCGTGGCACGTGCAATCCATCTGAATGGTACCGCAACCTGACTCCACAGCACAGCTGTACAATTTGACAGCATGTGATTTGCTGTGGTTGGCGCAGCTCGACTGAATAGTACAGGGCAGCTGGATAGGTGGTATCTCTACCTACCTGACCCACCATAGTTCACCCCTCGACTTCCCCACAGTATTTAAGCAGACATGTATCTTTTTAAAGAAATTCAATGTCGTGTTTAATAATGTCGATATGGGTATGATGACTAATACGTCCTTTGTCCAATCAGAAGCACAGCCTGCCCCCAGGGAACAGAGAACACTTGGACAGATTATTTGTCTTCATTGGTAGTTTTATTCTGCTCTAGCCCACTAGCCAGAGGCATTACCATACATAGATCAACTTGCTTTTTTTATGTTTATATGTAAGAGATTATTTTTATTGCTCTGTTGCTGCTCTCTCTGATGTAATGCAGGAAACATAAAGACACGCACATACAGACAGAGAGAGAGAGAGAGGATGAGAGGAAATGATTCCAGTCATGACATGATTCATGTTTGATCCAGCTCCATCTCCAATTTAATTTCATATTACCCATTACAGATAGATGTTTGGTCTAAATTACGTATGGATTTGTTGTTCATATAGGTTTCATTTTGATGTGGCATTCATGCAACAATGATGCTTTGATTTATGCATTGTGTTTTAATGGATTAAGGGTAAAGAAGGGTGATGGGATTTACAGATTGTCCCTGCTCAGGTTATTTAATTGGATTATGATATGATATGATGTTTTTTTTTGTTTGCTAGACTGAAGCAGCTGAAATGTAAATTTGTTTTTGAGTTGATGCAGTTGGTGTGAACAGCAGAGGTTGTAATTGCTCTGAGTTGACAGGCGGAGACATTGTTACCACCAGCGGTGATTGTAGATTTAAAAACAACCAGAGCCAAGCACAGATGCTTGTGTGGAAGGCTGGGGGCATGGTCTCCTTTTTTTTCTTATTTAGTGTTTTTTTTTTTTTAACAGTTATACATACATTTTTCACACACTTTTAGCCGAAGCTTAAGAGGCAAGATGAACTAAATCTTTTGTGTATGGCTGTAGGCTTGTACCAGCATGTACCAGCTGGTTTCTGCTTTTATCAAAACGCCCTACAGTGCACTGGCTGCATGCATTTTATGTTGCTTTCACTTAGTGTGTGGCTTAGTTATTTCTTCCCCTACTCTTACCCATTTTTAATCTTCACCAAGCATGGTCATCATGGTTGGGAGATGGAACATAACCATTTAGCTGATTATAAAGATATGAGCATGTGAGTACTTGAGACAGCATGTGACTCAGAATCACAGTGTGTAGAGAAACAGCTTGAAATGAAATATTTTTGTCATCACAGTAAGCACAATAGTCCCATTCGTGCCAACATAAATGCAACCTCGCCTTTTTCAAGAATAAATGATTTGTCTGGGTTTAGCAGAAAAGAGATAGTAATTGTAAATGGGCATTTCTGTTTGGAAAAATGTTATCAGACTGAATTTAAACCCAGTAACATGTCACTATAAACCCTCTGTATTCAACTAGGCCGCCCTTATATGTTGAAAATGTTGCAATTGACCAGTTTTATGAATGAGTTGCAAGACTAGAGTAGAAAATTGGTTTCCAATACTCCTAATTCTGTTTTTAAGATTTAAAAACTGTACCATTTTTCATCTTATAATTTATTGGATTTAGAAAAGTTTTTTAAATTCAGGGATGCAAGAAATGCTAGAAATGCAAAAATGTTCATATACTCAATACTCAATACTCAATCATTATAAACACAGGAAGGTGAGGGCCAGCATACATTTCCTACCCTGAGGTACTTGATAAATACAGGCCCAGGGACAGAATTACTAATAAAATAATTAATTAATAATAGATTTTTAAGAAAACGATAAATAATTAAAATGTCAAACAATCATGAAGCCTTTGCTCAATATTTCAAAAATAATTTCTACCCCATTAGCTTGATGATTATTGCTCATATGTTTCCTTTTCCTACCAATTGCTTTTTGCAGTTGGCTACACCATGAACGATCTGATCTTTGAGTGGCAGGAGAATGGACCGGTCCAAGTTGCCGAAGGGCTGACACTCCCACAATTCATCCTCAAAGATGAATCAGACCTTAGATACTGCACAAAGCACTACAACACAGGTAAAATACACACACATTCATACACACACACACACACACACTGCCGTAAGCATTACAACACAGGCAAGATGCACACCGAGTAAAACAGTTGCCACATTTCATCAAGCATGATTGTGCTGCTGGGATCAAGTTGAAACTGCAAGAGGAAGAAAAAGAAACAGACTGATATTTGGAGTGATATTGTCTTTTCATTAAATGGGATATAACCACAGGCGGTACAAAAACATGGATGTGGTGTCTGTGACCTGAGCAGGAGATTCAGGGGGTGGGTGGAGACATTACATGATTCAGGATGCTCAGAGACGGACAGGGATTATAGATATTTATAGATTCAGACCTCAACTCCACTCATGAAGAGGCCCAAAATGTGTAGCAACTGTTAAGTGAATAAAGAATGCCTCTTGTTAGTTAGTAGAACTAGAAAATCCAAATTTGGGGAATGGAGTCTGAAGTGGGCTGAATGAACTCTTGATTGAGACATTGAGAGGTGAAGAGAGTCGACAGTGTTCTGTAATTGTTATTATGCTGTATCTGTGCCATGTTGCAGGTAAATTTACTTGCATTGAGGTGCGGTTCCACTTGGAGCGTCAGATGGGCTACTACCTGATTCAGATGTACATCCCCTCTCTGCTCATTGTCATTCTGTCCTGGGTCTCCTTCTGGATCAACATGGACGCTGCCCCAGCCAGAGTGGCACTGGGCATCACTACTGTCCTCACAATGACAACACAGAGCTCAGGCTCCAGGACTTCACTGCCTAAGGTCTGTGTGTGTTTATATTTCATTATTCATCTGCAAGGGTTTCCTTCAGGTACCTCACTCTCCTCTCACAGTCCAAACACATGCAGGTTAAAGCTCTAAAATGCCCATAGGTGTAGATGTGAGTGTGAATGATTGTCTGTCTGCATTTGTCAGCATTGTGATAGTCTGGTGACGTGTCCAGGATTTACCCTGCCTCTCACCTAATGTGTGCTCTAGCCCCCTGCACAGGATAAGCCAGTGTACTAGATATTGGTTGGTTGGATAGATGGAAATCTACTCAGCCTTGTGACCCTGATGATACGCATGAGCTGGTTAAAGAGCGTTAGTGTTAACCTGGCCATTTCAAAACATTACTGCACAATAGTATCAGTTTGAAACAGTGCAGGAGGCTGCATGTGCACACCCCTGTTTCTCAATCCTAAAACCAAACCAAACGATAAAACTAATGGAAGAGCAGCCTAATAGACCACCCATTAAGCTGGATAGTACCAGATTCCACCCAGGATAACAGTATTCAAACAGCAAAATTCTTTATAAATATTCTGCTTAGATTGTTGCTGGATTTGAGATGTACTAGAGTATAATGGTGAAATAGTGTGAGGCAGAGGAACAACAACAACACACTGTGGTACAGAACAAGAAAGAGGAAATGGCAGTAGTGATGAACGATTTTGAGCAGTTCAAGTGAGAGACAACTATAGTAGTTCCTAGAACAACACTTTCCTCTTTGGAGACTTCACATCTCTGAACAAATAATGGAGTTCAAGTGCATTTCGACAAGGTACTGCACTGAAACCTTAACTGGGTCAGACTGAGGCTGTTTTTGCTTGGTTTTCACACATTTTTATAGCAAGTTTATGGCATTGTCACTATGTGTCTTAGCTAGGCATGTCATGTATTATTTTCACATTGAGTTTGGCTAGTCTAAAATACCATCATTTGACATGTGTTACACATGTCAGTGTCCATGAGCTCTCAGCATACAGGAAATATCTGAATATGAATGGATAGAGGAGAGTTATTACTCTTCCAGCAAAACAAGATCCAAGTTGATGGAAAATTCTCAGCCTTAGGAATGTCCATAATATACAGATAGTGTGAAACCAAACAGCTCATTTGATTTTGTTGCTCCTGTTGTTTTTTCTTTTATAAGAGAATATAATTTGATTTGATTTTGCCACCAGTGTTCCCATCAGAATGTGGGTAAGGTAAACAGGAAGTGTATCCTTGGAGTCTGTTAGCTGTGGGCTACACATGGGGCCTGTACCATGAAGCAAGATTAGTAGGTTAGCCAGCTATCTTTAACTCAGGTTTTCCGGTATCACAAAGCTGGGATAAATCACCATGGCAACTTATGCTCTACAGCTAACCTGCTCCGAAGCAGGTTAACTTCAGAGGATCCGATCACAGCCTGTCAACACCCAGACCACTGACCAATCAGATCACTAGAAAAAATGCGTCATCATTCCTACAGGATGGACAAAAGTTTACATTAAAATGACAAATAAAAGAGAGTATATATTCAGTGGAAACATTTTATTGTTCCAGACTTTCTATTTCCACTCTGGTTTTAAAACAGAGCTTCTAACAAACAGAGAGATTGTTTACAACACTAAACACATGATGATGATTTTAGCTGCATTTAATTGTGCAAAGTTAATTTTATCCCCGGAGTGATAGCTGACAGTGTGGATGATTTTACACTCTGATTCATCACTGCAGCTCAAAATAACATGAGACAACTGTGTGATGATAACTGGAAATAAAACAAGAGATTATCTTTTATTAGAAAAATAATCCACACACTGTTAATTGGCTCCCATGATTATAAATGCAACATTTGGGTCAGATAGACCTCATCAGTCATTAATTACTTTTCCACTCTTTGCTTCGGTAGCAGAAACAGTCTGGCATTACGTACATTTTTTTTTTTAAAATTAAAAACTAAATAGCAAGAAATACTTACTCTACACTTAAGTCATATATAATAATTCCTACATGTATTTTAAACCTTAGCCTGCTTTTAATATTTGGAAATTATTTCTAGTGTTTCTACATCTTATTCTGTTGCATGATTACAGGCTTGTTTACATTTCACTTCGTTGAGTATGACTTTCTGCTGCCCCTAAAACAGAATTTTTCCACTGCTACTTTGTATCACCGTTTGAAGTACATCATTCATGGTTCTGATGATGTCACTTGTAATTAACAACCCCCCCTCTTTCACATGAACATGCTTGTAACTGGAAAACCCAGAGAATGAGCTAGTTGATGACCAGCTTTGTGATACTGGTTATCCAGGACAGCCAATGTTAGGTTCAGTGAAACCAGCTGACCCAAAGAGAGCCAGACTAAGATGAACTTCCTTTGTTATACAGCCCTCTGAACCCCACTTTTGTTTGTCTGTCTTTTAGTGTTTTTACATTTGGTGAATCTGTACCAGAAAAATCCTTGCTGTGTTAGCTGCAAGCAGTTCCTGTTTGTACTGTAACCATAGATGCACAGACAGATTGTGTCCATACAGTTGGAGGATTTAAACTCCCAGGCCTTTGGTACAGCACATATACAGTATATATATACATACACTGGCAAATTTAGGAGGACATACTTTATATACACTATATAGGTAAGTGACTAGAGATGAACGCAGACAGAGAGTGCGTGTGTGTGAGTGTGTGTGCATGTGTGGCAGCATAGTTGATTTATTCTCTATCCCGCGACCTGAATTGTTTTTTTTCTCTCCATCTTTATCGGCGGATGTTTTGCATGAGCAAGCACAAGTATGTGTTGATTACACACATCATGCATCTGCTAGAGCGTGTGTGAGAAAGAACCCCTTAGTCTTGTTCTGGTATCTTGTATGCATGAGAAAAAATCAGACATGGAGCACTTTGTTACATAACCCTTATTAGCACACCCATCTCTCTCACACATACTGTACACATACACCTCAACAACACAGTTGAGCCTGTGTGTGTGTTTAGAGATTAGGAGGTTTCTCATGTTCCCAGTGCTCAACAGAGCTTTGCACTCCAGTATGTTACGCATGTCTGAATAAGTCATTATTTCATAAAGAAATGAGGTTACACCATTTTGACACCACAGGCATCAGTGGCACAGCTACAGGGATGTGTGTAGGGCGGCAGCTGCAACCCTACAATAGTGTCTGTAGTAACTGTAGGATAATACGAATGCAGAATCAATGATGTCACCAGTGTAGTATATAGTGCCACACACTTATACTGATGTGATGAAGTTACCAATTTGGAGTAACACAAGGAGGTTCTTCGTCCAGTTTAACACAGAGTGCATGTAACATGGAATACAAGTGTCTTCAATAAATGTCGAGCTCATGCAGTTTAAGTTAAGTCTCTGAATATTCATCTTATCTACCAAGTCCTCCAGTCATATGAAACTATAACAACCAGAATCTTTCTGAATGGATGTTTTAAAACTCAAATTGTGTTTACTGCTCAGTGCTAACTTTGCCGGTGACTGCCTCAACTGAATTAATGGAATATCAACAAAGTCATTATGATTCATCCACTAATGACCATGCCAATCCATCCAAACCAGCAGTTAACTTACATTGTTGTTCTTAAAGCTTGTGTAGCTAAATGCTAAAGTTCACCAGTGGTCAGCAGTACCTATATAGATAATGTGTATGAAACACAAAATCATTGAAGCAATGTTTCATTCACAGTGCCAGGAGCATCTATACTAAGTTTACAAGAGGCCTCTAATGGGTTAGGGTGTGCAGATTCACACTTAATATGCGCGCGTGTGTGTGTGTGTGTGCGCGCGTGCATGTGTGTTGTTTACAGGTCTCTTATGTCAAGGCCATAGATATCTGGATGGCAGTGTGTCTGCTCTTCGTCTTCTCTGCACTGTTGGAGTACGCTGCAGTTAACTTTGTGTCAAGGCAACATAAAGAGCTGCTGCGATTCAGACGGCATCACAAGAGCAAGAGCAAGGTACTGAAAGATCTTACAGTACACTGTTAACACTACATAATACAGTGTTCAAATCAGACAAAAAAAACTGTGTATCTATACCCCTATACATACTGTCTGCACCTGCACACAGGCATGTACATATTGTACATTCAGACTGACTTTGTGAAAATGTTCTCTGGTTTGAGGCTGCCATCTTCTGGTGACATGTTACTATTGCAGTTTGCCACTCAGGAATAGCATGAGACAAGAAAGAGGAGAGAAGCTGTTAGAGACAATAATTTGGAAAACTACACCATTCCTGATGTGTGGTAGTAGATATAAAGTGTCAATGTTTTTGACTGTGCATGTTTGAGTTTCCAGAACCACCACATCTCATTGACAATATTAATGCATGATACAGCATGGCTGTAGCTGCATCTATGTGGTTTTATGATTCTTTAGTTCACATTTGTGTTATTTCTCAGACAGAATGTCATCCAAACAGAGGATGAGCCTGTTGTCAATGCATGATTAGGATCTTTGTGGGTTTGGAAAGGTTCAACTCAGCATTCAGTCAACTCATATACAAGAAAAAGAACAACAACAACAAAAATTAGCTTTCTTTTAGATCAATATACATAGTCATTGTCTATTCAGGTTAATTTCTTCTTAAATAAATTACAGGGTAAAGTATCACAGATACCAATGAAAACACTGATTGATGCCTAATTTTACAATGTTCTTCCAACTGGACAAAGCTTGCTATGTTTTAGTTATAGTGTAACACCTGTACTGATCTGACTACAATTCATAAAAACAAGTGGATATACTATATACTACTATAATTTCTATCAACCCTACATGTATCTCCTGAATGTATGTTCAGGATAATAATCATAAAGTGGGATGAAATAACTACATTATATAGTATTTTGTCCAGATCCCAAATACCACATGAAAAGGTCTTCTTATCTGGTCAGGAATCAGGTCCTGTGGGATTCACCATCAGGTGTCCACCACTTGTTTGTATATTGTTTGTGGGTATATTTGTATATGTTCAGCAGCAGAGATGTGGCCATATTTTAAGCCCATGAACAGGTTCAGACATAATACACCCAAGAAAAATGAAAAAATGCACAAAAATGTTTATTCAAAGTAGGTTTTGGCAGATATGGATTAAAAGTAGAGCACAGTGGAACACAATACTTGCAAAAACAAACGCATTAAAGGCTGTTTTTATTTTAGAGCATCTTTACCTGACCTGAAGTTTTAATAGTGAAGTTTGTGTTTTCAACATGCATGAGCTAACATTATCTGTCAGTTGTTCTATATAAAGGTAACTGAATTGTTTAGAATTACACCCACCTATGAAAATGGAATTGACATCGTTGTCATTAACATTTAACACATAAGTTGACTGAATGAATGGGTGTCCCATCCCTGTTTTTGGATGCTATTTGTTTTTTTTCTTTTGCTTTCTGTCTGTTTATTATTGGCGTGCATGCTGTCAACTGATAGAACAGTGGAGGTGCAGTTGATCCAGAGGAGCTAGCTGATTCCCTCCATCGTGTTAACATTGACAACGGCCTCAAACCGTCAGACCCTCTCTATGGATCTATGACCAACTTCTACACCAGCAACCACAGGGTAACAGCACAATACATTCAGTGTGTGTGCATGTTTGCATGTGCATGTTTCACTTGCATTATCCAACCAGTGTATTGTAAAGTCTTCCCCATGAGTTTGGTTGTAAGCTGGTTAAGAGGAGAGGTGGACATGGACACTTGGTAGGTGGTTAGAATGATTAGGTCAGGAATGATCATGATCATAACAGTACAATTTAACTACAACAACAATAATGATATTTATGTAGCTCAGTCACAAAGGACAACACAAAGCACATATCAATAAAACAGAAAAACAGAAACACTGCTCCACTACACTTTATGGTAAATCCAAATAGAGCCTGTCTGCAAATTCCCAAACATGGTGAAATGGAAGTGTGACACATAATATATGACACTTGTTTTTTACCGAAATAATGGGGAACTTACAAAAAAGCCTCTTCCAGTAAAGCAGTTTTATTGGGCAGTTCTTGTTTTATTAGGGCTGTTAACATGTTTGCTGTAAAAATAAATAAATAAATAAAGACAATGACAATGACAATAAACATTGTCATTATAGTTTATCAAAGCTATAGATAGTTTTATTAAATAATATAGATAAGGCTTGTAAGCCAATATAAAGCATTCAAAGGGCTTACAGGCAGATCTAGATACAAAAAAGAAGGCACACTCAGAACTGTTATGATCAGTAATGATTATAAACAGCCATTGGTTGGTATATTTTCCAATTTGATACACATATAGTCCTGGTCAGAGACTAATCAGATATGAAGAATGGCACAGATGTGTGACATAATGCTGACTTTAAGTAACAATAGAACTTAAAACAATCATCAATTTTTGATGACCATTTAGGAATTTAAAAGAGGCTGTCAAAAGGTATTTGGTATGGTATGGAACCGTGTTTTAATGAACCAAACTGTGGTTTCCTTTTTTTGTGTGTATATCAGGGTTTGAATGATTTTGCTAAATTTATGAAAGAGGCGTTTTCAAGATAAAACAGGGTGTTAAGTTGCTCTGCAATTGAAGGATTTTTAGAGGTCTGAAGAGGTGAGAGTGTTTCACAACAAAAGGAGAAGAAAATTAATAGAAAATAAAAACATAATTTTGTATAACAGACATGTTATTGTTCTTTCTTGTCCCTTTGATCATTTTCTTGTCCCCTCAAATTTATCTTGGTAGAAAATTGCACAAAATTTGTAGTTGATTATAAACTATGACATAGTAAACGGTCAATTTAATTATCCAGGCTGTAAAAGCCTCTTGAGCTAAATGCTAAGTATAAATTCTAACACATACACATACATGCATACTCCTGAGGGATCATAAGTATGTATAGGTATAACACTCCTAAAGACAACACGTGCAAAATTAGTCAATTCTACAGTAACTATGCAAAAATCCTTATATCTCATCCAAACCAAATCCATTTTCAATAAAAGGTTGATATTGTACTTGTGTATAAACAAAGCAGTACATTAATTTAACCCTTGTTCAGTGCCTTGCTCAAGGGCACATCACAAGCACGTGCAGTGCATGAAGATATTCTGATCTGTGACCCCCCCTCCTCCTCCTCCTCGTCTCTCCAACAGGAAGGGGAAGTGCATGAGAGCAGGCTGACCTCCGCAGCTGCTGTGACCTCCACTCCCAGCAACAGCAAGGACTCAAAGGCCAGCACCAACAATACTGTTACTTTAATGAACACCCCAGGAGGCACAGCAAACACTACCCAGAACCCCCCTGGAGCAGCAACAAGTGGAGGGGGTAAAAGCACTGAAGAGATGAGGAAGTTATTTATTGACAGAGCCAAAAAGATTGACACTGTGTCAAGGGCCGGCTTCCCCCTGGCCTTTCTCTTCTTCAACATATTCTACTGGGTTCTTTATAAGATACTTCGACATGAAGATGTACATAAGCAATAGAAAAAGAAAGAGCATAGATTATTCATATACAGTATGGGCGCACACACACATCCTTGTACTGCTGTTCATATGAGGACACTTCATTGACTGTCTTTATTTCCCGGTCCCCTAACCCTGACCCTGAGTACCATTCAGGATGACCTCACTTTGCAAAAATGTCTTGATTCTGAAGACGGAAAGCTTACTCACCAAAACACATGTACAGAAAAACACAGGCACACACATGTATACAAAAGAATCAAGAGTTTGCAAATCAAGCTGTATTAACTCTGCACTGGCAGAATAATGAGATGACTTTTCCTTCCTTTAAGTGTACAGCAGGGTGCTTCAGAGATTAACTGAAATTTACAAAGTCTGAAAAACTGAGGTTATTATTTACACTTAAGGACATTGCCATCTGAATTTTAAAAAAGCCCAGAGTAGTATACATAATCATATCCAGCATATGGATATGTATAATGCCTCGAGTTAAAAATAATCTTCCTCTAATGAACAAGCTCCAACTGACTCAAACTCCATTAATTGAATCCATTATTTCCACTAGAAGGTGTAAAAGCAAAAAAAAAATAACCCTCAGTAACAATCTGTGACCCAAACCAGTGTTTCCCCTGTGTTGCTTTCTCAAAAAACTGCATTTTGTTTGAATAATCACTGCAGCAGGGGTAATCTCCACCAGTCACAAGTGACCCTATCAGCCAATGTGAGTTTGTGTTTCATTGAGTGGACTGAGCAAATCATATATTAACTACATGATTATTGCTCAGGATTAAAGGACCACATATGCTGTATAAAATCACCATGAAGTCTCAGGCGTTAGCTCAGTTTGATTATATTGGTGTCTGTTTACTGACATGCACACTGTTCTTAATTTAAGTCACTTAAACAAGCAAATTATACAAATGCAAAGTCTTCACAGTAAGTGGTCACACAAACTAGAATTTTCCTGCTATCATACTAAAACTGACGTACATTTAGGTCACCCAACGTGAATAAATATGCATTTTTATACCAGATGTAAATACTACAGACAGTACAAACAGTACAAACATGAGAGCAGTTTGATCCTTTAGAATTCCTGCTATGTGACATTCAGTGACTCATAGATAGTTTCCTCTTGCACAGTTGGCTCCGACCCAGTCAGATACAGTGTATTAGTCAACTTGGAGTGACTGTTTTATGGGTAAGATGATGCCTACAATAGACAGACAGACGAGACTTAACTAATAAGCCAAGTTCTGTAGATGTCCAGTAGCAGCTCAGTGGAGGCATATCATCAGTATATTAATGTACAAGTCTGTACAAACTAGATTCACAATTTGAAATGTAACAGGCAGGGTGCAGCTAAGCTCTTGGTCCTGGTAGAGATGTGGCTACCTTCGATGTTCACTATGTGTAACTCAGCAAAAGAATTCTATAGGTGGCTCTTTTTGAGTTGAGTGAGTTGATACTGTGTGTACATGTCATAAACAACAAGCAGCCTCCTTATCACTTTCAGTCCATGTTGATGGGGTTGTACCTGTCTGAACACTATAATAAGATGTAATAGCCAAACAAAAACCTGTGCTGAACATATGAATGGAACAATGTGAATGGTTAAGATGATCATTACCTAAATATTTATATATAATTGACCTTCCTGAGTCAATAAGGGCAGATATTTATTCATCTTTTCAGTGTACCGAAAGTCATGTGTTTGTTATTGTTGGCTGACAGTGGCTTTCTCCACCCTTTCCACTACCTACGCAGTGATGTATCAGCACCGAAGTGTGAAGCGTAATCAAGTCACAGTTGTTACACAACCCACACATTAAAAGAAACACCCATGCAGGGTGGTACTGTTCTTTGTAATTGGTGGAGATTACCATTATAATCATGAGTCTATGACGAAGGAGACTTGCAGTTTTAGAGAAGCATGTGACATATGAGCACATGGTTAGTCACGTGAAATAGTTCCATAAATAAACCTGGTGTCAGTGGTAGACAGAAAGTCATGATGTAATTCAAATGGAATATGGCATATTTCATAGATCTTTAGGGATAATATATTATAAAATAATTCCAAGTCAGACTCGTCCAAGATGGAAAGGGTTCAATCCCTTGAGGGCATGAACTTCTTCTGTAAATTTATCATTATATACAGTCAGGGGTTGTTACAATATGTTGCTCTGGACTAAATTGATGGATGGAGGATCAAATGGACCAAGTGATTGATCAGTCAGTCAACATCATCATCCTTTGTTCTCTGATGCTAGTGAGGCAAAAAAACAAGACTAGGTCAAAACCTAGTATATGTTTGGACCATGTATGAAACACTAGAGGGTTTTTAATTTGAAACAATCACCTCACCTCGGTGACACTCGGCCGAGGTGAGTAATGAAGCTACATTATTGGTCGGCCAAAGTCTGTCAGTCAGTCCCAGACTTTCACGTTTATAGGTCTGGCCCCTGCAGGCCAGCCAAAATCTATTACAATCATGATAAAGTCTTTGTACTTAAAACTGTTGTTGACCTGCTGTGGTGCTCCGTCTGACCCACAGAGTAATCTGCCAAAACTCACAGTATCCCAGAAAGTGATGTACTGGAGACAACTCCTAAATCCATGATATTGTGTGTATATATTTTAACAAATATTTACAAGATGAAATTCAGTCCTCATACTGTGTTATCTCTACTGTTGTCTTGCTACTGTGAGACATCTGCGCTAACCTGCAACTTTTCAGTCCATTCAAGACTTCCAACACTGTGACAGAGACCAAGAGGAGATGGGATTAACACTCACCTCCATTTACATACAATCTCTAAAAAGCTCCAGATATGGAAAAACAACAATCATGAAGGATTATCATTACAAAAATCACCCATGATTAAAGACTACAATCATGGGTAAATACTGCAGTCAGTGGGAACTGTTGTGGAAGGCAGCAGACATTTTCCTGTAACAGACTGTAGACAAAAAGAGACTCCTCAAAAGAGACTCACACACATGAATAACACACTGTTTCGCCTACTTGTGTCTTACAGCTCAGCTGCCAATCTTGTGTTTTTGTCCCCTACGCTTTCAGCCCCACCTCGAACTTCTCATTAAACCCACACACACGCACACAGCTGTTACCACACACTGTACATGGCTGTTTTTATTATGTTATCAGAGCCTACTGTAAAATCACCACTGATATCCTGTTCTAACTTGTTTACACTCTGAGTAATGCTACAGCTTCTATCGTACTTTTCACTTCACCCTTTTATCTATTCATCTTATGGTGAAATATCAAACACATTTTTTTTCTGACTTAGGAATTTGGGCTGAAAAAGAGATTAAAAAAATATTAAATATTGAAAAGTAAGTGAGAGGAGGACAGGTGGTGTGTGATAAACGGTAAATGGACTGCATCCATATAGCGCCTTTCTAGTCTTCCAACCACTCAAAGCGCTTTACACTACATGCCAACATTCACCCATTCACTGATGGCGCAGCCTTCGGTAGCAATTTGGGGCTCTTGCCCAAGGACACTTCGACATGCGGACTGGAGGAGCCAGGTATCAAACCACCAATCTTCTGATTAGTGGACAACCCGCTCTACCTCCTAAGCCACAGCCGTGACGGATGTAAAGTTTTTCCCTCCAGCAGGTCCATATCCTGTTTTCATGCAAAGTCATAAATATTTGTATTACTAAACCACAGCTACAATGTTGGTCACAAGGTTTTACAGATATAGTCTCAGATAAAGTAATGTTGACAGATGTGTAGGCTGCTATGCCTAGACAAGTCTGTACTTAAAAAGTATTTTGTCACTATACAATTAGCTCAGATCTCTTGCCAAATTAATGCTTTTTATGAAATTTTGACCCTTGAATCTTCACCATTTCATTGGAATTTCATTGGGTTTTCTAGGAAACAGTTTGGCTCCCACTTTAATTACTATCAGCTGTTGACATTACATTGCAGATACTGCAACATTGAGTCTGTTTGTGTTTGAAACACTGGAACAGTCTGCAAAGGTTACTCTGTTGCAGTATTACATCATGCATTTTCTCCCTACCTAGGTAGTCATGAACACTTTAAACTTTTGCCACACAACTTGAAGGGATCAGCACTGTACTAAAAATTACATTTAATCTTCCTGCTGACCTTTTTCCAAAGCATGCTGCAGTATTTTAGTGTTTCAGTTCAGAATGTCCCTCAGTGTGAAATCAACTTGTAGAGACTTGAAACTTCTTGTTTGAGATATGGAATAAAATATGGAGTCATAGTGATGACAGTGATTTGATGGTCACTGTTTTAAGCTTCCACAAGTTGATTTTCTTCTGCTTTATAAAATATATACTAGTAATGTGAGGAAATAGAATTGGCTAAAATATGCAAAAACATGAGAGGAGTGTAATCCTTTAGAATTCCTGCTATGTTACATTCAGGGACTCATGGATAATTTCCTTTTGCACAGCTGGCCCTGACCCAGTATCTACATGTCACACTGAGCGGTTCAATGGCTGGTTTGTGCTCTCTGTGTGGCATGCTGACAGAGGAGCCTCAGATTTTACATATTCTCATGTTGAACACGGGCTTGAAAACCTGTGTCCTCCAGTAACTGACCAGTGGTTCCACTCTTATGCCTTGGAGTCAGTCTTGGACTATGAACTGGGGATGCAGCTGTGTTTACATGGTTAATGTTCAGTTGGTGCACAATTTGTTGCAAACAGTTATTGGGCACAATTAAAGTAAGGAGCAGAAACCAGCCTCTAAGGAACATTTATCGCATGTATTTATCACCACTGATGTTTTCAAAGCTGACCGCACTGTTTTACATTTTTCAGTGTTTGTCCTACTATGCAGGCAGTCATCTGTCAGTTATCTGTTGTGCGATAACAATATTTACATATTGCACATTTCACTTCCCTGTATGTTGATTTTCATAGTATACAGTCAGCAAGCACAGTAAATGGAAAGCTGTGTTAAAACGATTACACTAACGATTACAGAGCATAAAAGTTAGTAGTTCTATGTAGCCTCATGATACTGAATACGACATGCAACAACACAGGTGTGGTCCTGTAAGAGTTGAATGATTAACAGATCAACTTTCCCATTCAAAGTCTGCTGTTTTCTACATACTCTGTTTCCAGTGTTTCCTGGGAGGATGTTCAGTTAGCTTGTAAATATGAAGCTTTTCCATGCAGTTACTGTGCTTTATTTACACCAGTGTTTCCACCCAGAAATATTTTCACGGTTCTAATGAAAACAACTTCTTGCTGTTTCCATTATGAAGTTTATGTTGTCCACTGGTATGCTCCCACCAAGGACTTATGTTTGTTCAAAAAAGAAAGATAATCAGCATTTAGATTTTTCAAATTGAATATTCCCAGATTTGATCTATACATACTGATAATATATGGCATGTACTTCATAGTAGGTCAAAGTATACTTTTATTGCAATTAATATACCAGAAATTAATGTACTGCATCATTTTATACTAGTAGGAAATCAAGTAATATGTGTTGGCAGATGATGGATGACAATCGAATTTTGACTGTCACTGGCAGTTAAACTTCAGATCTTCCTTGAGCTGGCTAATTCAGTCATTCATTTAGTTTCCACTGTGAACACACTACATATTCAAAACCTGCTTGGAATTATGGGACAAAGCTTGTGTTTGTGGGTCTGGGTAAAATCAGCAGAACTTAAGCCATTCAAATTTCCCATTTTAACATATCCATTCCTGAAGTGTCCTATATCTCTGTCGACTTTAAGCACCACAGGGAAATCAACTGGGTTGTAACAACTTTGAACAGGTTTCAAATTGTATTCAGCAAACTAAATGAATGCAAATCGGTGGATGTCTGGCAGGAAAACAGATTCAAAATCTAAAAACTGTTTGGAAAATAATTGGAAGTTATTTCAAGTCTACATGGTTTATTGTTAATGTAATAAAATGAGCATTGCTTTAGTGAAACAGTATTTTATTACATATTAAAGCTCCTACACTCCCACGGTGCACCTGCACTGGTATTTTCACTGGTGTTGCCTGATTAGCGCTCCTCTCAGGACTGTTTGGGCGTCTTCACTCTCTTGTTGGATATGTTCCACCTGTTTAGGCTGGGAAACCTTAAAGCTTTATCATTCTGATCAGTACCTGTGCAGTAGTTAGATGACCTCATGTGATTCCCAGCATAGCACCTCATTAACCTGTAATGAGGTCTAATTGACCAGAAGAACTGAAAACACCTGTATGGGTGTGTTCAGTTTTTCTACTTGGGGCCTTGTACTTGATGAGCTGTGTTACGGCAGTCTTCTTCACAACCTCACGAACAAAACTGTCTCTGTGATGCTGTTGGGAATGCAGGCAGATTTCAGTGGCAAGTTTTTTACGTTTATAGCACTGTTTTTAACTCTGACACACAATGAAAAACTACTCTATACTTACATGTACATTTTTACAGTAGATGAAAGAGTATTAATTTTGTACAAAAAGGTCAGGTTTTAAATGAATTCATTTAATACTGATGAATATTGGTCATGGATCTCTGACATGTGCGTTTCTGTCCTGAGTTCAACATGTTCTTTAAGCTGCTGTTGGGAAGATGCAGCCAATGAACCAGATGAGCATCATCAACACTTTAACGTATGCCTTCCTTTAGCTGTTTTCACAAAGAAATATAATTCTGGTGATGACGTTATGAGTTGATTGGCTCATAGCTGAGTGCCACAGTTTTTTTCAAAAAAACCCCCAACCCAAAGTACTGGAGCCATGGCTTTCCTCACTAGATTTCCATTGCAGTTTTCCCCAAAAGAGTTTCAATATACTGTATGTAGCAGCTATATATACATATGCCGAAAATTGTTTCACAGTTTTATCTCAACAATGGATTTTGAAGATGTTATGTTTGTTTTGTATTTATACTTGCATTGTGGTTGAAATGTGGTAAAAGTGTGTGGATTTGTGGAGAATACTTTGTTAAATTGAGTGCATATCACAAGTCTTAGTTCACTACAGTGTACAAACTCTGTGGAAAATCTTTCATGGGAACACTGGTCTTGGACAAATTTCATATCTCAGATGGAGTTTCTATTTCATCATGGATACATTTTTTTTTTTTTAACAAAAACTCACTCCCTTGATGTTGTAAGTTCTCCCTCAGAGTGAAGCATCACATATCTTTCCAAACACACCACAAGAAATAAGTAATCATATACTGTCATGATCCTGTCGAGTTTAAAGGTGAAAACATACACAACCAAACTCTTCATATGCTGAGTACAGAGTTGAGAGCACACACACTATTTTTTGTAAAATAAGATGTGCATATTTTACATTGTTCTAATTAAATTCTATTGGATTAAATTAAACTTAGTAGCCACTTCTTAATGTTGGTTTGTCCTGTCTGAATTTTTTTGTCTCTCAGTCTGCCTGGATAAGTTATATAACACTGCCTTGCTTAATGGTACAGTAGAGTTGTACACTGGCTCCAGCCATCTATTGCAGAATTCATATTTTATCTTTTTCCATTTGAAGTGTTAATTAATTAAACTCAATATCAGTACGTGGCCTGCACCTGGCTCACCACAAGAGGCCTAAATCTTAATATTAATTTAAGCTATTAATGAATTAAGATTGCAAAAGGCTCTTAACTTATGGCCCAATTAAACACAGCAGTGGTTAGAAGAGACCCTTTGACCAGATTTTCCTTCATTACAATGACACGTTGTCAACAGCTTTCACTGTACTTAGGCTACATCTTAAAAACTATGTAACTTAAGCTGAACAGCAACCATTTGGCCATAAATGTCAATGTTCTACAAGGCTACAGTAAGTGTGATACTCTGCATTTTAAGGATTTGGGGTGGTGTCAGCTTTTCCAAAACCAAAAAGACTGGCAAAAATTTAAGGAAAGGATTAAACAGTGTGTTTATCTGTTCTAATTAGACTAGCATGTCGTGCTAACTAGCTCACTATCTGCAGTAGTAAGCGTTGCTTACAAGGGCAAGGAGCAAATCATTAGGTAACTACATTATTGTCAGATGAAGCAGGTTACATTATAAAAATCCCAGTTCATGACTCTCACCCACTCTAGTATTTCTCCATTGTGTGGAAGTGTGTGGAGTGTGTGAAAATGTTTGCCGCTCTGCTAACGTCCTGCTCTTGATGAGATTTGGGGAAGTTTACACTCAGGCAACCCCAGCTCACATCACCTGAGACAGACTTCTGTTTACCCAACACACTGGTTAGTGTCCTCATCCTAAAAGCTTTTTTTCTTATAATGTTAAAAGTGAAAACATACTGTTTGAGAATACAAACAAGTATGTAAGCTAATCTTACATTTTTCCATATTATACCATACTAGCACTACTGAAGCACACTACACTGCAATAAAAGAATTGAATAATGCTGTTTCTTTATTTCATAGTCTTTACATGGAAATCATGTATGTAACATGCATTTTGTTTTAAAGTGAGTCAGCTTGAAAAAAGAAAAACCTGTTAGCCAGCTAGTTACAGCTGATAAAATCTAAAATCATTTCTGCTGGCAAAGTCAATGTTAGCTGGCTATAAATGAGAAGTTGCTTCATCTACGCCTGAAATCAAGGAACCATTGCTTAAAAAATTACCAAGAATTTCTAGTGGTATAGTATTTGTCACATTTTACATTGGAAACAGCATATGTGATGTGCAAGAATGGAAAACTTGGTAGGCATAGCAACAGTAAGGGGGGGGGGGGGGGGGGGGGGGGATTAACAAGCAGTCAATTTGATAAATGCTGAGAAAATTGACTCTGCTTGTACAGGAATATCTAACAAAACTTTGCTAACATTAGCCACCATAAAGCTACTGATTATACCAGACCAAGAGAGGGTTTGCTGTGACTGGTATCTGCAAAACTGCTGGGTGTATTGCAATGATAAGGGTGTTTTATTGCTTTTGAATTTAAGTTTTTGAATGTGAAAATGTGAAAGTGAAAAGAATTTTAAAATGTTTTTTCTTCTTAAAATCTCACATAAGTTTGCTTTAAAGTGCTTTAAAATACCTCCAAATAAAATGTACAGGAACATAATCATACAGCTATTATGTAAAAGGCAACTATTATAAACTACTGCTGGACAAACAATCATGCAGTTACTTTAATTATGGAGCATGTGTTGGTCTCCCACTTCAGGTCCTCGGTAACCCAGAAACCTGCAGGGGTGATAGCGCTGAGCATGTTCATCTCCAAGTTCTTGTTGGAGGAAGGATGTCAGATGAGGAAGAAGGAAGGAAGGGTGTAAAGGAAGGAGAAGGAGGGAAGTGTAGGGATTTTCCTGAAGATGAATATGATATTCTGCCCAGTATAAATAGGTTTATTTTTAGGTTTATTTAATAGGTTTATTTATATACAAAAACTTGTTCTATCCAAATAGTAAAAAGTATTTTCTTTATTAGAATGACCGTACAGAAATTCCCTAGAAGTCACTGAGGTCTAGCTTGCTTTGAGGGCCAAACCGGTATTTTTACATGTTTTAGCAACTTGTTTGAGGCTAACAGCTACTGGTTTCCATTCATTTCAGTACAGTGTGAAAATCAACATGCAGAGACCTGAAACTTGATGTAATGTATTGCTGAACAACGTTGCACGTTGTGTAACAGCAATTACACAGAGGGCACACAGTAATGTGGATGTGGTAAAGAGGAGAAGCTGAGTATGACAGCTCCTTAAAAAGCTGCTGTCAAAGGCATATTGTTTTCATGTCAAGAAATACTTTTTTTTTTTTATACAAACAGTGACGTGTTAAGAGCCCAGGTGTGTAAATGAAACAGGAGTAAGAGGAGTGAAAGAGTGTAGAGAAGGGAGGAGGTATAAAGGAAGTAGGAGGGAGCATGAGGGCAGGTACAAGAAGCTGGATAAAACCTGTAATTATTATCCTACGGAGTTTACTTAGCCTTTACTCGATCTCTCTCTCTCTTGTCTGACACACATGCAGTGTTTGTATAGACTGATAAGCTCAGGGAGAGAGAGCAAAAGAGAAAGAGAGAGAGAGAGAGAGGGAGGGAAGAAGGGAGGGAAAACACAGCCCAGCTGAAAGAGTGAAAACACACACAGGGGTGAGAAAACCTATGATTGTGTTACAGAGAGAGAAGCAGTCAGATAGGTGCATGAATACACTGAAGCAGACAGAAAAAAGACAGAGGAAGAAAACTCAGAGTAATTGAGACTCTGAGAGAGAAAGAAAGGTAAAGTGTCAGAGAAGGAAGGAGGAAGACGAAGTGAAAGGAGATCATGGCTCTGAATGGGAAGGTGGCTCTGGTGACGGGGGGTGCTCAGGGCATTGGGAGAGCTGTGGTCCAGTCACTACTGCAGAGCTCAGCCAAGGTCAGTACTGCTCGGTCTGCTTTAGCTTCATAACTTTAACATAAGTTTTACTGCTTTGACAGTTACTCTCTTACTTTACAAATGTCTTCATTAAAAGTGCTCAGATTGATTTAGAGTGTTTCAGTTTTACTGCTTTTGTTTTCATATTTAACACATTTCCAACTGTACATTAACAGCTGAAATTCTTATTGAACTGATCTGACTGTTACGTCTGCTGCTCGGACATAACCTGTTTTGACCTCACTGCTTTGACTTCACTTTGCTGGAACTGTCTGCATGTCTGCAGTGGCTTTATTGATTAAATTTTAATGGTTTTGACTTTACATCAACACTGTTTTAAGTGCATAGCTGCCGTAGTGTCCTTGTTTTAACTTCATGACAATTTATTGGAAGCACTTTCTCTGTACTACATTATCACATTTGTTTTAATACTGATCCTTGATTGTATCAGCACTACTGTTTTCCTGCTTTTAAAGGGTGTTTAAGGTCAGGATATACAGTGAGTAGAAATGGGGCCAGTGTTAACTTGTGATAGATGATGAGTCTAAAATAATAGTATAAACACACTGTGTTTTAACCCAGTAATTAGACAGTGAAGGTAGCATGCATTTAAAGGCAAGGCATTTAAAAGAGATCAAGTCTGAGAACTTTCTTCACACCTTGTGAAATGAGACTAATTGCGGTACAGCACTAAGACTAACATGTCATTAGTCTTGTATTTTTTAACGGTGCACCAGTGAAACACACACATATCAGTCACACTTGTCAAACCACAGTGGTGACAAGTGTGACTGATTAGAAGTAAGCAGCACACAGTAGCCAGAATATTGTCTCTCTTCATGAAGACAAACTGCAGTGTGTCTCACTACTCACTCACTAACCAGGTTTTGTCCTTCAGGTGGCTGTTGTCGACCTGAACAAGACCTGCGGTGAAGAGTGCAAGGCAGAGCTGGATGCAGAGTTTGGAGAGGGCAACTGCACCTTTATTCAGTGTGATGTGTCTAATGGAGACACACTGAGAGGTAATCCTTTCTATTGACAAATACCTTTTAAATCCCTTACATGATGAGTGACACAATAATAAAACTTTAAAGATACACTGTAATCAACACATTCAGTCTGCTTATTAACTAGCAGCTATCCAAGCTGTTGTGTAATGTAATATCCACTTATTGTGAGTCTTTATGCAAGCTGCATCGTAGGATAATTGTACTTTGCTTATTCATTTTAGACTTCATGATGAATCAGGGGATGACTTCAACAAAGAGCTTAAAACATAGTGACTATTCCTGGCAGGCATTAGAAACTTTTTCCTAGAGAGAGTCACCGTTGCTGCTCTCTGAGCTGACACCTTCATTCAGCGGGTGTGAAAGGGCAGCAGGTCCAGTCAAAACAGATGGCAACAGAGTATCTGTGACATTTGTCAAAATTGCTGGTTCTGGTCACTCATGTATCTCACCAACAGTACAGATAAATCTAAGCATGTCTGGTCTTGCCTTGTAGTCACATGATTATTTGTTTGACAGTTTCTCAGTTTTTAGTTCAACATACTTCCTCACTACTCAGCACTGCTCTATTGCCCCTCACTTACCTTCTCCTTTTCTGCAGATCTGTCAGTGTTGCTTTGCTGTTTCATGTCCTCTAAAATGATGGAAACACAACTGTGTGTGTGTTAATGTGTGCGTGTGTGTGTGTGTGTGTGTGTGTGTGTGTGTGTAGGCGTGTCGGGGTGAGAAAGAGAGAAGCAGAGAATTAAAGTGTGTTTAAGTGAATAAGTGTGTCTTAGAGAGAGCAAGAGAGAGGAACAAGGTTTCATTGTGTGACATTGAAAAAGTAAATCCCTGCAGGCTAACGGCTGTGGAATGCTGTTTGGTGTTGCTCCCCAATGTGTGATAGTACTGCTGTTGATGTAGATACACAATGTAAGCCTGTATGGAGCCGATGACAATGTGTGTGCGTGTGTTAGTGTGTGTGTGTGTGTGTGTGTGTATGTGTGTGTGTGTGTGTGTGTGTGTGTGTGTGTGTCTGTGTGTGTGTGTTTTCTCCATTTGTGGTAAGAAGAAATAGTGCATCTGTCTCTGCAAACATGCACTGTGCATGCAGTTGTTTACATGTTAGCATATGTGTTTTTCTGTATGCGTCTTCAGTGTGTGTGACTCATGTGTGCATGCACAGGTGGGTGGGTGTGTGTGTGTACGTGCAGGCATGTGTGTCAAGCAGATGAGCCTGTTAAAAGCTGGAATGTTTGTTTCTAATTGAGGGGTATCCAAGTGTGGAATGCGGCAGGTGATGACAAATGCAGGTTTTACCACCTCAGGTTTCTCCCTTCAGCTGTTTATGCAACCTCATCTGTCTGCTCACATGAGGAGATGGTTTGCATTTCTCATTATAGTACCCTTAAAGGAAGTCTTGGGGCGTACTACTGCATATGTGGAAAAAGTAGTACAGTGGAAACTGCTTATACTGATCAAAAAGCTCAGGACAGAATCATTCCTATACAAATGCTGTTTAAATAAATTCACTTATAGTAATCAGGTAGTGTTCATACATAAACATATGGAAAAAAATGAATGGAAAAATGAAAAACTACGGTTACTCTATTTTCTTTTTACCTTACTCCCATAGTACACCTACGATGTGTAATTAGCGAATGCGGCACCATTATCAGGCATTGCGGCGCACCTCCGCAGAGTTATGTGGAGTTGTGGGGTGTGGGCATGTTTATTTGTAACCGCCGTGAAACACGTTTTCTTCCTCTCATTCACTGGCTTTCTCTCTACCATCACTTGCTCTCCTCATCCACTCTCTAGCTCGCTCGACCACTGCTTCTCTCTCTCTCTCTCTCTCTTTCTCTCTTTCTCTCGTCTTTTTTACAATGAGTCGAGAAGTTGACATTAAAGCCTTACTTTACTTTTAACATTACCAAACAAAGAGAAATGTCCTCCCCTCCTCCTAGTAATGTTTTTGTTTTCCTTCATGGCAGGGTTGTGCAGTGTTACAGGTTGTGTTTCTCCAAAAGTTGATTCTGGTTCAACTTTCTCGCTGCGGCCCCCTCCCCCGCAGCCTAAACACACAACGCATAACCCATCTGCTTCAGGCTGGGAGGCTGCGTGCACATTGAAATCGTGACAGGAGAGGAGCAGCGAAACAAGCGTTTAAACAGCTCTACTGTATTTTGAAACAGTCAATCAAATTTATATTATTTTATATTTATTTATAATAATCATCCGCTTATACTGATCAATTTGACCCGGACGGATGTGATCACTATAAGCGGTTTCCACTGTATAGAGTCTTCTGGGAGCTGTGTGAAATCTGATTAATTGCCTCAAGTGATGTCACTTGAGTCAGTGTTGGTTGGGGCTGAAGACTACAAGTTTGAAAATGAAAAAATCTGAGGGTGTGGAGTTAGAAAGACTTGAGGTTAACACGTCAGAATAATGTGGGTAATGTAGGTTTTGACAAGGAAGAAGAATGTGTGAAATTAATCGCAGCATTGATTTAGATTTTTTTTTTCAACTGTTCATCATGAGTACATGCAATCAGTGGATTACTCTTTTAAGGTCATTCACTGATGGTTTTTTGTTTCTGTGGTTTAGACACCTTCCAGAGTACGGTGGACCTGTTTGGTCGCCTGGATATTGTCATCAACAACGCCGGCATCAACAATGAAAAGAACTGGGAGAAGACCATACAAGTCAACCTGGTGAGATGACAAGATGACAGTAGGCCAGATGAAGATTAGTCAAGTCAGTTTTACATATAAAGCCCAAAATAACAAATTTGCCTCAGAGGACTTAACAATCTGTGGAGTATACAACACCCTTTATCCTCAGAATATTTGGGTATTGCATATGTGGGTAGGACTGTTTGTACATGTATTAGTATCTACTTAGTTTGAGGCTCTCAGTGACCCTCAAGACCATGTCACCCTTAGGGAGCGAACAGGTTTACCTGGCTGTTAGCTTAAGCTCCCTGTCTTGTCTGCCTTATGAAAGCAAGCATGTGCCTGCCTGCCTGCCAAATATGCAGACAAAACAATATCACTTAAATTACAAAAACCTTAACTTAATCTTTAATTGTATGTGAATACATTGCAGGGGTCAGTCTTACTTGTAATAGATAATAAATGCTTTCTCTGAGACGAAGAATGTAATGATTTTTAAATGTTAAAATACTGTTTTACTCAGATTCCTCACATGCGACTGCAAAGTTGGATCAGAGTGATAGATAACATCCAGGTTTCATGCCTGCTATACAGTGTCCTGAAATGTGTTGTTAATTGTGAGCAGTTTTTCTATTCGCTCTCAGGCAATAATTTCTGTTTTTTGCACAGTTAAAATTTCTCTCTTCATGCCATTTGACCCATATTTTCCTGTCCAGCTGGGACAAAACCCAACAGCCACTTAGGCAATGAAAAACTAATCTTCATACAGATCATTTACAGTCTTCTTTGAAACTTAATCCATTTTCTGTTTATGTATGTTAACAGTGCCAGTCAGCAAGTGACCACTTGCTTGACATCACAACCAAAGATTTGATGACTAGCAAACAATGCTTTTGTTACAATCAAATATTGTTTTGTTTGAAAGATATGGAGCTTCCATGAGTCCGTTTTGAGTTTCCTCAACCTCATCTTGAAACACAGGCAAATAGAAACCTCAGGCAGGAAGATGACCCTAACCCAGATACCGTCTGACATCAAAAAACCAGGGATAAAAAATACTTTAGCTGGCCCAGTTTCCCAGCAGAAAATGGAAATCTAAGGTCTAGTTTTTTGTCAGCAAGACACTGGTACAATTGGCCATTTTTTCTCAAGCAGGTACTGAATCTCCCATTATGAATATTCTCCTGACTTGCTCAGCTTTGACTACCACCAGTGTAATTTATTGATCCACTGGAAAGGGTGCACAGACTAAGTTAGCAAAAATAACTGCAGGAAAAGCCATGAGGATATGCTAATATACAAATCAGACACTCCAAATATTGTAATGATACCATAATATCAGTAAATACCAAAAACTCACTGCTTAATAACCGCAGTAGAGTTTAGGCAAGCAATATTATAGTATATGTTCTGTATGGTATGGTATGGTTTTAAATAAACAAAAGTAGGACAAAGTCACAAGGAGTAAACATATTACTTAAATTTCATGAAATATAAGATTTTTAGTTTTAATATGTAAATACATATTGTGGTAAACTGAAACTCCACTAAAATAATGTCATGTTTAGCCTGTTAATCTGATCTGATCATCACAACCAGTTCTAGCAAAAGTGCAACAGCTTATTATGCTGATAATATTTGATGCCACTGCCATTAAACTGGAAGGCCTCATTGTGTCTAAAAGACCCCAGTGTACAACACCCCCTCAAGTCTGTTAAGACTGGAGGTGGGAACAGACCACTGGCAATACAAGTACTTGATAGTGGTCTGTTCAGACTACTCCATTACATCAGCAGGGCCCTCTGTCCCTCATGACACCATACCAAGCCACAAGCCTTACAACTACATTCCTGCTAAGGAATCTAGTTGTACTTGAGGTTATGAGGGTATACTGGGAGACTGCCAGCAGGCACCAGACAGGTACACTGGGAGACTGCCAGCATGTCTCCCTGTGGACCCTCATAACCACACCACTCAACTGTAAAAAACAAACAAACAAAAAAAAAACAACAGAAAAAAGTCACTTAAGATGACACAGTTCTTCAGCTGCTCTGCTCTTCCTCTTATTGCACTGATGGACTCCTAAAACTACTCATGTGTAGATCTAGGTCTAAAGACAATTATGAACTGGTAATTGTAATTAGAGATGTAATAAAGACAAAACAAGTGAACAACATCAGTTAGATTTAAGCCCCATATTCCCACCATGTAGATCAAAACCACATCACTTTAAGTACTGAACTCCTTCATAGTCCTACCTGTCTTGTCACAGTAACGTCAGCAGAGCAATACGTTTGTAAATCAAAGCTTATCCAAAATGACATGCAGAGCAGCACAGCACAGGAGCAACTAAATAGGCTGATTTCAATAAGACATGACCAAGCTAACTCCATTGTTGGTCTGGGAAGGGTGTAGACACTGTACCTCTGTACTTGCCAGTGATGAGCATCAGGAGGTTTTAACATGCTGGAAGTTCACATGATCTTTTCTGAGGTTTATGTGTTCATTAATTCGGATCCCCATTAGCTGTTACCAGTCTCCCTCAATGCAGGTGCCCCAACACACCAATAAGACTTGCATGATCCCTCACTGGCTTCCCACCCAAAAACTCCAAATTATGAGGGTTTTTTATAGCACACTTGAATGCATGATTTAGCTACAAGGAATTGAACTGCATGTATTGGGCAAGAATATTTGCCACCTGTGGACCCAAATGTACAATAAAATATATTGTCACTGTCCAGTGAAAATCATGTATCTATCTCAAAACTATTCCACATTAAGCTAAATGAGTCATCAACATTTTTCTCTACCAGAGTAGTCTATGTTACTATTAGGTTGTACTATTGGAACAGCCATAAAGGGAGAGTGCCTACAAGACATACTGTGCTCTATTTCAGGGATTGCTCTCTTCAAAAGAGCAAGCCCTTCATTTTTCTAATACATCTGAAGACTGGCAAATTGGAATGGGGCAGCTTTGTTCACCCATTAGGATCTTGTCACTCTTGAAATGTAGACTTCAAATGAGTCACAGTATAGAACTGTCTGAAAAGGCGATGTGACTTGTGGTTGATATATGTCTATTCTAGGAAGTCTGCAAACTACAGCGAGAGCTGCTTAAAGGTTGTGCACTTCACTTGCAACAGAAAAAAGTCTGTTGAGTATTTTCCCTTCACAGAGCGTAATGTCACTTGCACCTTGTCACTGGAGGGTAATCCTGTCTCCCTCTGGATCAGAGTGCTGGGCTTGTGGAGATTTTGTTTAAAGTTAATGAGGTTTCATTTTTACCAAGTTTTTGTGGAAATACTTGTGAATCCAGTACATGTTCTTTTCACAGAGACCTCATTTCTACAAATACATTAAATTGTATATTCTCGGTTTGCATTGATGTTGGCAACACCTTTTAAATGTTATCATCTTATCTGTCTCTCTGTTAAAGCTTTGACAATTTTTAGAGGAAGAAATTCCTCATCATCAAAACACGTTATCAGCTGTACGTCCCTCAGGTATCTATCTGAGATTCCATCTTTGTTTTCTTTTACAGTATGTGCTCCCTCTTGGTGTCATAGTTGGTCCAGATATAGTCTGATACACTGTGAAGCCTTATTACAATAAGGTTTGTTGTGGATATATGTGATCCCCACAGGATGATGCAATTTTCTCTAGAACATTGGACCTTTTCTCTAGAACCACAATCAGCCAAAAATGTCTACTTCTGCATAAAATAGCAATATCTAAAGGGTAAATGAGCATGAAATTTACTGAGCACATTCAGGCTCCCAATTAGATAAACATTGAGAGTTACAGGAAAAAACATTTGGCTCTGTAACAATAGCTCTAATAATAGCAAAATCACCAGTGCTGTATGTTGTTATTCTGCCCTACACTTGGTTCTTGTGCAGTATAATGAACACTGCATGCTCATGCACAACGTTTAGACATCTTGAGATATATTGTGTAGTGCTAGGTACAATAATTATTCTTCTACCTCATCCAACTTACAACTTACTTTGTTTTGCAGGCAGTATTGTCTAAGTCAGCAACAGATGTCCTCAGTGAAAAATAATGTAGAACTATAAATAAACGCACCGATCAGTAGTTTCTTCACTTTCTGTTTCACTTCCTGCTTGTGTGTGCTACACTTGTTAAACTGTGACCTTGTTGTCTCTTTATTTTTATAGACCTCAGTAATAAAGGGGACCTACTTGGCACTGGAACACATGAGTAAAGAGTATGGCAAAGAAGGAGGCATTATCATCAATGTATCCTCTATGGCAGGTAACACATAAACACACTAACACACACGTTTGTATGCACATATTTATTCAACTGGAACCCCCCCCCCATCTCTCTCTCCCATTGGATGTATCCCAAAAATGTATTTTATAGATAGATTCAATCAGAGAATCATTTCTTTTTAAGATGCCAGAAGTACTTGATATTTTTTTAAAGTCATGGTTATGTATTTACGCTACTTTTTCTTTGCAAACAACAACTGTACCCCAAACTCAGCCACTAATAAACAAAATACTTTACAATATATTATATAGGCACACAGTATTTCATTTTGAAAGGTTATTTAATGATACCAATGCAAACATATTCTGCACAGCATATTTGCTGCCAGACTGTAGTGGGAACATCAGGTCAGTTTAGCTTATGCTTGCTTGTGCTTTAGGAGGAGAACTATAGGAGACATTGGCTGCTTGGATAGGTAGAATTTAACATTGTTCCTCAGTACATTTATTATATTTTGGTCACTTATTACTACATATTTCTCAGATTTAGGTTGCAATCTACCAGCACTGTAAAGGTCTATGGTCCTTTGTTGTGACTTCCACAGAATTTGTTGCTAGTTGTAAAGTAGGTTGACAAGTAGTTTGATAGCACATAGAGGACTGATTTAGTTTTAGGCAGTTATACAGCATATATACTGTAGATATGGGCATGTAATATAGTCCAAAGCTCCACTACTGCAGATTATTTAAGAACAGCATCGCAGAAGTGACAAAACCAGAGCAGGTGAATCTTTAACTGTATGACATTGCAACACAGACACACACACACACATCCCTTTGATGGGATGGAGAGTTCTCTGAAATTTGGGTTACATAACACTACAGAGTTCCGACGATGACAAACTGTAGGAGAAAAACATGACTGTGCAGTGACCTTGAGGATTGACCTGGTTGGAAGGTGGGAAGAAAAATATGCTTCTGTTTCCCTCAGAGTCCAGATCTGGCACTTTGCTGCATGCTAACCATTTAAATGGTCTCAAATCACAGCGTAAAGAATATGAGTCAAAAGTGACAGAAAAAAGCCCACATTTCACTTTTCAGAAAAAATGCAAATATGCCAATTCAAATGATAGTGTTGGATATGAGACTAATGGAAAATTTCATTTGCTCCATCTGTGCTGTCCAGCATTCTGTATCAGCAGCTGTACAAATGTCAAAATGATCATGCGCTATGTCACCTAATTTAATTTGTGTAATGTATCTGTAAGATTTAAATATCTGCAGAGGCCCTGAAACTTCAGTGATATTTCAGTTCTAGTTTGAAGCACATGACTCGGGAATTTACACTCACCACTCTCCAAATATTCTCCTTTCTTGAAAGAGAGACACATGGGGATTTATTTATGTCAAAATGTCACAGATGATGAATTTCTCGAAGCCTCTGGAAGCCAAGCTTATGAAAACAGTTCCCATCTTCCTTGAGAGTGTGTTATCTGGGAAACACACTAGACAAAAAGCAACCATGACAGGTTGGCAGGCATCCACTATAACTGAAACTACTGGATCTGGATCAATCTGCACCTTAGTCTCCGTCATGGAAAAGCTCACGCTCCTCCAAAATCTTCACAGTTACTCACACACTCACACACATACACGCACACACACCCACACACACACACACACACACACACACACACACACACACATACACACATACATTTTGCAAGGTAATTCCTGCTCTTTTATGGTTGTATGTTGTTCTGATGGGCCAACATTTTTCAAGCCATCTCTGTAAAATCTCTAACCTTTTTCTGAACTCAAACAAAGCCCTGCAGAGCCACAGCAGCTCTGAGGAACTATGTGATATATGTCACAATGTGATTACAGTCATTGTTGTAACCATTTTAAAGTCAACATCACCTTGTGGTGTGACCTTCACGGGCTCTATATTTATTCTGGAAATGTCACTACTGTAGTTTTTTCCCCTCATGAAAGGTTAACATGCCATTCTTAATTTAAACAATCAATCACCACACCTACTAGATGAGTAGATAAGAGAGTTATTAGCTTGTTCCTGTTTCCTTAGACACAAAGCCTCATTATACTGTTATGACTCCCACTCGCTCCTTACCAAGTAACATTACCACTGTGACCTGGAAAAGGGTCCAATTACAGACCTCCCTCCAGAGGCCCCAGGATTGTGAGCCAGTAGGATTTGAGCATGAGTCGTAGTGTTCCGTTGTATGAAGTACATAAACGTTCGCTTATTTCACCTTAGCAGTCTACCAAAATCTGTTTCTGAACAAATTTGAGGCAAAAGCAATCCAGTCACTGAATTTTCATTTATATAAGATCTACAAGGCCTAATTTAAGAGTTTGTTTCAACTTTCGGCACTACTGCACTGCCAGCTGCCACTGCTTTTTTGGCCGTGCTTCAAGCTTGTGGGAGACACCAAAGCAATGCAGCAAAGCCTGAAATGACTACACATATAAGTAACGTTAGTCTAATACTACTTTTATGTCATCAAATATTGCAATATTATTTATTATTGCTGCTTTGATTGAAAAGTCACTCATTCATATTAATATATTAATGATATAAATACATGGGTATTTGTTTTTGCACATCAATCATTATTTTAATAACTAATATTATGTATGTTAATATTTGTAATACATAATACAGTATATATAGTCCTCTATATTTATAATTAGATTTATAATATGTAGTTTTCATATAATTATATTTTGTGAACTATGACCTGGCAATTGACTTCTGAAAGAAAATGCAATACATCCTCCAACCAGCAGGGGGTGATAATATCTGCATGAGAGGGGCCTGAGGAGAGAGGTCTGAGGGGTCTGAGAAGAGAGGTCTGAGGGCTCTGAAGAGGGAGGTCTGAGGTGCTGCAGTTGGACCCTCTTGGGACTATCAAGGATCCAAAGTTAGCTTCTCTCTGAAACCTTCTTCCTACAAGTATCATTTTTCCTTTTTCTTGCTGTTGTTCCCCTGAGAGGCCTTGGGTCTGGAGCAGAAGGGGCCATGCAGGTGTTGGTCGGGGGTCAAAGATCCTCCAACAAACAGCTGAGGTGCTGCTACTGTAGACAAAGTAACAATATTTGTCAATTGTGACAAAATCATAGAGTGACTTTGCCTCTAAGTGTCATGTCAGCCTGTGATGTGGTGGAGTTTGCTATACAGTTGTGCTATCTCTACTATAGACGTGATGCCAGCCCTTGCATTCATGTATTGCATCTTAGCAAATACAATGTAACGGGTTTCAACATATGCTATAAACTACCTTATCCTCTCTGGTAAACATAGGGTACTAAATAATCCTTTGACATGCTGAAATGTAATGTTTTTAGCTAGCTACAGACATTTTCTTCCCATTTCAGCTCTTGGTTGCATATTCAATTGTTTTCCTCTCTGGTGGGCGTGGTTTTCAGAGTATGATGTGTTGCTCTCTGTCTCTATATACATATGTGGAGGCTGTTCCTCCTGAATGTGATCAAGTGAGCTGTTTGCAGCTCAGAAAAGCAAGATGAAGCCTCATCTGTCTGCGGTCAGGCCAGCCAAAGTGTTCTTATCTCTGACACTCACTGACTGGCAGAACATCATAAGATGTACCACCACAACCACCGTTTATGTTTTTGAGCATCTGTCAACACATTCAGTTAATACTGCCTGGATATAACTTCCTGTTAGTTGTCTTTTAATGTCTGACCTGGGGCCTGCCCAACCATAAGCCTAGAGAATTAAGGTGAACTCCGCAAGACATTGCTCATAGTGACAAACCCCCAGAGAGTTTTATTAAACAACTCTGCATTCTCTCCACTTTCATCAGCCTCTGTTGGCAGCTCTGATAAACTTGCTGTACACCACCCACCCAATAGTCCAATATTCACTCTCCTTTTAGCTCTGTTTTGGTGTCCACCAACTCCTGAGGGAAACATCTGGCTCTTTAGATGGTTAATACTCCATTATATTTAGCAATTAGTTGTTAAAGTCCCCCTCCACTCAAAAATGTGTTTTTCTTCTTGTTCCTACAATTGAATGTTTGAGACTCACTGTACAGAATGATGTATGTGCAGAGTTTGTTTTCACCTTCATCTGCTGAAGACAGAAAGTTCCTCTGTGCTCACTGAAAATTTGAAATTTACAGGGTAGGCCTATTAGCATGATTTGTGACATCACAACTAGTTTGGAAGCCAATCCTGGTCCAAAATGCAACTTACACAAATGTTAGCCTCCAGTGCACTGAAAATACACATTCAACCCGACAGGAAAAGTTTCTTTGTGCTGAATGCCGACAGAGCATCAATACAACTGATATATGCACTATATACAATACATATACTGTGTTTGTGTGTGTGTGTGTGTGTGTGTGTATGGGTGACAGAGGGAGAAACATGCTAATGTAGTGATGCCAGCAAGCTTTTAATTAGTTACATGTTTGTTTGGCCAATGTTACACCTTTAACAGTAAAACATATAGTAATAAATGTGACAGCACTTCTAATTTGAAAAAACTCATCTGTTGCAGAGCTTCCCAAAATGCTAACAATGGAGTTACTACATCCTAAACTAAATCATGTTCACCAACCCACTTTTATTTCTATACAGCCATCCTTTTTCTCCCTCACTTTAAGTGATTTACTCAGAAATTCATATTAAAAAGTCCAGTCAATGGGCAGATTTTTCATGAAACAGCACTGCTCAAGTAGCTGTTCTGTCAACCCTTACTAGCAGATTACTGAGCTATCAATAACACACTAAAGGTAACAACGCCTGAGGTAGAGCTCTGCTCCATATCTCACCTTTTTATCTGTATGACGATCGCATCAATTTGCAACTGTCAATCCACTTTTACCGCAATGTGGTTAGAGTATCAGTTAATCATGAAATACAGATACATAGACTTAAAATGACCTTTATGCAGCACGTCAGGAATGAAGCCGAAAAAAACTCTTGTATATATATATTTTTTTCTTTTTTGCAGGAATTTTTGCTGTTGTGTGTTTTGAATGGAATTTCACTATTAGTTCACATCTAAAATAAGGTTGTCATATAATATATTCTTGCTTTAGAGCTGCGTGTTGTTTAATGAAATTCTAGGAGATGTTGTTGGTTCTTACAGTCGGACACAACATCTTGCAGATCTAGGACAGTTCTGCCTCAAGTAACAGCAGACATATGGTAATCATTTTTCACTTATCTCACTTGTGATAACATCAGTGTGTGTGTGTGTGTGTGTGTGTGTGTGTGTGTGTGTGTGAGTACATGCCATTCCCACGACAGACTTGTCCAAACATGGTCAAGCATATTGTTTTGGGGGGGGGAAAGAATGTGTGTGTATGTGTGTTTGTTGATGTGTACGTGTGCTGCTCAATGCAAGTGTTTGTGTGTATACTTGTGTTTTGAATGATGTCATTATCAGATTCTTTTGGAAGTGGATTCAGCCCACATGAGAGTGATTCAGTTTATAGTCGTGTTTGTCTTTGCAGGGATTCAGCTGACTGCTTTTATAACATCAGCTGTCGAATGTTCTTACCTTAAACCGTCTGAAGTTTTAGCTATGTTGTTAACAGTATGCTCTAACTGTAGGTGCAAGTTGTAGTTGCATTTTTTTTTTATTTGGAAACTGCATATTTTCATAGTATCATATTTTGCTCCTTGCAATTCATGTTATTAGGTTTCCACTATTTCTGTCATGTTTGTCTTTGCGTATGGTCCTATATTTCAGCCCATGTGTTCATATACACCTTGAAACAGGTGTAATAAAGTAAAAGCAACCATCACACTCTTTGATCTCACAACCTGGCCAGAAGATGCTACTTTTCCTGAAGGAACTTAACTCATTCACACAACACTTTTTTTTTTTCTCTGTGAAGCTTGTGAGGAATTCAACTCCTGAAAACTCACCCTGGAGGCCAAATTGGCTGCCCTGTCATCTAGCGGGTGCTTGCCATAACCTGCCTGCTGTGAGTGGCGGCTCTCAGCCATGACAATAATCAAAAGCAGCTGATTAGCCTCTTAGACTACAGAGAGAATGAACTGCTGAGGATCTGCGTGAATGAGCCAGAGGGAGAGGAGTGTGATTTGAGGTCAAGATTGTTGCAATGTTACACTTTATGAATATTGAAGTTATTAATTGAATAAGGGACATGGAGATTATTTGAAAGCAGAAAACATAAACAGACATTAAAAAAACATCTGCAGAAAATGGTTTATTTTAAAGCACTGTGCATCACTTGTAATTAATTTTATGAATGAAAAACACGATTTTAGATTGATGATGATGCTCTGATGAAGCTGTGGGAAATATGAACTGAGCCTTATCTCACTAAACCTGGATCAACTGACACTCTAAGAAGCTGAGAAGCTGGTGTTCAGACGCAGATGCAGCTGTGTTTAGGAACACCCGAAAGAAAGCCCTGTTGATCTTCTCAAACACTCTACATGTTTAAGGCTTACAGCAGGTTAAAGGTTAAGCTCAAACTAGGAGCAAAATATGGCTGACAGAAATCTTCACAGAATAAAAACATTGTATATAAGACAAAGAGTGGAATTCATTTATTTTCGGACATTGGCTGTTCTTTGACCTCAAGCAGTTTCTTGTGAGATTCTGCGTTGGTGTCAGTAACATGTTTGTCCTCTTGTCTCCTCTTGTTCTTTATATTTCAGCCTTCATGCATTCCCCTCATCAGCCTGTCTACACTGCTACTAAACATGGAGTCATTGGCTTCACTAGAGCTATGGCGGTAAGAAGCATAAATTATAGTTATTAAATTTCACTGTGATTTATTAAATTCTTACACAAACTAAATAATGAAGTGTCAACATTAGTATTTTTTAGGATGGGAGATCACTCTCTTGTTCTTGCAGGACGCGTCCTCTCAGGGTGACTATGGTGTTCGTATCAACGTCCTGTGTCCGGCCTTCGTCGACACTCCTCTACTGCACTCAGTGGAACACGAGGACAACATGGGAAAGTTTGTCAAGTTCAAGGATGACTTCAAGCGCAGCATGAACAAGTTTGGAGTTTTAAAGTGAGTTCACTCAAACACTAGAACAAACACAAACACATTGATACTCACTCAGTCCTGTGTTTAAATCATTCCTTGTCATTGCAATGGGATTATTCCATCTGGCATGAGATAACACACTGACTTTATTGGTGAGATCACTGAAAACAAATGCACAATTTTTACTGAGACAAAGGCTTTGTATTATGTAATTAAGAATCTTAAAACTCTTTTTCATTGATTAATACAGTGATCCAGTTATATTTGATGGTGGTGAGCTCCCATTTCATGTGATACAGGAGCAGCTGATTGAGCATAATATAGCCAATAAATTTAAAGAATTAATCTCCGGTTCCCTCATGGAGAACATGTGAAAACAGTTAAATTCAGTTCATTGCAGCACTATTGAGCTAAATGCTAACAGGTTCACAATGACAATGCTAACATGCTGATGTTTAGAAGGTTTACCATAGCTGTGTCCCAGTTCAGGAGTCGCATCCTTCAAAGGCTGCATTTGAAGACCGAATGCATCACTTTGGTGCAACAAGGCTGTCCCATTTTGAAGGCTCCTTCAAATGTGGCAGAGAAATGCGGCTTTCTTTTTCCAACTTTGGAGGATCCAACGTCTGGTCCTTTGGGACAGCCAAGTATCCCAGAATGCAGTGTGAATTATGAGTGCCACTGCTAAAATTTCACATGATCATTAATATCAATGGGCTACTAATGATTTTCACTCACACACTATTCGATCCTGATAACACCCTACATTATCATGGAATTGTTGTGAGTCATCAACTAATGCATGAAATCTCAGGATCCTCCTCATTCTTCAAAGGACAGCTACATGAAAGGTACTGTTATAAAAGTAGAGTAGCGTAGCTGCTTCAAGGAATAGGGCAGTGCGAAATGTGTGCATGTAGCAAGTGGCAGAAAAGTGATGATGAATGCAAGCTCAGCTGGGGAAAAGGTTAGCAGTAAGTTGTCAGTCTGGCAGTAAATGTGCAGTACAGACTACAGTGTGTCAGTTAATAAATGCTGCAGATTCTCAAGACCAAGGTAAGTCTTGTCTGTTGTTTCTCCAACTGCTGGAAAAGTGAAGGTGGTTAGCCCCATAGACTGTAAAAAAAAAAAAAAAATGGACGTAGCCACCACGATGTCACCCATTGGTTTGTGGATTCCTGTTTTGAAGACTCGAGTTTGCATTTGCCAGAAGTGACCATATTTCAACGAGAGAGTGGAGCTGACCCTAACGCTAGCTGCTAGCTTTGTTAGAATGGTGCATTTACAGTCTATGGTTAACTATGATGATGCTAATGTTTATGCTAATTTTTGATAGCAAAAAACAGGCTTAAAACCATCAAAACAAAATGTACTGAAAAATTGAACAGCTGACTCCTTAGAGGGTCTTTTAGTGCAACCAAATGCCGAACAAGACTTTTTCGGTGACCAAAATTTCACAATTAACTTTCATGAACTGAAAACACAGTGAAATAGTGACGGCTACGCCTGTACTCTGTGAATCTGTGGTTACGCCATGGTTACGTAACATAATCAACGTTGTCACTGCGGTAGCGACTTGTCAATCACAAGTTAGCCATGACCTAAAGCATACGCTGCTTTATTGTCTATTTTACTCTAAATGGGACCATAGTTTACAAAGTGAACATCATACTGTATTGAGGACTTGAAACTACTGATTGAGACCATAGTTTCATTGGGAAAGTGCTTACTGAAGTAATAAATCAAGTGAGAAGTAGGGTCATTTCCCAGACTTCTATACAATTGGATTTCTTTTTGGAGCCAGTGGAGTGGCCATTAGAGAGAATGCAGGTTTAAATTACTTCCACATTGGCTTCACTTTTCAGACCTGGAGCTACCTGCTTGGTTAGCCCCGAGGTTAGCAACAATGGGTTAGCCTAACCTGACCAGGCTCACTTAAGGTGGACTGACCTTTAAGGTGGACCAGCTATTCTCATTTTAGTGTCAATCTGCCACTCCTAAACAGAGAACAGAGAAATGTCTGACTGCTGAGTCTCTCCCAGGTTTTGCTCAGCACCCCAGCCACCGCCCCAAAGCAGTCAACCTAGGGGAAACACTGGAATGCATTTCACACCAACTGGCAGCGATGGCAGATATTTTGAGCCAGACTAAAAGCTGTTGTAATTTTCAATCTAGGACCATTATTTTGAAACTTTATTAGGTTTTAATATCTTCTTCATACAAGAAAGTAACCATTTAGATTCCCAATATGTAGTCAGTTTATCCAAATAATGCCTGTTTGGAAATTTGCTCCAACATTTTTGGAGATGTGAGGAGTCACTGGCTGCATGAGACCAGCATCATCTCAGCTGCTAGCAGCCCAACTCCTGAAATGACTGGCCAGTCAACATCTGTTGTCGTCCTAGGGAGAACATGATCTGATGAACTGATCTGTACAGCTATTTGGTAATTTACCACTGGCTCTAATGTCTCCGTGTCAGTACAGGGTCTGGGCTGGTTTAGGGAAAGCAGAAGAAGAAAAACTGTTAAATAAGCTATAGCTAGATATTAAGTGTGTGTCTATCAATCTATCTATCTAGCTATCTAGCTATCTATCTACTAAACCTGTTTTAGCTGATTAATAACAAGACCATTTTTTAAATATTAAAGTAAGGTTAGTTATTAAAGTAAGGTAGCGTTATTTTAAATATGAAATTATATTGTCAAATTCAAATGATATTAGCCATATAAACTATGTTAACTAACTGTTGTTAACTAGTTAATTTTAACATTACTATTGGCTAAAAGTACACAGCTTAACTGATCTTAATCTACTTGGCCATGGTCCCCTCTCAGCCTGGGATACATCACACATGGCAGTGAAGCATCTCCATTTCCTCTAATAAATGCTAAAACAAAAAAAATATATATATATATATATACTTACAATATCTGGCTACATTTCTACTAGCTGTGTCCTGATTGCCAACTGTAGCAGTCAAGGTTGCTAGGTGAGAGGAGTTGTGCTTCGGAACGCAAGAAAAAGGGAGGGAACAGCTGGTGACACAAATAGGAAATCCTCCGTAAACCAGACCGTCTCATTTAACTACTCTCGGTTCAGCCTTCACAGTCTATGAAGGACACACCTTTATAGACTGCGTCCTTTGAAGGATGCAGCCCCTGAATTGGGACACTTACCATCTTAGTTCCATCTTGACATTTGCTAATAAGCACTAAACACAGCTGAGGCTGATGGGAGTGTCATTAGTTTTGCAGGACTTTGATCATAAAGGCTTAATGAAGCTTTTTGATAATTTTAATAAAACAATTAGGGTGTGCAAAGATTTTTACAAAAATCACAAAATAATTTGAGCAAATTATCTAAATATGACTGAATGTAAATTATACCATGATATAAGATTAATAAACACATGAAATCAGATTCTTAACTATATATAACTTATGATATATATTTCTGATATATTTTACATGTAGAGTTTTTATGTTGTGGCAGCACAGTGTGCAGGATACCATGTCTGTCTGTCTGTAGATACACCTGTTTAACACAGTAACTCAAGAACAGTAAGCTACACAACAGAAACGTTTCACAATATACCACATGTCCTGTGCTTGTGAGACACCTGTAGCTCCTTATTGTATTACAATGTGGACAGTGTTATGTGACTACAAATAATCTGAAATATCAGATGGATTAATGCTTCACTAGTAGGTGTAATGACTTGGCAAAGTAAATCATCAACAAAGTCTGAGATCAAAATTCTACCGCCAAGACGTGTCAGACAGAGGACGTCCAACAAACTGTTGAACTGTATCTACTAATGTGCTAACAAATTGCTCTTTCTACTCAGGATGTCAGATCTGCTGATTTGTTCTGTTATTGATTTTCTGTTTTGCTTTTTACAAACACGAAACATATGTGGTCTTGAAAACACTCAGTGCCACTCCTCTCTGGCCTTTTACTGTCTCTATTCTGACTTGGCTGTGGAACAATGCTCTGCTTTCAAGAAACTTGACAGGTGTTTATTTGGAACAGTTCTGATAAGTACAGATATACTTTGCCTGTCTTGTATTTTCAGACATTCAAAAGATGAAGTGACCAAGCTGTGTGTACTATGGCTCTGAGAGACCTAAATGAATGTACTTTTAAAAGCTTGAGTTGTGCAACTCAGAGACAAAGGAGGAGGGACTCACATTAGTGTCAGAGGAAGTTGAGGCCAAATGACTTCCTGAACACACACACGTACACACACACACACACACACAAACACACACATTTTGATTTTAAATAATGGCAGTACAGCAGGTTTATGTTGTATTGTTAGGATAGGAAATAACTAATTATTGGATCCTGTTTCCATGTTTGTGTGTGTACCTTTGTGTGTGTGCGTGTGTGTGTGTGTGTGTGTGTGTGTGTGTGTGTGTGTGTGTGTGTGTGTGTGTGTGTGTGTGTGTGTGTGTGTGTGTGTGTGTAGCCTTTGAAATGGTTTTACATCACATGTAATCTCATGTAATAGCCCTTTTCCTGCTGTGGCCTCCCTCTCCTCCCTGTGACCTGCCTCTGTGTTTATCTCCAGGCCATCACTGATAGCAGAGGGCATGATGAGGTTGATCATGGACACCAATCTGAACGGAGCAGTGATGAAGATTACCTGCTCCAAAGGAATCCACTTCCACACCTATGAACCCATGTCTGCTTGAGCTTCAAAATGCTGAACTGAGGAGGACTATGCAGTGCTTTAACCTGTCTGACCGCAACACACCAGAGACTGGTTCAGGACAACATCTGGCTGCTGGAATTCATATCAGAACTGCATCAGAGCAACGGATCTTACTGGAAAAACTGACCTGAACAACACCTGATCATGTATATTCACCAAATTGTAACAGCCTAATTATGCTAATAATATGATCCTGATCATCATTGCTATTAGAAAACATCCAATGTTTTCACTGCCAGCCAAGATATTAACCACTGGCAAACCAAAATTATAAATGTGTTTTTCAGTATAGTGTCAGTAAATATCTGACAGTCAGTGTCACCCACCTCAGACACGACTGATTATGCAGCTTCTTTGATTAAACAGTGTTATTATAAGAACTGTAATCGTTATTTAACAGCTAGTTGATATGGTTTATACAAAAAATTTTAAAAATCCTGTGGGATAGTTTGATATGAGTGATATGGGACTTTTATTTATTGATCTTTTAGTAACAAGACTGTTCCATGAGCACTCTTGCAAGTGTTGAAGGGAATAACACGGGTATCATATCAGAGTACTGCCAGAGAAAAGCTCACTGAGTGTCCAAATGAAAGAGGTCGATTTTCTGGGAAGGTTGAAGGTGCTCAGTTTTAACTGTCTGTTAGAAGTTGATATTTTTTGGTCTAAAGGTAGTGCTAGAGGAAAGGTCAGAGGGTCTTAGGGAGACCTACAAGACAGGGATATTTGGGTGTGATGCAGTGTAGCAGACTGGTTGTTGGATGGCACAGAAGTTGTAGGGAGGTGGTTGGGGTGGATGGAGTGTGTACAAACACAGGACAATGACAGCAGAGAGAAGGATTTGCATTCTGATCTTGGTAGAAAACTTTGTTAGTTAATATTTCCTTTTTGTGTTGATTTTGAAAAACTATTCAGGAGACATTATGTCGCTCTAACAAACAAATTGGCTGTTGCAAAAGTAGTAATATATAAATGTAATTCCTAGGAGAGAGGGCAGTTACCTATGTTGCTAACAGATTTGTTACCTACAAGGCATGCTAAATTGTAAAAATGTTAACAGAGGTAATCAGTTTGTTAATTTATATTTTTAATTCAACATGTTTAAATAAGTATAAGGATGGAATTTAGTTAAGAAAAAAATCTACAGTTTATACATATGAAAAGTTAGTAGTGTAGAGAATAGAAGTTAATTTGAATATTGGTGACTGTCTCTGTGAGATCTGCAGGGTCATGGTTTTAGTTCTGACATTCTATTCAAAGAATATGCTAAATCTTGATGATTCAGCAGTGGAAGTTTGGTATACAGCATAACAAAAGTGATGTGTTTATTATTAGAAATGTGAAATCAGCTCATTGTGCTACGTGGGTTGTATGCACATGAATAAAGAAGCATCAAAAACCTGTTATTTATTGTGCTGCTGTGGTCCAATTTTAATTGTCCAATCCAAATATTAGTATGATTTTTAAGTTGGATTTTTACATAACATTCTCATCTTCTTTTGTTTTTCCTTCATCTTTGGCACCAACCTATAGCAGGTTTGTATTTTATACTACTGTACCCTCTATATCAATCAAGAGCAGCATTATTCAAATAAAAATGTCAACCAGCAGCCCTACACATGTCCTCACTCAGAGAGTGTAAAAGTCAACCTGCTTCTCACACACACACTCAAACACACACTGCTGCTCTTCCTGTTTGGGTGAGCGCAGTGGTAAACACACCGCAGAGCCTGGACCCAGTACAAATATTACACGTCCAACAATTCCTCTCAGTTAAACATTATGCTAGAAGAATAACAGAGAAGACTAGCAGCACTTAGGGAGTAATCTAAATTATTAGTGGCACGCAGGTCAAGTTTGCTACAGTCTCACAGGACTGCAAGCTTTTTGTTTTTTGGGCTGGCTTTTTCAACCTTCTCTTCTGCAGCAATAATTAAAAATCAACATTTTAAAGATGCACTAAGCAATATTTTGATAGAAGTATATTGTATCAGGTGCAGAACAGCCAAGAAATGGGAGAAAGGCAGTAGTAGTAGCAGTTGCAGAGTAGTGAGTTGTTCAAGTCAAGTCAAGTTGATTTGTCCAATGTCAAATGTAATGTTTCTTTACACAAACTACTGAACTGTGGACCATGATACAGTGTCAGTCACGTCAGAGCACTTCATTCAGTGTTAACATACCTCCTAACTCCTCGATCAATTAGATACTTTCACATTATTGAACATCTTGGCCCTTTCCCAAACCGGTCTCTCCCCAGGAAGCTATATAAACTCTGTAGGTTGATAACAGCTGCCAGCATGGTTGCCAGCATACTCTTTGCGCCATCCAGCTGTCATTGCCTTCATTGTAAATGCAAAACAATATGTTATTAAATGTTGCAACAGCACTAAACCTTCTGTGACTTTGTTTAAAGCCATCTGCTGTAAAAAGGCAGTGTGAGGAAAGTGCAACAAAAGTTCATGTGCATGACTAAAATAATACAGAATTAGGATGTAACAAAACTGTTTGACATCTGCAGGGACTGGTGTTGCAAGTCAGCATGGGTACACACTTCCTGTCACTGGGTTCTCCACTTCCACTTCACAGTCATTAATCTTGTACGGCCCTCATGAAACTTCCATGCTAAGCACACAAGTGGAGGCAGATTGTATAGGCTGGGAGGGTAGTGGCCAGAACATGACTGAGCTATTGTTTGAAATATTTGTATTTGTGGATCTATCTATGTACATTTCCCCTCACCTGTGTAACTTTGCACACAATAAATGTGAATGAAAATGCAAGAAAAAAAAAATTCAAACTTGCATGAAGTGGAACAATTATGTTATCAGTAAAGTGAAGAGCAGCATGTTGTACTATATTTCTAATAAATGATGACATTGTGGGACCTGCTTTTATGTCTTCTTTTGGTTTGTTTCCAGCGGTGTAGACTGATAGTGTAGCATCAGCAGCCCGACACAACATGCCTCTGCTCCTCCAGAAAATCTCGAATAAAAATAGAAGCAGATAAACATGGAGCAGCTGTAAATTCTGATCAACATGGAGTTACAGAAGAGTTACTAGTGTTTTTATAGCCACACTAACTGCATGGTTTTAGAGATGGCAACATGAAATATCTCTGAAATGTGGTACAGATATTCTTGTTCTATGGAGGATGAACACTTTAAAGGGGACCTATTATGCTTTTCCTTATTTTCAGTCATATATATAATGTTCGGATGTCGGATGTTCGCGTTAAGTGGCCAGTGTGTCAAATAATGAGGTAAAGTATGTAGAAGTAATCCCTGTGAGCAAAAAGCACCTGCTTCAGACTGCCCTGAATGCTCGGTTTCCAATGAGTTTTTCTACTTTCAGCCTGAGTTGACGTCGGCTCGTGACAGATTTCTTTATGTAGTCATCTGCTCCACACAGAGCATGCCAGTTCACTGCTCCGCTTCACTAAAATTATGGCATTTTTCCATTGTTTTGGCAGTAGTCACACCCAGTCATGACTCAAGTTGAGCTGGCATGCTGGTGTTTTTCCATTTCACAGCATGGCAAAGTACAATAACCTGTTGGAGGTATGCTGGTCATCTGCAGCTCTTCATCAAACATCACATCATCACTGTGGTTGTTTCGGCTTGTGCTACTGCATTATTTCTAACTGATCTGCTGAACAAATAACTCCAAATATGTCCATATTTTGTCATTTCAACCAGTTAATTCAGTAAGGAACATGTTTCACTTCCTGTAAATTCTTCACAATAAAAGTCTCATGTTATGTAGTGATTTAAAAACTTTTAATTTGAAGCAGTAGAGCAGGAAATATAGGGTATGTATCAGCTGCAGCTTAACATGACTCTGATACATGCTGCACCTCAGCGCCTTCTGGAAAGCTGGCCAATCAGAACAGAGTGGGCTCATCAGGAGGAGGGCCTTAAAGCGACAGACTGCCTGTTAAGAGACAGAGGCTGAACAATCCAAAAATAAAAATATAGAGCTGAAAATTAGTATAATAGATCCACTTTAATCATCCCCTGACTTAGGTGTAAGCACCACCTACAGGTCAAAATTAAAATAATAATAATAATGTTGATATCATGCTGTGTGCATGTTGATATGCATGTTAGCATTCAGCTTTTAATCAGGTTCATTTTAACATTCAAGTTGTAAAATTCAATATTTTTCTGAACATCCACATCTTGGTGGTAAAATCAACATTTCTGAGCCCACCATACAAAAGATAAAACTCTTTTCATTTAGTTAACAACATGGTTGTTACTCTGGTGCCAATTCCTTTTACAGTTTTTGTTTTGTGTAGCATCTATCCAACAATACATTTTCTGGTCTGATCTTTACAGCCTCACAGGGCAGCTAAAATGGTTAGATCTTTGCTACTCATGTTATCTTTTTATGACAGGCTCAAACTGATTTATATTCTTCTTTTGCTGACTTCTTGTGGCAGTTGGGTGGATAGCATAGCTTAGCATAAAGACTGAAAGGGGAAAGACTACTAGAGGTCACTGTTTCTGGCTGTTGTTTGCTAGAAAATAACTCAAATAAAAAAACACAAATTGTTGTTTTTATATTTCAGTTTAATTGTTAATTAGTAAGCTTTAAAGATCTTGGTGGATGTATTTTTGATCACTCATCATAGCTTTCCCTCTATTTCCAGTCTTATACTAAGCCAGTTGATTGCTGGCTAGTATGTAGCTTCATATTTAGCATATATTAGTGATAGTGCATTGATCTTCTTTTCTAGTTATTGTCAAGAAAGTGAAAGAGTATTCCCTAAGATGTCAAAATGTTCCTTTAATTCACCCTTTTTGTCACAGTTAGCTAAGTTGGGGTCTGTTTGATTTACCATTTATGAAGCAATGAACACTGATTGTCCATTCTTGCAAACAAATAAACATATTGTTACGTCCCTCATTAAGCAGATGATGAGACATTAGCCGGTTTTCACTGCAACTTTATTGTGCACAATAACACAGGCTACTGTGGGCCATAGGCAATGCCAAAACAACAAAAAGACCTGCTGTAAACTCTATTTTCGATTACCCTCCTCGTATCTAGATTAATTGCTGAGTCCCCAAAACAGGAAGAAGAAGCACAACCCCCTCCAACTCTCAGCCAATTGCAAGTGCGCTATGTCCCACTGATCACTGTTACAGGTAGCTCACATGATGGACAGGCTTCACAGTGTCTAAGCTGACAACAACATGTTCACTGACAGTCTGGAAATATCAGTACTGCAACTCAACAGACCTTATGTCTGAACTAAACTAACATTTCTTACAGTAATAATCATAACAGTTAAACACTAACATGAACACACTCTGTTACACTCACCCCCAAGGGGCCAAACAAGGTCTTTCAGGTATCCTGGTGGCCTGTGGTCCCTCTGAGGCTGTGTCTGACCTGGGGAAAGGAGAAGAAGGGCCGGGGCAGAGTCTGGGGAAGGCACAGGGTAATGGGGCAAAAGTCCAGTACTGGGGGGGTCAAGTGTGGTATACGAGCCATTGGAGAGGGCTCGTATACCATTGACATGGGGGAGTGTCAGAGCAGTGTCCAAAGTTCCTTGTGTCCCACACCCCGGACCTGGTGGGGTGGCCCTACCCTGATAGGGGGCAAACCTGTCTCGATGCAGGGCAACTCTCCTTCCCCTTGGCAGCAGCTCGACCCTATACACAACCTCACCCAGTCTCTCTAGGACCCTGCAAGGTCCCATCCATTCGCTTTCCAGCTTTGGGCACCTGCCTTTTTTCCTCTGCGGGCTGTGCACCCAGACCAACTCCTTGGCCTTGAAATGCTGTCCTCTGGCCCGCACATCTAAGTTCATCTTTTGTTTTGCCCCTGCACTCCGTAGCTGATCTCCCTGCCAAGTATGAAAAGGGCAGGAGAGCAGGAGGTGGAGTCCTGTGCACAGACCAGTACGCCATTAGCACAAGGGGCACATGGGTATCCCAGTCCTGTTGGTGTTTAGCTGTCACAATGGCCAGCTGTTGTGTCAGCGTGTGGTTAAATCTCTAAACCAGCCCATTGCTCTGAGGGTGGAGGGGTGTGATGCGGGTCTTGTGGGAGCCCAGTTTTTCACACATGGCCACAAACATGTGGGACTAAGAGTTCCTGCCCTGGTCAATGTGAATGACTTTGGGAACCTGAAACCTGTTGAACATTCCCTCCACCAGGGCATCCACTATGGTCTCTGCTTCCTGGTCCGGAAGGCAGTATGCCTCAGGCCACTTAGTGAAATAGTCCGTGGCAGTAAGGATGTAGCAGTTACCTCCCTCTGTGTGGGGAAATGGACCGAGGACATCAATGCTCACTTTCTCCATCGGGCACCTTGCTGGAAACTACTGAAGCAGGGCATGAGATCTGTCTGTGGGCCCTTACAAGCCATGCAGCTGTCACAGCAGCGGCAATAGAATCCCTGACAGAGGCAGCGGAGCATTTTGCCAACCTCGAAGTGACCAGATCCCAGAGCTCCATGCACCACCTGAAGCACCACCTCCCACAGGGCCCTTGGCACCACCACCTGCCAACATGTCTCTCCCGTAGCTGGTTCTTTCCACCCCCTCTGCAGCACTCTGTCACACAGACGCAAGACTTCAAACATTGACCAGAGTCCTTTTGTGACTCAAGAACACATGCCAACCTCCTCCCATGAGGGTTGGAACTGCATTGCCACCCATATGAGTACTAGCCTGATGTCAACATCCTCCTCCTGTTTGAGCCTCCACTCTGCTGCACCCACAGCACGCTCAGCCAGCTGCCGCTCTGGCCCCGCTGCCGCACATTTCACCTCAGTTTGCAGCTGCTCAGCCTCCTGTGCCTCCTTCTTCTCACAGTAGTGGCAGTCATCAGCGACGCAGGGCCGGCGGGACAGTGCATCCGCGTTTCCATGTTGTGTAGCTGGCCTGTGGACCAAGGAGAAGTTGTACGCCTGTAGCTCTTTGATCCAGCATGCCAGCTGGCCCTCCGGCTCTGTGAACGACATGAGCCACTGCAGGGCTGAGTGGTCAGTCCTGACCGTGAAGTGGAGACCTCCAAGGTAATATTTGAACTGTTGGATGGCACTGATCACAGTGAGTAGCTCCTGCCTAGTGACACAGTAGTGACATTCAGCAAAGCTGAATGTCTTCTGAGATATGCCACCACTCTTTCCCCTCTTGATGTCACCTGGGCCAACACAGCCCTCGAGCCAACACTGCTAGCATCAGTGTAAAGGACGAAAGGCAGGGCAGGGTCAGGTGGGGAAAGGACCGGGGCCTCCATGAGGGCTCTCTGTTGTGTGGTGAATGCTGCCTGACACTCCTCTGACCACAGAAACGTCTCCCCTTTCTGCAGCAGACGGAATAGGGGTGCAGCTATGCAGGAGAACCCCCTCATGAACCTCTTGTAGTAGGATGACAGCCCCAGAGAGCTCTTCAGATCCTGCACAGAGCTTAGGGTGGGCCAGTCCTTTACAGCCTGCACCTTGTCGTCCATGGTGCTAACACTACCACCTCTGAGCCTGTGGCCCAGGAATGTGACCCTCTGCGTCAAAAAGCAGCATTTCTAGGGGTGCAGTTTCAGTCCTGCTGCCACCACCCTCTCCAGCACCCACCTAAGGACCTTGAGAGCCAACTCGAAGGACTCACCATGAACAAGAGTCGTCTCAAATGTGGCAGGGGCATTACAGAGGCCAAAGGGGAGGACCTTTTGGGTCTGTCCTCAGGGGCATGGGGGGCCTGCCGGTATCTGCTGCGTAGGTACAGAGAAGAGAACCAGGAAGACCCCATCACTGTGTCCAGGGCCTCATAGATGTGCGGGACGGGGTATGGGTCCTTTTTAGTCACCTTGTTCAGGGGTCTGAAGTCCACACAGAACTGCCAGTCATCCTTTGTCTTTTTGGGGACCATGACAACTGGGGAGGCCCAGGAGCTGGTGGAAGGCTCAATGAGTCCAGCCCGTTGCATCTCCTGCAGGGCTTTGTCCGCTGCTGCCTACCTGGCCAGTGGGAGGCGTTGAGGTCTCATCCTGATGAGTGGTGCGTTCCCAATTTCGATGTTGTGTTGAATGAGATCTGTCCGGCCAACATCATCTCCTTCAGCGAAAAACAGTCCCTGAACTCCAGAAGGAGCTGCCACAGCAGACCTAGCTCACTGGGAGTCAGTCCATCACAGTTTCTCTGCCAGACCTCCCTCATAGCCACAACTCTCTTTCCTGGGTCAGGCAGCATGGCGGACACGGGGTGGGGGTGTAGGCCCTCGGTGGGCAGGGTGGAAAGTGGAGCAGGTAGTTAATTGGAGGGGGTGCAGCAGGTAGCTGGGAGAAATGGATGTGGCTGTAGACCAGTGGCAGGCGAGGTGGAGGGCGGTGTAGGTGGTTTAGTGGGGGGGTGCAGTGGGCAGCAATGTCGGTTGTTGTCTCGGCTGCTAGCACCGCAATGGTGTGGGCTGTGGTGCAGCCCGGCTGGGGCGGCCACTTAGACTTCTGGATGATGTTTCCCTCTGGAAAAGTGAGTGTTCCTCTCTGGTGTCCATGACACAGTCTAATGCCCAAAGAACATCCAGCACGAGTATACAGTCCTCCAGATTCATAACCTGTCTTCTTTCCTACCCCCAGAGTCACTAATGCCTCTCCCACCATCGGGGTCCACTCTCCAGTAATTGTTTGAAGTCTCACTATGGTGGGGAAAACCATTGTGCCTTTATTCACCACATCGGGTTTCACCAGGGTTGCTGAAGAGCCTGTGTCCACCAGTGCAGAGCAGTGTGTCTCCCCAATAGTCACTGGGGCTTACCAGCAGTCCCCTATCCAGGTTCAGCCTAGTATCACAAGTCGCTCCAGCTGACCATCCACATCCTCTGCCAGTTGCACCACCCCCACCTGCTTGTGCTGTGCTGCATCTCTGCCTATGTAGGGTCGGGACACCACCTCGGGGATCCACATCATCCTGATTATGTGGTCCCCATCCCTTTTCCCTGCCCCGCAGGGACATTGGGGCACTGCCGAACCAGGTGGCCAGGCTGTCCACATCCCCAGCAGATCCTTGAGCGTGGCCTGGTCTGCTGCTTCTCCCGAAGTGAGGCAGCATGCACAAGCTGCATTAGTTCCTCCGCCCAGGCAGGTACTGCTGCATCCAAATCAGTCCCACTTGCAGTCCTCACCTTTAGTAAATTGTCCAATGTGGGCCCCAGGGGACCAGCACACAGCATCTCTCTCTACCAAGGCTAACTCCAAAGCCTCTAAGAGAGACCTGGGATGAGCCAGTAGCATCTGGATACGCAGGTTGGATGGTAGCAGTGTCTTGAGGAAATGGTCCCAGGCTACTTCACTCTGGATGGCAGGGGGCATGTGAGCATAAGTCCGGTGAACCAGCCCCTCAATGTCATTGGCAAGATCCCTCAGTTGCTCCCCCGGTCGTTGCTGTCGGCTGTACAGCTTAGACTGGAGCAGGCTAGCCACTGAGTATTCTCCAAACCGCCTCTCTAGCATTCCCACTAAAGCATCATAGTCACTCCTATCATTTGGGCTTAATAGCAGCAAGCTTGACAGAGCATCACCAGAAAGGCACATTGCTAGCTGGTGGGCTTTCACTTCATGGACCAATTGCTGGCCTGGACTAACAGTTCAAACTGGGCATGAAATGCCTCCCAGTTGGCCTTGCCGTCATACCTGGGAGTCTTTACTGAGGGTGGCCCCAGTTCACCATGGGGTTTGATAACTGTAATCCTGGCCACTGCTGTTTCCTCTTAGGTGATGCGTTCATTGTCAGAGTGGCTGGGGCAGCCAAAGCCAGCCTTGGCAGCCATTTTGACCGTCATCTCTCTCACCCGCTCTCTGGGCTCTGCCGCTGTCTAAGCCTCAGCAGCGCCGTAATGATCTCGTTCCTCAGCTCCCCCCATCACTTGATTTTTGACCAATCTCCTGGCAGCATGTTTCACACCGCAGAGCAGACACAGCAATCTTCTGTTAGCTCATTGTGGATGAGATGTTAGCTGGTTTTGACTGCAACTTTATTGCATACAATAACACAGGCTACTGTGGGCCTTAGCCAACGCTAAAACAACAACAAGACCTGCTGTGAACTCTACACTAGCCTCTCACTTAGCCCCCTCATAACCGTTAAACACTAACATGAACACAGTCCGTCAGTATTTCTGTAGCTCCAGCTGTGTTTATGTTACTACTAGGCATGTGTTATAATTGAGATGGTGAAATTTGGCTGTGGGCCTATATGCATCAAGATAATGCAACATGTGAGTTGTTCCTTTAACTCCTGTGTCCTATGTGTGTGTTTCAATCAGTGTATACAAGGATTTAGTGGTTTGAACTGAAAAGTGAACTGTTATGCAGATTGTGACATATGGTTTGATCGCAGATGGGGTAATTTTTTGGGTTTTCCCATACCAGTCAAACTATCATTCTTTGTGTACTTTATCATTAAACAATTACATTTACATTACATAACAATTACATTGACCTTTTTGTGATGAAAGCACAAATCCAAAGGCTACATCATGTACATCATGTGTAGTAAATTTTTAATTCTCTTTAACACCTTGTTCTGCCTGTATACTATTTTGCCAGCTGCACTACCAATGCTTACTTAAACTTATGCTAATATGCCATCATATATTACATGCTATAACATTATATATCACTGGTAAATGATGATTACAATTCTTACTTTCCATGTCACAGCAGACAACAGAAGAGGGCATAGACATGCTTAATAACTCATGATGATGGAGATGCTCAACTGTTCTTGCATTTGCTAAAGAATTGTTCTTGCATTTAGATATGCATGAGTTCTGTTCATTCCTCTACATTACATGCATGAATTAATGCTTTTTCATTATTTTCATAATCTATTGTCAGTTGCCTTCAGGCAGAAGATGCTGCTGCATTTGTACCAAGAGCACGTGTAACAGACACTTTCTCTCCTCAGGCCATCTGTAGGCTCAGCACTGTCTGGTTTTATGCACTTACATATTCTGCCCATCGTCTTTTACTGCTACGGTTCTTTGTTACTGGTGTCATTTATGTTTTTACTATATATGTCTTATTTTTGTATCAATATGAGTGCAAAAAATAAGGACAAGTCTCAGATCAATATGCAGTGGTTGCTTTATTCCCGTATTTATTTATTTTTTTACAACAATAGAAGAAAGTAATTCAGATTTATACCCTGTATGTACATGCTTGTACCTTGAGGAAACATTCACTGGAGTAAAGAGGGAAGTCTATCACATGACCCACATGTATGTTTCTCATTCAATTGGAATCCCCTTTCACAAATGATGCATGATGATTTTATTGGCTATGTGTTCATCACATCACAGCTAAGCTAACCAATATCAAAATCTACCAAAACCATGAGCTTGTTTGAAACTTAATCAGCCTCACAGCATCACAAATGTATTTGTTTGCTGATGTCACTACATTTGTTGGCTCAGTAAATTATAAAAACAAAACAGTTAGCTGAAGCACAAAAATGTAATTTTCAGCCCATTTTTCATTTTTCTTTTCCATTACTACACTACTACTATCTGACTTTTGTTACTTTTCCCCCTCAAACCTGTAAACCCTTCTGATGGAATGTCCTTTTTGTGTGTGTGTTTGTGTGTGTGTGTGTGTGTGTGTATGTGTGTGTGTGCACACGTGTGTGTTCGTGCATGTGCGTGTTTGTGTGTGTCTGTGTTAGAAGGGGTTGATGCGAACTCCTGTTCCCAGTGGGGAAAAGGGGTTGACTTTAGCCCACATTAGAGCATCGTTAAGGGAGATCGCTGATTTACCATCCTCCAGCAAAAACACTGGACCCTGCACATAAAGACAAAAACAGAAATGCATGAGAAAGGTCACACCTTGTCAAGACATAACAGCGTAGATACACACTAACTAATAAAACATAGAAACACACACCTGAATTCTGTGTCCAGTGAAACAGGACAGTTGCACATCTGAGTGGCTCGGCAGATTGGAGCCAGTCACATAATCAGCACCACACAAGACTGACACAGCTGAGAGAGGGAGGACACATGCTTTAATGGTTAAGGACACATAATATGTTCTCACATTTCACCTAATATTTGGCAAACACTCAGCTAACTTAATAGTTAATCCATTATAATTATTTATGGAGCCTTACCAGAGAATATTGCATTCTGCTTTCTGCTTCTTCTGCTCCTTCCTTCATTTCTCCCTCTATGCCTCACTTCTTGGCTCCTAACTCCTAATTTATTTCCCTCCTTCCCTGTATTGTCCTGTTAGTTTACAATCCACACTAGCCAATCACTAATCAGCATGCTTAGTCAAATTAGCTACACATGAGGCTCACTGCCCTTCTCAGCATCAACACTCTAGATACAATCAGAGCTATTATGACCATGACTGGGGTTTGTTGATCCAGATGTCTACACAAGTCTACGCAAAAATGTCTTTTATGATCAGTATTTGATTCCCATAAACTCTCCTGACAAACTGTTCAGAACTGCTATTTTTACCAGAGTCTGTTGGCTGGATTCTCCTCTCAAGGCAGCTGAACTCTTCTTTTTGACACTCTGATGGAGGACTGTTGAAAACAGACACACAGACAGAGGGACACTTGTGATGCTGTGTATATGCACATACGCAATGTAGAGGTATTATAGTGATAACAGTCGCTGTCAGTAAAACTATGCCAGTGAATTCAAAGATATGGTAGTGAGTATGCATATATTTGTAGATCTATATTTGATGTGTTACTGTTGGACAGACAACAGGACGACTGCTTCCATGAATGCCCTGTTCTTTGGGAAAAGATGTAGAGAGCAATGTTCTTCCTCATTACTGATTTCGAAGTGGTCTTCTTTGCAGCATTGGTGTCCAAACAGTCCACAATATTGATGCCACTCTTCCCTTATATGCCTGACATTACATATGCAAAGTCTACAGGCTAATTCTTGCAATTCAAAGTCTATTTCCTACACAAACCCAATGAAGTCTGTTAGCAGACTGCCAAGACACTATAGCTTGATCAAATGAAAGCCTCCATCTCCAGCCTCATTGATTCTAAAAAAGCTGCACAGCACTCCGAGCTCCTCCTTGGTTGACTTCACAAAAAGAAGTATGATCTGTCAGTTAGGCAATATCATGACCATCTTTGTCATCACATCCATCTCCAGAGGAGATTCAGAGGCTCTTCATGTATCTCAGGTCAGCTTAACTCTCTCCTCTTCTGTGTTGCCTTGGTAACTGGCCTCATCATGGCCTTAGCTCTTAGCTCTACTGGGCAGCTGAGACTGAGCATGATAACAATGCAGAGTCGTGACTATGACAACCTCGGCAGTGTTCCCCTCTTCACCATCTGCCTCTAAAGCGATTCTGCATCATTTACAGCAGATGGTTGAGGAGAAAGCTCAGCTACCATCTTCATCTTTAAACCTCTTCTCACAGTTGGTCTAATTGGTGTAAATGTATGTTTGTTTGTTTTTTTGCAAAATTATACTTCATGTATTGTATTAATTGTATTAATAACATTAATTTGAAATAACATTAACTGTGTGTGTGTGTGTGTGTGTGTGTGTGTGTGTGTGTGTATAACCTACTTGCTGTTACTTTGTGTGCAGACCCGCCAGGCATCCAGCTCCACAGACAGCTGCTCGATCTTCAGTGGAACACACACTTCCCTTCGTTTCAACAACTGACTAAGATACAGAGAGGAAACATGGCAGTTGCATTACAGACTCATTATTATTATTATTTTGTGAATAACAATGGTTACAATACAGGTGAGGTACATGAACACATAAACAACCAAAGAGAGATAACAGATGGTAAGACAAAAAGAAACAGGGGGGTAAGACAAACTAAGGAATATGAGTGTGTCTACGCTCAGTGGGCCCAAAGGAGACCACGGCCTTGCCTGGAGCTGCACCGGAAACATCGAAAGCAGTGCGACAGGATGCAGAAGCTGGGCAGGCACGGAGGAGTGCAAGCGAGGCTAACTGTGAACCCATACAAACTGGCAGTTCCTACAGTCATGCTGCCTAATGTTCTCTGGACAGCAAAATGGATTATTTCACTCCCCCATCAGTACTGGTCACTCGTTGACATGCAAGAGCTGTTAACATTCAACTGAGACATGTACTTTCTTTATCCTTTCTGTTGTTGTTGCACTGCTGTGGGCTGGGAGGAACAACATTTCGGGGGGGACTCAACGAGTGTGTGTATGTGTATGTGTAGGTGTATATGTATGCATGTGTGTGTGTGTGTGTGTGTGTGTGTGTGTGTGTGTGTGTGTGTGTTTGTGGGGTGTATGTGGGAGAAAAAAACATAAAAAACAACTGAGAGTAGAGGACAATTAATGATAATATGAAAAAAAAAGTTTACGAATAAACTGGATCCAGAAAAGAAAAAGGGAGGGGAAATATCTGCATACACACATGACAATTAAATATACATCCACAGTAATCAATATCATAGTCGTCATTCTATAAACATGTGTGTTTCAATAATGTAATAATAATATTCATATATTTCATATATCCTATCATTCTTAACTTTATATCAATGCTGGACTGTGTAATAATTCACCTAATAACAGTTTCTATAATTGCATAAAGATAATAATAATAATAATCAACATGGCATGACAGTACATAATGTATGTATAGATAATATTAATAGTTGTCATATTTTGCAGATAGACAATGGTAGAGGACACTGTACGTTAAAGTAAAAGTATAAGCAAATCCTTAGATGAAGACAAAACAGAATGATGAATACAAGGGAAAAAAGAAAAAGAGAAAATTAAAAAAATAAATAAATAAAAGAAGAGGTGGGGTGTGATGCCTGTGTGTGTGCAGGTGCAGATCAGATTAAGAATTTGTAGGAATCACAATGTAAATGGAGTAACAGTTATGTGTATGGGCAATGATAGTGTGAATATTTATTGTGGATGGTTGACAGGCAAAAAGTGGTTATGAGTATAATTTGTGTGGAGATTAAGAATTAAGACTGTTGATAAATGGATTCCAAATTATGTCAAAATCATTGTTTTTGTTTTTGATGGAGGAGATAATTTTTCCATTGATATGTATTCAATTAGTAGTAGTAGTATTTTTCCAAATTGTAATATTGATTTTATTCCTTGATTTCCAGTTCATGAGGATAGTTTTCTTGGCAATGGTTAAGGCTACGGAGAGTCTTCTACTGCATGTATTGTTTGGGTTGATGTTGGAAACGTTTCCTAGTAGACAGAGTGATGGGGATAGTTGGATGTGGCAGCCCAAAAGAAGAGAGGATGTCAGTGATATCCTGCCAGAATTGTTTAATTGGTGTACAGGCCCATGTGTCATGCATATAGGTGTCATTAGTGTTTTGTGTAGAGTAAGGACAAATTTTAGTGTCTATAAAACCCATTTTCAACATCTTTTCCCCAGTGTAGTGTACTCGATGAATTATCTTATATTGTATGAGCTGGATGTTCGTGTTAGATAATAGAGAGAAAATGTGTTTGCAGATTTGAGTGCAGAAGTCAGCAATGGGCTTAATTTGTAGATCTTGTTCTCATTTTTTGGAAGGGACAGATATTAAGTTGGACGTAGAGATTATCTTGTAGATTTCAGATATTAGTTGTTGTTTTTTTTAGTTGTGATGTTGATTAGGTTTGATGGTAAGGAAGGCAATTCCAAGTTAGATGATTTGATGTTGATTTTTGTTTGAATGGAGGACTTAATCTGTAAGAAATTCTAGAAAGTGATTCTCCCTAATGGCATACTTCTGGACCAAATGAGGGAATGTGACCAGAGTGTTATTATGAAAGATGTGTTTGAAATGTGTAATACCTTTACTAATCCATGATGTAAAGTTCATTGGTTTCCTGTTAATTAAGAAATCAGGTTTGTTCCATATGGGTGCGTGTATGGTAGGTGCAATTTTGGTGTTAGTTATTTGGTGAAATTCCCACCAGGCTGTCAGAGTTGTAGCTATTGTTGGGTTTTTGAAACAAGAGGGGCGAGTAATGGAACAGCTTATGAACGGTAGATCTGAAATATGGATGTCTTCGCATAATGTTTTCTCTATATCTATCCAAGAGTTGTCAGATTGATTTGGGTTGGACCATTTGTGGATGTATTGTAGTTGATGGGCAGTGAAGTAATGGAGGAAATTAGGTGCTTCCAGACCACCTTGGGATTTTTGTTTTTGTAAAGTAGTTAGTTTGATTCTGGGTTTTTTGTTTTTAAATAAAGTTTTGAGATAAATGAGTCTAGTGATTTGAACTGGGGATCATTGAGAACAGGTAATTTATCATAGGTAGTATAGTCATTTTAATTGTTGCAATTCTGCCTGTGAGAGATATTGGTAGATTCATCCAATGTTGAAGGTTGTCCTCTATGGTTTTCAGGAGTGGGTTGAAGTTAAGGATGACTAACTCTGATAGCCTGGGGGAAATGTTAACTCCTAAATATGTGATATTACCGATGCGCAAAGAGAGAGGTAGGGTTTGGACTGCCACACCCCCGCTATTATGGCTAAGTGGTTGAGTGATGGATTTAGACCAGTTGATAGTGGAATCAGAGATTTTAGAGAAAATGTTTATGAGGAAGATGGTTTGGGGTAATGTGGTGAAGGGGTTTCATAGGTAAGGTAAAATATCATCTGCATAAAGACTTATCTTATGATGTGTATTTTTTGTTTGGATTCCAGTGATGTTCATGTTTTGACGGATAGCTGCTGCAAGTGGTTCTAAGAATAAAGTAAAAAAAAAATAAAGATGGGGAGAGTGGGCATCCTTGCCTGGTACCCCTGTGCATAGTGAAGCGTTCTGATGTTAGTCCATTGGTGGATATCATGGCCATTGGTGATGTGTACAAAATCCTCACCCAGTGGATAAATGATTCACCAAAACCAAACTTTTTCAATGTGAAAAATAAAAATATACTTTATCGAATGCTTTTTCTGCGTCCATAGAGACAATGGCTGATGGTGAGTTGGTGTGTGATGTGTAGTAAATTATGTTGAATAGTCTGTGTAGGTTGCTAGATGAGTGTCTTCCTTTAATAAAGCCAGTTTAGTCTGGGTGAATAATGGATGTAATAACTTTTTCAATCCGTATTGCTAGGGCTTTGCTGATGATTTTTGTGTCTGTGTTGATGAGAGAAAGAGGTCGATGACTTGATGAGGAGGTGGGGTATTTGTCTGGTTTAATTCAAGAGTGATTGTAGCAGAGTTCATGTCTGTGTGTATTTACTTGGAAATACAAGAAGTGTGTTGATGTTTTCTTGGCTTGGTTTGTAACTTGATGAGTAGAGGTTGACATAAAAATCTTTGAAAGTCTTGTTTATTTCTTCTGGTGGACAGACTCTTTATTAATCCAATTTCAACCAGATTATGGCAGTTATTTAACAAAAAAAATCCTGTGTCAGCAGCCTGACGTCAGGCATCAAATTATGATTACAAACATTGCTGTACAGCTTTACCCAAATTAAATCATAGAGCTTCACTCAACATGTTCTTGCAGACTCATGATCTATTTAACAAAGCTGAATGATAAGCACAATGTACAAATAAAGGATTTATATCCACCAACTGGGAAGGGATCTAGCTGATGATGACCTAGCTCATGAGAACAAATAACAGTTGTGTGTCTACCTGGTGTATTCGTAGAGTGCAGGTACAATGCTGGAGTACTGTCTTCTAATGGCCAGCAGACCTCCAATATAACCACACAGGATCAGCAGCTCACTGCGGGCTCTACACACACACACACACACACACACACACACAAAGATCTATATGATGATCAAGTCTGATGAAGTAACATCATAACGGAAAATAATAAAAATAACTGCTAATACTAAAGTAATAATGGTTTTACTCAGTCAGTTTGGCCATGATGAGGCGGTCGGTTCTGATGTAGCTCATCAGGTCCAGGATTGGCTGAACACTATCCACTGTCCAAGCAGATCCAGTCAGCTGTTCTGGTAAGGATGCAAATTAAAGAGAGTTTCTGATTAAACACAGTTTTATAAAGATCGGAAGAGGTGATGTAAAGATTTAGTTTATTTTCTTCAGTTTAACACTACAGTTGTAATGCACAAGTAAGCACTAAGTGGTAGTTACTGGTGTTACTCTTATTATTGCATGTCTTTGAAGTCAGCAGTTGTGAGAAATGTTTGGGTTGCAATTACTA